>NC_092516.1:17065394-17695394 GCF_047511675.1 Marmota flaviventris | reverse complement strand
GCAGATATGCTGCCTGGATGGCCACTTGAAACCAAGCCCAGCTGTACCTGGGGGAGGTACACCAGAGTATTTCTGCATCACTAGATGTGGTGAGTGCTAGGGTCCAGGGAGCCTGGGCCAGGGGAGGTCTCATGTGCCTGGGGGTTCAACCCGGGCTTCTCTGGACATGTAACACCTGAGGGATCCAGGTAACAGGCAGGCAGAGAGCAGGCAATAGAGAATTTTAACAGGTCAGATTTTTAACAGTTTTCCTTTGGGGAAACTTAACACTCTGGATGTTTTATCTATAAATGTGAAAAAGACAACCATCATCAGGTTTCTTAGGGGAACAATCCTCTCCAGCTCGTTTACTTCACATCATTTGGGTAGAGAATGGCTATTATAGATCCATTTGTTCTTAAGTCCAGAGTGGTTGTGGTATTTAAATTCACAGCCCCTGGGTGCATTCCATCCTGTAGAAAGTGTAGGTTGGTTCTTCAAAACTTTAGAATCACCATATACTTATGTTTGTGCCTAATGTTAACTAATGATCATCTTTCCCCATAATGGGCAATTTTGTTGTACATTGAAAATTTATTGTTATTTTGCATAGTGTACCTTTTTATTTTCGTAACAACTGTTCATCTTAAAATCATTTTTAAAAAAAATATTTATTTTTTAGTAGTAGTTGGATGCAATACCTTTATTTTATTTATTCTTATGTGGTGCTGAGGATCGAACTCAGCGCCCTGCACGTGCTAGGCGAGGGCTCTACTGCTGAGCCACAACCCCAGCCCCTGATCTTAAAATCATTTTAATACTGTTGCTGCTTTTGCATTTTTGGATGTGCCAGGGTTAATAAAACCCCAAGATGACAGGACAAAAATACATGACCTACCTTGACTGAATATACCAACTGTTTTTTGTGTGTGTATGTGTGTGTATGTGGTACTAGGGATTGAAACCAGGGGTGCTCTACCACTATAGTACATCCCCAGCCTTTTTTATTTTTTATTTTGAGACAGGGTCTCGATAAGTTGCCCAGGCTGTCCTTGAACTTTCAGCCTCCTTGGTAGCTGAAATTACAGGTGTGTGCCACCACACCTGGCAAGATAGGTGATTGATTGACTTTTGTCCCTGTCATTAGTACTTCTGTTTGCAGAATACTTGGGTAGAATTTGGGGAAGGTTGAGAAGGTGAAGGCGGTGCTTTAGGAAGAGAAGTCTGGCAGCAACCTAGTTAAGAAGTGTGGAGTAGGGACTAGTTAAGAAGCTGTTAAAATAGTCTAAGAGAGGATGATAGCCAGAGGCATTGGGGATTGATTGGAAAGAATACTTAACCCTGTAATATCCGGGTTGAAGAAAAGAGAAAAAAAGAGTTGAGGTTTAAGTTATGGTTGGATGTTCTTTACTGAAGTAGGGAGCAGAATAATTCTTCACTGACCACGTTTTGTTTGTTTTGTCCCCCTGCCCCCCGAGTTGGGGATCGAACCAGGGCCTGTGCATGCCAGGCACATACTCTACCACTGAACCATATCCCCCAGCCCCACTTTCTTTGTTTTGTAGTGCTTCTCTTTTTTTTAAAAAAAATATGGATTCTTACCTTGTTTTTGGCCCTTTGTTAGGCTGTGTTCCATCTCATTACTTTGTGGTTTGGGAGGAGGGTATATGGGACACCACTGCTGTACTGTTTTCATTAATAGTTTGTAATGAGCTGGTCTCTTTCAAATTATCTTTTTAGCACACCCTCCCATTTTTGTCTAAAAATGAATATCAGTATCTCTTCTAGTTTCTAGAAAAACTCACTTAACAATTTTGATTGGTTTGGGGTTTATTTATTATGATAATATTCGTTGGATGCCTGCTCTGGGCTAGGCCTTGGGATAAAAAAAATAAATCAAACACAGGCATTTATGGCCTAGTAAATCTGTGACCTAAGCCTTGGGAAGAATTGATAGAGGTTGTGAGATGTCCTCAGGGGAGATCGGAAGGTTGATCATGCTTTCAGCAGGAGCTTGGTACTCTGTGCAAAGCAAGGAGTCTCTTATTGTTGAGAATAGGGCTTTACTACTTTAGTTGGTAAATCTGGGTAATATTAATGTCCTCTGTATGTTAAATTATTTAACTAGTTATAACTAACAGTTTTGTGTACATAATATTATCTGTGTAATGTTTCTTTTTTTTTTTTTTTTTTTTTTTTTTTGCGAGACAGGCTCTTGCTTTGTGGCCCCAAGTTAGCCTTGAATTCCCGGGTCTAAGTGATCCTGTAGCCACAGCTTTCTGAGTAGCTGGGCCTATAGCAGTGCAGTACAGTGGCCATCTTTTTTCTATTATTTCTTCAATGATTTCTTTTTTATTCTTTATTTAATTGTTACAATTGGTAAAGCAATTGTAGTTGTAGAACTGTTTCTTTATTGGGCATTCCAAAGAAAGACATGATAGGAATCTTGGTAAATACAAGTGTTGTAATATGGACAGTGTTTAGTGAAAACCTGAAAGCATCCTTTCCTCTTTTTTTTTTTTTTTTTTGAGGGAGAGAGAGAGAGAGAGAGAGAGAGAGAGAGAGAGAGAGAGAGAGAGGATTTTTTAATATTTATTTTTTAGTTTTCGGCGGACACAACATCTTTGTTTGTATGTGGTGCTGAGGATCGAACCTGGGCCGCACGCACGCCAGGCGAGTGCGCTACCGCTTGAGCCACATCCCCAGCCCTCCTCTTTTTTTAAAAAAAATATTTTTTAATTGTAGGTAGATACCATATCTTTATTTTATTTTATTTTATTTTTGTGTGTGCTGAGGATCAAACCCAGTGCCTCATGCGTGCTAGGCGAGCGCTCTACCACTGAGTCACAACCCCAGCTCATCCTTCCCTTTTTTGAGCCATACATCTTTGAGTGTATTTGATGTTTGAGCCTTTATTCTGTGTCTTAATTGTAAGATTGGCAGGTGATCTTAAGTGCAGGATGCTGAACCTATGGTTGTCCAACTACATGTCAAAAACAATTGCAGTGCACTTCAGACTTAGGAGAAACTGAACGTAAAAATTGAGAAAGGGTGAGAAGATGTATGTGGAGCATATGCGGCAATATATTAATGTCACCGTTAAAGAAGTGGTTAGCAGATCACAAGGCAGTGGACTTAATTATGGCCTCTGAGTTTTAGGGCAGCCTTTAGGAAAAGAAACTTTGTTGCCTACAGATGTAGATGGAGGTTCTAACAATGTTCTGGCCAGAAAAAAATCACCTATATACACATACTTGCATGTGATTTCATGGGCTTCAGAGTCATCCTCAAGCCTATGAACAAGAACCCCCAGAGGAACAAACCCCCCTGACTGGCTGGCAGCTCACATGCTGGGAAATGCTCTGGAGAATTGTCATCAGTCCAGGTGTACATCTTGCATGGGGCAGGCGGGGGCTGTTCTGCTAGTCTCAAGCACACACACAAGTTCTAAAAGCAGAAGTGGTCTTTCAGTGATGAGATTTCATGGTCATCAATTTACTTTACCTTCAGGATCAGCTTTCTTGGCAATTAGTTAATTATGTTTTTTAAAGTTTAGATGATGGCTCACTAAAATGAATACTGCCTCAGGGCAGTGGGGTGTAGTGACGAGTGAAGTGGGCTTGAGTCTGACCTTGGCCCAGCCAGCCTTTCTGCTGTGTTCCCTGCTTGTAAAACAAGACTCCTGACACCGCAGGGGAGCAAGCCCTGGTATGTTTAAGAAGTTGGCTTGTGATAAAGAGGCATCATAAGACAGTGAGGAAATAGTAGGAGATGGCAGGTTGGTACTGGGAAAAATAGCCAGGTTCGGTTTCACCTCATCACCACAGGCCAAAATAAATTCCAGATGGATTAAGGGTTTCGTGTAGGGGCTGGGAATATAACTCAGTGGTAGAGAGATGACCTAGCACATGTGAGGCCTGGGTTCAATTCCCAAACAAAAAAATAATAAAAAAAATCCTGTTACATATGTTATGATATCATAATTAAAAATATCTTGAGTGACCAATTGGAAAAAACTGATAGCCAGGGCAACAGAGAATCACTGTATCCAGCTTTAGTGTATCTAGTTCTAAAAGAACTAAAGAATGCCCTCCTAATGAGCAAATACCATGAACAGAAAGTTCACAGATGAAAGAAATGTCCAGGAAACATATGAGACTATTTTCAAAATTATAGTCATTTAAGAAACATAGTTTCATGGTTCTATTTTTCACTTATTAAATTATCACAATTGGGGCTGGGATTGTGGCTCAGTGGTAGAGCGCTCACCTAGCATGTGTGAGGCACTGGGTTCGAGCCTCAGCACCACATCAAAATAAATAAATAAAAATAAAGGTATTGTGTCCAACTATAAGTAAAAAAAAAATAAAAAAAATTATCACAATACAAGATGATGGTATGTTACTGTTTTAGGAGTTGAGAGAAAAGAGTCTGTCTCACACTGCGAGTGGGTGGGGGAGTGGGGGCGGGATGTGAACTGGCATTCTTTTCTGAAAAGAAATTTGCCCTTGTGTTTGTAAGAAGCACCTCTGGAATCTTGCCCCGACCCTCTGTCAGGTCTGACCACAGTCTCTTCTTCCAGATTCCTCTTTCTCTGCAGCGCTTCGCACAGTCCTGTTCACTACCTCTCCAGCCAGAGTCAGTGGTGCCTGCTCCTCTTGGATATGGCTTTTAATACTCTGTCCAGCTGTCCTTTTTCTTTCACCTGATCTGCAGAATAACAGCCTGGCCTTTTGGCTGCTTCTCTCCTGTACCTGGGATGCAGGGCGTGCAGGTCAGGGCTGCCAGCTGGGCTGTGCTGGCTGCTAGCTGGGCTGTGCTGCCTCCAGTGCCTTCACACTGCCTCCCAGTCCTTAGCTGGGTTCCCCTCCTATTTTCCTGAGTGCCTCTGCCAGACTTTCACTTTCCTCAAAGCTGCTCCACCCTGCCCCAGACACACCCACTCTCCTTGGATGACCTGGCTCCTAATTTCCAGAGAAATCTGGATATGCCACTGCTCAAGTTGACTAGTCTCTGTGCTTGTGTAGGCCCTGTGTGCCTTGAGCCTGCCACCCGAAGCCAGCCTCCAGCCTGGGCATGGTCCCACGCTTTGCCTCACTGGACCTCCCATTTCTGCCCTGCCTTCCCAGCCTCCCTCTCTCCCCTGCCTCTGCCTTCTCAGTGGCTGACATGGTCAGGGGTTCCTCAGCTTTCTCTTGGCTTCTCCTTCCCCTCAGTGCCCTGCATCTTGGTCTCCAGCACCCCTTTCATTTGTTTTGTATCTGCAGGGCCTAGACCAGAGGAGGCACCCGATCACTAGTACCTTATGAATGAATCCCAAACCAATCAAAATATTAAATTAATTTTTGAAGAAACTGAAGTGATTCCAATATTTGTTTTTAGACAAATAGGAAAAAATGCTGGGCTTGATGGTGCATGCCTATAATCCCAGCAGCTCAGAAGGCTGAGGCAGAAGGGTCGCATATTCAAAGCTAGCTTCAGCAACTTAGCAAGACCCTGTCTCAAACTAAAAAATAAAAAGGGCTGGGTCGGGGATGTGTCTCAGTGGTCAAGCTTCCCTGGGTTCAATCCTTGGTACAAAAAGAAAAAAGAAAATGAAAATGGTATTGGAGGGTCAAGATGGCTTCTCCTCCCTGCAGGACCTACATCTTGGCCTCCAGTGCCCACACTCCCTTCCTCACCCCTCCTGCCCTCAGTTGGCACTTTTCAGCTATCACTTATCCTGGCTTTGCTTGTACTTCATTTTGGTGGCTTCTCTGACCTCGCTAGGACTCCTTTCTATTCCCCGCTTTAGCGCTTCTGAGTCCTCTGTCCTTGGCTTCCATCTTCTCTGCAGGAACTGTGTTCTGAGTGCACTCCCAGAAACCCACTCTGGCTGCCAGTACTTAAAGCAAGTTGGGCATTGATGTTGAGAGGCCCCTTCTGTCTCCTGGAAGGGTCAGCAGATCCCTTCAACTCAGCATGTCCAGAGCTGACCTCATGTGCCACACCCTCAAGTCCTCCAGACTTCCTCTCAGGCAAAGGGTCCTAGCATCTATCCAGCCAGCACTCAAGCTAGACACCCAGCATTCGTCCTGGGCTCTTTCGTCTCACTTCGTCCCCATGTCACGTCGCTTTGCCTGTCTACTCTACCTTTGGACTTTCTCCCTGTCTCCTCCATGCACCTGCAGCTCAGTGTGGGCCCCCTTCCATCCTTCCCTCAGGAACTTGCCTGAGGCCACAGACCTAGTGCCCCGTCTCCAGTCTACACTCTAATCACTATGTAATACCAAGAGCAAAAGCACTTTTTGAGCTTTCTTGGAATTAGCAATTGGCCTATATCCACAGGGGCCTTACTGGCTCCTTTGGGGTGCTTTGGGTTCCACCCTGGAGTTGTTGGCAACAAGGAGATGTGTGTGTGAGATGTGTTCCTTAGCAGGAGCTTTTTGGCAGAGGTTGCAGCTCCAGGTTCAGTCCCTATCACCAAAAAAAGAAAAAAACATTCCTGTGGTTGTAAGAAAAGACCAGTGTCCTGTTTGAACAATATGCAGATAAAATAAAATGCTAGGTTTGCCCTGTAATGCCAGAGAATTCCTTTGCCAGATTATAGTGCTCTGCCTGCTCCCTGCCTATAACTTCTTCTCTTGACATTGCAGTAATTGATTTTAATTTAATTTTTAATGAATTCATATGAGTATAACTGCCATAATATAGCACAGCAGATCAAAGTGATGTCTCTAATCATAGGTTCTTGAAATTATTAATGGTAGGAAAATTTTCTAGTGAAGAGAGGACCTCACAACGTTATGGGACCCATTTTAGTTCAAGATGGTTGACTGAAGGAACTCATGTTATTTTTTTCTCCCCCATAAAATTCATTATATGTTTTAAAAGGCATTTAAAAAAATCTTACGAATTTTAAAAAAGTATAGTACTGAAAGCCACTTAGAAAAAGTTCAGGTGTATTTAATAAATAGGTCTACAGATAAGTAAAGCAAGTATAGCTGTATTTATTCATTCATCATCCAAGGCAGGGCAGTAGGTATAAGAAAACTTTTCAGAAAAGTGATTATATCCTTTTTTTTTTTTTTCTTAAGAAAAGCAAGCATCTAAGAACAAAATAGAATTCTTAGAGAAAAATTTTTAAAAAATTTTTGTCTATTGAACCCAGCCTTTTGTGTTTTTATTTTCTTATTACAATTCTTTTTATAGTTGTAGATGGACAGCATGCCTTTATTTATTTTTTTATGTGGTACTGAGGATTGAACTCAGTGCCTCACACATGCTAGCCAAATGCTCTGCCACTGAGCTACAGCCCCAGCCCTGTGTTTTTTTATTTTTAGGCAAATCTTTCTGAGTTGCTGAGGCTGGCCTAAAATTTGCAATCCTGCCTTAGGATCCTGGGTTGCTGGGATTACAGGTGTGCACTTCCAAGCCAGGTTTAGAGTTTATAGCAATTACAAAGCTGTAATATTGTTACCCATTCAGAGAAAGTCTCAGGGAACTAAAGAGGAAACTAACTGTGGAAACAAACTGAAACATGTTTGTTCTTTATTTTCTAGGATCTAGGTCTAAATTTAAGGGAATCAGGAGTAGCACTAATAAAATGAAGAGCAATTACTTAATTGGTCACTGTGGAGCCGGAAGAGCCTTGTCCTTCTTCTTGTAGACTCTGGTGCTGTTAGTTTGAGTGTGCTGTACTGGTCCTCACATAGAAAGAGTGCCACTTTTCAGCTCCCAGTGTCAAGAGGCCTTTCCTTTCTGGCCACTGTGAAGATTCTTTCTATAATCAAATAGTGCTCCCCCTCCATCCAGGGACATTTAGGAATCTCTCCAGGCATTTTGGGTTGTCACCACTGTGGGGAAGGGAAGACTGGAACTCATTGTCACTCACTTCCATGTGGGTAGAGGCTGAGATGCTGGTAAATATCCTACAGTGCTCAGGTCAGCCCCCCACAGGAAGGAATTACCCAGACCAAGATGTCAGAAGTACCAAGTTCCAGACAGTGCATTTTGAAGAGCCTAGCAGACTTATGGCCCAAACCTTTCCTTTCTCTCTCAAGACCTTAGAGACCACAGAAGTTGAAGTTGCTAGTTGAAAATCGGCCATGTTATTAAAGCTGATCTGTCCTGACACTCCTAGAAAGTAGATAGAACCTTCACTGTTTGTGTCTCACCTGCTTGCGTGGTGAACTCTTAGAACTCTCCCACTTTCATCAAGCCTCTCCCAGGGAGTTGGGTGCAGCCGCTTGGTTTTCTTTTGGCCAGGACTGCAGAAAACGGTGGCTGCTGAGAGTTGGCCTGGGGAGCGCAAACCACTGCCACCTTTCCCATCAGCGGCTTTCCCCCACCTTGGTTTAAGCATGAATGTCACCACCCTGAGTTCCTCTCCTCTTTCCCTTCCCACTGTAGTACTGTATTGAGGTTGTCGGAGGATGAATTCTTTTTAACCATTGTTTTTCTAAGATGTCTTTATTTTGCCCTTATTTTTAAGGAAAATTTTAGTTTGTTGTAGAGTTGTAGGTGGACACTTTGTTCTTCTCAGGGCTTTAGAAATGTCCTTCCATTGTCGGTTGTTCTTAGAGTTTCTGATGATGAAATCAACTGTGATTTCCATTGTTGCTCCCTGTCTGTAAAATGCTTTTCCCTCCTGTCTGCTTTTAGGATTTACTCCTTATCTTTGTTTTTCAAGAGTTTGGCTTTGATATTTTTACTTGGGTTTTTATTGTAGTTTTTTTTTTTTTTTCATTTATCCAACTTGGGGTTCTCTGAGCACCTTGGGTCTGAAAACTCGTACGTGTTGACTGTACAAATCTTCCACCCCACTTTCTCTCACTCTTCCTCTTAGGACTGATTACATGTATCTTGGACACATTGTTCCAGTTTTCCCTGCTCTTTTCCCCCTCCTAATTTTAGTTGGGGTAATTCCTTTATGTTTCTTTTTTTTTTTTTTAATTTTTTATTGTTGGTTGTTCAAAACATTACATAGTTCTTGATATATCATATTTCACACTTTGATTCAAGTGGGTTATGAACTCCCATTTTTACCCCGTATACAAATTGCAGAATCACATCAGTTACACATCCATTGATTTACATATTGCCATACTAGTGTCTGTTGTATTCTGCTGCCTTTCCTGTCCTCTACTATCCCCCTCCTTTATGTTTCTAAATCTCTCATCTGTTCACGCAATTTGTCTACCTTTTCCACTAAAGCCTTTTTTGTATTTATCATAGTTTTAAAGTCCCTGTGAGATGATTCCAATGTCTTGGCCTTCTCTTGATCCAGTTCTGTTGAGAGTAGACTATCTTAATGACATTTTGTATTTGCTGTTTTTCCTGTGGTAGTTTTTGGCTGAATGCCAGATGTGCCTAGAAGGAGAGAATGGCGTGCCCCTTCTTCTGCTAGGTGGTCCGTGTGAGGACTTGAAGGCCAGTCTGGTCTGTAGTTGCAGGAACCTGTGCTTCGTTGTTGCTTTGGACATACTCAGTTTGCCACAGTATGGGATCAGGTTCTTCCCTTTGGCAGATCTTGTTTATCCCAGTTCTCCTGTCTTACCCTCAAACTTGGGAGCTTTGTGTGCTACACTAAGAGCTTCTCTCTTGCTTTCTGTATGGTAGAAGCCCATTGCTTGATGCCCATTCAGAATCGCCAAGTCCTGCAGGGTCTCTCAGATTTCCCCATTGCCTTCAACAACTTCTGCCCTCCTTCCCCTAGGTTGGCCTCCAGGAGGGGATGTCTTCAGCACTGGCCCTCCTGAGGGGTCTACTGCAGCTGCCTCCTATGCAGTGCAAGGCCCAGGGTACCACAAGGTTCTCCTGGCCCCCTGCCTCGCTCTCAGCCTCCTCCAGGCCCCATGCACCCAAGTTTGAGGGCCAGTGTCTCTCCAGCAGGATCACCTTGTGTCTTTTCTTCCTGTGAACTGTCCCCTCTGCTCTCCCTGCCTTATATACTCTTTTTATCAGTGTTAACCTTTTAATGGTACCTTATAGTTGTACATAAGGGTAGGATTCATTGTTACATATTCCTCCGTGCACATAACAGTATAACTTGGCCAATAGCATACACTCTTGTACTGTGCAGCATCACACCCATCATTAGGCTCCAGAAGCCAGCACCAGGTTCAGAAAGCCGCTCTGCTATCCCAGGTCTGTGTTCAGAGCCCCTCCTTTCCTGCCTGTAACTTTCTTCAAGTTAATTAACTTTTCTCTGTGTGGCTATCTAATCTCCAAAATGGGCATGAAAATGCTGTGAATTTCATGGTCATCTTGAGACTTAAATGGGCTGGTGGGCATAAAGTAGTAACTAGATGGTTAAAAGAACCAGGTCTCTAGAGTGATAGTGCCCAGACTCATCACCTACAGGTGAAACCTTGGCAAGTCATTTCTCCATGCTTCACTTTTCTCATCTGTAGTGTGGGGATGATTCCTCTCACAAAATTACTATGAAATTTAATGGATTAGCTCTTGCAAAGCACCTGGAGCAGTGCTCAGGAAATCTCAGTCGTGGAGAAGATGACAAGTCCTGGAGGGCCCTGCGCATCCCCTGTTGGAGCTCTCCTTGAGCCGGAGCAGGATGGTTTATTTTCCTCGATAGTCCTCGAGCTCGCTCAGGGCCGGGGCCGAGTCTCTTACTCATGATGGCTCATGGAAGGGAACCAAATAAATATTTGTCCAGTGACTAACCCCATGAAAAGGTTAGTGGGGAAGCAGCCTGCCACTGAAGTTGGTGCTGGGCCGCACAGCTCCACTCGGTAAACGTTGGATATTCCAAGCACTCTTTTGAGAAAAGCCTCATTTCTAAGAAATTAGTTTTCTGTTTTGAGTCATCTATAGTGTTCTTTCATGCATCAGGCACTCTTTTCTCTGACCTTTAGAATAGGGCAAGTACAAATTTATGATCCTCCCCACCCAGATTCTACTTGTCATCCATCAAAAGTGGCCTCACCCTGATTTTTCAGGTAAATAGTTTCCCCCTCCACTTTGTATCCTGGAACTTGCATGGTGGAACTTCCTGGGTTGCATCTGATGTGTACTCATTGTAGAAAGCTAGAGTGAGTGTCCCTGAGTATCCAAATGTCAGTGCTACATGCCTTTAAAAAATATGAAACATTTTTGTTTATAGAGATACAGTCCTACATTTGCAAAGTAGTTTAGAAGGTTTCAGAATGTTCTCTTTTTTGCTGTTGTAGTCTCCTAAAAGTCATGTGAGAATTTGATGCAAATATAAATAAAGTGAGGGGCAGGAAGGTCAAGTGATGTATTTTTAGATCATATGATTAGTTTGTGGTGGAACTAGGAACAGAATCTAGCATGAAAATTTAAGAGAAACCTAGTTTTGGTTCATGACATTGAAATTACCCTTCCTTCCTTCCTTCCTTCCTTCCTTCCTTCCTTCCTTCCTTCCTTCCTTCCTGCCTTTCTCCTTCTTTCCTTCCTTGGTACTGAGGATGAGCCCAGGACCTTGTGCATGCTAGGCAAGGGCCCTATCACTGAGCTGTATCCCAAGACCACCCCCTTCTTAAAATTGTGTTTTGAGACAGGGTCTCACTAAGCTGCCCAGACTGGCCTTGAACTTTCAGTCCTCCTCCTGCCTCAGCCTCCCAAGGAGCTGGATTACATGCCCAGTTTGAAAGTACTCTGAGGGTTCAAAGACTGGTTCACATTGTGTTGTTCATTTAATGGATGTCTGCCTCAGTTTCTAAACCCAGAAATCAGGAAAATAAAAATTGCCCTTTAAGGATACTTATAATAGCATGAAATAACAAGTGAAAGTGTTTTCATAAAAGAGAATGTATAACTATAATATGGCTATTTAAAAACTTTTTTTAACTTTAGCATTGGAAATTTGGTATTAATTGATAGTGTCTCAATGAATTATACTGTGGTCTATGAATTGTGGTTTCTGTGTAAGATTGATTTCTTAACCAGAGAGAGCTTTATATTTTATAAATTTCCTTGGTACTTTGTGAAGGACTTTTTAAGTTGATAGTTGATAGTCAGTGATTGTGTTGTGCTGCTTCTGTTAAGAAGCTTCATGTCATGCCAGGATGGGAAAGTTAGGGTTCTAGGTCTCTGTTCTTGTCCTTGCCCCGCATAATTGTAGAGACCTCAGGTTGTGTTTTCATTTGAAAACTCAAACCTGATGATAGTCCGTTATTGGAAAGCCCCCAGTGCCTCCCGATGCCTCTGCTTCCTTAGCAGATAGCGCCTTTCTCTGTAGCCAGATCCCCCTCCTCCTTTCTCTGCCCTGGTGAGACCCCTTCCCACTTCCCCCTGCCTTGACTCAGCTGCGTTGTGGACTGCTTCCCTGGAAAGCCTGTCTTGGCCACGTGGACCATTACTCTTCTGTTTGTGTTGCCAGGCCTCTCTGGACAAGTCGGTTATTTACATTTCTGTCTTTCCCAGGAGCTTCCCAGTGGTGGGACTGACTCATTTCTCTCTCTCTCTTTTCCCTGTCCCCAGTTCTTGACATTTAGTGAAAACCCCATAAATACGAGGTGAATGATGGGGTCTAAAATCTGACTGCCTGGGAGCAAGTTCGTCTGGGGTGGGTGCACCCAGGAACTGCTGGTGCAGGCATTTTTACAGCCTCCTCGCCAGTAGCATGAGGCACTGCAGCTTAAGGCGTTGATCCTCTGATGGAGGGTTCCGCTCCTCAGGTTCTGTTTATTGTGTGCCTGTGATTCCTTGGTGGCCTCATCCCACACAGCATTGTCACGACCAGCCCTGTGTTGAGAACTGCCTTCCCTGCCTGCCCTGCTCCCGCTCCTGCTCCTGCTCTTGCTTGAGGGTGGACATGGCTTTTTGGTTTTGTGTGGTCTGCGCTCCACAGTAACTTCTTCCAGAGAGAAGCTAGAACAGCTTGTTAACCCGGGAAAGGTCCTTCTTGGATAAGCCTTGGGAATCATCTGCAGGTTGTTGTAATTGGCTGTACCTCTCTGAGTAGCCAGTAGCCCTCACTAGGTGTCAGGAACTGCGATCAATGTGATGAATAATAGAAAAGATGGCGTTTTTGCACTCCTTCTACAGTGGTGTATCATTGCTGTTATTTCTCTTTTATAGTTAGAATTACTCTGTTTTATAGTGGAGCAGATGGACACCCATAGTTGCAGCTAAGAGGTGACATCGCTGGGGTCTGTCTGATCCCAGAGCCCTGGCCCTTAACCCCTGCCATATTCTGTATTCCTGTCCTCGCTATCCTCTCCCTAAAACGAAACTTGCTATCTGTATCCACCCGCTTCTTATCTGAACTCAGTGACTGCCTGCAAAATGTTAGAAGGCTAGAAAGAATCAGTTGTGACTCATGCACACAAGGTGGGTTCAGGCAGCACTGACCTCCAGAGAGCACTGATTGCCCATACCTGGGAAGGCTTCTGCTATGCTCCTGCCAACCCTTCCCTGCTGGGCCCCGTGCCCTGCCCTGTTAGTTATCCTGCCTTCACCTGAGCTGTGGTTCTTCACCCTTCTACACAGTGGTTCCTCAGTGCCACCAATGCTAGGGAATTGCCTGGGGAGTTTTTTTTTTTTTTTTTCCTTCCTCCAAAAGGGCCAGGATCTACCCCAGAGGAGTGATCCAGTTGTTCTGAGTTGGGGGTCCAGTCATTGGTATTATCATTTTTAAACTGTTTTATTGAATCATGTGTCATTGAAAAACAGACACATTCTGAGAAATGTCAGGCAACTCATCATTGCATGAACATCATGGCGTGTGCTTACACAAACCTAGACAGTGCAGCCTGCCATGCACCTGGGCCAAATGGTATAGATCTGCGGTGCAGCCTGATGCTCCTGGGGCCGAGATGCACAGAACAGATTAAATCAAGCCAGGAGAAATGATGCAGCTGAGAGGTGCAGTAAACCTGAGGCGTCTGAGGCTACTGCTGGCATCACATCACACTGTTCAGAGTAAATTTTTTTCCTGTAAGTAAAAGTACATTCTACAATAATGATCCAAAATACAGTAAAGCCAGGTGCAGTGGTACATGCCTGTAATCCCAGTGACTCTGGAAGCTAAGGCAGGAGGATTGAAAGTTCAAGGCCAGGGCTGGGGATGTGGCTCAAGCGGTAGCGCGCTCGTCTGGCATGCGTGCGGCCCAGGTTCGATTCTCAGCACCACATACAAACAAAGATATTGTGTCCGCCGATAACTAAAAAAATAAATATTAAAAAGAAATTCTCTCTCTCTCAAAAAAAAAAAAAAAAAAAAGAATCAGCTTGAATTTAAAAAAAAAAAAAGAAAGTTCAAGGCCAGCCTCAGCAATTTAGCAAGACCCTAGGCAACCTAGTGAGACCCTATTTCTAAGTAAAAAATTAAAAAAGGGCTGGGAATATAGCTCAGTTGGTAAGTGCTTGCCTCATATGCACAAGGCCCTGGGTTCAAACCCCAGCACCAAGAAATAGAAAATAAAAAGGCTGGTGACGTGGCTTAGTGGTTTAGGCACCCTTGGGTTCAATTTCCAGTATTATACAAAAAAGGTACAGTCAATACATCAAGCAGTAGCGTAATGGCTTATTATCAGGTATCAAGTACTGGACGTGTGCTCTGCTCTCGTGTGGTGGGCAGCGCAGTAGGTTTGTTTATACCAACCGCACCGCAAATATGTGAGAAGTGCGTTACACTGGCACAGCACAATGTCATCAGATGACAGGAATTTTCTGCTTCTTTATAATCTTATGGGACCATCACATATGTGGCCCATCATTGACTTTATGTATCATAAAATTCACCCATTGCAAGTGTGCAACTCAGTGATTTTTAGTAAATTTAGAGTTATGTAGCCATCACCACAATCCAGATTTAGAACATTTTGATCACCTCAGATAAGCTCCGCTGTGGCCCTTCACAATTAGGTCCCATTCCCATCCTACCTAGCCAGCCACTCATGCCTTCTCTGCCCCTTTGTACAAATGGAGCCATCTGTATTATTTTCAGACTGCCCACCATTGTAACTAATAGAGGTGGTTAAAAGCGACTTTTTATTCCACATTTTTCCTTACTATTCTCTCAGTTCAGAGTGGCTCAGGAAAAAACAAAAACAAAAAAACTGAAACAAACAAAATAAAACCATAGGCCCCTCCCACGGCTGACTCTTAGATAAGCAGGGAGCTAAATGGCTGCTTGTGAGCTGCATTGAGAACTTAATGATCATTTGTGACCTCCTTTCTCTGGGAGCATGCAGAACCTGTCTCGGAGTTGGAGTGCCTCCCTGCCAGCTGTGGCCACAGCACTGAGTCAGCCCAGTGTGGAGAGCTGAGCACTTGACTTTGTGCCTTGCCTTTGGCACTTTTTTTTTCCTCTGGTGATGGGATGGAACCCAGGGCCTTACATATTTCTGGCAAGTGCTCTACCATTGAGCTATACCCTCAGCCCAGCTTAGACACTCTGCTGTGGACTGTTTTTTGGTGTGGCTTTTCAGCTCCTCCTCACCCTCTATGTGGTCTTACCACAGCAGTAAATGGGACCCGCTTCCTGTAACATATCCCCATAGGTCATAGTGCTGTATGCACTGTCCGCATAGCAATATCTTGCGAAATATTTCTCACCTGTTTTTGCTTAAATAGATGTTGAAATCTCAAACTCAGCTGCCTCCTGGTTCAAGGAGGTACCATAAATGACTTGAGAAGAATGGGGCACTTGAAAGTCCCTTGGAGAGACAGTTGAGAGAGGTTGAAGAATGTGATTGGCGGAGAAGTTTCCTTGGACTTTGCCTGTATAAGCAGGAATTGTTGGTGGAACTGTGAAACAACCCACATGGTTAAAGTAGGACTAGGAAATAGATTCCATTCCATGTGCCAGAGGGGAGAAAGGCCAACTGACCAAACAAAAAACCAAGTGGATAAGCTTACATGTGCAGGAAAATGATAAAACTCCATTCCGTTTCTGTAATTCTTCATCTTAGTCATTTTTGATTGGAATTCAAGTAACGTTATGAAGATTAAGATTGATAAGGTTTTTTTTTTTAATGGAAAGGTTTTATAGTTTATTAATCCTCACGAAAAAGTTGCATAATCACCGCAGATAAAGTCATTGCAGAATCTTTACTCCTTTGACTTTTTGCCAGCACCAACATTGGCCTTCGCAGTCCCCCTGACTTTCTTCATTCTGTTCTTGCGTTCCTTTTGCTGTTTTCTTGAGGTCTTCTTCTTTTCATACAGGCCGTGTCTTGACAGTCTATGTTTGGGTTTATTTTTCTTCGCATAACCCAAGGAATCATAAATCATGCCAAAGCCAGTTGTCTTGCTACCTCCAAAATGGGTTCTGAATTCAAACACAAAGATGACATCTGGTGTGGTCTTGTACATTTTGGCTAATTTTTCTCGAATTTCTGTCTTAGGTACTGTGCTTTCCCAGGGTGAAGAACGTCAATGACCATTTGTTTCCGCTGAAGTAGTCGGTTGGTCATGAACTTCCTGGTCCAGATAGTTACTGTGTCATTCATGATGGCAGTAGACGTTCAGACACCCAGGGAGGAAAAGCTTGTTGTTGTTTAAAATGAAAAAAAAAAAAGTTATAATTCTATCTTAGAGAAGCTTGTAAATATGTGGGCAAAATCCCATCTTTTTGGGGAAATAATTCAGAGTATAGAATGATTAAATCTATATTTGATCCTTTTCCTTCTGAGAAATATCTTTTTCTTTTTCATGTTTTGCATGGGAAGATTTTTTTCCTAATGCTATGCCTTTAGGATTCTGTAAAGTCTTTTAAGACTTTCTAAACTACTTTGTGGAATGTGTAACAAATTGTTTTATGTATTAAGTGTCAGAGGGTCCTTTATTTTTAAAATCCAATTAAGTAGATTTCAGATTCCTTCCCAGAAATGTAAGAGGACAGCTGATCTAATGAGATACAGCAGTAAGAACTCACTCAGCAATCTGCCAGGTCACCATGAAATGAAGTCATTGCACCCAGCCATCACAGAGGCAGAGGCTTGGGAGGATTTCGGAAGCACTTGTAACAGTAGATGACAGGGTTGCATAAATTGGAATTCCCCGGAACTGAAATGCACTGTGGGCAGCAGTGTTGCTGACCTGGGTGCAGTGTTCTCATTCCTTGATCAGCCCTAGGCAGATATTTCCAGGTAACCAGAATTTAAAATCAGTTTTTCAAATGGTCTCTCAGGGTCCCATTTCTTTTTTTATTAATTAATTTTCTTAAACCAGTGGAGGTCATGGGCATGCGCCTAAGGAAGCCTTGGCTGCCCGCCCTTCCCTGTCCAGCTCCTGCTTTGGGTTCCTGCTCCCAGCCCCCTACAGGGCTTTTACACCACTCCCCCTTCTTCTTTTTCTTCCTCCCTATCTTCTTTTCCCTTTTTTGTTAGTAAAAGCAAGCCTCCCTTCCTTGCTATTTAAATAAGGCTTGTTACCCAGGCTAACACAACCTTAGGTTAATTTTTATTGATTGATTTAACTCTTACAAACCTATTTGCTAGATGAGAAACTGGCAGAAAAACTGTGCTTGTGGGTCAGAACTTGAAACCAGGGCAGTTTAGATCCATAGTCCCAGCTTTTAACTACCACACATGCCCACTTCTGGGAGAGTCCTTCTCCCTGACCTCCCTGGGGCTCAGTCTGGTCTTTTTGCTGGGGCCTGGTGTGTCTTTCTTGCTGACTTGGATTGTGCTGATCAGTTATCTGCTCACCAAGGTAAAGGGCCACTTCTGATTTGGTTCTGTCTTCGCCCTTGCTGATGGCCTGGTATTCAGAAAGGCTTCTAAGGGGATGCTTTGGAGAGAAGGAATTCTTCCCTAAAATATAAGCGACCTTTCCAGACTGGTGGCCTCCCAAGAGTATATTCTGGCATGTTCCCATCTCTGTATGTCCCCACCCCCCCTGTGCCTGAAAGGCAACGAGAGTTCAATAATTGTGGCTTAAATACTCATTGATTCAGCACCAATGTATGTGACTATGACATGTTCAGTCACTGCTGCACTAGCAGTAATTTGGGGTGAAGGGAGGCATAAAAAAAAAATAAGACCAGCAGAGCCACGGTCTCACGTGTGAATGTATCAACCACAGAACTGCAGCACTGTGATCTTGGGTGCAATGGGGCGCCACTGGTGTGTGATATTAGCCTTGGTGGCCTAGCCACATATTTGCTGCCCCTGTGTAGACAGTGCCTGCGTGCTGGAAATGTAAGCCCCTGCTCTGAGGCCGCAGGTGGCTGAAAGGGTTCAAAGGGAGCAATTTGGTGAAGTCTTGAAAAGCCAGCATCTCTCAACCTCTAAAGTGCTAGTTGAGAAAGTGCAGAAATCTCTCTTCAAAGTAAGAAAGATGTGGATTTGGGAAGTGATTAACAGGGATTGAAGTTTCTTGGGAAAACATACTTAAAGTAGATCAGGGGTGACCAAACTGGCCTAAGGGCCAAATTCAGCTGCAAAAGGCTCAGAGTGGTTTTTGCATTTTAAAGTGGTTGAAAAAAATTTGAAGAGCAGTAATATTTTCTGACACAGGAAAATCAGGTGCAATTCAAATTTCAGTGTCCATGGAGTCTGGGACATAGGGTTGTCATGGATTTGTTATCTGCAGCTGCTTTTGTGCTTCAGGGTAAGAGCAGAGTCGTAGCACGGATGGACGAGAGGATCTGCAGGCCTGAATCATGTATTCATTATTCTTCCCAGAAAAACTTAGCTATAAACCATTACATAGGAGATTGTATTTATTTAGATCTTGTCCTGAAATATGTTTATGAGTAGAGATCATGAAGAAAACCCTGTTATATTACAGTTTTCTGGGAGGTAGAGGAGAGAGTAGTTTCTGATTTCTTTCTGTCACATTGTCACCAACACATTGTGCCTACACATTGGTACAGTATTACCAGGGGTAGCCACTCCTGTCCATTTTGCCAGCTGCTCCTTGAGTGTAAGGCAGAATGTTGAGGAAGAGAAAGTTGCACCTCAGGCTGGCCTCATGCCAGTCCTGAGTGATTCTTAAAAGCCAGTGTGAAGGCTGCCCACCACTTCCTGGAGAATCACTGATGTGGATCCTGAGTTGGCCAACACTTTCCACTAACAGCCCACTGGCCAGTACTTTGAGCTCTGAAGGTCATACGGTCTCTGTCACATTAACTCAACTCAGCCATTATAACCCAAAACAGCCACAGATAATACATAAACACGAGCCTGGCTGTGTTCCAGGAAAACTATTTATACATGCTGGCATTTGAATTTCATATGATTTTTATGTGCCACAAAACCTTATTCCTCTTTTGGTTTCTTTCAACCACTTAAAAATAAAAACTGTGCTTAGCTTCCCAGGCCATACAGAAATAGGCCATGAGCTGGCTTTGGCCTGCAGGTGTAGTTTGCTGACCCTTGGGATTAATAGATCATGTGTCCCTGACTCCATAGCGAGGCATTCTGGAATCAAATTCGAGCCTGGTTGTGTTCCACTAGTAATGTGGTCCTAGGCAAGTTCTCTCAGTACCTCACTTTCTTCATCTGTAAAATGGGGATAATT
This sequence comes from Marmota flaviventris, assembly GCF_047511675.1. Classification (NCBI taxonomy): domain Eukaryota; kingdom Metazoa; phylum Chordata; class Mammalia; order Rodentia; family Sciuridae; genus Marmota; species Marmota flaviventris. Next base: position 17,675,978 of record NC_092516.1, on the reverse strand, counting down.
GTAGCTCCTACCCCATAGGGTCCATGTGGGAATTAACAGAGAATAGATGTAGGTGCCAGCTCAGTGCATGGGGTGTATGAAGCATTCTGTAAATGTTAGCTGCAGCAGTTCTTAGCTATTAAGTCTCTAGAGGGACCCCAGAGCCTTGGTGGAACCATTTATGACAGGAAGGTTTGGCACTCTTGGCAGCCTTCAGTCCACCATTGGAATAGTATAACAGGAAGGTGGAAGGTTTGGTGCTACCTTAATTTCATGCAGTTAAGATTGATCTATTTAAAGGGGATGGGTTAACGTACTTTCATCAAAAACAAAGATTTTTATTCTGACCTGTAAAGATGCCCTGGGGTGTGTGTTTGTGTTTGTGTGTGTGTGTGTGTGTGTGTGTATGATGTGTGTATCCTTGTGTGTTAATGTGTCCCTGGAATCAGGATTTTTTGCCCTTGGTACTGTTGACATTTAGGACCACTAGCAGGCAGAGTATGCTCCCCTCTGTAAAGATGTTCCTGTCCTGATCGCCAGATCCCGTGAATGTGTTAGATTGGGTTTAAGTGGGGATTAAGGTTGGAGATGGAATAAAAATTGCCTCTTAGCACAGAGGGAGATGATTTGGGATTATGCAGGCGGACCCAGTGCAGTGACTGTGGACTAGGGAGCAAACAGTCCTTCAGAGGGAGCTGTTACCAGGGAAGAAATGAGAGTTGGCTTTGGCTATGCAGGAAAGGGGCCAAGGAATGTGGGCGGCCTCTAGAAGCTGGAAAAGGAAGGAAACGGATTCTCCCCTGGAGTGTCCAGAAAGGAATTCAGCCAGTGCTGACACCTTGATTTTAGCCCAGTGAGACCTATTTTGAAATTCTGACCTCTAGAATCATAAGAAAACAAAATTTTAAACCTCTGAGTTTGTGGCAGTCTGTTACAGCAGCAATAGGAAGCTAATACAGGCCAGGTAATCTTTTATGTTAGTTATGGAAAGCGATGCACTGAAGATTCTCAAAGGCACCCTGGCCTCTGCTCACCAGCCACACATTGCAGATGTCTCCAGACAGTGCCACGTCTCTCCTGGGGTGGGCACTTGCCTCCAGTTGAGAATCACTGAAGGTTAGAGCAAATTGGGAAGATCACATGAACTGCTAACAGTAGTTCCTGCTGAGAGACGGGATTAGAGAAATGGAGTAGTAGTATACTAGTATAGTATAGATGGTTTTACTTTTTCTGTCCCCTGCCCCCAGTTTTAGTGATTGTGAGTTTTACTGTGGAAGGCAGTTCTGTACCCACATTTCTGCTTTTTATCTAGTTTCATTAAATTTTTTTCTTATTACCTCGTGTGAGGTAAAAGTTGGCCTTTCAAACCTTTCTCTTTTTTTAAATTTTTTTTTTTTTTAGTTATACATGGACACAATATCTTTATTTTGTTTATTTTTATGTGATGCTGAGGATCGAACCCAGGGTCTCACACATGCGAGGCGAGCGATCTGCTGTGCCACAACCCCAGCCCTCAAACCTTTCTCTTTGGCAACATCTGTCCATCCGTCCATTCACTGTATTTTCCTCCAGCACCTGCTGTGTGACAGGTGCTGGGGGACAGTGATGACTGGATCTGGTCTCAGCTCCCATGGGGGCAGCTGTCTGGCAGGCAGGGGTCGGTAGTCTCTGCTTGGAGATCACAGCCCATGTTGATGGTGTGGCCAGCCCATTTCTGTTCTTAACTTGAGAGTCCAGGGCTCCCTTAATAGAGGTTTTATGAAAGCATGTGGAGTAGTCAATAGTCAGTATCCTGGGGTTCACAGTAGTGGCATTTGGGTGTTGGGATAACAACTACTTTACCAGAAATTGGTCCATAACTAAGACATGGAAATTGTCAGGCTAATTGGAAGGTTTCCTTTGACTCTGAGCCCTGAGCGTTTTCTGTCCGTAGAACAGCCTGATTTGGCAAGCATTATTTTTATTGTTGGGTCACTCTGTCCACTGTTTTTTTTCCCTTCAGGTGCCTTGACATGTTCAGTCCGTTTAAATTTAATAAATGAAAACAACAACAACTGGTCAAAGATAACTCACTTTATACTTACCTGGCAGAGGAAATACCATGATTAGCAAATATAATTTTTTAAGATTTTTACTTAAGATTGGGAATATTTCTGTTTTTTCCTTGCCTAGTAAGTGGGGTGAAGGCAGCATCCGGTCAGCCATAACTGGAGGGTTGGATGTCACTCTGTGGAGTCAGGGGGAAGGTGGCCTGTTCTGGCCTGCACAGCACTGCTCTGCTGAGGCTTTGGAGGATCAAGGAGGGCAAGGTCTCATGCCTTCGCAAAAAGTAGATCAAAAGCCCTCCCTGATGGAGTCCTGGTTGGAATGACCAGTGGAACCGTGGGGTGGCTCGCATAGGAAAAAACAAAGCCCAGAGTAACATGGCGAGTGGGAAGTTCCTTCCTGATTCGCATTGTTTTTCCAGTTGCAGACAGGAAACACTCCAGTGTGTTTTCAAGCACGGAACATTGGACACAAAGGAGGCCCTGACAAAGCACAAAGTTGAAGTCTGTGCAGCAGAGTCTCTGATTTAGAACAGCCTGATTTGGCAAGCATTATTTTTATTGTTGGGTCACTCTGTCCACTGTTTTTTTTCCCTTCAGGTGCCTTGACATGTTCAGTCTGTTTAAATTTAATAAATGAAAACAACAACAACTGGTCAAAGATAACTCACTTTATACTTACCTGGCAGAGGAAATACCATGATTAGCAAAAATAATTTATCTCAGGAAAGACCAGCAAGTTTTTATGGCTAATTCCCTTGGCTATTGAATGAGCACCTTGGCCAATATATCTGAATAATTGCTGAATTTTCTTAGGTAAAAATTCTTGGTAAAGATGAACACCCTAAAAATCATTCAGCATAGAAGGCCTTGGACCAGTTATAGTGAAGAGGGAAGTCGGACCCCATCTTGGGAGCGGTTCCTACCATTATAGCTGAGGTGCTCAGAGAGCGCCCTGATTTGCATATTACCCACCACTGTCATGATCTGTCTGTTAGAAGTGATGATAGTTGATGTAGCTCACTTAAATAGTTTCATTTGAACTCTGAAATCTGGTTAAGAAGACAGACACATTGGATCCACAAGGCGAAAAAATAGGGCAAATTTATTTTTAAACAGTGCGTTAACATTTTCATGCAATACGTTCAATATTTTTCAGTCACTAATACCTTTTCAGATAAAGTCACTTTAAAACAAAGGGTCCAGTTCCTTTGGAAAAAGGACTGTAAATATATTTATTTTCTTTGCATTTTGGATACTCAAGGTACATGTGTTCTTGTGCTTTTGTAGATTGCTAGTTGTGCCTGCTTTGAGGTACCTTAACCATATCAATCAAACTATTTGAAAATGTAACATTGTATTTATTTTTTTGGGTGCTGTGGATTGAACCCAGGGCCTTATGCATGCAAGGCAAGCACTCTTCCAACTATGTTATATCTCCAGCCCAGTAACATAGTATTTTTTATAATGTGGAACTATGTATACATGTAAAAAAAAAAAGTAGTTAAGTAATCAGGGTTTATTACAAAATATAGTGGGGTCTCTCCCCACTCTTTCAGAGATTCTCCGACTACCGAATCAACTAGTATGAAAGTTTAGCTGTTTATTCTGGAATTCACTCATATCCATATTTACAGATAACATGTTTACACTGCTGTGCTGTGGATCAAGTGTAGTTATTGTCTCTTGACTTTCTGTTAGGGTAAATGAGAGTTTAGGGCCCCTGTACACCCTTTCCCTCTGCTTCCGCACCACCATCCTTCCAATATTATTATGTTATAAAGTTTGGTTATGTTAGTGTTTGGCATTTGCGTTGTTAGGTCCAATAAATTATTTGCAGCTAAGCATAGTAGTGTATTGTAACTATCTTCCTAATAGACTTTTTATTTTTCCTGAAGTTAATGCTTGCTTTTTGTTTTTGCATTTGCTTTATTTATTTATTTGTTTGTTTTAGTGGCTGTTGCAGCACTGTGCTCATAAATTCAGAAATCTTTAACACCTGGCTCTTTCTCTCAAAAAAGCCATGGTTTGAAAGGAGGAAAATTTTTTTAATTGAAACTGGTTTGTATTTGATTTAAAATATATATATATATTTTTATAGTACATAAATTATATTAACTTAAATATGTACATCTATGTATAAGTTTATATATGTGTATATATGTGTGTGTGTGATATATATATGATATATATATATATATATATCCCCCCCTTCTTTTGGTGCTAGGGCAATCCCAAGGACCTTGTATGTGCTAGGCAATTACTCTACCATTGTGCTATACCCCTAGCCCATGTGTTTGATCTTTTATTTCAGATTATCAATGTGAGGTCACTGGAAAAGCTCAAGGTGGTTGTCCTCAGCCAGCATTAGTGTCAGCACACTACCATGCTTTTACTCTTCTCCGGTAGCCCACAGTGGGAAAGTAAAGCAAGTTCTCCTCTTGTTATTTTAAAAATAATTTGTTTTCTGATAGGACAAATCTGCTGATTCACAGATTGACTGTTTGCTTTTGAACTTGTGAGTGTTAATAGGCCTTGAGACCTTTTTCTGTATACTTAGACATACATAAGGAAGAGATTTCAGAGTTGAAGTGGGGGCTTATAGGGACTGTGTGGAGTTTTAGACTTTGGCTAGAGAAGAAAAAAAGCAAAAGTTACAAAAGCCAGCAGAGGTATTTTGCTAGAGGAAGGGTGAGGCTGTTGGTGGGAGGTGTGGTGGGATCCCAGGAAGCTCTGGTGGTCCTGGTCCCTGCTAGGCTGACCGTCAGGTTTCATTTTGAAGCAGCTAGTCTGACCCAAGTCAGTAGGACCCTACTCCACTTCCCTGACTGGCGTGGCTGCTAGTGTTCAGCAGGTCAGCAATGCCCAGAACCACATGTGCCAAGCAAGGGCTATGATGGTATAATTTGGTCTGCTGCTAGTGGAACTTGTTCATGGAGTTGAGCTTCTGGGAGCTGCGGCCTTGACTTGCTCGCCAGCCTCTGATTCTCTGGCCTTGGGAGGTTTGAATCCTATCAGAGTTCCGGTTTTCTGCAGAAACTGGTGAGTGAGCCACTCCTGTAGGCCTCTCCAGGTTAACTAGGACACTACTGTGGTGACTCGTATTGGTATCCTCTGTGTTGATGCCCAGTTTGGTCAACATGCCATTTCCTGAAGATACTTATCCCTTTGCGCATAGCTGGTGCTTCTCTGAGCTTCGTGTTGAGTTTACTTGTGGGTCCTCTTGGTGTTTCTTCTGCATTTACTCATGGCTGAGACCATGCAGCTCTGCATTTTGCTTTAGAGTTTATAAAAGGCCAGATTTCTGGTTTATTTTGGCCCCTTCCCATCTCTGCTCACTCTTCGGTGCTGAAATGGTCTTTTTTCTTCTTAAGAATTTACTTCTTCATTTTAATGGGAATTTGATAGAAGTTTTAAAAGACCTGGCTCAAATCACTAATTGTACCAGAAGTCTACAATGGCATTTATACTGTAGTACTGCTGGGTATTATTTATGGCAGTGATGCAGCCATTCTGAACTGCAGAGAAAAGTGCTAGTCAGCTTTCTGTCACTGTGATACAATACCTGAGAAAATCAATTATAAAGAGGAAGGTTTATTTTGGCTCATGATTTCAGAGGTTTTAGTCCATGGTTGCTTGGCCCTGTTGCTTTGGGTCTGAGTGGCATGGTACATCATGGCAGGAGCACATGATAGAAGAGGCCTGTTCACCTCATGGTGGCCCAGGAACAAGAAAGAGACAAGGACCTATGGTCTCTATGCCCTTCAAGGACATGCCCCCATGAGCTAACTTCCTACAACTAGGCCCTACTTACAAAATGTTCTGCCATCTCCCAGGTGACCAACCCCTTAACACATGAGCCTTTGGGGGATATTTCCAGACCTAAACTAAGCAGTCTTCAAAAATTATTCTGGTTTGGCAAATGAGACTTTAGGATCTTAGAATGCACCTCTTCTGATTGCTGCTACCCTACCATCTTGGTTTTCTGGAAAGGTTGGTGAAGTGAGTAGTAGTTCCAAAAATAGCCTAGGGAAAGTTCTGAAAATACTTTGTTTCTTTTTGAAGTTAGGGAGAAACCTGGTGGTTTAGACTTGTGTCATTGCTTGTTTCTAGATTTGTGATGAACTTGTTTTGGGAAGGCTATGAAACATGGAAATTATCATTTTAAGAACTGAATGTTGGGCTGGGGGCGGAACTCAGTGGTCCAGCAGTTATCTAGCATATCTGAGGCCCTGGGTTCAATCCCCAACACCTCAAAAAAAAAAAAGAAGAAGACTGAAGGTTAAGTTTTGGGAGAAGAGTCTTCTCAGAGCATGTTCTGTGGACTTCCTGCAAGGGAGTTCTGAGCAGGAAGGGACCTGTTAGGAATGGAGGCCCTCACTCCAGACTCAAAAGAGAGTCCTCTGTGGTGCCATGTGGAAATTGGCACTTGCCATCAGCCCCACTTTCGGGAATGCTACAGATGCTCAAGGCTGAGAACCACCATGTTCTTGTGTTGGGTCTCTCCCCTGCAAATTTTTGTTTATTTTAGCTAAAGTCACCCTCTGATGTAAACACCGGTGGAATTTCCCCCCTTAGCATTCATTTCTGCCTTATTTGTTTTAAACTGGAAGCTAATAATTTTTAAGTTTCATGAGTCACTTTTCTTCCCTGGGTTTCTAATTCTGTATTTTTGATTTTTTTCCCACAGAGCCGAGAAAACAGAAGTCCTCAGTGAAGATCTGTTACAGGTAACAAAGTAAAGTTTTCTTAAAATAACCTGTTTAAAGTCACACTGTGAGGAAAGAGTCCAGGGCTGAGGGTGTACCTCTGTGGTAGAGAGCGTGGGGCCGTGGGTTTGGTCCTCAGCACCGCAAAAGACAAAAACCAACCAGCAAACAAAAACTATAAATGAGAATTGAAGCTTGTGGGTTTTAATTTTTAAGTGGAATAGAATAAATGAGCAGGAGGGAGCGGCGGTAGAGTGGCTGGTGATGGAAAGGGGATCTGAAACCGTGGTGTCGGTTATGAAATTCAGACGGGGCTGGTGCACATTCAGGTGCGGGGTGCTGGGTGGGGAGGGGCCTGCTTACGTCCCTCGTGGGCCGAGGCTCTGATCTGCTGCTGTGCTGAGGCCCTTGGTGGGACAGGCCCCTCGGCTGAGGCAGAGGCCCCATCAGCCCCAGCTCGTTCCTCTCACCGTTGGGCCCCAGCTCCAGGGTGCATGGGTCCTGAGGAGCTTGTGCTTTCAGTGATAGTGCCCAGACCTACCTGAGGCCCAGGTGCCTCTGCTCAGAAGCCCAGACCCTCTGTCCTCCCTTTCTTCCAGGGGACTCTGGCCAGGGCTGTTGTACTCAACCTGTCAATAGGTTCCCTAACGTTGGGGTTGGGAGCTTCTCCTGGCAGACGCTGGGCCTCCAAGGTCCTCCCTTCACCAGTCGCAGAGCAGCCAGGGGAGGACAGACCTGGCCAGCCTCCTCCTGCAACTGCGAGCAGGTTTACTTGGGAGAGTTCCTGAGACCTAGGGTCTGCTCCTAGGTGACTCTCTCTCTTCCTGTGTAGAGGAGGGACTGGCACAGCCACCACGACACAGGCCAAAACCTTCTGAATGATGACAGCCATCTTCAGGTAGAACACTGTGTTCCTTGGTGTCCAGGAGCAGATTGTTTCCAGGCTCCCCAACGGGTTCATAATTTGTGCTTACCCCAAACATAAAGTGTCCTAGTTTTTGCACACCCCCCTTTATTTTCATATAATACCTAATACAGTCTAAGTGCTGTGTAAATAGTTGTATTATTTGGGGAATAAGGACAGGAAATTAAAGTGTGGATATTATGTACAGATGGAATTTTGTTCTGTCTCTCTCTCTCTCTCTCTCTCTCTCTCTGTCTCTGTCTCTTTTAAAAAAAATTTTTTTATAGTTGTAGATGGACAGCATGCTTTTATTTGTTTAGTTTTTTATGCAGTGCTAAGGATAGAACCCAGTGCCTCACGCATGCTAGGCAAGCGCTCTGCCACTGAACTATGGCCCCAGCCCTCTTTTTTTTTTTTGGTAGTGGGGATTGAACCTTGGAACACTTAAACACTGAGCCACATCCCCAGACCTTATTTTGTATTATATTTAGAGTCAGGGCGACTTCAGCTAAAACAAAGGCCTTTAGCTAAAACTTAAGGCCTTGCTGAGGCTGCCCTCAGCCTCTCAGTTGTTGGAATTACCGGTGTGCTCCACTGTGCCTGGCTCTCAAACATTTTTGATACATGGTGGATCAGTGGATGCAGAACCCTTGGAAACAGAGGGCCAGTTGATTTTTTTTGTTTGTTTTTTGGTGCTCAGGATTGAACCCAGGGCCTGTGCTCTGCCCCTGAGCTGCATCCCCAGCCCTTTTTATTTGAAGACAAGATCTTGCTAAGTTGCCCAGGCTGGCCTGGAGCTTGTGATACTCTTGCCTCAGCTTCCTGAGTTGCAGGGGGTACAGATATGCACCACTGCACCCCACTTGTTGGTTTTTCTTCTTTTTTTCCCCCTGTTGTTTGTTTGTAAGGTTTTTTGGTTTGAGGATAGAATCTTTTTTTTTTTTTTTTAATTAGAGGATAGAATTTTGTAAAGACTTATTAAAGAATCATACTCATTATTTCTTTGTTGATTTTCTTTTCATGTTTTAAAATATTTTTCAGACTTTCAGAAATACTGTTTGGGCCATTTAAATGTTAACCAAAGTAGGTTTTCATATTGGTATTTTCCCTTCACATCCCACATCAGTCATATGCATCATCTCACTTAGAACCCTGAGGTCCTGAGACAGGCAGAGGACCTTGCAGGTCGGCACAGTCCTCATCCTTGTCCCTTTGTGCAGACAGCCACTGGCATCTGAAAGGGTTGCCGGTCTCTAGAAACTCCTGCCCTACTACACAGGTTCCGAGTCCACATCTGCCGCCACTGCCACAGAGGTCTCCGCACCCTGGGGTCTGCTGTTTTTAATGTGGAGAGTAGAGAGTGGCAGCCAGCGTGAGCTCTGGGTTCGGCCCCAGGTGTGTCTCACTGGCGTTGTGTCCTCGTGGTTTTCTTACCTTCCCCTCAGTTTCAACGCCTCTGCGACCAGGGTCTTGGCAGTCTTCACACTGTGGGGTTGTTAGGAGGGTTAGTGGGTTGTGGAAAGTACTGATCACGGACCAGGCAGTGTGACTGCTTGTTCTTACCACCACACCAAGCCACAGAGGTGCATGTTGCCGGCTTGTGTGCCTGGCGAAACGCCCCTCGGTTTTCTCTTTGATTTCCTACTTCTCTCTTAGATCTCTGTTAGAATAATATGAAGCCTTTTTTTTCCTTTTTTGTTTTGGGGATTGAACCCAGGGATGCTCTACCACCGAGCTACATACCAGATCCCAGCCCTTTTAAATTTTTTATTTTGAGTCAGGGTCTCACTAAGTTGCCCAGCCTGGCTGTGAATTTGCCTCCTGCCTCAGCCTCCCGAGAGCTGGAATGACAGGCGTGGTTAAGGGCTGCCTTTTGTTTTGTTTGTGTGAAGTTGCCCTGCAACTTGGATCCCTGGAGGGAGAAGCCAGGACTGACTTACTGTTATTTTTCTAATACCTGGCACAGGGACTCAGCAGATTTGCCTCCGGTTTGTTCACAAATGTCAAGCGAGTGCCTTCTGATCCTGTGACAGACGGCGTGCAGATGCTGGTTGGGAGATGAGTGGACAAAGCAGACAGGGCTCTTGTATTTGCAGAGTTGACATTCTAGTGGAAATTGAAATAAAAATGGAATTAAGGAAAGCCATTGTGAGACTTGGGTCTTGGTAATTGGGGCTCAGAAAGCAAAGCTGCTGGTGTTGTGGGGACCTTTTGAGAAAGAGGCACAAAATATCTCATGGGGTAAGATATTGTGAGGGAGTCAAGATGTATTCTGCTTTGAATTTGTTGATTTTTCTTTAAAATAGAAAGCATCCCCAAGGGCTTGTGCTCCTTGGTGAGTCATCAGAGTGCACATTTCTGGCATTCCTTCCTGTAAGAAGCCGCTCTCTTTGCCATAAACAGCCATCTCCCAGCAGTAGTATTTTGGGAAGCTTCTCACAATGTGTGGGTCCCCAAGTCATGGTTCTTACTGCTGGCCATCTATTCTGCTCTAGAGATTCATTCAAAACAAAACCCACTCCAAACCCAATAAGGAATAGTTTTCTGAGCATTGATCAGGAGTCTAAATGGTGGAACATATGTCAGTCTAATGTCCTGCGTATGGAAGGCTCCATTGCCATGTGCTGGAGACCAGGCTCTGGTTGTCCCTGTGACAGCTTTTCCCACTTGGCACTCGGTCTGGGCCTGGACTGGTCATTTGCAATTCTGCTTGGTTGCACTCAGGGCTTTGCTGGTGCATAGCGGGTGAATGGACAGCCACTACTTGTTCTGACAGTAAGGTTGAACTGGGACTGTCCCCTTAGCCTGCAGACAGAGGCCTCCGAAGCCTTCAGTACAGGAGGGTCAGGGTTCTCAACAGGGTGGTTTCACCCTCCTGGAGATATCCCACAATGTCTGCAGTCATTTTTGGTAGTCACAATTTGGAGAGTGGGTGCTACTGGTGTACTATGGGCTAGAGGCCAATGTGCTGCTGAACACACTGTTGGCTCCTGTCAACCTGGAGCTGCCCAGCCCAGAATGTCCACAGTGAGAATCCCGGAGTGGCGAGTGGGAGCCATTTCTACCCAGACCCAAGAGCTGCAGGATTTTACTGCAGAATGCTTTTCCTGCCTCCATGCAGACAGGTGGAAGGAGGTGAGTTTGTCTTCAGGCCTTGCAAACAACTCTTTGTTTCTGCCTTGTCAGATCGAGCGGCGCCTGGACACTGTGCGGTCAATGTGTCACCATTCCCATAAGCGGCTCATGGCATGCTTCCAGGGCCAGCATGGCACCGATGCCGAGAGAAGACACGTAAGTATCAGATGTGACCCACAGCAAGGCACCTTTCTTGTCTTTTGGGGCTTATCTCCTCCTGGACTGACTGGTTTTTCCCAGGTAGCATTGGCAGGTTGACTTTGGATGGGTATGTTCTGTCACCCTTTGTCCTGTGACGCTCCCTGGCCATAGCATTGTTTTCTTGCTTAAGACATCACCAGGCTGAAAGCCCAGCTCCCCCTGAATCTCTTCCAAGTGCCTTTAAGGATTTGAACCATTTGTCATTGATAAGAGAATGGACATGTCAGTTGGGAATCCCTGATGGCAAAAATCTGAATGCTACTTAAGATGACTCAGAAAGGAGAAGTCCAGAAATTGGAATGGGGTTGAGGTGGGCTCACCTCTCATTTCAATAATTAATACAACCAAAACCTCAGCCTCGTGCTTCTCCCCCACCTTCTTCACACCTGTTTTATCTGAGACAGGCACCTCACAGCTGCAAATTGGCACCAGCACCTTCCTGGGCTTCTCTTGTGTGTTCCAGAAGCAGAGAGAAACTCTTCTAGTAGTTTTCTTGGTGGAGTAAGGAAGTGCCTTTTCCCACGCCATTGCCAGATAGAAATTCCTGTCCATTGCATTGATCTTTGTCAAGCCACATTCCCTAGTTACCGTAGGCAGGGGTGAGGCTGGCTGAGGGGAGGGAGGCACTGGTTGACCTAAACTGGTTGGGACAGCCCTGGAGCCTGGGCTATGTCTACTTTCTGCTCACAGGCTTTATTGAGGCTGAAAAAATCCCTAAGAAAAACCAGGGTACTGTCACAGAGAGGAAGGGTGGCCTCTGGGAGAGCTATCCGGTGTCCACTGCTGCATGCCTTTGTTCAGAGCATTCGGGACCTCTGCGCCACCAGTAGACCCAGCAGTGTGTATTCACCTAGCACTTCTGTCTTTGTGTTCAGGCTCCTGACTTACAAGCATGCACTATCCTTATGAGTTTGGTCACATTCAAGTGACAGTTCACTGGGAAGCTAGGATTTGCTGTTTTGTCATTGGATTTCTCAAAAGGAAGAACAGTTATACAGATATCTATCACCCTTCTTTTGTATTTCCTACAGATATTTGTAACACACCTTGACACCAGGGTTATCCCTCCCTTCCACAATAGTTAGAATTATGCAATTTTGTCTGGTAAGAGTGGATGTTTGGCTGGCGAGGTGCACACTGTAATCCCAGTGGCTGGGGAGGCTGAGGCAGGAGGATCTTGAGTTCAAAACCAGCCTCAGCAAAAGCAAGGCACTAAGCAACTCAGTGAGACCCTGTCTCTAAATAAAACACAAAATAAGGCTGGGGGTGTGGCTCAGTGGTCTAGTACCTGAGTTCAATCCCTGGCACCAAAAAAAAAAAAAAAAAAAAGACGTTTGCACATGGCCTGTGGTCCAGAAATGCTTGCTGCCCATCTGCCCCTAAGCCAGCCCCGATGCTCGCCCACTGCCTGCTGCTCCTCGTTCTCTTGCCTCAGCAGCTGCTGTGTCTAGCTATTTACTGTTGCCTTCTCAGGTGCTTCTCCCTGCTCTCCAAGTCACATTCTTTGGGCCACCTCTGTTTTTGCGGGTTCTAGCTAGTGGGTTTACTTTTCAGTCATTGTCAAACAAGCAGAAAATCACAGCCCTAGACTCTGTTAGCACACACAACCAGTTCTTCGCCATGTGTTGATGCTCTTGAGCCTGTCAGTACATACAAATGTGGTGCTACTGCATGTTCCCTTTTATGCCACCTCCCCTCCACGCTGCCTGACTCACAGGCCCTTGATTCTCCCTGTGGATACCTTTTAGATTCCTCACTTCTGCTCCTACCTCTGCCCTGATGCAAGACCTGATGAACCACTGCTGGGGCTGTTGGGTCACCTCCTGTGCTGTTTCCTGCCTCTGATTTCCTTCCTTTCCATTCTGTCTCCAACCTGATCGCCAGAGTCAGTTGCCTAGTACACAAATCAAATGTGTCATCCTCCTGCCTAAAAACAAATTTTAGCTTAGTGGGCCTTTAGCTTAGGGACCAGAAACAGCCCTGGGTATATTTGGAAATGTGTTGAGTCAGTGTGCATTGCCATAGGACTGGGGACACTGTTGGCATTTGGAGGCTGGGAATCAAGATGCTAAATGTTCTCTAGTGCCTGGTGAAGTAATTCCATGCGGCCAGTGCCCCTCAGTGCTGTGGTTCCCATTGCTTGGGACAAAGTCCATGCTCTGTAGCATGTCTTAAGCCTTTATAATCTGATCCCATTTTGCCTTATCAGCTCCTTTGTCCCGTTTTCTCTCATTCTCATTTTTCTCTCATTGTAGTCCCCAAAGATGTCACCATCCTTCACAGTTTATGTCCTGTTGTTCCTATTGTCTGCTTCGAGTTACTGCCCAACTGTCATATACATTCATTAAAAATAAACAAAATGGCTGGGGTTGTAGCTCAGTTGGTAGAGCTAGCCTCTCATGTACGAGGTTCTGGGTTCAATCCCCAGCACCAAAAAAAAAAAAAAATATACACACACACACACACACACATATATATAAAAATGGGACTGAGGTTGTGGCTCAGTGGTAGAGTGCTCGCCTAGCAAATGCAAGGCCCTGGGTTCGATCCTCAGCACCACATAAAAATAAATAAATAAAATAAAGGTATAAAAATAATTTATCAAATATCTTCTATGTATGAGTTCTAGAGAGATGAGTAAAATGTAAGTGTTCACAGCCTGGGGGGTGGATACATGCAAATGGGTAATCGGGGCCAAGAGTAGGCACCAGAGGAGGAGGGGCAGTCAGGTAGGCTTCCTGGAGGAGGTCCTGCCTGGGCTGGGAAAGGGGGAGCTTATTGGCAGTGGTGGGCATTTCCAGGAAGCAGGAGCAGAGATGCCTGGCCCTCATTTTTGAAACCTACTGCATTAGCTTTCCTCTTTTCATCCTGAAACAAAGGTCAAAGACAGGGCTCAGAGTGGAGGGAAGAGGAATCCCCATGACAACGGTGGGAGAGGATGGTGACCACAGAGATCATGCAGTAGAGGAAAGTCACAGCAGTCTCTGGAAAACTCAGTGGGGTCTCCCAAAAGCCCTGCCAGGAGCTCCCTTGAGTGTGAAGAGGCAGGAATCAAGTGAAGAGGGGTGGAGCTGGTGGCTTTCTCTGCCTGAGCCTTCGTTAACATGGTCCAGCTTATGTTGTGGGTCACCAGAGACCTGAATTAATTAATTCTTTCTTTTTTTCCTTTTATTTGTTCTTCTTAGATATACATGGCAGGAGACTGTATTTGACATATCCTACATACACAGCGTATCACTTATTCTAATAAGGATCCTATTCTTATGGTCATATGTGATGTGGAGTCACACTGGTCGTGTATTTACATATGAACATAGGAAAATGATGTCCCATTCATTCCACTGTCTTTGCTACTCCCATTCCCCGCTGCCCTTAGAATTATTTTTGTTATATGTAATGTTCATACATTTTACAAATTGAGACTTAAGAGCTTTTACGTTCTTCCCTGGTGGTAGCTACTCACCCCTAGGAAGCCTGAGGCCTTCTGTGGAGTTGAGTGTTGGTGGGTGACACCTTCGCTATCGAGTGTACATGTCCAGCAGAATCTCCTCACTCATGTACTCCAGGAAGCAGGACTGTGGCTTTGTGGTCAGGGCATGGAAGCCACAGACTACTTACAGACTGGCATCTTGAATTATGAAAAAAACCCCACAGACTTATGGAGTTCCAGAGTTGGAGAAAGTGTATTTTTTTATTATTATTACATTTATCTTACAGTTGACCGCCTTTTGAAAAACTAGAACATAGGAATTGTCCTCTACTATTCTCATATCTTTCAAGTCCAAGATTGGGGAGCCAAGAGCAGCCTCCTCATGGGGCAGAAGGAGTCCATTGTTTATTTTTTAGAAAATAACTCGGAGGGAAGGGAGATGGGTAGATATGTTTATTGTTATTTGTTTTTTATTTTTAAAAAATATTTATTTTTTAGTTTTACGTGAATACAATATCTTTATTTTATTTTTATGTGGTGCTGAGGATCAAACCCAGTGCCTCACACGTGCTAGGCGAGCGCTCTACCACTTGACCAGCCCTTATTGTTATTTATTCTTAAATTTCAATTTATTACTTTGAATATGTTGTGCAGTTGCATAATCAGACCACAGAATATTCAAAAGAACATAAAACGAAGTGTCTGCCACCCTGTCCCCTAGGCACACTGTGCTATCCTCCAGAGTCACCAGCATTAGCAGTCTTTTGGCTAATCTTCCAGGGCTATCCTCTATGCCACCAGCTGGTGTGTGCACAAGTATATCAGAGGGAGTCCTTCAGAGGCAGAAGTCAAGTGATGTGCTGAATGGACCCTGTATCTTGGGCACGAGTGCCCTTTCTGCTTGGAAGGTACAGTGACCCGTGGTGCTGCACGTTGAAGCGCCTTCTCTTAGCAGGTGGTGGTGTTGCACCCTGCCCACCTGCTGCTTTCTTGGCCTCTCCTGCCAGTGTTCTGAGATAAGCCACCAGCCAGCAGTGAAGACTGGGCTCAGGCCATGGTCACAGAGGTGTGGCTCTCCCTCCCCACTGCAAAGTGCCCCTTAATCTTTCTGGGTTTTTGAGTTCTTTTCATTATAGAGGTCAGGTGTTCCTGTGGTCATTGCTGGCTAAGAAAACAAACCACTAATAGGAAAATGATTTGCTTTGTGCTTAAAAACATTTCCACGCTTTGTTTTGAATATTTATCTGGCTTACTTTTAGATATTTAACTATAACTATCACTAAATTTTAGGATTATAGCCAAATTAAGACCCAGTTTAAGAATGTTATAGCACAAATTTTTGAAATTGACCATTTCATTGCATTACTTGTGATGAGCATTTGAAGAATAAGGGCTGGGTATGGAGCACAATACAGACTGAACATCCTGATCCAAAATCCAAAATGCTCTGTAATCTGAAGTCGCAGATTTCATAGCATTTTAGATATTAGATTTTTGGATTAGGGATGTCAACCAGAAAGTCTACACAATATTCCAAAACCCCAAACGCTTTTCATCCCAGGCATTTCAGATGAGAGCTACTCAACCTACGTGCATTTGATTAACTAGTGATAGTAATGGCAGCCACAAGAAATAATAGCCGCTAATGTTTTACTTAATGTTTACAAGTACTCCCTATGTACCAGCCACTTGATGTTGAATATCTGCTTGGTTGACGGACGGCCCCTAACTTAGGCACAGAGGTGACACGACATAAGTGAGGTCTGTGAGACCAGAGCTGGCGCCCGCTGCCTCTTACTCATGCAGTGTGCCTGGAGGGAGAGATCAATGGCCAGTGACTGAAGCAGATCATTAAGCAGGGGCATCAAATAATAATGAAAAAAACATGCTGTTTTCTTTCTTCCAGAAAAAACTCCCTCTGACAGCTCTCGCTCAGAATATGCAAGAAGCATCCACTCAGCTGGAAGACTCTCTCCTGGGGTAAGAGTCGGCTGCTTTCAGAGAGGAGCTGCTGTGGGTCAGGGAGAAGCGTGGGCTGGTGGTGTTCCAGCACCACCTGTGGGTGGGTGAGGGGCCATGAGCATGGTGTTGTGGCTCATCCACCAGGAGAAGGCCTCCGCCTTGCAGGAGAAAGTGGGTCTGAGCCTCTGGGTTGCTGGAGAATCTTTTCCTGGGTGTCAAGCTGGAGTGGTGGTAGAGCCACTAGCATAAGTAACTGATGGGGGCTGAGGATATGCCTCAGCGGTAGAGCAAACTGCCCAATAGGAGGGAGGCCCTGGGTCCACAGCACTGCCAAAAAAAAAAAAAAAAAAATCACCAGTGACAGGGCCGTGTTTATTCCCCTAAGCCTGGGGTATGAACAACTGGCTCCCTTCCCTGTTCCAGGTGTCAACTTAAACTCTCTCAGTGCCTTTCAGTGCTGAAGAGTTACTTCCTTTAAGGGTGGTCACCAAAATATCAGTGGTGGGTTTTTCAAAATAGTGTATTTTCTGAACTAGTTAGATTTTCCTTGGTTGTTTCATCTTAAAACTTTATGTCTGACTTATCTTTATTTTTTTTTAATACTTTTTTATTTTTAACAGACACATAATTACGCATGTTTATGGGGTACAGTGTGGCATTTGAATACATGTACAGTGTGTGCTGATCGTATCTGTCACCTCAAACAGGTGTCATTTCTTTGTGTTGGGAACATTTAAAACCCTCTCTACTAGCTCTTTTTAATTTTTTTTTTTTGTAGTTGTAGGTGGACATCATGCCTTTATTTTATTTGCTTCTTTTTATGTGGTGCTGAGGATCAAACCCAGTGCCTCACACGTGCTATGCAGGCGCCCTGAGCCCCAGCCCCAGCCCTGTTCTGGCTCTTTTGAAATGTGCAACCACTTGCCAGCTGTAGCTGCCCACCGCGTCCTAGGACACAGGACACAGGCGTCACCCCCCTGCCCAGCTGCCCTCCTGTGCCTGGCAGCCATCCCCCTTCTCCCTCCTCCCCCAAGGGCTGCATTTTGGTCACAGGGGGCTTGTGTCACATAGCGAGTCTGGCAGGAGCAGTCTGGGTTGTGCGGTGTGCGCATTCCCCCACTGCCCTCCAGTCTGCCCTCTGTTGTAGCAGGGCCCTGCCTCCTGCTGCCACGGTCTTTGGGCTTCACCACCCTAGCTCTGTTGCTCCCGCTCTGCGCCTTCTCTTGTCCTGTCTGTACTTCCACATTTGAGAGCACTGGCCCTGGGAGGATGGCATGTGCCTACCCCTGCTCCCTCAGGCTTGAATGTGTCTCCATGTTGCGCTCCCTTTATCCTCTTGCCATTGTCCTCACACCAGAGCGCCAGCCCTGTGCTGAGTGTGTTCCCAAAGAATAGCTCATTTAATCCCCCAAACAACCTGGGAGGTAGGTAACATGAATGCTCCCACTTTACAGATGTGAATCTTGGCCAACAGAGAGGGTAAGAACATTGCCAGAAACCACACAGAAAAATAGCAAAGCCTGTGTTCAAACTCAGGCAGCTTAACTATGACACCATGGCTACCTCACAGCAGGCTGCACACTTTCTGGTGCCAAAAGAACCTACAGGGAGCTGGATGGGCAGGGCAAAAAGGAAAGGAGAGAAGGGGACCAGCGACAGTGGAGTTGCATCATTTGCATGTGCACATATGACAGCAGCTGTGTGTTCACAGGAGAACAGCAAACGTGAGGCTCATGTGACTGGCCTTTCCGTGTTGGCCAGCCACCTCATCCGCACAGAAGAATCAGCCTTTGCATTAATTCTGGAGGAAACGCCACTAAGGCTACACTCACTAGCAGACGTGAAACTGTGGTGTACTTTATGTCTCCTTTAGAAGACTTCCAGGGTAACTTGAGAACACTTGATTTTCCACCTGACATGAGAACCTAGTTCTTCAGTTTCGACCTCACAATTCACACCCCCACCTCCCCCCAGCGCAGGGTCCATACCCGAGATAATCATTTTCATTTTAAAGCACAAATCTGTAGACGCACGTTTTTAGGGGAAACCCTGAATGTATAATATTTTAAGGGCTGTTGGGCAGCTCTCTGCTGTGATCCTGCCACATGGCAAGCAGAGTGGTGGCCACAGCTTAACTGGTGCTGGCCTGTTGGCTGTCTTGTCTCTGAAGGAAGATGCTGGAGACCTGCGGAGACGCTGAGCACCAGCTGGCTCTGGAGCTCTCTCAGCACGAGGTCCTCATTGAGAAAGAGATCGTGGATCCTCTCTATGGCATAGCAGAGGTGGGTGCTTGTGCCCTGGACACTGAACTGAGGCTGGCACGGGCTGGGCGGTGAGCGCATCCCATGTCTGTAGTGTTAACAGAGATCAGAGGCTCTTTTTGGAAATGGGAGAGTAAACTGAGGTTGCAAAATTTTTTGCCTAAGAGAAAACATTTGTAAATAAATTAAAAATCCAAAGTGCACCTCATTTGGTATGTTCTTCCCTCTAGGTGGAGATTCCCAACATCCAGAAACAGAGGAAACAGCTGGCTAAATTGGTGTTGGACTGGGACTCGGTCCGAGCCAGGTAAGGTGAAGTTATCAAGGTGGCCACTAATGCAATACTATTATGTCACCTCCCTAGAGTCACTCACCCCACCATGGACAAGAGAAAGACTACTAGTAGAACAAGATGGCTCTATTGTGAATCACAGCTAGGGCCGTTGCCCCAGTCACAGCCTGCCTACCCTCCTCCAGGTCTCATTCTCCCAGCATGGCGGAGGGGTGTTGTTAGAACATTCTGTCCTTACGAGCCACAGTGAAAGGAAACAGAAAATAAGCAAAGTTAAGTAAATGTATTTAGCAGGAGGAAGGGGGCTGCCATTCTAAGAACATAGCTCTTGGAATTGTGGAGTATAAAATAAACAGGTCCTGCCAAGTCACAAACTTCGTGTACCTATAATTACCCTTCCTGATCAAGAAATGCTGCCCTCGGGAAGCAGGGTTTCATGTAACCCAAGTAACTAAGTCCACAGGACTGTGACCTATGAGTTGATGTCTGCAGTGGAGCGTGAGGTGGTCCCTGGCAGCACTGCCTCCACCATCTGCTCTTGATGGCGTTTGTATCAGTGATTGGCAGGCTTTCTTCTTGGGCATATGAGAACTGGAAATAGGGAGACAACCACCAGCAGATGAGGCCATTCTCAAATTTCATTACAATGGCTGACAAACTTCTTCCATAAAGGGCCAGACAGTAAATATTTTTGCGACCCTGATGTCCTCGGTATAACCCCATAACTGCTGTTGTAGCATAAAAGCAGCCATGGGCTGCGTGTAGCTCAGTGGTGGAGCACTTGCAGGAGGCCCTGGGTTCTATTCCTAGCACTGCAAAAAATAAATTAAAAGCAGACATGGACAGTGCATAAATGAATGAGCTTGGCTGTAAATCAGGTGACCATGCTGACCCCTGCTTCATCAGATCTTTCCGCCTTCCTTGCAGTTCTGTGAAGGACATGTGATCGGTTTTGCTTGGCAGGAACATGGGGATCAGGATCATTGGAGTGCTTCTGAGCCAGGGGTTTTGTCTGCAGAGTTGGGAGCGGTTGTGACAACTCTTCATTCCCTTATTTCTCAGATGCCACTGAGTCTTGGATGTATCACTGGTTTTGGGAAAAAAGCAGCCCAGGACATGAAATGTACAAACCAGTTATTAAAAAATGTTGTTATTTAAGCCTCATTGAAATGACAAAAGGTCCGTGTGGGCATTCTTGTAGGATGAAGATAGTCATAGTGCAGTGGTCAACTACGAGGGTCACTTACCGGGTACTTGCCATGTGCTGAGCATCAGTACGTTGGCTCAGTTCTCCTCCAGTCCTGTTCATTTGCTTTGTTTTCAGCAACCAATTGTGCAGACATCTTGCTGGACACTAAATGCAGAGGTTCCTCTATGCGAGCTGGGGAGGAAACAGGGCCTGGGGCCAATGTGACATACCCTAATTTTAAGAAGAGACTTGTTTTACAGACAAGGGACTTGTATACTTCATCTGTCTGACTTTCTTCATGCCTTAGAATAAATGGCAGAGTAGGATTCGGACAGCACCGTCTGCCGTCTCCTTGTCGTGGGTATGTGTGTTATTAGAATTCTGTGTGACAGGACTGCAGCAGAGAGTACAGGCTGCTATGTTGTGCATTTTTGCTCAAGAGAAGGAAGAATGTTCTAATGAGTAATTAAATAAGGCTGTGATTAAACAATGCTCCCACACTGGAGTTGGTTGAGCAATATTATAGATGTCCTACCTGCCAGGAATTATACATCTCAAGTATGTGTATCCCAGAGAGGATTTCAAGGCTGATTCTTTTTTTAAAAAAAAAATAACTTTATTTATTTATTTTATGTGTTGCTGAGGATTGAACCCAGTGCTTCACACTGCTAGCAAATGTTCTGCCACTGAGCCACACCCCTGCCCTCAATGCTGATTCTTGATCTTATTCACTCTGTTAACCAAAGTAGGTGTTGGAGACATGGAAACAGTTGAATGTTTCTTCTTTACTTTTACTTACTTTTCCCTATAGGAAAATGATAAGAACTAATGGTGAGCAGGAGTCCATTGTATGCACACCTGTGTTTGATTTCTCCTTCCTTCCTCACAGCAGTTCTGCAAGGCAGACAGTGCTCATCATCTCAATCTTACTGAGGAGGCCCCTGAGGCCGAGAGAGGCTAGGTTACTAACGAGGTCACAGGTGGTTCAGTTGGAGCCGCATGGTAGACTCTGAAGCCCACGTATTTCTGAAACAGCATTGCCAGTGTTGCCTTGGCAGCCTTGCCGAAGCCTTTTGGTGTACCACATCAGCAGTGTGAAGTGGACACAAGTTGTTTTGGGGGCAATACAACAGTCTGGGAAATTTGAGGAGTTGCTAGTGTGGGTCTTCGTGCTGCAGCTATATAATATCTGTGTTCAGATTTGAAGTGTTAAAACTTTATGTAGCAGCAGATGTATTCCTATACAAACAGAAGGTCAAAGAACATTTGAAAACCCTGGTCTTTGATTATTCTTCTTCACCTGTCCCCCTGCTGTTACTGTATGTGTTTCTAATGCCCCCATAACTATATTATTGAAAGGTAGTTCTGGTAAGAGCCAGAACGAAAAATAATCCCAGGTCAAGATATTAGGAGGATGCATCATAAGCAGTCCTCAAGAGTAGGATCTGGTTCCCAGGGGCACAGGGAACATTCTAGATCAAAGCAGGAGAGCAAGAGGTGCTCTGTAGCAAGGATTCCACAACTGGGCACTACAGGAAAGACAACCCACAGATGGCTTTCCAGCACAGGGGTTTGTGTGAGCAGGTGTCTTGGGTTATGCTCAGAGCAAACTTCAACCCGAGCAGTAGGGGAACCCTGGCATGGAGGAAGCTACTGTCTGCTAAACTCAAGAGAAGCAGCCATCCTGGGTGCTGATCAGATCCCAGGTACAGTCAGTGTGGGGGAAGGCTCGCTCTCCCTAGGTCCTGACCCTGCAAGGTTGAGTATGTATAGCTAGTTCTCAGACTGGCTACCCCTTTGTTTTGCAGGTGGAACCAAGCTCACAAATCTTCAGGAACCAACTTTCAGGGGCTTCCATCAAAAATAGATACCTTAAAGGAAGAGATGGATGAAGCTGGAAATAAAGTAGAACAGTGCAAGGTACAAGAATTCCCTAATAAATATAACACATGTGTCAATTTTTTTTTGGCAAATGATGAATAAAAGCCAAATATTGCAAATTATTTAATGTTTTACATAACTTCCATCAGAATATTCTGAATGATATTAAAAGTAGTTTTATATTCTTTATTTTTCAAGACTGTACTATTTTATAATCAAAATAAAACATTATTTAAAAGTATTCAAGTGGGGTATATTTAAAAACTTGACTAAGCTTATTTAAAATAAAGATCACAGTTTTAAACAAAATCATTGCAAGACCTTACATAAAGTTACAATAATTAGAACTATATAATAGGTATAAAAATATATCAGTAAAATTGTATAGGTTTACTAGAACAGGTGTTATAAGATTTAGCCAAATGCAGTGGTGCATGCTTATAATCCCAGTGATGTAGTAAACTGGGGCAGGAGGAACTCAAATCCAAGGCCAGTCTTAGCAACTTAGACCCTGTTTCAAAATGAAAAAGGACAGGGGTGTAGCTCAGTAGTAAAGTGCCCCTGGATTCAATCCCTAAGCCAAAAAAAATACCAAAAATTTTTTAAAATTAAAAACAAAACAAGTTCCAAATTAATTAGTTGGTTAAGTGATCTTATTCTCTATGCATCTATCAATGTGTATATATATATATATATATATGTGTGTGTGTGTGTGTGTGTTTATTCCAAATACTATTCAAAATGGTAAAAAACTGGTTTTCAGTAAATTTGAGAATTCAAATGTAGATTGAGAATGAGTGTCCTAGAGAGTATTTATTACCAATTTAGGTCTTTTTTTTTTGGGGGGGGGGTACTAGAATTGAACCTAGGGGTGCTTCACCACTGAGCTACGTCCCCAGCCCTTTTATTTTTATGAGACAGGGTCTCACTAAGTTGTTTAGGGCCTTACTAAGTTGCTGAAGCTGGCCTTGACTTAAAATCCTGCCTCAGCCTCCCAAGTTGCTAGAACCATAGGCATGCACCACTGCACCCAGCTCAGATCTATTTTTTTTTTAATATTTATTTTTTAGTTTTCGGTGGACACAACATCTTTATTTTATTTTTATGTGGTGCTGAGGATCAAACCCAGTGCCCCATGCACACCAGGCGAGTGTGGTACCGCTTGAGCCACATCCCCAGCCTGCTCAGATCTATTTTTTTTTTGAATTTTTTTTAATATTTATTTTTCAGTTTTCGGTGGACACAACATCTTTATTTTTAATGTGGTGCTGAGGATCGAACCCAGCGCCTTGTGCGTGCCAGGCGAGCGCGTTACCGCTTGAGCCACATCCCCAGCCCCTCAGATCTATTTTTAATCAAACTTTTTCAGTTTGGAATTTCCTGGGCCGTAAATATAGTAAATTCAAACTTTAATCCCTCATAAAAGCAGGTATGTTTTTGAAATTTCAAGGGCTTTGTTTTTCTTTCCTAGATTCAGAGCCCAATACAAAATACTTAAAAAGTTCCCTAAGATTTCCATGTGCTGATG
This sequence comes from Marmota flaviventris, assembly GCF_047511675.1. Classification (NCBI taxonomy): domain Eukaryota; kingdom Metazoa; phylum Chordata; class Mammalia; order Rodentia; family Sciuridae; genus Marmota; species Marmota flaviventris. Next base: position 17,652,462 of record NC_092516.1, on the reverse strand, counting down.
AGTAATTTGTTTTGACCTCCCTCTGTTGAGGGTAATTCTTTGGGAATCTTACCTTTGTGCGTAATAGTGTCTGCCCTGCTTCCTTGCTCACCATGCCTCAGGCTTCATTTTTGCTGACCCCATGTGACAGCCAGGTCCACACACCTTGACCATCGTGGTGGCACAGATCAATCCAGGTCATTTCCAGCTTCCATTCATGCCATTCATGCTGAGCTTTCTGACTTTTTGTTTCTTTTTTTCCTTCTCTTTTTTTTGGGGGTGGGGAGGGCATGATGGGGAAGGTGATTATGCTGCGGGCTCAGGAAATGTACTCTCTTGCTTTCCCAATTATTCTGAAAGGATGTTACATACAACTGGCATTTCCAGGTTTATCATGAATGAAAGGGTCTTCACATTAATTTGCACAATTTCATGTCAAAAATAGAAGGCGCTGTGGCTGTAACTCAGTGGTAGAGCGCTTGTCTGGCATGTGTGAGGCACTGGGTTCGATTCTGAGCACCACATGAAAATAAATAAATAAAGACATGGTGTCCATAAATAGAAGGCAGGACATTTTTAAAAGTTCAAAACAAGGTAGGTATGTGTGTGTGTGTATGTGTATGTATTTTCCAATATATGTTTTTCTATGTGTAGGTAGAATTCCTATACACATGTGTATATATACATATAAGATTAGAAATGTATATCCAATGGCTTGATTAATAAATCATTTAATTTTACATAAGTAATTATTTTATATTAGTTCAAATATTGAAAAGTATAAAACAGTAAACAGTGAGGAGTGAAGTCTTTCTTCCACCTTTCTCCTTCCTCTGCCTATCAGAAGAAAACTGCTCTTTCTAATATTTGTTTTTTATTCCAGTTTTTTTTTTTTCATTTCTTTTTTATGGTGCTGGGGATTGAACCCAGGGCCTTGTGCATGCAAGGTGAGCATTCTACCAACTGAGCTACATCCCCAGCCCTCTAGGTTTTTTGTTGTGGTGGTGGTTTTCAGGACTGGGGGCTAAGTTTCAGCCTTATGAATGCTAGGCAAGTGCTTTTCCACTGAGCTGCATCCTAGAATATTATTGTATTTTGAGACAAGGTTTTACTAAGTTGCCTAGCCTGCCTCAAACTTGAGATCCTCCTGCCCTAGCCTCCCAAATAGGTAGGATTACTAGGGTCACCACCATGTCTGACCTTCCAGACATACAGCAATAAAAATATACTTTTTCTTCTCCCTTTTTTTGAGGGGATAGGGGGATGCTGGTGATTGAACCCAGGGACACTTAACCAGTCCCTTGTATATTTTATTTTGAGATGGGGTCTCGTCAAGTTGCTAAGGCCTTGCTTAGTTGCTGAGATTGGCCCCAAACTTGCGACCCTGACTCAGCCTCCCAGATTGCAAGGATCACGGGCATGCACCGCGGCACCTGACTGTCCCCATCTTCTTTTTCCTCAGCTGGTAACAGGCCCTGAGCGGTGCTGTGTGCCTTTGCTTCCTGACAGCACCTGAACAGCATGCTCTGGAGCTCGCGGCACAGCAGCCCTTCATGTGTTCTTGCTGTCCCCATGTGTGCTTGTACAGTTAGCTGAAGACTTCAACCTGTGCCTCTCTTCATTACCTTTTGGTCTGAGAACTCACAGAGACTCTCCTCAGTTACCATTTTCTTTCACTTCTTTTCAATGACAGATCTTCTCTTTTCTTACTTAGGATCAACTTGCAGCAGACATGTACAACTTCATGGCCAAGGAAGGGGAGTTCGGCAAATTCTTTGTTACGGTAAGCACCTCCCATTGACAAGGTATTAACCTGTTGTAAAAAATTGAGTCATTTTAGCTATTTTGCAAAAGAGTTTGTTTTTAGTTTGCTCAGCCATTGTGTTGTGTCCATCCAACGCTAACGTGACTTTTGTTTTTGAATGTGGGTCTGTTCTCAGTTATTAGAAGCCCAAGCAGATTACCATAGAAAAGCATTAGCAGTCTTAGAAAAGGCCCTTCCCGAAATGCGAGCCCATCAAGGTAATGTAACTGCGTGTGGCCATGCCTCCTCCTGCCTCTGCCCCTTCTGCCTTTCTTCTTCTTTGCCCTGACTCCTTTGCATGCATTCCTTTGGATTTAGCCTCTCTGCTAGGAGGGTATATGTCCCAGCATAATTTCATCTTTCTTGCAGCATTCTCTAATTCCTTCCAAACCCAAATTAACACACTAATGGAACATTTGCTATTCTTCTGAAACCTTCATTCAGTTGAAGGTAAAACTGGCTCCTTTGGGGAGTGTGCATATGTTTTTCTGTCTTCTGTTGGCTTGAATAATTCTAGCATCTAATTATGCTTTTCCAAATCAATCATTTGTTGGGCTTAATTCTGGCCCTGTGACTCAAAGAGCATCCATTCTAGGGAAACTTTATTTCAGATTTTCCAGGAAAGAATATTATAAGCCGGTCTTCAATGCTACCTCATTGATCACTCAGTGTGATGAATCACCAGACCCCAACCGCTCTTTTCAAACCCTCTCTGTCTTTTCTCTTGTTCATATTAGCACTAATATTTTGCTAAATTATTCAAGCAAATGGCAGATGTATGCCCAGATCATGCGTTGTTTGACCTTTCCCCTGATGTATTTAAGCTTTTATAGCTTTGACTCTACCTCTCTTACTTACCATCAGGGTGTTTGCCAACAGACAGGAACAGAAGCTGTTGAGGCAGCAATTGCTTTGTTGTGTTTGGGTCTAGTACTCAGAAGTCATCCTTTGTTTTCCATGGGAACATTGGCTCCAGGACCCCTTTCAGAGACCCAAATCCTTAAGTGAAATGGTGTAATATTTGCACATAACCTACCTACATTCTCCCCTAAACTCCAAATAATCTCTGAATTACTTGTAATACACATTACAATGTAATCACTGAAAAAATAGTTGTCACACTATATTATTTAGGAATAATAGCAAGAAAATAAAGTCTATACATGCTTAGTTCAGAGCAGGGATCCGTATACACACACACACACACACACACACACACACACACACTCCGGTTGCCAATCTGTAGTTGGTTGAGCCTGTAGATGCAGAACCCATGTACACAGAGGCTGACGGTTTTGATTGTGATGTAGACCTGACGTGTGGAGTCTTGGTTCTCCCTGCAGAATCCTCAGTTTTGAGCGGAAAGGGGATCAGGCCAGGTGCTGAATATGGTGACCACATAGTTGTGCAAGAATGTGGGCAAGAGTGTGGGTGCTCTGTGGGTGAGTGCATAGGCACCCTCAAGGAAGCCGTGTCATGGCCACTGAACTTTAGGAGGTTACAACAGGTCCTGGTTGTGAGCCTGGAAGTTTTTAGATGATAGAATTAGAAGATTCTCTGTCTTGACTGGTAGGGCTTCAGCAGTCTCCGGTTCCGGTTCCGTGTGTCTGTTCTTCACAGGACAAGTTACCCTCATTTTCTTAAATCATCTAATTTTCCAGTTTGTGGACGATGGTACTGAGTCACTGCGACATTCAGGCTTCTGAGGGACAGACTCTTACCGTTACCGGGCAGACTCGAGACCCAAGAGCATGTGTTTATGAGATAGCCACTGTGGGTTGGGCCCTGCCTGGGGCACAGTAGCAGACTCCATCATTCAGCCTTTGAGGGGCTGAAGTTCTTGCTATAGGAAGATCATGTAACTTGACCCCAGCTCCCCATGCCCCTGGGGACCATTCAGTGCTCTGATGGTTATGGGGACTTGCCTGTCCTGACAGAGCACCCTGTTATTCTTGGCCTCCTTCCTTCCTCTGTAGGCCATTTGACTCCTCTCCCCTAGCCACCCGTGTTCTCACCCCCTTCCCGCCCCTAGCCCTTTGCTGTCTGGATTCTACCCCACTCTGCTGTTTAAAAAAAAAAAAAAAAATTTACAATTCCCAAGGGACCTTTTGCCAGATGCTGGCATTTGACATGCCCTGAGCATCTCTTCCTTGTTAAAATTTCTTTCCTCCTGCCCCTTGATTGTCTGCTTTCATTGGTGGGACTCTGTTTCTTCACTTGTGTTCCCATCCGAGGTCAGCCTGGCTGGGATCTGTCCTTGCTCCAGGGCTCTTCTCCCTGTCCACTTGTCCCTTTTCCCTGGGAATCCCCTCCTCTGCATCTTAAATTTCTGTTCCTCTGATGCAGCTTCCCTTCAGCTCAGCGATCTGACTCCAGCTGTGGTTGTCCCCTCCGTGTCCCCTCAATGCTACCTTCTCCAGACCATCCAGCTCTGAAGCCTTGGTGCCACTCCCCTTCCTCTTACCTGTCTCCTGGGCTTTGTCCATTTCACCCTGTGCTCTGCCTTCCTCTGTGTCCCCATGCCCCTCTGTCCCCCTCTGCTCTGTACTCTCATCTCCTTGGTGGGAGCTTTGGGACGAGTTGTGTCTCCAGACTCACAGTCCTTAGTCTTTCTCAGCCTATTGCCCTCCCCAAGATGTACTTGCCTGCTCTTGATCAGTTAATCCCACCATCTTCTGGGACCTTTCCAAGCTTGCTCACTCTGAGAAGCCTTCTTTGACCACCAAAGCCAGCAGTGAACGCTTTGTCTCCTGAATTGTTCTCTGTTGATGATCTGCACCAGAAGTCACAAACAACTGCATCTCATTAAAAATAAATTATTTTTTAATTAGTTGCCATCATGTAAAAACCAGATGCCTTTGTGCAGCAGTCCTGATTGTTGCCTTCTCTTGGAGGCTTAGAAGGCCTGGTGCCACTGGGTCTGCTGCCCTGCCCAGAGACATTGGTCTGGCCCCAGGAGTGGCTGCTGCCGCCCTCGAAGACCATGGCTGTTCAGCCTGGTTCACGCACCTGGGCGGCCTGTGTGGTCCCTGTAGACACTGTGTTTTCGACTCTTGTCTGTACCATTGACCTGCCATGACTTAGCAAACTGTCATGTCTTGTTAGTGACTGTTACACGTTTCCATGTATGTCTTGTATTATCTTCACAATTCGATTGCTCTCATGCTGGGGGGGAGTCCCTGACAACTTGGGTGTCCACTGCAGTGCCTGGCACGTAGTAGGCCTATTGTTTGAAAGGGTAGCACTTGTGCTGGAGTTTGCCGTGGGAGTTGTCTCTAGGGCCATGTTCTCACTTGCACCCGCTGCCCACATTACACCAGAGTGAGGGGTGGGGCATGCTGCGTTCAGTGTTTACTAGAAAGTTCTAGCTGATGATGGGAGCATGCCCACTTCCCAGCATCTTGGGGTTGGGCATGTGGTGGAGATGATGGCTGGTGTCGTGTGCAGAAGTCCCCTGATGATTCTGGTGTATCCCCCAGGAGAGGGCTCCTGTGGCCATTCTCAGAATCATTTCTTCAGATAAAAGGGACAGAGTACCCAGGAGAGATCTGACTGTCATAGAGCTCTGTCTTCTGGGAAGGGTCAGCCCCCCAGAGGCTTTTTCTGTTAGAATTTCCCCTGGGGCTGGAGTGGGGCCAGGCCAGAGGTGAAGGGCTCCTGCAGTTCTGAGGGTGGCAAGTGGCTGGCTCTTGGCCTCTCCTGCCCTTGCCTCTTCTCTTCAGTCTGTCCCCACTTGCTCTTCCCGTTATTTTTTGATTGTCATGCGCTCTCAGGCCCCTGTGTGCAGACTGTGTGAGGCCCGTCCCCTCCAAGAGGTAGATGAAGGTGTAAGAGAACGCACTAGAGTCGGTCGTTGCCTTCTTCAAACCAGCCTTCTACAGCAGAGTGACTGGACAGATGCCCGCTGGGGGTGCCGAGCAGGGTGGACAGAACCCAATGCTTCTTTGAGCGTTTTCCACCAGTCGGCTTTCCCCCCGGACCTCTGTGTGCTTCCCAGACAGCTCTAGATCTCAGCGTTCCCACAGGCAGGCAGGCCACGCCAGCCAAATCCTTCTTACTCTCATTCAGTATATCCATTTTATGAATTCTTCTTTCTGTTTGACTACCTTATTGTATGTATTTCTGCTAAGCTGCTCAAATCTGTTGTGGAATGAAGCAGGCATATGACCTGACAGTACCTGAAGTCCTGCTAGGTGCCGTCACGGCAGCCTGGCCTGCACTGCTTGGGAGCCACAGATGGTGTAGTCTTTCTACTCCGAATGCCTTGGACCTGCCTGGGAATGCGGCGTTCTGAAGCCCTGCCTGTCGTGGAGATGTCCTATTTGACACAAGTTCGCCTGACCATCTCCAGTCGAGTGAAAGAAGCACTTGACTCATGTTTGACATTTTAAGAAATGGTTTTTGTTTTCACATTCAATGAGTCTATTTCTTCTCCTCTAGCTGGGAGGCCAGTTGCTCTGCATGGCTAGAATAAGTTTCTTTTCAGTGAAAACAGTATGTTCAGATGCATCCTCTGTTTTCATGCAAGGCCACCAGCCACTGTGTGTTGACATCACGTGGTACAGGTGCAGGGGCACTGTGGTCGCTCCTGCTGGGCAGCTAAGCTTGTCCTTGGTGTTGTGTGTGTGTGCACTCAGGGCTTCTGTTCCACAAGGGACTGCCCTAGCTTGGCACACAGTCTGTGCTGTGGTAAATGGTAAATAACAAAAGCAGATAGCACAAGTGCTTCCCTCTTTCCCAGAGCCCCAGCTACCATTCTGTTAGAAGATCCTCTTTGGGGTTTTGGGGAGAACGTGATGGTGATGCATGGGGTCGCCAGATGTCTTATGACCTGTTTGCTGCTCTAGATAAGTGGGCAGAAAAGCCAGCCTTTGGGACGCCTTTGGAGGAGCACCTGAAGCGGAGTGGGCGTGAGATCGCGCTTCCCATCGAAGCCTGTGTCATGCTGCTCCTGGAGACGGGCATGAAGGAGGAGGTGAGGGTGCCTGGCTGCATGCCAGGTCTCTGTGCCCCCTCTTCTGCCCAGAGCACGATGCCACCCCTGTCCCACCACTTTTCTTACACAACCACTGCTGGGATTGTATAGAATGGTGTTTTCAAATTTTTGTCACCATGACCTACATTTTAGATTGAGACCCTATATATCAAACCTGTTATATATAATAAGTGAAGACATTTCACAGAACAATTTTTATTTTTTCTGTTTCTTATATACTCTATTTTCTGTCCTGTTTGTTTCATTGTAAACTGTTCATTAATTGGCAGTCATGGATTCCATGATGCATGAATGGATCAGAGCTCCCATGACTTTAGTTTTTTAAAGTAAGCGCCTATAGCAAGAATCTCACATCTGTATAGTGCTATACAATTCGAGGGGGAGCAGCTCTTGGGGATTGATCTCAGGGGCACACAGTCACGGAGCCACATCCCCAGCCCTATTTTGTATTTTTTTATTTAGAAACAGGGTCTCTGTGAGTTACTTAGCACCTCACTTTTGCTGAGGCTGGCTTTGAACTCGTGATCCTCCTGTCTCAGTCTCCCGAGATGCTGGGATTACAGGTGTGTACCACTGCACCCGACTATGCAATGTTTTTTTGAAGAGAGTACATTTATGTATTTTATGACATCATTACAAAAAAATAAAATAAAAATCCCTAGGAACCCAGCAGGTAGTTCTCACTCCTCTCCCTGTGTAGGTAGGGATGTCAGCACACAGGGAGTTCCCATCTGGGCAGAGCCAGAGGCAAAATACAAGTCTTTTTTTTTTTCCCCCCTTTAAAAAACACTTATTGATATATAACAAACATAGAAAAGTGTGCATTATTGTGGGTGAGCAGCTTGGTGAGTTTTCACAGAATAAACTGACTGATGCACTCAGCATCCAGATCAAGGTCACTTGTTTACTTCTCACAGCACAACCTCAACTTTGAGTGACTAAGCCTGGTACTTCTCTTCTGAGGCCAACTCTGGTCTCCAGGAGCCATTTGCAAGCTCTAGAGACATTTTTGGTGGTTATCTGGCATGGGGAGGGCTGTGGTTGAACCTGCCGCAGTGCCCAGGACAGCTCACAGGAAAGAGTCGTCAGGAGCACCAAGGCTGGACCCTGCCCTGTCTTCTAACTCCTGTAACCCTCGTGCGCCCACCTCTCTTGGTTGATGCTTTATGTGTTTTTCTCCTTTTCCAAAGTCACATTTAGGGCAGAGAAAGTGAATAGCAGTATTTCTTAACAGTTTTTCTTGAGATGTCAATTAAAAAAAAAAAAAAAACTTCCTAAATTGGTCGGCATTGTGGAAGCATAAATCTTGAGGAAGTCAAAGAGCTTCCATACGGAGTTCTGACAGGTGCAGGTGTTTAGTGAGGAGGCAGGCAAGTGCAGGCATCGGAGGGAAACCGGCTCCCTTCTGCTGTCGCCGAGCCCTGGGTGTGCCCTTGGCCTCTCCACCTCCAGGGCCCTGTGAGGCCGCACTGCGGCTGCTCTCAGAGGTGGCGGTGGCGGTGGTTGAAGCTCCATTGGCCATGCTGCTGTCCCTGGCTATCACTCACCACCTGCATTTCATGCTCGCAATTTGTCTTTGTCTTCAGGGCCTTTTCCGAATCGGGGCTGGAGCCTCCAAGTTAAAAAAGCTGAAAGCCGCTTTGGATTGTTCTACTTCTCACCTGGACGAGTTCTACTCAGACCCCCATGCTGTAGCAGGTGAGTGCCAAAGAGGGTCTGCAGATCCAGCTGCCCTGCAGGTGGTGGAGGTCAGCACTTAGGACTCCAGTTTCAATTAGAGGTTGAAGTGACAAAACGATAAAATGTCATTCTGATAAAATTCCCTATGTGTGATGTAACATACAACTCTTCTCCTTTTTATTGTTTATTGTTGTGTGTGCCCCCCACCCCCCACCCCTCCATTAAACAGAGGTAAAGGGAGCTTATGTATGATGTGGATATGTTTAGACATACTCGTGTTCCCTCTTTCACCTGTACAACCCACATCTACCTGGCTGTTAGAGGGTGGCGTTAACGCTCATCTTATTTTCTCCTGATCTCTCAATATATTTTTGCAAGGGACTGAATGCCTTTTGTGAACATGTCATTCCCTAACCCTCCTATCAAATTATGGTTTGTCTTGTGCACCTTGGAAGATCGTAATTGAGATATTTTCAATTTGCAAAACGATATGCCCAGAGAGATTTCTGGCCTTGCCTTGCTTACTCAGAATGTGAATGCTTTCAGGTGCTTTGAAGTCCTACCTGCGGGAATTGCCTGAACCTCTGATGACTTTTAATCTGTATGAGGAGTGGACACAAGTGGCAAGGTAAGTTTAAAGAAAACAAAGGTTGTAAGTCATTTCCCCCCAGGTATCATAACATTAAAATAGTAAGCTTGTTAAGTCATGTGTCCCAGTTCTGTTTATATTAGAGTAAAACTATTGAGTGTTACTGTTATTACTACAGGAAAGTCACAGCTTAGGCATTGGTTTACATTTGGGAGAGTTACATGGTTGAAGATATTGATTTTATCTACATTGATGAACTGGCTGATTTCAAATCCCCTTTCTATTGAAGAAAGCCCTGTAACTGGGGCCAGGTATCACAGGTGACTGAGTGGCAGTTGTGCCTGTCAAGCTGCCTATAGGTTCAGCTGTGCAACCATGTAATAGGGACATTATTAGCACCAATTAATGTTCACTGAGTGTTTACCAGGTGCCCAGGACTGTCCTCACTTTACACCTAGTACCTCCTGGAGTCCTTACTTAGCATCATTAAAGGCTGATGTTATTGCTGTCCTCATTTTACAGACAGACGGACTAGGGCTTGGGAAGGAGTAGGGCCAGGTAGTAGCAAGTTATTGGCAGACTGCTGACCCAGACCTGCTGACCCAAAGGCTGTTCTGTGTCCCTTCCCCTCCACCCCAGCTTCACCATCTCCAGCAATCATTGGTCCTAAGCAGGATCAGCCTTATTTAGAGCATTGCAGCAGCTTCTCCTCGCCCAGCTAGCCACCTCCACAGTGCTTTCCCCTCAGGGTTCTGGCTCATTTCCTAACCTAAGGGCCTAAGTCCTCACCATTTAAGGGAAGAGGAGCAAATCTCACCTCCATTGCTGTCCCCTTCCCCCATCTGTAGACACAGTCACTATTCCTGTCATGCAAGCTGTTATGACCATAAGCCATTTGTTCTCATCCGTTACATTTGGGTAGACTGTGAGTCCATCCCGTGTCCCTTCATCCAGATCTGTGTATTTGAGCTTTTCTCTGTAATTGTGAAATGAGAGACTTTACCCTAGTGGATGGTGAGGTTTTGAAGTTTAGAGAGGTTTTAAAGTTCTTGAACTTGTCAAATCTTTGGAACCCAGCCTGGGCCTAGCCTGCAACTGAATTAAATGAACCCAACAGTCAGTGCCAGGTGGGGACAGAGGTGCAGTTTCTTTTACTGGGTGGCCTCTTTAAATCATCTTAATATTATATCTCATTTCTATTCTAAGACTTCAAAACTCTTAGGGGAATAACTCTGTGAAAGAGGTGTCTGTCTTGCTGTATCAACTCTTGTAGTTGAGAACTGCCAACATGGCCTCCATTCTGGTGGCTCCTGTACTGGGATCTGAGGTATTCAACCTCTTTCCTGTGACTCACCAGAAAGTGTGGTCAGCTGCTAGCACTCTCTTTCCTAGTGTGCAGAATTGACTTGCTCCAGGGCTCTGCTCCATCCCCTTTTGGTCTCTGGAAGTTTGTGTTTAGAACAGTGTAGTGCAAGAGCTATTGTAACTGCTTCCCAGCAGAATGGGTTTCTTGGCTTGGAGCCTTGAAGCAGGTTAGTGATCAAGAAGTCTCCAGAAGTCTGGGTGCCTGGGCACTTGGCGACTAATCTGTGGCCAAGCTGCACATGGATAAGGAAATGTGGACTCATAAAACCACCTACAAATCTACACATTGCCTAGACGGAATCTTCGGGTGTCTTGTCTCCTGGTGCCAAGTGTTGGTCTCAGGGCTTTAGCAAGGCTATTCCCTTGAGGCCTTGAAACCATTCAGCAGAATCGACACTCTTATCCTGTTTTGCAGACCAGGAGTCTTGAGTCTTGGTGAGGTTGACTTCCTGCACTAAGTAGGGAGTTAGTTGGTATTTAACTCTGTCTGTGCTGTTTTGCAGCTGTGGAAGACAGTGACAGGCACTGCACAGTTGATGTAGTGTGTTTACTCAGCTTCCCGTCACTGTGACAGAACCTTGAAAGAATCAGCTTAAAGCAGAAAAGGCTGATTTGGTCACAGTTTCAGAGGTTCCAGTCCACGGTCGCTTAGCCTGTTGTCTTTGGGCCTGTGGTGGAGGAAGCCTGTTCACCTCATGGCTCCAGGGAAGCTGAGAGAGAGATGGGAAGGGGCCGGGGTCTCAGTAGCTCCCTTAGGGACATGTCCCCAGTGACCCAGCTTCCTCCAACTAGGCCCTGCTTCTTAAAGCTTCCCACACCTCCCAGCAAGGCCCAGGGCTGACAACCAAGCCAGGAACACCTGGGCCTCTGGGGGACACTTCAGGTCCAATCTACAGCAGCATGTGAATACAGGTGTCAGTAATATGTGTTCTAATAAATTCTTATACATAAAAATTTGTTTATCAGTGTGCAGGATCAGGACAAAAAACTTCAAGATTTATGGAGAACATGTCAGAAGTTGCCACCACAGAATTTTGTTAATTTTAGGTATGTATGATTGACATTCTGTAAATCAAGTCTGCATGCTGCAGTGGTCCCAGAGTGAAGATGGGTCCAATCCCTGCAGAGAGGCCATTTAACTCAAGTGTACTTGGCCCATTAGAAAGCTTTGGGGAGGAAAGTGGGGCTGCTGGGAGTGGGGGTTGATGGACATTTTATGACGCATGTGATGTAGCATTAGCACGTCTGGAGCTAATAGGTAAGCTCTCTTGTCATTTTGCTACTGCAGATATTGCAAAATAATTCTTGTGAAAAGTCTGGGCAACTGTGAGTTCGGTTTGGAGTCTAATTTTATCCAGTGTGTAAACTGCAAAGTTTAAGGATACTGATATGGTTTGTAATGTCTTTCATATATAAATAGAGCACAAATCACCCTACTGTGGAGAGTATATATTACTTTGTTAAATGGTTGTGTTTCTAAGAAAGTTTACCATGGGATAAACCTCAGGAATTTAAGCACTGTTTTTTTTTTTTGACTTATTTAATATGTAACTTTGAAGGAGCATAGAACCAAGGGGGAGAGGTGGCTCTGGGAAAGAAACTAATTTAAAACGCAAGGAATTTTTCTAACATGACTTATTTAAAGACGGGCAATATGCCCAGGATATTACCTGACTTGAATTTAGTCTTGGTCTCTATCGTTAAACTAAACTAATACTTTCCTTTTAATACCTTATGTCTGAACCTTGCCTCATTAGTGAACTGGTATCTGTTATACTCCTCATTGATTAATTTAATACACAGCTTGAAATTGCAACACTCTTAATCTGTTCAGTGCATTATGATGGGAACTCAAGTACAGTTCTTAATATGTGGGAATTTGACCTTTCAGTTTGCTTATTGTGCTCTATAATTTGTACTTTTTAAAAATACGGAACGTATTGACATAGTTCAAAACTAAATGTACACATTGAAAAAGTCTTCTGTTCCTGTCCCCCAGCCACCAAGTCCTACTCCTGAGACACAGTTAGTGTTTACAGTTTCTTATGTTCTTCTCAGTAAGAGTCACTGCACATGCAAGCACATACGTTCGTGTATTCATTCTACACAAATATTTTTTCTCTTATTGCCTACTTTCTGAAAAACCAAATGGTAGTGTGTACCATTGTCTTCTTTGCTTGACAGTGAATACCTGTTGGAGATTTTTCAGTGTCAGTACATGATGATTTTGTATGGTTATATGGTATTCCACTGTCAGAATACTGTGATTCACTTAACTAGCTCCTGATAGAGCTAGTTTATTCCTAATGTTTTTATACTACTGTCCTTGCATATAAGAGCATATATCTATTTGGTAAATTGGATATTTTCATAATTGCAAAGTAAAGTTTTCAAATACAGTTTCCTTTAAGCAATATAGCTAGACTTTTTTTTTTTCTTCTTTTTTTTTTTTTTTACTATATTAAAATGTATTGAGTGCTGGGCACAGTGGCGTATACCTGTAATCCCAGTGCTTCAGGAGGCTGAGGCAGGAGAATCACGAGTTCAAAGCCAGCCTCAGCAATGGCAAGGTGCTATGCAACACAGGGAGACACTTGTCTATATAAAATACAAAAAAAGGGCTGGGGTTGTGGCTCAGTGGTCAGGTGACCCTGAGTTCAATCCCTGGTATCAAAAAAAGAAAAAGAAAAAAAAAAAAAAAAAATATATATATATATATATATATATAGAGAGAGAGAGAGAGAGAGAGAGAGAGAGAGAGAGCGCCCATTGTTAGTCACAATGTAATATATTTAGGGATAGAATAGATGAGATATGAATGAGAACTAAGTTAAAAATATATAACAAGGAGTGCGTATATCAAAGAGATTTACAGTTAAGCTATTTTTTCCTTTCAAGCCCTAATTTTTCACTTTTCTAAAACAAATTACACGAGAGATATGTAAAATGCTTTCCCTGAGCCAGACTCTGATGTGGGAACTCTGCAGTTAGCCCTTGAGTGAGCTGGGGTTGAGCACAGGACGGAAGGGTCATGTCTTCCGCTGTTTCAGAGGGGATGCGCTTGCCCCTTCTCTTTTTTTCCATAGGTATTTAATCAAGTTCCTTGCGAAGCTCGCTCAGACTAGTGACATTAATAAAATGACTCCTAGCAACATTGCAATTGTGTTAGGCCCTAATTTGTTATGGGCCAAAAATGAAGGGTAAGTAAACTTCCCATATCATAGTACTTCACTTCCTCCCTTCTGCCTGATGGGTAAACAGACTGATAACTCATGGTATGCATTTTAGATAAAGATGTTCTTTAGGGTGTTTTCAAGTTGACTTTTCCATTCAGCAGATATTCTCGGGGCACAGCTGTAAGCTGAGCACTGTCCCAGATGCTGGTGACACATAAGTCTTGTCCCTGTCCTCCAAGAGTCCCAGTTCCTGGGCAGCCAGGCAGCTCGGCGCCGATAGTACAGTGTTGAGAGGTTAGGGGGGAGAGAGAGAGAGAGAGAGAACGAACACACAACTTTACTTCCTTAGGGTCTCTGGCTTGGCCTGAGAATCAAGTTGACATGGTGCAGATTAACAAGGGAAAACTATACAGGTTTTACGTGGACGTAGTAGCCCCACATAGGAGAGTGCAGACTCAAAGAGGTGGTTAGAGCTGGATGCTTTTGTACTGAGTTGGACAAAAGTAGTAAATTATGCAAGCATGACAAGACAAAGGGCCTTGGCTGGTCATTGTGGACCCTGACTCAGAAGATGAAGATGAGTGGAACCAGGTTGGTTTGTGCAGATTTCCTGCTACCTTGACACCCTGGTGATAAAAATGTTTGTTTCCTCCTGGTTTTGGAGAGGACATCTTTCACATGCGAGTAGTTATCTCCTACTTTAGGAAGAAAAGGGAAAATCAGAGTGCCCTTTGTTCATGGACCCTTTTTCAAATGCCTTTACTTCAAAATAAGCTTAAGGCCATAGGGGTGTATTTTGGGTGTCATACTCTGCCAGCCTTCCACATCACTGACTTCACCAAGCTCCATGGCAGCACTGATGAAGAGACAGTTTAAGCTGAGAAGCACAGGGAAAGCCCGGCTGGGAGTGGCCCCCGAGCTTCACCTGGGTGAACCAGTGTTGTCCTGCAGCTGGCACCTGCACCCACCCCTTCGGGTGTGCCCCATCGTATTTCAGAAAATATTTATAAGGTTATTCAGTAAAGATCCAGTATCATAAAGCAAAATTAAGGTAAGTAAATATACAGTTAGCTACATTGATCATATCTTATGGCAAATAAATTCCAGGCTGATTAAAGACTTAAGCAACTTAGTGAGGCTCTAAGAACTTAAGACCCTTTCTTAAAATAAAATAATAATAATAATAAAGAGGGCTGGGAAGTTAAGTGACTCAGAAGTAAGTGCCCCGGGTTCAATCCTTGGTACAAAAAAAAAAAAAAGACTTATAAATACGGTTACATTTTTGTAACTTTCGGGACAGAGAAGGAATTTCTAAATATGAAAACAGAGCAAGAAGCAATGCACTTAAAGTTGATAATTTTGGCTCTCTACCAGATAGCAGAAAGCCCCTTAAACAAAAGCCTACTCAACCAGGAAGGAATCTGGGGGGTGTTGCTGAGGACCGAGCCCGTGCCCTCCTGACAGAGCTACGTCCCCTTATATAATAATAATTATTCATTTTCTTCCTTTTGTGATCTGGCACCAGACACTTTCAACTTCTGGGCAGTCATCTGGGGTCTAGAACAGGCGTATGGCAGGTGGTCTTCAGTGTTGCACTGGGAGCTCATGTTTTTTGGGGCACGTTGTGGCAGCACATATTCTTGGGGACATTATAGGCAAAAGTGGTTTGAGATGATCTTAGGTCTTAATATGATGTGGCTCCAGGAGGAAAAGGCAACCCTTGTCATTGCCCATCTTGAAACCAGCTTCACTGCTCCTAGGACCCTGTGCAGGCTGAGGAGGAATAATTGATTTGGGGTCATTTTTCCTCCTGGGAGATGGTTAGGACCTTGTGGATTTCATTTTCCAGTGTATTTAAATATTTTAGCCTTTAAAAATAATGGAAATGCCCTAACACAATCTCAAAGTCAGAGGCTGCCTCGGGGAAGCATTTTCATTTTGTGAACTTCCTCTGCAGAACACTGGCTGAAATGGCAGCGGCCACATCCGTCCATGTGGTTGCAGTGATTGAGCCCATCATCCAGCACGCAGACTGGTTCTTCCCTGAAGGTAATCACCTCTTCAGTTCCTCGGCTGCCAGGCAGTGGGCGATGGTTCAGCAGGTCTTCACGGTGATCCCAGATCACCTGGCTTCCTTTTCACACTTCTTTCCCCTCTTCGGTCCTTTTTGACATACTGATAATCCTTTTATTTTGTCTTCACTTGGTTTCACTAAAACATTCAATCAATATTTTGTGAGTACACTGCTGTGTGCTTGCTGGTGAGACATACTGTTCCCCTGGAGGAACTGGGCCCCTGGAGAAGGCAGCTGTGCAACAGATAAATTACTAGAAGGAGGGGCCAGAGAGAGAGGACAGACTCAGGCACAGGAAAAGGGAGCAAGGGAATGCTCTTGAGAAGAAATGACCTTGAGTATCCAGGAACCTTCCAGGGGGAAGAGGGCTTGTTATCTCTCTGTCTGGATGGCTGGATTTGAGCAGAGGTGGAAGATAAAGCAGGAAGGGGTGACTGGGGCCCGTGAGTGAGGAGCTGAGTTCACCGTGTCAGGGAATTGGGGTGTCATTCGCAGGGGAGAGAGTTTCAAGCTACTTTTGTTGCAGTCCTGGAACCCACAGAGCTTCCCACACTTCCTTGGTGGGTACTGGCTGGGTTTGTGCAGGGTCCAGACCTCAGCCCGGCTTCCCTAGAGCAGCCCCCCTTCCCATGTCCCCGGCAGCATGAGCCCCCTCACTCCAGGGTGGTGCTCATCTCTTCTCCACTGTCTCCCTGTCCTCAAGAATCATGCCTCCCTCATGTTGGTCACCTAAGGATACGGTGGCTGAGTGACTGTCAGCCTTCTGCCCAAGAGTTCCCTCCAAGAAAGGAATCTTGCAAAAGCAGCCCTTGATAGTCCTTTCATTTCTGTTCTATATCAAAGTGTAAGTATTCCTCACATTTTTGATGGTCAAATAAGTAATGTGCACTCGTGGTCCTCTTCTGTTTTCCATGATTTCTTTTCACGAAAAGAGAAGCAGAAGAGCTGTGGGACTTCCATTCTGACTCCTGCCCCCTCCCTGTCTCTGGTTCTCCTTACCTCCCTCTGGGTTGATCAAGTGTTCTTCAGGTGACAGTGCCAGGGCTGCCACTTCGTGAAACAGTGAGGGCTTGAGGACTGAAGGGCGAGGTTCCTGTTCAAATGGGGTGCTTTGGCCCCCCACCCCACCCTGCCCCGTGTCTCATGCTCCTGTTGTTTCTCTCGCAGAGGTGGAGTTTAATGTATCAGAAGCCTTCGTGCCTCTCGCCACCCCAAATTCCAATCATTCATCCCACACTGGAAACGACTCTGACTCGGGGACTCTGGAGAGGAAGCGGCCGGCCAGCATGGCGGTGATGGAAGGGGACTTGGTGAAGAAGGAGAGGTGCGTTCAGACTGCCCAGGCAAGCAGAGTGGGTGGCGGTGAGGAAGATGGGGCCCTTGTTGGCCCTCGTTGGCCCCTGTGCACCCTTGACTTCTCAGAGTCAGACCATTCAGGAATTGGGATGCAGGTCTCTCCAGGCACTAGTCTGATCAAGAAGTAGGGATGTGGCTTATCAGTTAACCGTGCGTGTGCACTGCGCTTTCCCGATGGCTCGTGACACCCTCTACAGCGCCATGGCATCACACACACCTCACAAGCTCACCTAAATGCGTTGGACTGGCAGAAAAAGAGAGGAAGGAAAAACCAGTTGACAAGTGGGACTGTGGTCCATGACTGTATGTGAGAACAAGCCACATCTCACAGGGAAGTGGTGATTTTCTGTTTAAAAGAGGCACATTGTTGGTGTTACTGGGCCTCGCAGTGGAAGCCGACCACTGAACTTGGTGTTCAGCTGGAGAAATCACCTTGTTTGCCAGATCTGGGGGGAAAATGTGGCCGTTCCAGTTTGATAAGAGGCAGTGTGTCCACACTAGTCTCTGTGGGCAGTTTGTGAGATGGTCAAGGAAAATTGAGACTATGCCTTTTGGCTTCAGATGCCAGCTTGTCCCGTGTGTGTGATGAGATGTCCTGTATCCCAGGGCATCCTAACTGCTCGAGTTAGGAGGCCTGTGTGAAGAAACCTGCTTTTCCTGTGCCTATGTGATAATGTCACTAGAAATAGTTGACGTTAAAACTAAACAACATGCTCTTGTACTTGTTGCCCAATCTTAAAGTTTATAGAGAGGTGTGTGGGAGTTGTCTTTTTTTTTTTTTTTTTGCAGTATTGAGGATTGAACCCAGAGATGCTCTATCACTGAACCACATCCCTGGTCCTTTTTATCTATTTTTAAATTTCTCACTAAGTTGCTGAGGCTGGCCTCAAACTTACTCAACCTCCTGAGTTGCTGGGATTAAAGGCATGTGCCACCACGCCTGGCCAGAATTCACTTTTTTTTTTTTTTAAATGTAGAAGTTTCATTACCTGAACCCTCATTCACACTTTAAAGTAGTGATTCCTGGTGAATGTTATTTTGTCTATAACAAAATTAGCTTTTGTATATTTGAAGCTACAAACTGTGGTGTTACAAGTCCTATCACATGACACAGCTCCGGGTTACCTGCCTGGGTGGACTCTCCCTGCCAGCTGAACATGAGCTCTGACACGCTTGCATCTTTTTTTATTTTCTGAACTGAGAAAAAGAGGTTTCAAGTTTATATACCTGCAGGCTTAAGTGGAAAGTGAGACTTCCTTCTCTCACCCTCCAGCCGCCATATCCTTCCCAGAACTAGCTCTTTCCAGCACCCTTCCTCTGCACACCCTGCCTCTGCCTCTTCACTAGGATGGGAAGCAAGTCTCTGCCTTCGTCCCAGTGAAGAGGCTGACAGTGTGGCAGCCTTACACTGCCCACTTCAGGATCTGGCTGCCGCCTCGTTTCCCAGGCAGGTTTGAGGTGGAGTGAGGAGTAGGGAAGCAAGCCCATCAGCATGGCTCCCTCAAGGAGGCTTGCCTGTTCGCTTTCAGCCGCTCACTCACACCAGGTGGATCAAGGACTTTGATCAGTCCAGGCCCTTTGGCTTTGCTCAGGTCTAGAGCTAAGTTAAATTGCTTGCTTTGGTGTTGGGGATGGCCATGTGTACCGTCCTCGTCACATCCCTGCACGCCGGGCAACTTGGGCGGCTGTTCCCATGTGTGGTTTAACACATGTGGACCGTGGGCTTCTGTCTGGTAGTCGGCTTGTGTGCTGTGCTGACTGTTTCTTCTCTCTGTAGCTTTGGTGTGAAGCTTATGGACTTCCAGGCCCACCGGCGGGGTGGCACTCTAAATAGAAAGCACATATCCCCCGCTTTCCAGCCACCGCTCCCGCCCACGGACGGCAGCGCCTCGGCTCCAGCAGGCCCAGAGCCCCCTTCCCAGAGCTCTAGGGCTGAAAGCAGCTCAGGGGGTGGGACAGTCCCCTCCCCTGCAAGCATACTGGAGCAGGGGCTGAGCCCGGGTGACAGCAGGTAAGGGAGCTGATTCTGCTGGCACTGGAGGCTGGATGCCCAGCCTTCGTGCAGGTGGTGGCCTTTGGGCATGGCATTCATGTCCAAGAGTCGTTCTGGTATAGAGTGAACCAGATTTGCTCTCACTCCCCTGATTGGCAAAGGGCAGAACAAAAGACTGCAAATGGCTTGCTTCCTTCTGTTTTCAAAAGAAGGCAACGTGTGCTTGCGTTCTTTGCCATTCTGCTCTGGTGCTGTAAACTGGAGGCCATAGGCATTAGCAGTATGATGGACCGCCTTTCACCTGCGTGATGTGTAGCTGTCACTGTTCATGTGTCGTTTGCTTGTCGTCACGCAGTGTGCTAATAACTAGCAAGCGTTTGAGTGTAGCAAGTCTGTCAAGGTATAATATTCCTGGCATTTATCACTCATTCTCTCATCCATTAATTCACCCAGTCAAACAGATTCTGAGACCTGAAACGTGCCTCGTAACTGGACCAGGCCTGCTAGTTAACCAGACCCTCCCCACCTTAGGATCGCCCTTGGAATCTGACGCACCGGGCCTCCCATTTCCACACATCAAAAATATTTTTAAAATATTTCTTACGTTGTATTTTTTTAAAATGTAGACAATTTTCCTTGTCGTTCCTTAGACAATACAGTACAACTGTTTACACAGCATTTGCATAGTATTAGGTATTAGAAGTAATTTAGAGATGATTTAAAGTATATGGGGTGTTATAGGTAGGTTATATTCAAATACTACACATTTTTATATCGGGGATTTGAGCATCCTTGGATGTTGGTGTCTACAGGGGTTCCCTGAACTAACCCCCCTAGGATGCTGAGGGATGACTGTATTTTATACTATGTTTAGCTCTTCTAGCAGGGAACGTCTGACATCTAACTTGACTTTTACTCCCCTTAGTCCTCCAAAACCCAAGGATTCTGTATCTGCAGCTGTCCCTGCACCAGGGAGAAATAGCAGTCAAATGACCAGTGGCCAAAGCCAGGCCCAGGCAGGTGCCAGCTCCCATCAGCTCTCTGTCGGCCCAGCTCACAACGCTGCTGGTCCCAGCCCTCACACGCTGCGCCGGGGTAAGTGACTCTCTGTGCTCGTTGCCCTTGCAGAAGGCTTCAGTCCCCCCCGGGTTGGTGCCAGGGTCCAGGTTGTGGGGCTTTGGGACGGATCTTTTCCTTATCTGTTATAAAATGGCAAGTAGGAAAATTAGTCATGAAAGAGAAAAAGCATTTAAGAAAAATGGGGGGAAAGTAGCAGAAAAGCAGACATTTAAGAATGTTTCCCTTAGGAGCTTCCAAGCTTAACGAGTAGAAAGCTCTTTCTCCAGAAACACTCCCAGTTTCCAGGTCTTCGCTCCATCTGGGACCCAGCACAGTGTCTGCACTGCTGAGCTCTGTGGGCTGGGAGTCACTATGCCTCTGATTTGGGGTCAGGGCTTCCTGGGTCCTGATTGACAACATGAATGGCTCCTGCCTGAGCCTCTTCAGTCCACCCAGCAACGAGGTGTCTCTTTCAAACATAGAGACCATGCCATCTCTTGGTGATGCTCACCTGTGGCCTCCTTGCCCCCTCCCTCCTGGACCCTGTTGGACTAGCCGGGACTTCTGAGCACCCCTCTTTGACTCTCTTCTTTCTGCACTCTGCTCTCAGTTCCTTGGATGTGCTAAGTTCAGTCATTCCTTAGAACTTTTGCACCTGTTATTTTCTCTTCTGGAACATTCTGTCCCATATCTTCACGTGATCCTTCTCAAGCCTCAGTTTAAAGGGTCACTTCCTCCGTGAAACCAGCCTCTCTCTCTACCATATATACAAGTCATTCTCTATGATGATACTCTTTTTTAGAGCATTTTTCTCGATCTACAAGTTTCTTTGTAGCTTATTTCTAGTCCCTCTGAAGCTCCTCAAAGACCTCTTAGTGAGCTGAGTGCTCACCTGTCCCAAACACTCCAGCATTCCCAGCCCTGTCCTGTGCTCATCACAGAGTAGTCACAAGTGTGACTGCATGGCACACACTTGTGAGTCTGGGGGTGGAGTGCCTCTAGAGTGTGTCTAGAGAAGCTAGAGGTGATATTGTCCCCCCTTCCTGAAACATTCAGTAACATCTGGAGGCACTTTTGTGGTGATAGGTGGAGAGAGGGCTACTGTTGGCATCTTGTGGGCAGAGGGTCGGGATGGTGCTGAACACCCTGTAGAGCACCCGGCCCAGGTCGTCAGCAGTGCTGAGGTCAGAGATCATGGTCTAGAAAGGGGCCTGACTCAGTGAAGGTGCTCCTTAGCCTGATAGTCCTACAGGAGCCACCATGCCCCGCATCCTAGCAGCTAGCTCATGGATGATCCTCACTGCAAAGTGACTTGTAGTTTTTATTTTATTTATTTATTTATTTTTTGACTTGTAGTTTTTAGTAGCTCAAAAAATAACAAGTTTGTTGTAGCAGGTGCTGGTTTCATGTAGTGAGGAACATATTGCTGAGTCCATATTCTTCTTATCTTCTCTGTAACCAGGACTGGGGAAGTAGAATCAACAACAGTTTATCATTGAACAAAACTCTACTTAGTTGGAATGAGGAGCATATAAACATGAAGAGTCCTTAGAGGAAAAAATTCGAATGCCACACAAATAGCCAGGTGTCGGTCCATTTTCTGTTGCAATAACAGAATACCCAAGGCAGGCTGCTCTGTCAAGGACAGAGGTTTATTTTGGCTCACAGTTCTGGAGGTTGGAAACCCAAGGGCACCTTGCCAGCATCTATGCAGCTTCTGGTGAGGGCCTCGTGCTGCTTCAGCTCCTGGTGGAAAGCGGAAGAGCAAGTGGGCATCAGTAGAAGACAGGAGGGCAAGTGGGCATCTGTAGGGATCCTGTGTAGCTCACTTCTTCATGCAGGAAGGGCAGTGGCAGCTCCCCCTCAGCCTCACCCGGCACGGCCACACCAAGGAGTTAAGCTCCAGCACACACACTCAGCGGGACACCCTCCAGCCGTGGCACCGAGCATGTAATAGTGTTGCACAGGTTATGTGTGCAGGTGCAGGGGAGTTACAGCAAGACACGTGTCAGCCCCTGTGAACAGAAAGAGGCAGGTCAATAGAGAAGAACCGAGAGGAAGTTCCACCACAGGCAGGAGTGGGCCGCAGCACAGCACAGGGAAGTCATCTGTCCTACTCCAGGGTCAGGGCCTTAGAGCAGCACATGACAAAAATCACGCAGGAGCAGGACCTCCTGGGCCCCTGTGTGGAGGTGCATTAACCCAGCAGAGCCAGTTTTTTCTCTTATCAGATCTGTTCTTCAGCTGCTGGCTTGAGTTTAGGAACAGTGTCCAGTTCAGTGTCCATGGGGCCACGTTCAGTGTCCAGGGCGGCTGCTTCTGTGTTCAGTCTATGGTGGCTGCTTTCTGGCGACACTGTTCCTGTGCTCCCCACGCTCCCCGAGGGCAGCTCCCCTGCACAGCCGTCTGCCCTGAGCTTGCCCAGCTTTGAGGGGCACCCGCCTGTCCTATCCACCTCTGTACCCCACCCCAGAATGTGTGTTTGGCCAGAGTCAGTCAGCGTGGAGGGTGCTCATGCTCAGACGTGTGTGGACCATGACCCGCCCTGGTGGCTGCAGCCCATGTCCCCACCTCCCCGGGCTCTCCTCAGGCCTTGTTGCTCCCGCTTTGTGGCTGAGCTCCTGACACGTAAATCGGGTGACTGCACGGCACACACCTCAGTGACTGGTCCAGCTGTCCGCAGGGCCCCATCCTGCTCCAGGGAGAAGCAGAGGTGGTCAGTCTGGAAGGCGGCTGCCCAGCCGGGTGAGCCCGGGGCAGGCCAGCGGCCATGGGAGGGCCTGGGAGGAGTGGGGGAGCAGAGCAGCACTGCCAGAAGGTGACAAGTAACGGCCACTGCAGGCTTCCCACTGTGACGAGGTCACTTGGGGATGGTGGTGGTCACAGGAAGGAGGAATTCAGCGGGCAGTTGGGCTGCTCGCACCTGCAGGCAGTTGTGATGTGGGGAAAGGCTCTGGGGGCTCAGTTCTGGCTTTTGCCTAAAGTCAGCTAGTTGAAGGCTGCTGACCCAGAAATAAAGGTGCCGACCTCAGGGGACATCGTGAGGGTTAAGTTCAGTGAGTCCCCTGTGAGTGGAAGCATCATGTCTGCACAGCATCGCAGACCTTGGGAGGTCTGCAGAGAGGAGGCACATGGGGCAGCTCCTTTGTCCTTCTCAAGGCCCTCCTACCCTCAGGCCGCCTTCATGTGCACCCTTGACCTGAGCCTGCCTGCCTGGCCCCAGGGGCCTCAGCATCCAGGCCGAGCCTCTTCCCTGGCTCCCTGGCCCAGGCTCTCAGGCTTCCTGGAGGCGGTTCCATCCCCACCCCCCACCCCGCCTCCCACACACTCTCTGGTCTTCTGCAGGTCTTCCCCAGCCCCACCCATAGCCCTGCCACTCTGCTGTGGCGCTCCTCTCCTGAGTCCCACTGTACCCTGAAATGTCAGGAATGACTTTCATTCAATATGAATTACAGTAAGTATTACTTAAAACAGAAAATTGGACCTTTTTTAAAAGTTGCTTATGGCAACCAGGGTATGACTGATATTCCAGAGATCTCTTCCTTTACAAGCTGTTTAGCTTTTTTCTGTGGGAAAAGGTCTTCTGAGTTCCAGTATCAAAAATTCTAGGCCAACGTAGCAGAGCAGACTTCACCCTTATCAACTCTGAATTCTGGGCTCTGTGAGCAGGTAGCAGGGACCCAAGCAGTGTAGGAAGAAGAAAGAGGATAAAGAATCCAGGGAGTCCACTGACATGGATGTGAATCTCTGTTCTGCCATTTACTCACTGTGTGACCTCTTATGAAATGCTTGCCCTCTCTGTTGCTCAGTGTTCTCCACTGTGAAATGGGTGTAACAGTGCTCAGATGGTGCAGGTGATGTTGGGAGAGTGACTCGTGTTCCTCTGTGTCCTTCATTTCCTTCTCCCCTTCTTGTGGGATCAGTGAGCTCTCAGCTGAAATCATGAAATGCTCAGGTCCCTGGTTTCTGCCCGCCTCTCCCGGACACTAACGAGGTTCCAGATCTGTTTTCTCTATCCCATCCTCCTCAGTGTCAAGTTCCCAGCCAGGACCTCGGCTTGTGTCAGGAGGAGAGAGATGCTATCACCTCTCTTGAGAGAAATAATTCTAAGGCAGCTTTTCCAGATTTATTGGTACTTTTATCTAGATTGTATCTGTTAACCCAAGTTATTCTGGAATCGATAGAATTTCAGTTATTAACATAAGTCAAGCCCTCTGGGAGGACGGCTTGGGGTCAGGCGACTGTGGGGAGGGGGGCCACCACGCTGCTCCCCCGCTTCTTCCCGTGCTCTGGGGCACCCAGGGAGGAGCCTGGAGCAGCATTTCCCTGGTGGTGTGGCAGCCTCTGGTAACTGCTTTTTCTTGTTTTTGATCTTTTAAAAATGACAAGTCACAAAGGGTTCGAGTGTGTATAATGCACTTAATGTTTTTTAAACACATTGTTGGTTTTGTCATGATTTTTGATTTACCATGCAGTTGAGTTCCCACTCCCCTCCACCCCGCTTCCCCTGGCGTCACTGTCTGACGTCACCAGGGTACATTTATCACAGCTAAGGCACCAGTCTGGTTCCCAGCTGTTCATTAAACTCCAGTGACGTCCGTCTCCCCATCCTGGAGGCCCAGTGCCGAGTGCTCATGGTTTCCTCTGGTCTGTGGGTCTGTGACGCTGTCTCAGTCTTCCCTTGTGTTGGTCTGACTTTGGCCCTTTGAGGAGGGGTGGTCAGGCGTCTGGAAGGAAGTCCCTCCCTTGGTGTTGGTCAGCTGGCCTTCTGGTGGCTGGACTGGGGCTCCAGGTCCTAGAGAGAGAGACAGAGGCACTCTCCCTCCTCCCAGCAGGCGCATGAGGTCAGTACCGCTTGTCCCTGTCTCCAGGGACAAGCTCCTTGGCCTTGCTCCTGGCTGAGGTGGTGCTGGCTGTCACTCTGCTGCTCTTACTAAAAGTTCTTTTTTCTCCTTTGTGCAGCAGTTAAAAAACCTGCTCCAGCGCCCCCGAAACCAGGAAACCCGCCTCCTGGCCATCACGGGGGCCCGAGTGCTCCAGGAGCGTCTCAGCTTCCACCCAGCCTGTCACCAAAGCCATCCGCTCGAAGTCCGTCTCCTCCCCCACAGCACACAGGCCCAGCCCCAGGCCAGCCCTCGGCCACCTCCCAGCTCTCTGCACCCCGGAGGTACTCCAGCAGCCTGTCTCCAATACAAGCACCCAGCCACCCACCGCCACAGCCCCCAACCCAGGCCACGCCGCAGGGGCACAGCAAGCTGAGCGGCCAGGGCCCACCCACCTCCATGACACTACCCAGTGAGCACGGACTCGAGCAGCCACCCCACACCCCTCCCCAGACGCCAACACCCCCCAGTACTCCACCCCTAGGAAAGCAGAACTCCAACCTGCCAGCTGCTCAGACCCAGGCGGTGAGTAACCCTGAGGCTGCGCAGACACATGCTGGAACCCTGCCGAGACCCAGGCCAGTACCAAAGCCGAGGAACCGACCCAGCATGCCCCCGCCCCCCCATCCTCCTGGCGCCCACTCTGCCGGGGACAGCAGCCTCAGCAGCGCAGCACCAACAGCTTCCAAAATAGTGACAGGTAAGTAGGAGTCACTCTCCCCTGCCGACCATGCTGGCCCCCAGCCAGGTGCTGTTGAGGTTTTATTGGCACACAGCCACGCCCAGCAGTCATATCTGGTCTCTGGCTGCTTTTGTGCTAGAACAGCAGAGTGGTGTGGTCGTGGCAGGTCACGTGGCCTGCAAAACTGAAATCCACAGCCTGGCCTTGAAGTTGGTTCAAGATTTCTAGTCGTATTACATGTGTCAAACCTATCTCCATTTGCATGTTTCTAAATGTGATGACTTTTAATCCAGATGGATCATTTCTTAGTAAAGACATTCATAGTGAGTGAAGAATTTCAGGTATAACTTTAAAAATCCTGATCATGCCAAGTTGAATGTGCTGGAAGGCAGGTCTCAGAGCCTGATCCTAGCAGAGTGCCACCTTCCAGTGGCACAAGAGGGAAGAATTGAGATTCCCTGCAGCCCCAGTGCCAGTCTGTTTTGAGAGGGGATGGTTGTGTGAGTGGAGCAGACCCCTAATGGGATCTCCTGCAGGAACTCTAGAACATGACCATTTTCTTTAATCATATTAAAAACCATTTTCATCTCAGATACTCAAATTCAATATTTAATTTTAAGTATGAATAGATTTTTAGTGTTTTTAAAATGGCATTAGTAGCTCCACATCAATTGTTCCAGCTATAGATTATTCTAGATGGAGGCATTTTTGGAGAAGCCACTGAAATATTCCTCTGGGCTCTCCAACCATCCCAGGTGGCTTCAGTGGAAGATGAGCCAATAGTGCACCCAAAATGGGGACCCAAGATGATAAGGTTAACCAACTTCAAATAATATCTTTCAATAGCTTTATTTCCCCCCAGGAATCTGATGCCTCCTTTGCACATGTTATCAATGGTTAATGACTTTTCTTATGACACCAGTGTTATTTTGAAAACCACAAAGCCACAATGGTTTGTTTGCTTGTTTGTTTCCCAATAGATGTCCTTCCTAGTGCCCTCACAGGTGGGGAAAGTGTCCAGGACTAAGGTCTGTACCCCCCAAGCAGCTTGACCGCAGCTCCAATGCTCCTGCTAAGCCATGTTTCGTGTATGTGCTTTGGACTTTGTGCTCCAGAGTGGCCCTTGACCCGCGCGATGGCAGTCAGCAGGCCGTCCGTGCCATAGCATGTGGACATTCTTGTGTTTATCAGAAGCACTTTGAGCTGCAATGCTCCAAATCTGGGCGTAGATGTCAGTAGAGGGAGAGCTGCTTTCAAGCCATTCACGTAGGATGCTAAAACTTGTCCTTCCTGTTGGTAACACAGCCCGATGCTCTGCCCAGTGCAGTTGGCCTCCAGTGCAGTTGGCCTCCCACTGATTGACTCATCAGCATCCAACCAAGAGGACTCGAGTGACAACAGCACAAAAACTTGTGTCCCTTAAGTCCTAGCTTTATTTTATTTTATTTTATTCAATCTTAAGTGCAAGTTTAACTGCATGGAGCTTCTTAATTGATGTCTGAAATTCTCAGGACCGGGGGGAAAACCAGTCTTCCCCCAAGATCCTTTACTGAATTCCTTGGAATCCCTTTGTAATCCAGCATGCCTACATTATGCTTTCTTAAACCACAATGAGCTTTTTAAAAGGCACCGTGAAGCTCATCTGAACCTGCCCTTGGATCCACATTTGCTCAGCAGAAGCCTCTCGTTAAGAGTGTGATTGCCTTCATCACAGCCAGAAGCATTTTATGGGCCATGCAGTAAGAGCACCCCAGCTTCTGCTCGAGCAAGACTCCTATAGGCAGCACAAGGGAAGGCTAGAGTGTAACTGAAAACACGGGGGAGCCACAGGCCCGAGCCCACCTTCCTTATTACCTGGTGACTGACCTGAGTCTGGGAGTGCCCAGTGGGTGTGGAAATCGTTTACAGTGTAGAGTAACTGAGCCATAATCACTGTTAAAGGATTAACGCTTTAGTACTTGTGGCACACCGACATTTTATTTCTAGATCTTTTGTTTTTATTTAGATGGAAGACTACAAACCAGAATTCCATGTCTCCTTTAATAGGGTTCTTACCTGGGTTGTGTTTATGCCAGAAGGTTGTTCTTTTGATCGGCTACAACACTGCAATTCACTGTGCTTTGTAATTATTAGGCAAAATTTTCCACTTAAAAGTAACTTTTCCATAAGATATTAGCTAAATATTTAAAAGCCAGTCTATGCTGTGAGTTCTCCTAACACAAGACTCCAGGTCACCACAATTGTCTTTGTATTACAGAATTAACCTTTAACATCTTACAATCCCCTGGATGCCCTTGGATGTACACAGAAAGCCAGCAGTTAGAGTCCAGGAGCCCACAGGGGTTGGCTTGCCTATTAGCCATTCTCGAACATAGCACTGGGCTTTTCCGGAAGGTAGTAACTTCCTTGAGCAGGGTCCTGTACCATGACATCTTGTTTTCACTTGGAAAACTTCAGATGGGCAATTTCCTGAAAACAGGCCCTTCATTTAAAGTATTTAATCTCAAAGAGCTGACACGAGGATTCTGGGATCAAGGTCAGCTCTCCGGGGATCACTGCCACCACACAGGCTTGGTGGCCCGTGCCTGGCAGCTCAGCACAGAGCAGAGCTCTGGAGAATGGAGGATCAGTAGGGTTTTAACTTCCCAAGGGAACAGTGTTCATCTTGCTGTGTTTAATAAGTTTTAGCAAAGAGTATTCTAATTTAAACATTTCATTAAATAATTTAGATGTATGACCTGCCATATTCAGTCAGAACTGAAATTGGAATATGTAATGGTAAGGAAAAGGCACCTGATTGGCCAAAGCATTTTTGCTGCTGTCTGATCATATTTGTGCACTAATGCCTGTTACTAACCAGTCTCCCTAACCCTGCCTGCTTGCACCCCTACTAATAGTGCATGCACTAAGGAGGGCGGCTTGTCCATGCTTGCTGTGAGTCATCCTGAGTACTAAATGTGTGCACAGATGTGGATCAGGTGCCACAGGGCCGGCCTCATGACTTCTATGACTTCTATTCTTTCCTCTATTGAACAGGCTTGAGGTGTAGTAGAAACAACATACACTGCACCGTCAAGCATACCTGACTTAGCGTTTTAGCTCTCCGTTACACTGGGCAGGGGACAACCTGGTTGACCTCGGAAGTGGTGACACCTGGTAGAACTGATGAGGGGATTAAACTCGGTGAAATAGGAAGTACCTGTTACAGTTCATAACACCCAGGGTCAAATCTCTGGCAGTTGTTTATTACATTTATCTAAACGAAAATGTTTTAGATCAAAGTCACATATTAGATGGATTCCTAAGTCAACGTTTATAGAACTTACATGCCAGACCCAGCCTTCTAGGACCCAGAGCCAGGAGGTCAGGAGCAGGGCTCCTGTGTCCATATTTCAATTTCATGCACCACTTGGTTTTCCTATTAGTGTTTTTGTGGGTTAGAAAGACAATACCCTGCAGGAGAAGACATTTCTTACTGTAGGGAGAGGAGTTAGGAGAATACCCAGGGTCACAATGACGAGTCACTCTCAAATGCCCATAACACTGGACAGTTTGCTGGGTCTCCAAGCGTCCTCTTTTAAAAATCAAACTCTTTATATTGTGAAATAATACATTCTTTAAAAATAGTATGGATGGATATAAAAAGAAATTTTGAGAAATAGAAATAATAAGAACTTACAGTTCTATAATTGGGGAAGTCTATTTTTATTCTACTTTTTAAAAATTCTGGGTTTTCTGAAGGCAAGGAGGTGTGTGGTCACAATTATTTTGACGTATACAGATTTTGATCCTGCGTTATTTTATTTTACATCTGTGGTCTTTGCCATCTATGTTAGATGACAGCATAATATTTCATCTAGCAGATGGATCAGTACTAAGTGGCTTCTTCTTCTATTGGCAGTTTACTTTTAACAAGTAGATAAGAGAAATTGTGTCAAGTTAAATATCCAGTGAGACTTGAACAGAACCTCTCCTAGAATAGTAAAAAGTTGAGTCAGTGTCTTTCATGGATAAGAATATTGCTTTTAGTCTTAAGGAGTGGTGAGGCCTAGAAGGCAGCCGTGCCTGTGGTCCCTGGGTCAGAGCTGAGGGATGGACAGTGGCGGTAGGGCTTGTCCACTCTGCAGCTGAGCCTGAAACTCTTCATTTCAAGAGTGGATTTGGATCCACTTGCTCTCAGATGACCTTGCCCTCTTG
Organism: Marmota flaviventris; assembly: GCF_047511675.1. NCBI lineage: Eukaryota > Metazoa > Chordata > Mammalia > Rodentia > Sciuridae > Marmota > Marmota flaviventris. Next base: position 17,622,629 of record NC_092516.1, on the reverse strand, counting down.
AAAGATAGATTTATGACCAAAAGCACGCACTCAAAATCGCAAGGGTGACCGACTATCCTAGAATCATACCCTAAGTATCAGGTTGCCAGTATAGGCCCTCAGAGGGCCTGCTTCCTGGAGGGAGACACTCAGGTCAGGAGGACCTGGGCTACGTGTGTCAGAGGCCCAAACCCAGGATGAACCATCTCCATTCTGCCTTTGGGCTGAGTCTGGTTACTGGGAGTCTCTTTTCCAGTTTCTTGGTGGTTGTTAGCATCTGTTGTGAACTTAATTCCAAGCAATATGCACAAAGACCAGCCCTTCTTGGAATGCAGATAGTGTATATATATTCATAGGCGGAGGGTTGGAGAGACTTGGATTCTTTCATCTATCTTTAAAATAATTTTTTCTCCTTTTTATTACAATGCACCAGAAAGTTTAAGACTGAAGCCATTAGCTCCTCAGGTGACATCTTCTTTTTCAGGATCCTCACCCAAGAGCTCCCACACTCCCTTAGGGAGGAGGAAAAGCATTATGTAGATCACAGCCAGAGTCTAGCTATGTGGCTTCGATCCCTTCAGACCTGCACTCTCCCGTCCCCTGGGACAAGGAGCAGAGCCCTTGAGCGGCTGTCTGCCACCCCTCTCTCCCCAGTGAAATGGTGAGGGTTGATTGGCAGGGTGCGTGGGGAGCACTTAGCAAGCCCAGTGAGTCCTCACGACCGGCGTACTCCCTCTCAGAATCCTCGCTGCACACATTGCCTCCCTCCTTCCTCCTTGTTGTGTGCAAACAGATCCACTGTTTGCTTTCACAAAATGATACACGGAAGAATGAGAAAGGGGCTTGGGGAGCCGGGGGGACGGACAGGAGCAGGTTGAGGGATTTCCCTAGGCCCTACTACACATTTTCCCCCGGATATAGAATTGTCTTCATTATAAATAGAAAAACTCAGAGAAGTAAAAATGGAGATGTTGTCCATGATGTGTGAGGTCTTATATGTAAATATAGATGTTAACAAGTAGAAACCCAGTCCATATGTACAGGGTCTTTGCCTTGCGCATGCCCCCCAGGTTCCTTGTCAGCTCTGGGGGCTGAGAGGAAACACTGCTGCTTGGCACCATCTGTATTGTTGGGTCGGGACGACAGGGAAAGGGTTTACAATTTCCAGTGGTTTTTTTGTTCCACTGTTGCCCTGAGTCCTGGCTGCAGTTGCCTAAGGACATTTAAGAAGGGAGGGTTGGTCACACAGGGTGACTCTTCCATGCAGCCATCCAAATGTCCAGCCACGATGTGTGAAGTCTGCTGTTTGTCAGTGGTGCTTCTAGGTACTGAGGATGTACTGTGAACAAGACAGATGTGCACTCTGTCCTGTTGACTTCCATTCTGCTGAGGACCATTCTGAGACATCCTCAGTTCTGTGCACACAGACTGCTTCTGACTGTGCCATTGTACAGAGCACCTCAGCCCAGTGCAGTGGGATTTATAGTTATCTTAAGACCTAAATTGTCTGAAATGACATTGAGCGCTTGAATTCTTTAACACACAGGCTCCTCCATAAATCTAGGAATTTCTCTGAGTTGTGATGCACAGCAAACCCTGAGGGACAAGTCTGCCAACCTTCCTAGAAGTCACTGTGAGGAAAGGGGTGCCCCAGGGAGAACTGTAGGGACAGGAGTGTGGAAGGGGTTGGGGACAGGGGTGAGTCTCAGAGCAGTGAGAAGGTGCACAGGCATTTATTTGCCTGCTGTGCCTGCGTGGATGAGGAGCGGGGGAGACAGAGGCACTATCAGAAACAGCTCCAGCAGGGGCAGCCTGTGCCAAGAGCAGGGAGAGCCGCCTTCAGCCCACCTGGGAAGTGCTCCAGCAAGCCCACCTTCCATGTGGTTCCCTCCCCACACCCTCCAGGACAGCTCTAACCTGACAAAGTAAAATCACAACATAGCCAAACATTTCTCTTCCCTCAAATACCTAACAGAGCTTTTCTCATAATTTGCTAGAGCTCACCTCTACCTGACACTGAACCTTAAGGTTGGGCCCCCCCACTTGTCCACAGGCTTCATTAACACCGTGTCTGTATTGTTCATTGTTGTGTCCTCAGCAGGTAGAACATGGCATGTGGTCAGTGCTCAGTAAATATGTAGTATTTGTTCATGAATGAATGAATTTAGGACCCACTAACCTCTCTGGGAAGAGAGCTGTGGTGGATGAAGGTGTCTTATCAGCATGAGCATGAGGGACAGTGGCTTGAGAACCATATATTTTCCATCTTACTAAAAGGAATTCTGGGGCTGGGAACTTGTATAACTCATGGTAGAGCATTTGCCCGGCATGTTTGAGGCCCAGGGTTGCATCCCCAGCACTGGAGAGCGGGGGGTGGGGGGGATCAACCAAAAGAATTTCAGCCAACATAATAAGACATGAAAAGGGAATTTGATGTATAAGTATTAGAGAAAACTAATATTTATAGGAGATTTGGTAGTCTACTTCAGTTATTGTCAACCAGGGATGATTGGGCCCCCAGCAGACACTTGACAGTGTCTGGAGACTGTCAAGACAGTCACCCTAGGGGAAAAGAGCCATCTAGCATTTAATAAAGTAAAGTCCATGGATTCTGCTCAATATCCTATAATGCACAGGACAGCCCCACAACCCAAATAATTCAACCCCAAATTTTGCTAGCCCAAGGTTGAGGTCATAGCATTGGTAACAGGAGGAATCCCTGCTGATAGGAGATTTCATCTAGTGCATCAGAGGCCTTGATAAGGAAGAGGTTTCCTTTCTTCAGTCAAAAATCCTCTGAGGGCTGCCCAGGTTCACAAGAAGGAGCACCAGAGGGGATTGTGCCATGAGGGCCACTTTCTGGGATCTCCAAGGCTTGACTCAACTTCTCAGGGCTGCTGAGGTCTCTAGCAGGGGACTGTGTGCATGGGCTGACTCACCTTCCCAGCCTCGTCCCCGGGGCTCCCACACGTCGCCCCTCGTTGATACCATGTCTCCTTGTGTTTTCTGTCCAGACACCAATTCTAGGGCTTCAGAACCGCTTCGCAGCATCTTTTCTGAAATGCACTCAGACTCCGCAAACAAAGACCTGCCCGGCCACATTCTGCTGGATATAGACAATGACACGGAAAGTACCGCCTTGTGAAGAAAGCCGCTCCCAGCCGTCCCTCCCACCCTGTGGGCCGGAACCAGGCTGGGCAGACCAGACAGTGAATAGCTTTCAGTGGAGGAGAAAGGTCCTCCCATGCAGGACCTGGCCTTTTGCACAGCCCAAGGAGAGCGTGGAGGCCCACACTTCAAAGCTGCATGACCTGGGTCTTGAAGAAGTTGGCTTTCTTTACCTGGGAGGGCAACCATGGCAAAAAGTCAAAAGCAAAGAAGAACCTGGAGAGGACCAGCCTTCCTGCCGAGCAGTGCATAGGAAGCTTTGGCCACTGCTGTGAACGCAGGCGGCACCCACAGCAGCTCCGAGCGAACGAGAAGCAACGCGCCGTCTATTTAATAAAACCCTCAGCCATGCAGGTCAGTGCTGCTTGCTACTGGGGCACTCACCCTCGTGTACCAGGAGGGAGCCCCTCCTGCAGACTTGCTGCAGAACCGTTTTGTATTAAGTCTGGTCTGTGTCTTCCCAGTCCCCTCAGAACCGTGAGCATCGATGGTGACTGCTGGATCTGTCACCTCATCAAACTGGACGTGACTTGTGCCTTGTCAGATTGCCAGAATGTAGAGAAATGTACTGTCTTTTTTTTTTTTTTTTTAAACATTGTAATTGCTCCTTGATACGGACCGAAAATTATTCTAGTTTCATGTTTAATTTGAATTAAATATATTCTGTGGTTTATATGAAAACTTGACAATTCTTGGACACAAACTAGAATGTGTGTGTGTGTGTGTGTGTGTATACGTACATACATGTGGGTACATATTGTCACTTAGCCAAGCAGAATTGCTGATGGGTCATCTTAGGAGGTCCAATTGTAACTCAAAGCATTTGAAAAAATAGAGTGAAGTCGCTGCAGTGAAAAAGGCCACCAGGTTCCCCCAGACCTCCAGGCTGAGTGTCCTGTGGCTCAGGCTGCCCTTGGGGTCTCACCAGTCCCCATCCCCTTTCTTGTCCCTCGAGGGACATAGACTGGGGGTGCTCACTCTCAGAGACTCGGCCTCCACAGGGCCAGGAAATACATCAGCAGCTTTAACTGCCACAGGAGTCCCGTTTTCAGGGACTGGGATGCTTTCTTGCCCTGCCAAGTCTTTCCCAGGATTGAAACCCTTGAGAAGAGCAGGTGGGGAATTGGAGCCAAATGAGGCTGTGGTCTGGACCACTGTTCTCATGAAGACCCCCCCCCCAGGGCCACATATGCACAGAGGGGGACACACTGCCAGACGGCCAGGGCCGTCCATTGTTGGAGCTGTCAGCTGGGAGTGTCAGTGGCCTGCCCCTGGCTTGGGAGACACTGAATTTCCTTTTATCATGAACTTAAACCTGGCTTGACAGGAGCAACCACAGCTTTCTCTTCCTCTGAGTTCCCGGTGCCCCCAGAGCACTCTCCACACTTAATTGCATTGAAAATCTGCACCCGTGACCCCCCCCATATGTTAAGTTTCTGCCTGCTCCAGACGCACTCTTCCTTCCTCCCCCTTTAGCTGTAGAACAAACGCTGCCTAGGAGGATTCTGTGCAGGCTGGGGCTCAGTGTCCAGCCCCTTCTCCACGGTGCCCAGCTGTGCACGGCCAGAGTCTGTCTGCAGCACCTTGGAGATGTCTCCGGAGAGGTCTCCACTGAGATGCCCGAGCCGAGCACTCAGGATGCAGGGACGTGGAGCACGTGCTTGTCTAGGGGACAGCGTTGACATGCTCCCTGCCTGCAGCAGGTGTTCGTTATTGATGATTCTGATACACGACACACCAAACCCTCATTTTAAGGGCATCATTCAAGTTTATTCTGTTTTATTCTGCTGTTCGTGGCTCTCTCCTGCCCCGACAGCTCCAGTCTTCATAAAAATGAAAACTATTTGATGGGTCAAAGGTAAATACCAAACAGAAGCTACTGTTCATCATCTTTGGAGGGATGAGCCAGCAGGGGCCTGGTGGCTCAGAATTGGATGTTCTGAGCTGTCATTGTGTCAGCTGAGGGTGGATCCTCTTTGTCATTTTGGAGCCCACAGTCCCTCCTGCTGTGCTTGTCACCTTGGCAGGCTCTTTTCCCCTCCCCACTGCTCTAAATGGGCCAGAATCTGAATCCATAGCAAGCCACCCTGGCCTTCCAGAAAGGTGCTGGTTTCTAGAAAGATCCTGCTGGTGATCTGACTCCCTGATTGCTTCCTTTCCTTCTTTCACAATTTCTTAAAATGCTCTAGCCCTGTGTGGCAGACCTTTTGTCCCTGCTCCTTCTGCCTCTGCCACAACACCAGGGTCCGAGCTGTTCCCCTCACCACGCCCTGCAGCTCAGCACCCATGCGTTTAGTCCAGTACTCTGAAGGCCACAGAGGTTCAGAGAGGAACCCTGGCTGTCCTGATTGTGCTGGGTTCTGCCCCGTGGTCACTCCAAGAGTTCAGAGGTGGTTGGAATGACCCAATCCCTGGACTGTCTTATGGCCCTGGTTCCCAGGGGTCTCATGGATGGACCCCTTGTTCTTCTCGGGGCTGTAGTTCCCAGTGAGTTCATATTTGAAGGTATCAAAGCCTCCTCCTGGTTTTTCTTGCTGAGGCCCACTTCCACCATTCCCCACCATATTCTGGGGCCTTCACCCTCTTCTTCTTTCAGGATCTTCCGGATCCTGCTATGTCGTCTCTTCACTCCAGGTGGGCTCTGGGACCTACAGTCTTGGGTCTCACAGGAGACAGCAGTAGTACTCATTGACTGGGATGTTTCTAGACCAGTGGCTTCCACTTTTCCCCTATGACATGCGTGGAACTAGGGAGTGAGTCCCCCAGCAAGGCAGACTGAGGTCACCATTCATTAAACAACATGTAACAACGGTGGCATCCTGGTAGGGCTTAGATGTGAGGTGTCCACAAAAGCTCATGCGTGAGACAATGAAGGAAATTTAGAGGGAAATGAATGGGTTAGGAGGGCCTTAACCTAATCAGTGCATTAATCAATTAATCCCTGATGGGGACTAGCTGGGTGGAGACTGGAGGCAGGTAGGGTGTGGCTGGAGGAGGTGGGTCAGTGGGGGGGGTGTCTCTGGGTTTATATTTTGTCCTTGTAGAGCAGAGCTCTCTCTGCTTCCCAGTGCCATGTCCTCAGCTGCTTGCCTCCACCACACACTTCCGCCATAATGTTCTGCCTCATCTCAGGCCTCGAGGAATGGAGTTGGTCATTGTTTTAGTCAGATTTTTCACTGTTGTGACTAAAAGACCCAACCAGAACAATTGTAGAGAAGAAAAAGTTAATTTGGGAACTCATGGTTTCAGAGGTCTTCGTACACAGCCAGCCAGCTCCATTCCGTGGGACTTTAGATAAGGCGGAACGTCCTGGTGGAAGAGTGTGGCAGAGGGAAGCAGCTCACAGGATGGTCGGGAAGCAGAGAGAGGTGGAGACCTCTCCACTTGCCAGATACAGATGTATACCCCAAAGCCACGCCCCCAGTGCCCCACCTCCTCCCGCCACACCCCACCTGCCTTCAGCTACCACTCAATTAATCCCATCAGGTGATTAATTCACTGATTGGGTTAAGGCTCTCGTGACCTAATCCTGACTTCTCTGAACCTTCTTGCAGTGTCTCACACATGAGCTTTTGGGGGACACCACACCCAAGCCATAACAGTCATCTTTGGACTGAGACCTCTGAAACCATGAGCCCTCAAATAAACTTTTCCCCCTCAAATCATCCTTGTCAGGTCTTTTAGTCCCAGCAGTGAGAAAGTTGACTAGAACATATCCCATCACCGTCACTACATTCTGGCAGAAGCAGGTCATAGGGTCTGTCTATACCCAAGGATAGCGAATTAGACAAGGGTGTGAACCACAGGAGGTAGGGGTCATTGAGGGTCACCTTAAGGCCTATCTGCCACATACTTTGAAACATCATTGCTAATGACACTCTTGGCACAAGAGTGAGTTTGATACGTGGAAGAGCACCAACCTTGTTTCCATCCTCCTGCTAGTATGTGAACTCAGTCTTTGTGCACATCAGCAATGAACGTTTTCCACATATGCACCCTTAGCACTAGCCCAGGTCATGGTAACTCATTCTGTGTCCTCCAGGTAAATACTGAGGGCTTACTCTTCACATAAACTGACCTGGACCCTGGAGAACTAACATGAGTCATAGAAACAAAGATGATGCTGAGAGGGAGGAGCCACGAGAGCGCATGGGCATGAGCACATCTTGATTAGAGTGCTGAGGGTGCAGGTGGACAGTCCAGAGGAAGGAGGTGTCTCCTGCAGGGGCTGAGTGGAGGCAGCACGGAGGTGGAGCCAGAGCGGGACACAGAGGTGGAGCCAGAAGAGGAGGTGGAGCCAGGGAAGGGGGTGGGGCCAGAACAGGAGGTGGAGCTGGAGCCAAATAAGGGGGTGGAGCCAGGGAAGGGATGTGGCCAGAGCAGGAGGCAGAGCTAGATTTAAGAGGCAGGAGGCCAAGCTAGAGTTAAGAGGCAGAACCAGAGATGGAGCTGGAGCCAGCATGGGGGGCGGGGCCGGAGCCAGAACGGGAGGCAGATTAGGAGCTGGAGTCAGAAGAGGAGGTGGAGCCAGAGAAGGGCAAGGCCAGAGCAGGAGGCGGAGCTAGAGTTGGAGCACAGAGCAAGGAATGGGCTGGTGAAGTCAGGAGGATCTAGGCCAGAAGGCCTTAAAGCCTGTACTCGAAAGCTTTCCCAAGGATAGTAGGGAACTGGGGAGAGGAGAAGGGGAGCTGCTAGTTGCATTTGTGTTTTAGATATCTGACTATGGTGCAGAAGCGGGACTGAGGCAGAGGCAAGACTAGAAACAGGGACCAGCCTTGGAGAAGAGATACGCTGGCCTAAATCAAAGCGAGGCAGTGGGAAGGGAGTGGCGTGGACGTGTTCTGAGCATGGACCAGGACCTAGGAATCAGCGTTTGACCACGTCCTGCTGGCCCCTTTTATGCCATCCCCTGTGCTAAGGCACAGAGGTGAGGGGGAAAATGTGAATATGTTATGACCTTCAGCCGCCAGGGAGACCTTGTAGAGCAGAGAGACCTGAGAGAGACCTGGTCATTAGAGGCCTTATCTTTCCTACAGGAATGTGGGCTTCATCCTGAGAGTCATTGAAAGGATTCAAGGCAGAGAGATCACTGGATCAGATTTGCTCTCTGCCTGTGGCTGAAAAAGGGGCAAGACTATACAAGTGGGAAGGCCGGTCAGGCGGCTGGTGGCAGCAATCCCAGGAGAGACGGCAGTGGCTTGAGCCGTGATAGGGACAACTTCCACTGAAGTGTACTTCTGGCCCCAGCCAGAGGCAGCAGGGGTCGGTGTTCAGGTCAGCGCTGGGAGGGAGCTGCCGACTCCACTGGACAGCCCTGTGCCTCTCACTCCTCTCCTTTGGCCCCTGGAGAGGCAAGCGTAGCCTGACCCTCACACATTGTCCCCGGAGTTCTCTAGCCTCCAAAACTGTCTCAGACTCGTGCAGGGAGCCTGTTACAGGGTCTGGGTAGGAACAACATTAGCAACCAGCCCCACGTATCTGCCCCTTCCTGTGTGGCCTCAGGGCACCTTTCATCAGCCCAGAACAATTATTTGGGTTAGTGTGGAGAAGCCAGGCCTCCTAACAAGGGGAGGCTCTGGGCTAATACAAGTACCTTTGGACCAGCTGGGCCCAGGTATTGAGCACGACTAGGAACTCAAAAGAGATCACTGAGTGACTAGTAGGAGAGGGGATCCTCGGCCCCAGAGGCTCCTGTTTTCCTTTGAAGTCTGGAAGTTGGGGACCTTGGAGAGACCACTCCACTTTCTAGCTCCGTCAGGCCAGTAAATCCCTCTACCCACCACTGTCCTTGATCCAGGGCTGCAGGGCTCTTGTCCCTGGTCTTGCTCTTAGCCATGCACATGACAAACACAACCGCTATGTGGCATCCCATCAGACCCTATTAGGGCCCCAACAGAGAAACTGAGATGGCCGACTCCACAGAGTAGTAGATGGCTGCTCTCCAGGTCCCAAGCCACACTGGCCTCAACCAGCGGAGATTCTCTGTGGAGGTGCCCAGCCTGATTTTCTTATAGTATAGGATTTCAGGATCACAGTGCAAGGATCACAATGAGAAGACCTTTGGGGATCAGCTCTTCCTTTCAAGAAGAAAAGAGATAAATGTCATGTCAAAAATGGCCCATAAACACCTTAGAAGCTTTGTGGTAAACAAACAAAAGCTTTATTATTATTATTATTATTATTACTTCATTAAAAAATAACAAGACATCAAAAACAAACTAAGAACTTGGACCCCCTGGGTCCACTCTGCATTAAGCAAAGTAGCCCCACAGGAAGATGGCACAGGTCATGCAGACAATGCAGTTGACATCCAGAAGGGTTTTCACAATGGGGTTTTCCTCCAAGAAATCTATCACAGGTTCCACTTTGCCTGGGGGCTCCTCTTTGCCCTTGTTCTCCATTCCACAGAGCCACAAGATGGCCTTCACTACTTTGGACCGCTTTGGGGTCACATCACCTAAAAAGAACCCAGCAGAGAACCGTCATAGAGATGGGCTTGGTCTCCCGGAGATGGGAGAGCAGAGCCAACCTGAATGTGTTTGTGCAGTGGAACAAGCACTGGATGTTCGTGTTCCAGAAACACAGTCCAACCTCCATATCCCTGGGTTCCACACCCACAGAGCCAACCAAACACCCATCATAGATGTTTGGGGGTGGGGTTGGGTCAGAACTCAACATGTACAGACTTTCTTTTTTTGACATTTCCCTCAAACAATATGGTGTAACTATTCACGTAGCAATTACATTGTATTAGGTATTACAAGTAATCCAGAGGTGATTTTAAGTATGGGGAGGATTGCGAAAGTTACTTACATATAAATGCCAAGCCCTTTTCTACAAGGGACTTGAGCACCTGTGGATATAGGTGTCCCCATGGGACCTGGAACTGGTTACCGAGGAACAACTGTGTTCATTAATACCTTAAGTCTGGAAGACTTTAATTCTGCAAGATTGGTATTTTAAGACTCTCACTGTCTTCCAAGAAAGAAATTGAAGCTCAAACTAACTAGAGTGAAGTCAAGTCACAGCCCTGGTAGGCAGGGACAGAGTGAATTTATGAAATCTGCCACCTCCGAGATTAAGGACACCTTCCCCACACTGAGAATCCAAGCACCAAATTAACTTTGGAACTTCCTAAAAACTTGCTTTCTGCTTCCCCTATTTCCTCACACTGAGAGTTAAAGCCAATGGGCTACCCCCCAACCCCCACCCCGTGACCTCACAGGCACCAGGGAACCTGGGACGGACCACAAATCTGCATATGTATATTTCCGGCCTTCTTTTCTCTCAATTTCCTGAAGATGACTATTTGAGAATAAATCTCCTCTATCTTCCTTTACAACTGACTTGGAATAAACCTATTTCTCCTGCCCATTTGACTCCCAAGTATTTTTGGCGGGAAGGTCTGGCCCAGTTAGGACCCAGCTCTGATTCCCCTGTCGCAAGGCCTCCAGAAGGCGGGAGGGAAATGGGCCCTTTGTGGAAAACTCCATTTCTCTGCAAACTCAATGGCCTGTCGTGAGTTGACAGGGGACATATCTGAGTCACAGGAGGCATTTTTGCATCATGTTAAAAATCATCTTTGCCTCTATCCAGAAATACGCTTTCCTCCATTTCTCTTTAAACACGTGGCCCTCTGGAGCTCCCCACTTTGGGTTGGCACAGTTCATATCCACAGTATCCAACACCACCACCAACAGAAAGCCACGACAACCCACGGCCCTGGGGACATGGAGATAATAGGAGCCGGTGGGGACTTGGACTAACTGAAGGGCGCATCCCGTATCCTCTTAGAGCTCTAAGTGTCTCTCGTCATGTAGATACATGGGCACAAGCGTTGCCATTTTTCAAAAGAAGATGGAAATCTGGAATCCTATGTGAAACCTTCCAGTTTTTAAATGTCAACTCACATCTTATTAAAACAATAGGTACTGAGGCCAAATAGGTCAGCCAGCAGCCAGTTTGAAACCACTCATTTAGAGAATGTCTCTGTGATCTATGCACCCTGAGGATACATGACCGACGTTTGAGTGGCCACCTAGGGGGTCTGCTGTTAGTGACCATCTGAGACTTCTCTTCAGAGTTACCAGAGAACTCCTTCAGGTGGCCAGAGAGTGGAAGGACCAAACCCTGGATGCTAAGATCCCAAGTCCATTCCATTTTCTGGCTTGTGATTTGATAGAGAAACTTCCCCATAAACACAGAATCCTTCCCTGGGCTCCTGTTGTAACTAAGGGAAGAGGCAACTCACAGCTGTGGGGTTTGGACATGTTTTCTTGAACAATCTCATTCTGGATGCCGGTGCTGGTGGTCTCTGGGGTCCCATTCTGAGACAGCGTAAGAGGCAGGGGAATTGCTGGTGGAACTGGTTCCTTCTGGACCCTGGGGTCGTGCCTTGTAAACCAGGTCAGGCGACTGACCTAAGGAGCAGAGGTGAATTGTGAGATACGGGTGGGGGCCACCATCTTTCTTCACCTCCCCTGCCCAGCCCCAAGCTCAGCCTTGGTGCCTACGGTCTGCCCAGTCTTGCCTTCCTGCCCCAGCCCTGCACCCCATGGACATTTCCCTCCCTCGCTCCCCGATCTCTCTCATATGGCCCCATTCTGGTTCTCAGAGCTCCACCCTAGCGCTAGGGTATGGTGGGACCCAGGGAGTGACCATTTCAGCTGGGCCCTTTCTTTGGCCATAGGGATTGAGTGGGTTCATGGATGAGCACAATCCTAAACTGACTCCATCAATAGGAATCAGCAACCCTGCTAGAAATCTAGGACCCAAATGCTTGGGCTTTTCCTCAATGACAGTAAAGGAGGATATATTCCTAAAGCCACACGGCACTGTAGGGGGCCCAAGATTGACACAGAAGGGAGAGATGGATCTTTCCTGAGTTCAGAATCAACCTGTCCCTGAGGACCCAATGCTGGACTTGGGTTTTGAACCTTCAGTCCTCTTTGTCACTTGCTATGAAGAGTCTCAGTGGACATAGCTGTCAACCCAGACGTACCATCTCCTTGGAGGGCGGCTCTGTGAACCAGCTCACGGTGCACACAATGATCAGGGTGGCCGTGGACAAGATCATGGAGAAGTAGAGGTAGTGGACGTCCTTCACGACTGCAGGGCGCTCATCGGGTTGATCACACAGCGGCTGCACGTAAATAAAGTCTAGGACCAGCCTGATCAAGCCTAGGAGCAGGCCCAAGATCAGGCCTGAGAAGGCACCCTGCAAAACAGAGCACATCACGGGCTCGGGCCTCCGGGAACCTCAAGAAGCCAATCAGGAACTCGTCTCCCCCTTTTTTTTTTCCCTTTTTTAACCCAAGATTAAAACCAGAGGCACTTAACCACTGAGCCACATCCCCAGCCCTTTTTTTGGATTTTATTTAGAGACAGAGCCTTGCTAAACTGCTTGAGGCTATCTTTGAACTCGTAATCCTCCTGCCTCAGCCTCCCAAGCTGCTGGGATTACAATCATCCTCCACCATGGCCAGCAAGGAACTTGTCTTTCTTTCAATGATCACCACATGAATCAGCAATTTGGAAAGGCTTGGATCTACATATCTGTTTATCTTTGACAAATACAGTCATGCCTTGCTCAAGGGATTTGTTCCAGCAGCCGCAATGGATACCAGAATCATGGATGCTCAAGCGTCTTCTATAATAAGGTCCAGTGGTTCATGTAACCCACACATATTGTCCTGAATCCTTTATTTATTTATTTGGTACCAGGGATTGAACCCAGGGCCATTTAACCGCTGAGCCACATCCCCAGCCCTTTAAAAAATATATATTTTATTTAGAGACATGATCTCCCTAAGTTGCTTAAGGCCTCACTAAGTTGCTGAGGCTGTCTTCCTGCCTCAGCCTCCCGAGCTGCTGGGATTACAGGCCTGCACCACTGCGCCCGGCCCCCTTTCCTTTCTTCAAAGACCAGGTAACGCCCTCCCTGCGACTTCCTCCGCAGAGCTCACTCTCGCTAATGACACCAAGTCCAGCCCATGCTTGGGTCTCCCTAGACCCCTGCCACCGTCTTCTCCCAGTCCTCCAGGGCAGCCCTCGGCTCTTGCATGGTGCGGCTGCCACAGAGCTACCTTTTCGTTGGCCCGCCTCCAGAAGCAGCCCAGGATGAAGACTACGGCCACCGGCGGCTGCAGGTAGGAGCTGATGGACTGGATGTAGATGAACAGCTGGCCGCCCTGGCTGGCCTGGACCGCGGGGATCCACAGGATAGACACCAACACCAGCAGAACGACAAACACCCTGGGGCAGAGGGAGAGAGACCCAGGGAGTGTCATCTCCCCTGAACATGGACTTCAGTTTTGTTGAGGTACAAATCACATAACCATAAAATTCGTCCCCCATAACTGTACAGTCCAGTAACTCTTAGTAGGTTTGTAGAGTCGAACCACCATCACTACAATTGACATTTAGAACATCCGTCACGTCAAAAGGCCCCCTCGGCCCACTGACAGCTTCTTCCTGCGCTGAGCCTACGCAACCACTTACAGGTGCTCTGTCTCTGCAGGTGGCTTTTGGGGGACGTTTGCCCTAAATGGCATCACCTGGGATGTGGTCTTTTGCAGCTAGCTTCTTTGGTTAAGTATGTCTGTTACAGCACGTCCCTGTTGGAACATGTATCACTATTTGATTTCTTGAGATCCTCCTGCCTCATCCTCCCCAGCCACTGGGATTACAGGTGGTGCACCACTGCACCCAGCTATTTCGTTTTCTATTGTAGTTGAAAACATTCCACTGTCCTGGGTCTGCCATTCCCTGTCATGGATTATCCTTTGCCAGTTGATAGATACTTGGATTGTTTCTCTTTTTTGGTGGGGGTTATGCTTTGTGAAATGCATATATCAGTCTCTGTAGAGACACATGTTTTCATTTCTAGAAATGCATATTGCTGGGTCACACGTTAAGTGTATGTTTAACATTTGCAGGAAACTGACCATCTGCTTTGGAGCACTTGAACCATTGGATTTTCCCACCCACAGGCTCTAAGAGTTCCCGTTTCTCTTCTTTCGTGTGTGTCTTTTTGATGAGAGGCGGTGTAGTGGTTTCTCACTGCAGTTTTAATTTGCATTTTTCTCATGATGAATGATGTGGAACATCTTTTCATGGGATGATTAGCCATTTTTAAATTTTTAAATTTTTGTACGAGGGATTGAACTCAGGGGCACTTGACCACTGAGCCACATCCCCAGCCCTATTTTGTATTTTATTTAGAGACAGAGTCTCACTGAATTGCTTAGGGCCTCACTTGTGCTGAGGCTGGCTTTGAACTCGTGATCCTCCTGCCTCAGCCTCCCAAGCTGCTGGGATTGTAGGTGTGCATCACCTCACCCGGATTTATTAGCCATTTCTATAGCTTCCTTGCTGAAACGTCTAGTCGAGTCTTTTGGCTTAAGAGTCCTTCCTATATTCTAGATTATGAATGCTTCATAAGAAGTGAAAATGCTTTCAATTCGGATGAAGTTCAATGTGTTTTTTTTCTCTGTTTCCTACAGAAGGTTCTTGGTTGTCACATCTAAGAACTCTTCCTAACCCAAGGCTGAAGAGCCTTCAGGGTGCATCTCCTTGAGTGACAGAGCCTCCAAGGAGCTTATTTACATGTATTTTACATAAAATTTACATGCCACCCATTTCAGCTCCTCCCATTAGACATCAGGACTTTGCAGGAGATTTGGGTGTAGAACTCTTTATCCAATCCTCCAGAATAGCCCCTTCCCTTCTACCTGGATACTCCTATCAGGGCCCTCCCCCTCTGACCCCCACCCTCCCGACTCCCCACATAGAGTTATCATTGTTCCTCGATTTCTCCTCCTCTTCCTCCTCCCTTCCTCCTCCTCTGGCTCCATGATGGCAAGAATCATGTCTTTTCAATGCTGTATGCCAGTTCCTGGTACATAGTAGGTGCTCATTGAACGTCTCTTGAATGAACAACTTACCAATCACCCATGGCATCTGCAGAGGACACTGAGCCAGCCTGGGTACACTGTTGGTGGGACTGTGCCCATGGGTGGGCTCAGCTCTCTTCTCCCTGACTCTTCACCCTCCCGCCCAGCCCCATGCCGGAAGACCTTACCTGCCCACAATCATGAGCTCCTTCTCAGAGGCCCGTGGCCGGATGTGATTCCACAGATCCATGGTGAAGATGGTGCTGGCACTGTTAAAGATGGAGGTGAGGGAGGACATGAGAGCCGCCACCATCACAGCCATCATGAGCCCACGCAGGCCTAGGGCAGAAGGGAGGTCTGTGGGCCTCGGGCTTCCCGTCAACGGCTTCTGCCTTCACTTGTGACTCTGGTACCCCAGGCCCAAAGCCAGCTGATCCCAGTAGGCAGAACCTCAGACAGGACAGCTGGGCTGAGCTCCTGGTTATGCAGGACCTCAGCATTTCGTGGGGCTGAGGGGGACCCCTAGATCTGGGGCTCAGCCGCTGAGCCCAGAGCCTATCCCTGTCTACAAGGCTCCCATCGTGTCCCTACCTCAGATCAGAACCCATCCCTGCTCTCCCTGCTGGGTCCTCCAGGGGGCTCCATGTAGGGCTGAGGAGGGGACATTACCTGTGGGCAGGAGCTCCAACACCAGCTTGGGGTAGGCGATGTCGGAGCAGCCGGAGGGGTTGCTGCAGACTTTCTGGCAGATTTCTGGATGTGCACAAGCCACTTGATCTGCAGAGGAAGCCCAGGACCCAGAGTTGAGCAGAGAGACCCTCAATGTCCCAGGCCTGGCCACAGTGTGGCCTGACACAGGCCAGCACCAGGAGACAGGTTTACTGCACTTGAGTCCCTAGCTCAGGGACATAGAAAGGGGCCTAGACTTTGTAGGCTGTGACCTTGTCACTTAACCTTTCCCAACTTTAGTTGCTGTATCTAGAGAACTGGGAAAACAACACTTTATAACATTATCATGAGAATAGGCTGAGATGATCCCAAGAAAGCACTCAGCACGGATCTGATACGCAGGAAATGCAGAGAAGCCCTGGCTCTTATTGTATCCCACATAAAACTGAGACACTGTGTGGCCATTCTGACCACCGTATCCTGGATCAGGATCCATCCCCGCCCCCGCCCCCCCAATGCAGGAGGAGACAGAGGCAATTTCCATCTGTACTGAAGTTTGTCACTGCCTGATACATGTCAACCACACCTTGTTCATTTCTTTTTTGTACTGGGAATTGAACCCACGGAGCTACATCCCCAGTTCTTTTGAGACGTGGTCTTGTTAAATTGCCCAGGCTGGCCTCGAACTTGTGTCCTCCTATCTCAGCCTCCCAAGACTCTGGAATTCAGACATGAACCTCTACAATCCACTGGCAAACACAGTTTAAATTCCTCTTTCCCTTGTCTTCTCAACAGCTCATAGAGTTCAACGGCTACTCCTTATTTTAAACTGGGATCTCCACCATGAGAGCTCTGTCTCTCTGTGTGTCTGCAGCACTAGAGATTGAACCCTGGGCTTTACGCATGCTAGACAAGCATTCTACCACGGAGCCGCACGCTCAGCCCGTATTTCTAGACTTTTCTATGGGTTCTTTTGAACAAGTCCTTAACAAGACTCCTAAAGCACAAGAAATAAAATCAAGAATCAATAAATGGGATGGAATCAAACTAATAACTCTCATAAAGAAGCCCAGGCCCTCCCTCGGCTTAATCCACAGTCCTTTCTCTTCATCCAGATGGGTGACACTGTGTTTCAGCCCATCTTTTCTGGTGAGTGGCACCTACCCCGATCCTCAGGCAGCCCTATACGGCTCCTGCCAATGTCCTCCCTGGTTCTGATGCAACAGCAAAGCCATGATGACCATCTGGCTGAGGTCTGAGTTTCACAAGTGTCCTCAAATGCACATGTTCAACAATATCTCTAGATAATACATTTCAGTCCTGTATTTTTTATTTGCATTAAAAATGGTAATCAAGCCCGACACGGTGGCTCATGCCTGTCATCCAAGTGGCTTGGTGGGTGGGGGCTGAGGCAGGAGGATCCTGAGTTCAAAGCCAGCCTCAGCAACGGCGAGGCACTAAGCAACTCAGGGAGACCCTGTCTCTAAATAAAATTTTAACAAAGGGCTGGGGATGTGGCTCTGTGGTTGAGTGTCCCTGAGTTCAAAGCCTGGTACCAAAAAAAAAAAAAGTTAATAAAAATGTAAGCGGGTAAAGTACATCACAGTTTTAAAATCCAGTATTATTGTATCTTCATTTTCTTTTATTGATGAGCAGAAGATCTAAGGAATGGAACTAGCCCTTTCATCCATAGAGGGGCTCAAGGGCTTCTGGGTAATGTCTTCTCTCAATTGGGACCTTTCCTCCAATGACATTCACCAGTGGGAGAGAAAATGTGTGCTGAGGCCAGAATTAATACTACTAATAGCAATTACTTTGGAATAAAGTAGATTCCCCGCAAACTCAAAATTAAAGAAGGCAGACCAAGAAAGTCTGAGGAGCACTGGGAAGAACCACTCTCATTGAGATAAATGCTTTGAGGAGGTCAAAGTTCTCAAGTTTTTATTACTCTTCTGAGAAAACTTGGGAGAGGATAAGATAATATTTACCTTCCTATTCTCAGAATGCCATCAAGTGGGCCAAAGGTCTGGTTCAAGTTCAAACCTACACGAGTTCGCCTCTGTTATCTAAGAGGCCCCGTCTTCTAGCTAAGAGAGAAGGAGCAAGGGTCTCACTGTTCACTGAAAGTTTTCCTGTCTCCTGATAGAAGTGGATCCTTCAACCACGGGACACAGGACAGATGCAAAGTTTATAAGGCACATCTGTTGAAGACAATTGTGTGTGTTCCTTCAGCCTAAAAAAAAATGCTCATGAGGCTGGGACAGAGTTCAGCTGGTAGAGTGCTTGCCTCGAATGCACAAGGCCATGGGTTCAATCCCCAGCACCACACACACACACACACACACACACACACACTCAAATACAAAAGAAAGAAATATGCTCATGAGAGGGCAGGGGGTTCGTTCAGCTAAGTTATAAATGACATCAACAGCCTCCTGATCATTAGCGCCCATTCAGTAACATCCACTCACCTGTCAGTTTACCAACCACTTCATGGAGTGCGTTCTCTTAGAGAGCTCCAGACCCCCTGCTGCTTAAACTAAATGATGCCCCAGACAAAGTCAAATCCAAACAGGGCACAGACCCTCCTTTTCCCACAATGCAACATTCCTGGAAGGTTTGCTATGACTCAGACTCTACAATAAACACTGTGCACAGGCCTCCTAATTTTCACAACTCTGTGAGGAAGCTGTGGCTATTATCCTTATTTTAAAGACAAGGAAACTGGGGCTGGGGTTGCGGCTCAGTGGCAGAACGCTTGCCTTGCACGTGTGAGGCAAGTGTGAGGGATCGTATCTCATTTAACAATGATGGTTAATTGGCTGGTTGACTGCTAAGAGAGATGATCAGGGTCTCCTTATTGATCTTCCAGATCTCAAGTCAAGGCTCGTGGTGGGATTTCCATGTCTAAGAGTCAGTTTTGGAAGCAGATAGATTCCTGGTTCACCCAGTAACTACTTCAGCAAACCAGGTACCCGAGGGTACGAGCCTGGATTCCTGCTTGTCTCCTCAACCCTCGCATTCAATCCATCATTAATCTCATGGACCCCACTAGAAAATACATTTTCAAACCTATTGCTTGGACCGACTATGGTGTCCTTAGATGGACACTGTCAAAGGCAGCTCTGTCTGGCCTTCTCTCCACGTCCTCATGTGTTTTCCCCCAGCACTTAGCACCACCAGTGACTCTCTCGCTTATGTGTCAATCAACCAATGTGTTTACTTATCTGTCTCTTCCAGTGCCACAATCTAAGTCCCACTAGAAGGACACTCTGGTTCTCTTAGGTGTCCTCAGGGTACTAGATGAAGGCCCAGCAGATAATTGGCTCTCAAACTATTTGCTGGATCAATGGAAGAAGAGCTAGATGAGCGAATCAATAACTTCCTCTGGATTTCAATTTCCTCATCTGTAAGATGGGAAGGGCAGTCATAGCACTGACTTCACAGTGTCCTTTTGAGGATGAAGTTAAGCAATGCAGTGGTTCCTTGGTGTCTGGGGGGGACTGGTTTCAGGACCCCCTGTGGATGCCAAATCAGCAGGTGCTCAGTTCCTCTATAAAACGATGTAGTGTTTATATGTCACCTAGGCACGCCCTCTTGTTTACTTTAAATCACTCTAGATTACTTATAATGCCTGATGCAACATAAATATTGTTATACTGTATTGTTTAGGGAATAATAATAAGAAAAGAAAATATGTACATGTTCAGGATAGATGTGATTTAATTTATTATTATTATTATTATTATTATTTTGGTACTTGGGATTGATCCCAGGGGCACTTAATCACTAAGCCATATTCCCAGCCCTTTTTATTTTTTGAGACAGAGTCTTGCTAAGTTGCTTAGAGCCTTGCTAAGTTGTTGAGGCTGGTTTTGAACTTGCCATCCTCCTGTCTTGGCCTCCTGAGTTGCTGGGATTACAGGGGCACACCACCACATCTGACTAAAGTATTTTTGAACTGCAGTTGATGAAATTCATATTTATGGAATTCAGATATATGGAGAGCCAAGGATGCATGAATAAAATAGCAACTGGGAGAATTTACAAAGTGTCTCAGTCAGTCTCGTGTCACTATAACAAAACACCAGACACAAGCTACTTATGAGCTAAAGAGAGGTTTATTTTGGCTCATGGATCTGGAAGATGGGGTGGCCCCATTAGTCTGGGCTTCTAGTGAAAGCAGCAGATCTTAACAGGAGCATGGAGTAGAGCAAATGCTATGTCTTGAGCCAGGAAGGAGATAGAAAGTGAGAGAGTGAGAGTGAGAGTGAGAGAGAGAGAGAGAGAGAGAGAGAGAGAGAGAGAAATTGGGTCTTATAATCCCTCTCAAGGGCACCCCTCCAATGACCTTAGAACTTTCCACTGAGTCCCACAAGGTCTACAGTGCCTGTCTTTACTGCCCTCTGGAGACTAAGCCTTTGCATATGGATCTTTGGGGACATTCACTCAAAGCACAATATATCATGCTTGCCTTGTGTCAGGACCTGCTTCAAACCCGATAAAGTATCATTATCCCCATTTTACAAGTGAGGATACCACCAGGCGTGGTGGTGCGCACCTACAATCCCAGCAGCTCTGGAGGCTGAGGAAGGAGGATCACAAGTTTGAGGTCAGCCTCAGCAACTTAGCAAGGCCCTAAGCAAGTTAGTAAGATCCTGTTTCAAAATAAAATATAAAAAGGGCTGGGGATGAGGCTCAGTGGTTAAATGCCCCTGGGTTCAATCCTTGGTACAAACCCCCAAAACAAACAAACAAACAAACAAACAAAAAACCAAGCGAGCAAACAGAGGCCAGGGGAGTTGAAATGACTTATACAGAGTCATACAGCTCGTAAGCAGCAGAGCCAAGACTCAGGCCTGGGCGGTCCAGATCAGAGTCAGTCCCCATGACCACCACACTCTACTCAAGACTGCACGGGTCTGGCCCCTAGCAAGCGCACCGTGAACGTTGCTTATGGCCACGTTGTTTGTTCACACCTCAAGCCTTGCTCGACAGCTGTGTGTTTTCCAACAAGGTACCACAAACCCCAAGATTGCACTTCTTGTCTCCCTGAAGGTTCTTCCAAGCCTGAGCCCCCTTGTCTAGAGGCAGGGCCACTTACAGCTCCTCTGGGCTGAGAAGCCGGAGCCCAGAGTTTAGTACCATGGACAGTACCCCAACTTCCCTTCCCTGGCTCTTTCCTCCTGATATAGTAAGGGCCCTAAACTCCTTGGACTAAACTGGGGCAACTGCAGACCATCCTGCCCTCCCTTTCTTTAACACCATGAGGATAAGGCCAGGGCAGGACACGTTCCACTGTCCACTCCCCTGTGAGTTAATAACAGCCTTGATTGGGGGCAAGGATGGGAGCTTTCTTCTGTACGGGTCCCGGCTCCTGACACCATGTGGTGTCCAATGACGTTGCCTACTACAGCGTTGTTATCCCCATCATACAAACCTATCCCATTGCCACAAAAATAAACTAAGTGCTGTGCTCCAGAGACCCTGATGTCCTCTGATATTTGTCAAGAAAAATACAAATAAAAATGATCCCACGGGCTGAGGTTGCCACTCAGTGGCAGAGCGCCTGCCTGGCACGTGTGAGCCCCTGGGTCCGATCCTCAGCACCACACAAAAATAAATAAATAGAATAAAGGTACTGTGTCCATCCACAATAAATTTTTAAAAAATGGTCCCATTGGTCCACAGTCACCAAACTCCTGAGCTCCAACACCAAAGCTTGAGAGGAACTTTCCCATGGGACATCAGAAACTGACATCTGCAAATGTACCATTTTAGCTCAACTGTGATATAAAAATATAGTTGACAAAGACTCCTCGACCCCCTCCCCATTGAATTTTCACTGAATGTGGCTTGGGACACCTATTGGATTTGTGCATTGAGCCCACAGTGAGGAACAGCATGAGGTCAGCAGGTGCCCAGGACCCCTGCCACATTGTCTTGGGGGCCAGCAGCTGTTTAGAACACCCTGCAGGGTCCCAGACTCACAGACGGGGGCCTCCTCTCCCAGCCGTCTCCTCACCTGGAAAGAGGATGCGGCTCACCATGCCAGGGAACACCATTATGAACAGGGGAAGCACCTTCAGGTACGCGGCCAGCAGGGATCCTCCTTTGGCATGGGACAGGTTCCTGGCAGCCAGGGTCCGCTGAACAATCACCTGGAAAAGAGGAGGATGGGTGCGTTGGTCCTCGGCAGGTGCGGTAGGTCTTGGTTTGCCTTGTGTGAAGAAGTACCTCTTGTCCGCCTCTGGTCTCCCTGGGCAAGCTGACTCCTCTGCCCTCTCGCTCTCCTTCCATCTAGAGGCGCCAGGTCTGGTTTACTGTATGAACTCTGGAGATGGACACAGCCTGGGTTCTAATCCTGCCACCCCACTTCCTGGCTGCGTGACCCCGAGCAGACAAATTTATCTGTCTTTGCCTCAGTTTTCTCACCTATAAATTGGGGATAATACTAGGGCAGTTTTGACAAGTGAATGAAGCAAAAGGGTTTAGCATACTTAAGATGGTGTCCAGCGCATAGTAACTGCCCCATAAAAATCAGTGGCTGTTATCCACCTCTAGTCTCTCAGATATGTGAATTTCTAGAAATGTCCTTTTAAGGGACTTAAAAACAGCCTACTACAGGGACACAGCCACATCAATGTTTATAGCAGCACAATTCATAATAGCTAAACTGTGGAGCCAACCTAGATGCCCTTCAGTGGATGAATGGATAAAAAAAATGTGGCATATATACACAATGGAATTTTACTCAGCAATAAAAGAGAATAAAATCATGGCATTTTCAGGTAAATGGATGGAGTTAGAAAAGATAATGCTAAGTGAAGTTAGCCAATCCCCAAAAAGCAAAGCCGAATGTTTTCTCTGATATAAGGGACTCATAGTGGGGTAGAGAGGGAGAGCATGGGAGGATTAGATGAACTCTAGATAGGGCAGAAGGGTGGGAGGGGAAGGGAGGGGGCAGGGGGTTAGCAAGGATGGTGGACTATGATGGACATCATTATCCAAAGTACATGTAGGAAGACACGAATTGGGTGTCAACATACTTTATATACAGAGATATGAAAAATTATGGTATATATGTACAATAAGAATTTTAATGCAAAAAAACAAGTACATGTATAAAGACATGAATTGGCATGAACATACTTTATACAAAGATATGAAAAATTGTGCTCTATACGTGCAATAGGAATTGTGATACATTCCACTGTCGTGTATTTAAAAAAATAAAATCAATTAAAAAGAGAGAGAGAGAGAGAGAGAGAGAGAGAGAAAAGAAATGTCCTTTTAAGTTTAAACTGCTATGTTTTCCTATGGATAACCAGAATTCTCACTAAATCAGCAAAGAATCCTTAATGGAAGAGCATCCAGAAGTAGAATTTGCCTTAAACCTCACATCACACCCCTAATAATTTTTCAGTACGTTTGGATGAATACCCAGGTGCGGGATTATTGCTTCCTTAAGGTGCCAAAGAGTCAGACAGGAAAGAGTTTCCCACTGGAGATCTGACATTATCACTGAAAAGAATTCAGGCCTCTCTTCCCATGAAGCGGTGTTTCCAAATATGAATTGAAGAGGGAGCTGGATCATTTTAAGAGTGAGCCACGTTGGGCTGGGGGTATAGCTCAGTTGGCAGAGTGCTTGCCTCGTGTGCACTAAGACCCTGGGTTCGATCCCCACCCAGAGGGTGTGGCCCTCCACAGGAACCCCCCAGGCCCAAGTATTGGCCCCCATCTCTCTGAGAATGAGCTGAATACATAGGAGATGCTCAGCCAGTGACTGGCGTGTTGCTGGGGCATCCATAACATGTTCAAATGTCATTAACTCTCACCAGCTATGACTTTCCTTCTCCATCTCTGCCCAGGACAATCTGGAATATGCTCTCAGTGAATGCTGGGTGCTGAGCTGCCTTGCTCTCCCCTTCTGAAGGGGGCCTAGATGAAGGGTTGGGAGTGATGTGTATTTCCCACCCCCCACCCCAGCACACTGAGCCAGCACATCCTTTAGACTCTGTGGAATCTGGCTCAGCAGAAACCCCTCGTGGTCAACCAGAGTCAAAGGGGAGAGGGTTTTAAAAGATGAGCGTTTTGAAAGATCAGATCCTCTTGCGCTAAGTCCTAAGGTTCTTGCATTACATGGGATGGAGGAGCCTTCAAGGGCTACGAGTTGGAATAAGAGTTTGCAAACTAAAGTAATGATTTGTACAAATTAATAAATACAAGTTGGTGAGCTGTGCCCCAAACAGTAACCTAAGCCAGAGGACGAATGTCAATGTTGCCAATGGTGCATTTACCATCCCTGTAACGAGACTGAAAAAAATTTTTTCATGCATCTCTATTTTGTAACGATTAGGAGCTCCATTTGACATGTGAGAAAATAAGGCTCAGAGATGTGAAATGGCATCTCCTGAACCTGACCATGGACTTCACCTGGATCCATACCTTGTCTCAGGAACTCTCCTACCTGAGACTGGCTAAGGTGGAGAAGGAGGCTTTCTTAAAGGGGCAGCATATGTACGTGGCACACACGATGGCCTCGAGCTCAGCTCTTCATGCACAGAAGCCCAGGGGTGGGACCTGGGCTTCATTCTCTGGAATGTCTCCTGCCTCGGTTCAATTGTCCAACCCAAGATCATCGCTTTAATTAAATTCTCATCAGGCTGGGCGCAGTGGTGCACACCTGTCATCCCAGCAGCTAGGGAGGCTGAGGCAGGAGGATTGCTGATAGACCCAACCTGATCTTTTCTTAAAATTGGGCATCTCGCCACAAAGCCATGAAAAGATAATTTCGGCTTTACTATAAATTACTGCAAATTCTGAACCTGCTTGGAATGCCTGCCCTGCCTTGAACTCACCCATGCCTGGTTCTCTGACCAGAGAGCAGCCCTCTCTGAAACTTTAGTGACGCCTCACAAATCTTGGCCTTCCCTGGCCAGATGACAACCCTCTCTGAGGCTCTAATGGTCCTCATAAATTCTGATATTGGGGCCAGCAAAAAAATGTAAACTACCATTAGTGTGATGCTTGTCAGAGTTCTGTTATCTGTAACCCACCTTTTGTGTAACTTTCTGGGCTATAAAGCTGGGCTGAAGGAAAGCTGGGGTGCTGTCTTGTTCCCGCCGTTTTGGGAGGGAGAGGCAGCCCGGCCGGTCAAAATAATAAGCTTGCTTTAATTTGATTTTAATTGGAGTCAGTGGTCTTTTCTTGCATCCTGGTCTAACAGATTGCCAGTTCAAAGCCAGCCTCAGCAAAAGCGAGGCTCTAAGCAACTCAGTGAGACCCTGTCTCTAAATAAAATACAAAAGAGGGCTAGGGATGGGGCTCAGTGGTTGGGTGCCCTGAGTTCAATCCCTGGTACCTGCCCCCCCCCAATTTTTCTCATCAGCCCTGACTATGCAAAAGAGCTTCCAAAATGGTACACAGATCTGTGATCTTTAGTGTAACAGGAAAGCACCCTATTTGAACGGGTGATAATTCACTGATTTAAATCAGAGCAGGGAAAGGGTCCCATCCACCCCTGCTGGTCTCCTTCATCTCCCTGCCCTTGGGTTTCAGGTCCACCCAGAGTTTCTCTGCGTACCCACAAGCAAATGCAAACTGACTCTCTTCTGCCCGCTTATCATCCTGTAATGTCTCCTAATTTTCTTGTTTATTTTTTCTCACCAGTTACATGTTGGCCTTAAGACCTTTGCTCTGGCGGTACCCCCTGCTGCAAATGCTTTCTCCAAAGTTATGGAACACTTGCTTTCCTCCTTCAAAGGAGCGCAGAGCAAAGACTCCTCAAAAATTAAAAATAGAACCGCCACCTGATCCAGCAATGTCACCCCGGGGGTATACATGCAAAGGGCATGAAATCAGCATAATAAAGGGACATCTGCATTCCCCTGTTTAATGCAGCACAATTCACAATAGCCATGGTATGGAGCCAACCTACGTGGAGATGAAGGGGCAAAGAAAATGTGGTACATACACACGGTGAAATACTATGTATCGATAAAAAAGAATGCTTTCATTTATGGCAACAGGGATGGGTTTAAAGATTATGTTTAGTAGACAAGCCAGGCACAGAAAGACAAATACCATGTGATTTCATTCATATGTGGAATCTGGCAAAACTGAGCTCATAAAGAGTAGAAGAGTGGTTACCAGAGGTTGGGGAGGGCCAGGGGGAGAGATGGGAGGGGATGGGTTAATGGATACAAAACTACAGCTGGAGGGCATGGTGGTGCATGCCTGTAATCCCAGTGACTTGGGAGGCTGAGGCTGGAGGATCACAAGATTGAGGCCAACCTCAACAACTTAGTGAGGCCCTAAGTGATTTAGAGAGACCCTAATAATTGAAAAATGGAAAAAAAAAAGAGGGCTGGGGATGTGGCTCAGTGGTTAAGAGTTGATCATCACACAAAGTATAAATGTACCAAAATATCACATTGTATCCTCCAAAGACATGTAAGTATCTAACAACTAAAAATAAATAAATCTAAATTTAAAAATAGAGTAAAATTCCCTCAAAAGTCTTGCTCAAGGTCACTCCCCCTCACTGTATTCTTGATTTTTCTTCTTCTTCTTCTTTTGGTAGCAGGGATTGAACCCAAGGGCACTTCACCCGGAGCCACATCCTCAGCCCCTTTTATTTTTTTTATTTTGAGACAGGGTCTCATTAGGTTGCTTATAGCCTCGCTAAGTTGCTGAGGCTAGCTTTGAACCTGCGATCCTCCTGCCTCAGCCTCCTGAGCAGTCTCCTGAGCAGCTGGGATTACAGGCACACACCGCCCTGCTCTTCCCAGGCACTTGAACAGGATCGATTGGCAAAGATCAGCAGCTCTGGATCTGCCATTAGCACCAGGAAGAGCAAAAAGCAAAATAACACGGAGATTTGTTTAATTTAACACGCAGAAAGGAAGGAAGTCGTCAAGGAGCTGGGGAAACAGATGAGTGAACAGAGAGTGGGAAAGGAAAAGGCCAATGTCAGCCACCCCGTCATCACCCTGGGGGAAGAGGAGTCTGGGGGGAGCTCACTCAGCCAGCTGCCCTGTACCTGATCCGTGCACCAGTACCAGAGGGATGGGATGGACATTCCAAACAGGATCCCCGGCCACGGGAGATCAGACGTCACTGGATCTCGGAAGATATGGAAGGCGTCTTCCCGGGGCAGCCCGCAGCTGCTGTTCTCGCTCCGGTTGCTAGCCAGGGCCGAGAAGTACTTCTCCTTCAGCCCGTCCATCCCGCCAACCGCAGCAAAACCTACAGCAGAGAGGAAATCTCAGTTACCCAGGAAATCAGACAGGTCCGCATCCACTGGTAAGGGGACAGATGGGGCTGGATGACGTCCTCGTGGGAGCAGAGCTACCAAAAAATGTCACCCCTTAAGGTTTCTGAACCTCTTTTCTTTTTTTATGCCTTTGTTAATGACTGTGCATCGCTTCTCAGAATAATATATCTAAATGCACAATACAAAGCAGACATTGCAAAGAAAACAGAGGGCAATCTTTAAAATATAGAAATGATTCAGGGCATATCCCCCAATAGGAAGTAAGAGGTAACTGTGTCTAGTAATGACTTAGTTCAGGAGGATGAGCAGTCAAACACTATTTGAAGATATCAGCAGTGGCCTGCTGGGAGCCATTAGCCAAGTAGGTATGACAATTTCCTTGCCAGCGTACCCCATGTTGCTGACATGTTGCAGCGACATTGAATGTAGGTGACCTTGCTCAAGGACCAAGGCAGATTAGGGTGTTCCCGGTTTTAAGATAATCGTGTTTAGGGCGTTCCCAGTTTAGGTTCCAGGTTTAAGGTTTAAGATTATTCCTGCTGGGAATAGGGCGTATCCTGCTGCCTGAGTTCCCCTTGAGTTCTCACGGGATTCAGACAGTATATTTTGGAGATAGATGCCCAGTGGAGGTGGATTTGGGCAGAGAATGTGAATTTGGGCAGAGAATGTGGAGTTGGGCAGAGAACGTGGATTTCCCCAGTTTGCCTGAGAAAGTTCTAGGAACAGGCAACTGGGGAAATCCACGGCCGTCATGTCACAAAAGCATCAGGGATATCGGTTGGTATCAGAGTCAAAGATGTTGCTAAGACGACTGTGGTCTGTGTCCTACCCTTATAATTGGAAATGGCAAATTGCAATGATAGATTTAGGAAAATCAAGATTTTTTCCCCCCCCAGGATCACAGGTACCCTCAATTTGGTCCATGGGTCCCAGGTTAAGAAACCCGGCCCTCAGAAAATGTTCTTTTGACTTTGAATCTTCTCGGCTGTTCTCGATTCACGGATTCAAGGAGTGGGCCAAGAAAATGGAGGATCTTGAGCAAGTCACATCCTGTCTCTGAGGTTCAGTCTCCTTTTCTGCTTGTGGGCACGGTGAAGCCACAATCTCTATCGTGGGGCAAGGACGCGTGTGATAATGCACATAAAATACTTGGCACAGAAAACTGAGCTGTTCCTGAAAACAGACTATGGTCTTCTGCAGCTGATTTTATTTATTGAAAGAATTCAAGATTGCTCTCTCTGGATCACATTCTGCTTTCTGAAAGGTCTTTTTCCTACTGCTGGGGACTGAATGCATGGGTAGTCTATCTGTGAACTGTATCCCCAGTCCTTTTTACTTTTTTATTTTGAGACACAGTCTAAGTTGCCAAGGCTGGCCACAAAGTTGCAATCCTCCTGCCTCAGCCTCTCCGGTCACTGGGATTAGTGTGCACCATCACACCCAGCTATTTTGTTTCTTAACATGGAGGAGAGCAGATTGGTGTAACCACTTGGGTCAGAATGACATGTAACCAGCATTCTGTCCCATCTTTACTGAGGATTGTGGTGAACAGTGGATACTGAGATAAAAAACAAACCGTTATCTTTTTGGAGACAGGGGATTGAACCCAGGGGTGTTTAACCACTGAGCCACATCCCAAGCCCTTTCTATTTTTTGAGACAGGTTCTCACTAAGTTGTTCAGGGCCTTGCTAAGTTGCTGAGGCTGGCTTTGAACATGTGATCCTCCTGCCTCAGCCTCCCGAGTTGCTGGGATTATAGGGGTGCACCACCAATGCCCGGCAAAACTGTTATCTTGATGGTCAATTGACCCACTTTATTTCCCCGAGAAATCATCCTTTTTATTATTTTTGACACATAATAATTATACCTATTTATGGGGCACAGTATGCTATTTCTTTTTTTTTGTGTGTGTGGGGGGGGGAGCTGTGGTATTGGCAATTGAACTCAGGGGCACTGGACCACTGAGCCACATCCCCAGCCCATTTTTGCATTTTATTTAGAGACAGAGTTTCACGGAGTTGCTTAGTGCCTCACTTTTGCTGAGGCTGGCTTTGAACTCACGATCCTCCTGCCTCAGCCACCTGAGCCCCTGGGATTACATGGCTGGCCACCATGCCCAGCTCAGTGTAATATTTCTGAATACACTTATGTAAATACATAATGTGTAATGATCAAATTAGGGTAATCTGTATATCCATCAAGTCAAACATTTACTATTTCTTTGTATCAGGAGCTTGGATGGGGAAAAATATATATTTTCATAAATCTATACGTCATCCCAGTAGGATCAGAAAAAGGAACTTCCAAAATCCTTTCTTCCAGCTATTTTGAAATATACAATAAATTATTACAAACTATAATCACACTGAAAAATTACTTTGTTGGGGGCTGGGGTTGTGGCTCAGGGGTAGAGTGCTTGCCTCACACGTGTGAGGCTTTAGGTACGATCTTCAGCTCCACATAAAATGAATACACAAAAATAAAGGTATTTATCCATCTACAACTAAAAAAAGAATTTTTTTAAATGACTTTGTGGTATTGATGAGTTTGATTTTGGTCCATATCTGGGCCCACCCATATGGGTGAACTTCATCTATCATATGGATAGTTGAGTAAAGAATTATCTGAGAAGAGGTGAAACTGGAGTAGGCCGGTACTTCATGAGCTTTAATGTGCATATGAATCACCTGAAAATTATTAGATTCTGATTCAGCAGGTCTGGGGCAGGGGCGGTGCCCAGGATTCTGGCTTGCTCATGAGTTCCCCTGTGATGCTAAGGTTCCTAAGCAACCGTTCATGGATCCCATACACTGAACAGCCCCGATGTAGGAGTTAGCCAGGTACCAAATAAAATCCAGAGTTTTCTTAGAATGAATGAAAGTGAATGATTTTGAACAGTCTTGATTTACTACACAATTTTTTAAGTCAGGTTTTCAGTTTTTCATATTTTTCCCCCCTAGGTAACCTGTAATGCTATCATCAGCAGATAATAATTTTTTTTCTTTCTTTTTAATATGTATATCTTATATGTTTCATTTTGTAGAGTTTATAAGGTAGCATCCTTTTTATCTGATTTTACTGAGATAACTTCTAGTGTTAAGCAAAGGTTTGAATTTCTTCTTTAGATATTGAACTATTAAGTCTCCTAGTTTCTCTTGAGTCAAATTTAGTAATTCATACTTTCCTGGAAAAGCATGAATTTAAACTGATTTTTTATGTTTATTGTCATAAAGCTGTGAGTAGTGTAGCCTGATAATTTAATGTACTTCCTTTGGGTATTTAGTTCTTTTCCTCATTCCTAATATATTGCATTTATTTTTTCTTCTTTTTCATTGATTTGATTTGCCCCCATAGTTCATTGTTCTTTTCAATGAAATCAGATGCTGGAGTAACACATTTTGTAGTTTTCTCAATTCTAATTCATTCAATTGGGCTTTCATATTGATGGATACAAATGTTTTTACAGCTGAGAGCCATGGTGCACACCTGTAATCCCAGTGGCTCTGGAGGCTGAGGCAGGAGGATCGCAAGTTCAAGGCCAACCTCAGCAACATAGGCCCCAAGCAACTTAGCAAGACCCTGTATTTCAGTCAGCTCTTTTGTGGCTGTAACTAAAGGACCTGATCAGAACAATTGTAGAGGGGGAAAGGTTTATTTGAGGGCTCCTGGTTTCAGAGGTCTTAGTCCACAGAAGGCTGGCTTCATTCCTCAGGGCGTGAGGTGACACTGAATGTCAAGGCAGAGTGTGTGACAGAGGGAAGCAGCTCACAGGACCAGCAGGAAGCGGAGAGAGACTCCACTCTCCAGATAAAATATGTACACCAAAGCCGCGCCCCAATTCCCACACCCCACCTCTTCATTACCCTCAGTTAATCCCTATCAGGGGACTCCTCTGAACCTTCTTCTCGCATTGTCTCACACATGAGCTTTTGGGGACACCTCACCTCCAAACCATAACACTGTCTCTAAATAAAAAATAAAAAGAATTGGAGATGTGGCTCAGTGGTTAAGCACCCTGATTTAACTCCTGGTACAAAAAAAAAAAAAAGTTTTTACCGTATAGTGTTTAACTTCCTCTATTAAGTATGAAATGAGATGTTCTTATCATTTTTTCTGAATGATTCATAATTGTATATTTTTTTATTTTTGAATCTGGGAGTCTCACATTTGTGAAATCCTCTTCCTCAGTCCCCCAAGTTTTGGGGACCACAGATGCATACCACGCATTATTTGGGAGATGGCTTTAAAATTCTAAGTAATTAGACTGAAAATCAATTTAAACTCATAGTTATGAGTTTAATTGGTTTTGGTTTGTTTTACCTGGGTACGGTAATAGAATAATGTTAGCATGAGTATTTTTGCAAAATTTTAATATTTTTTTCCATGATTGAATTTTCTAGATGTTTCTGAGGATGCTAGGGAAAACTATGATGCTAATGTTTATTTGTTTATGTAAATTTTTTTTACTTCTAAATATTTTTGTTTTGGCTTCTTGTTGTGTCATGTGTTAAAGTATTTCCATACTACTTAGTTTTCTGTCAGCTTCATTCTGACGAGTTTTGCTTTTGTGTATCTTGCTGCAATGTTATTTACACACACAGATTATATCTTCGCTGTCAATTTTCTATTTTGAATCTAAAAGATATTTCCCTCTGTGGAATCCTCTTTGCCTTATGTTATGCTTATTTTTACACATGCCACTTGCAAATTATAGCAACGGAGTTTTTTTTTTCCACCCATATTAGAAATATTGAGTTTTGTGGAGGAAATAAACAATATGTAGCTGAGTAAAAGAATAATAACAGCACAACACCGTAAACCCTCCACAGAGTTGATCATTGCAGTCAGTAGAGACTTTTATCTGATTTTCTTGGATTGAAACAGGTAATGCTTTGCATCCTATTTAATTTTTTTACTTTTGGTTGTGATTCTTTGTTATTTACCTTTTAAGGAAAAAAAAACTTTAAGCATATATTCTCTATATAAAGGATAAGCGTATGATTAGCTTTTTGTCACTGAGACACAATGTCTGAGAAAAACAACTTTAAGAAGGAAAACTTTATTCTGGCTCATGGTGCCGGATGGTTGGCCCAGATCTACTGGCCTGAGGTGGGGCAGAGCATCATGGCAGCAGCGGGTGGTGGAGGAAAGCCGCTCAGCTCACAGCAGCTGGGGAGCAGAGAGAAGCTCTCTTTACAGTCTCCAAGAGCACACGTGTGCCCAAGGACTGGTCCTTCACCTAGGTCCCACTGTGATTCCCACAGCTTCCCAATAGTCCCTGCAGGTAAGAAGTCATTAGTGGATTAGCCCATTGATAAGATCAGTGCCCCTTGATCCAGTCACTTTCCAAAAGCCCCACAGCTGATCACCCCTGAACTGGGGACCAGGTAGGACAGACAGCCAGGGCTATCGTCTTACCTAACCACAGTACAGCTACCGAAAGGAAGAAGAAATCAGCATTTGCTATTGTCAATGTTAGAGTCCTCCCCTAAACCCGCATGTTGTAATCCTCATCTCCCCGGGGTAATGGGGACTTTGGGATGTGATTAGGCTGTGAGGACAGATTCCTCATGAATGGGACCAGGGCCTTATAAAAGGGACCTCAGACAACTAGCTGCCCCGTCCACGTGGGAGGACACAGCAGAAGGTATGTGCTCATCAAACAGAATCTGCTGGCAGCTGGACTTTGGACTTCCCGGTCTCCAGCACTATGGGCAGTGTCTTGTCATATATGACGGCATATTTTGTTTATGTTTATTTGTTTGTATTTATTTGTTTATATCTAATTTGTTATATATGATGGCAGAGTGCATCATAATTCACCTTACACCTACAGAGCACACTTTTCCAGCTAAGATGCATGTATTTTTTGGCAAGAATGGCACGGAGTTAGTCAGGTGCAGTGGCACATGCTTATAATCGCAGCTACTTGGGAGGCTGAGGCAGAAGGATCACAAGTTTGAGGCCAGCCTCTACAATTTAGTGACACGCTGTCTCAAAATTAAAAAAAAAAAAAAAATAAAAAAATGAAAAGGGCTGGGGATGTGGCTCAATAGTAGAGTGCTCCTAGATTCAATCCCCAGGAACAATACCACCAACAAAAGAATGGCACAGAGTTGATGTGCTGTGCTCAGGATCAGGAGGTACGTAGTACTAATATGTCTTATCCTTGCGGGTCTTAACCTTGATCACTTAGTTACGCTGGTGTGTGCCAGTTTCCTTCACTGTATACTGACTATTTTTCCTTTTGTAACTAACAACTATGCCAGGTGCAATATTTTTCTTTCTTTCTTTTTTCTTCTTTCTCACCAAGTTGCTGAGGCTGGCTTTGAACTTGTGATCCTCCTGCCTCAGCCTCCCGAGTCGCTGGGATTACAGGTGTGTGCCGCTGTGCCCAGCTCCGGTGCTGTACTTTAATATTCTGTGAATATCTATGTCTTCATGAACTTTCACCTGCTAACTGGACCACGGAGCCTGGATAATACCGGCAACAGTGATTACTCTGGTGAGCCAAGGGTGATTTTCTATTTCCTCCATCTCATCTATGTTGATCTATCAGAATTCCTCTGTAAGAAAGAGTCACCCTTTCATAGTTTTATCCATATCCACATAGGAAGGGATATTAATTTTTACTTAAAAAAACAAAACTAAACAGAAAAGGGCTGAGGCTGTGGCTCAGAGGTGGAGCGTTTGCCTGGCACATGTGAGACCCTAGCTTCGATCCTCAGCACCACATAAAAATAAATAAAATAAAGGTCTTGTGTCCATCTACAACTAAGAATATTTCTTTTTTAAATCCAGAAATTTCCATGATAACACAATCCTCTTTTATCCAAAATAACCCTGTCTCAGGCAAAGCCCCCATGACATCATAGTGTGCTGTCATCCCCCCCCCCCCCCCCCCCCCGAGTGACAGCAGGACCCACTTACTGTAGCCCATCAGGATGAGTGCGCCCAGGAGCATGATCACAGTCTGCAGAGTGTCCGTGTAGATCACCGCCGCCAGGCCACCTGGGGGGGCGATCACTAGGTGAGGACCAGGTGCCCTGATGGGGAGGAGTTCCCCCAGGTCCCTGAGGGAACCCGGAAGGTCAAGAACTGACCGGAGACTTCCTAAGTCTGGCTGATTGCAAAGACGGTACCCTAACTCTTCCCGGTGTGCGTGCACATTCTGCGGTGGGAAGTTGCTGCTCCTTTTATGCGGAGGAGAAGATGGCCCTGTGACTTGCTCTGATCTTGCTAGAAGTGACACTGTGCGGCTCCAAGCCTGGCCCTACAGGAGCCCTGTGGCTTTGGTTCTCACTCTGCCCTGAGAGCAGCAGCTTTACGCAGCCCAGTCTCACCTAGTGGAGGGTGGTGGCCATCTGGAGGGGCCGCCCAGCCGGCTGCCCCTGCTGCCCACCCCCCATGTGAGGGCCATCTTGGTCCCACCAGCCTTCAGGGTGCCGTCTAACTCCCCATCAGTGAAGGCAAGGCCAGCAGAGCGACCACCCAGGTGAGCCATGAAGGTGCAGGAAATGAGAAGCCAGTTGGGGGAAGTCCCTGCAGGGTGGGTGTGTGTTGGCACAGCAGGAAGTGACCTCACACCACCCAGGAACTGATGCCTGCACCGCGGTCCCCAAGCTCTGAACAGCTTTATTTCTAACGTCGGGAAAGGGAGGTGAGGACCAGGCATTCAGAGACCCCTAGGCTTTCTGAACAGGGTCAAGGTGGTCTGCCTGAGAGGATTCCACTGCGCACTGCAAAGGCTAATCTGTGCAATGACGTCACGGTGGCAAGCCATCAGCACCTGTTCCTCACTCTGTCCTAGGGAAAGGACACTGCCTGGTTTGCACCTGTCTACTAGAGGGCAGGGTCGGTGTGTGATCCCCAAACCAACCCTGCGTGTGGGCGTGGCTTTCTCCCTGACTCCGCCTCCAGATCAGCAAAAGCCCAGCCCACTGACAAGTGGAGGAGGCTGGCTTCTGGCCTCCCTTTTCTGCTGCCCTCTGATGAATCCACCTGAACTTATTGAGAAACTAAAGTTTAGTGTCACTTAAACCCACCCTCATTTCTAGGAGGTTACTGTGAATTGAGCATTTGCGGTTTTTTTTTTTTTTTTTTTTGGTACCCGGGATGGAACTCAGGGGCACTTAACCACTGAGCCCCATCCTCAGCCCTTTTGATATTTTATTTAGAGACAGAGTGTCACTGAGTTGCTTAGGGCCGCATTAAGTTTCTGAGGCTGGCTTTGAACTTGTGATCCTCCTGCTTCAGCCTCCCGAGATGCTGGGGTTACAGACATGACCCACTGTGCCCGGCAAACATTTGCTATTTTATGCTTAGGATGTAAGTTCCTCTGGGGTAGAGATTTTTGTCTCTCTTGCTTATTTCTATGCCCTAATTCTTAGGATAATGTCCAGCACATAGTAGGTGTGAAAATCTTTCTTTTACACATCAGTTGTGTGTATGTGTGTGTGTACAGATGCACATTTGTGGAGTGAATTCTACTGTACCAGCAGGAAGCAGAGAAGGTGAAGCTGGAGCAGATGAGAAGGTAAACATTCAAAAACAGTCAAGGCCCTACTATGTGCTCGGCAACTTTCCTAGGACACACATCTGGGGGCAGGGAAGATAAAGCGGCCAATCTCAAGGCTCCAGAATTGCAAGAGTTAAATACCCAGCCTCGTATTCTGCATGTGAATACCCATACTCAGCACTTAGTAGGTCCTCAACAAATAGTTCTGGGGTTCGTGGAACAAAAAAACAGTGTGTATGTTGCATTTAAAAATTTTTTTTTCTTAGTTGGCAACCCCCTTTCCTTAGGTCAGGGCCAAGATCCATCCTACAGGGGTGTGGAGTGAGGTTTCAGGGTCCCCACACCCTGGGACACCAGAAGCCCCTCCCACCTCTCCGGGCACCACCCCTTGCTCGGTCGTACCTGCAACGGTGTACAGAGCCGTGATGGCCAGGAGCCCCACCACCGAGAGGTAGAGGTCCAGGTGCAGAGACTGCTGGATGAAGATGGCGCCCGCATACATGTCCACCTGCGGGGACAAGAGTGTGACAGATGAGCGAAGGGACGCGGGGATGAAGGGATGGACATTGCAGCACAGTTTCTCCAGGGTCAGCAGAAACCTTCTGAAATGCCAACCCCCTTTCTCTCACCGGTGAGCCCCTTCTGAGATGTGACTTCCCTGCAAGGCTTCGCAGCAGCTGGACGTTCTCAAGAGTTTGCAAAGGAACATTCTAGAAGGGATCCCGAGTCTGTCCTTTGAGCCTGGAGCTCTTTGGTTCCAGGGGAACTCCTTCTGCGTCCCCTGGTCCCCTACCTGGGGCACGTCCTCCCCACCCCAGCGGCTGGGACGAGCCAGGCCTGCTGAGCCCACGTGCCCCCCGAGGTTGCACGTCTGTGTGGCCGCTGTCCAGGCGATCTGCCCATCCAGAGGTCAGGGTGGGCACGTCCAGCTTGCCCTCCGTGCCTCTGATGAAGAGCTAATCACGGCCTGACCAGGAGGAAGAGCGGGGTCCCAGCCAAGGGCCGGGGGGCTCTGGCAGTTCCATTCCCTGACTCTCAAAGAAACCCAGAGAGACTGCGGCTGGGTGTCGGGTGGAGAAGGCTTCCTCCCTCCCTCAGCCTGTCCTGTCCCCCAGCCTCTTCTAACTCCCCTGAAACTGAGAGGGGGAAGGCAGATGGGGAGGGGACAGCCCCGAGATGGGCTGTGACCCATCTTCCCGCCTTGCTGCGGGGCCAGGCCAGGCCGCGTCCCCCCCACCCCCTTACCGATATCTTGGTGAAGATGTACATGAACAGGTAGATCACGGCCAGGGTGATGGAGATCCTGCTGCCCCCAAAGCGCTTCCGCAGGTACTCTGGCATCGTGGTGACCTGGGGAGCCGGTGGGAGCCCAGCTTTGACCTCCAGCTGGCTCTGGACACCAGGTCCCCCAGCCACCAGCCCTGTCCATGCCCGCCCTGCCCCAAAGCCAGACTCTCGGAGGGTCTTCTTGGGATTCTTAACGGGACACTGAAGAAGGAAGAAGGGTAAAGGGGCCCAGAGAGTGGAGGAGTGGGGGTTCTGTGCAGGGATGTGTACCCCACTGTCACATCCCCATATGGAGTGCCCCTCCTACGGTGGCCGGAGCCTGTTCTGTTTGGGCAGTGTTGGGGACCGAGCCCGGGGACCCTCTACCACCAGCTTTTTATTTTTTAACTTGAGAAAGGGTCTTGCTAATTTGCCCAGGCTGACCCCCGTGATCCTCCTCAGGGTCCCAGGTAGCTGGGATTGCAGGCATGTGCCCCTGCGCCCAGCCAGGATTATTTTTTATTTAACATTTTTTTTCTAATCGACACATTTTCTTATTTACATAAACTTACTTTAAATCATTTCTGTAATAGAAAAGCAGACCTAAGAGCCAGGTGAGATGGTGCACACCTGTAATCCCAAAGGCTCCGGAGGCAGAAGCAGGAGGGTCGTGAGATCAAAGCCAGCCTCAGCAACTCAGTGAGGCCCCGAGCAACTCATTGTAAGTGAAATATTTTTTAAAAAGGGGGCTGGGGACGTGGCTCAGTGGTTATTAAGCCCCCTGAATTCGATTCCCAGTACCAAAAATAAAAATAAACAACAAAAATCCCCAGTCCTAAATTTAAGGGAACCCTCAAAAATAAATATAGGAATGATAGGGATCATTTAGTTTCTATTCTCTTCTGGCAAATTATTGTTGTACATCAAAGAATTTTTTTTTTGTACTGGGCGTTTAACCCAAGAGTGGTTTACCACTGAGCTACACTCCCAATCCTTTTAATTTTTTAGTTTGAGACAGTCTCACTAAGTTGTTTGCTGAGGCTGGCCTTGAACTTGCAATTCTCCTGCCTCAGCCTCCTGAGTCTCGCCCACCTACTCATTCTTTCTTGACAAGGAGAGGGAGACAGAGGGAGAGCTGTTGAATGATAAGACGTGAGACTTTGCCCCCGAGTTCCTGTAATGAAGCATTTTACAACGTGTTCATGTACCAAGACATCACACATACCCTGCACTCCAGAGACACGTGTGATCATGATGTGTCAATAAAAATAAAACTTATTTTAAAAATAATTTAAAAAACCTGAAAGATAATGGGAAGGAAATGACTTCACTATGTGACTCAGAGTAGGAGCCCAGGACCAATACCTAGAACCGCCCCAAGAATCACCGTGTTCCAAATTTTTGGGAAATGGCTCTACCGTAGACTTTTGCCAGGTCTAGGGAGCAGATTCTGGGGAGAGGTGGGAGG
The DNA here is from genome assembly GCF_047511675.1 of Marmota flaviventris. NCBI lineage: Eukaryota > Metazoa > Chordata > Mammalia > Rodentia > Sciuridae > Marmota > Marmota flaviventris. Next base: position 17,584,388 of record NC_092516.1, on the reverse strand, counting down.
CAGCTGGAGGGGGAGGCTGGGCCCAGGCTGAGGGTGGAGGACAGGAAGGACAACTGGCCGGCAAGCCAGGTGGGGGTGGGGGAGAAGGGGGGGAGGGGGGGAGAGAGAGTGAGAGAGAGGAGAGAGAGAAGAGGGAGAGAGGAGAGGGGTAGACAGGAGACAGAGAGGGGACAAGGCATCTGCCACCTGCCTGACAGTATTCTAGACAGTAGGAGAAAACAGATGGCCCCACCCTCCTGGGAGAGACACAGCAGTCCAGTGCAATGATTCTCAACCAGGCAAGAGTTTTCACACACACCCCCCAGGGAGTTTTTGGCACTGATTGGAAACATTCTGGCTGTCACAATTTGGGGTCAACCTACTGGCAGCCCAGGATAGAGACCAGAGATGCTGTTCAACATCCTGGAATGCACAGAACTCCCCCACGACCCGCCACACACACACACACACACACACACACACACACACACACGACAAAGAATGACCCAGCCCCAAACATCACTGGTACCAAGGCTGAGAACCCTGGTCTCGTGGAAAAGTCAGATTGATAATCACACAAGCAAATGCAAAACAGCAACCTGAGAAAACCAACAGAGGAGGAGATTTAAGCGGAGGGGGAGCTCAGAAAGGGTTTCCTGGAAGAATTGATGCTTGATCTAAAAATCTGAAGGATGAATAGGATTTGGAAAAATGTACAAAATAATGGAAATGAGTGGAGAGATGGGTGGCCCCTGAGAGCACAGCTTGTTTTGCACGTTCATTAATCAAATTAGTCTGTAATTGCCTTAGTGGGCAATATTTGCAGGATCCTATTCTCCAAATATGGTAGGCAAAAATGAATTCTGGGTGGAGGTGGAAAGTTCTAGAAAAAAGTATACGTGGGAGAATATCTTTATGCCTTTGTGATATGACAAGATTAAAAAAAAACAAGATATGAAAGACAGGATCAATGTGGCTACAGTAAAATTGAGACCTGCTTATTGAAAGGTACTGTATGAAAGCGAATCGAGTAGGAAAAAAAAAAGATATTTGTTAACACACAACCATCCTAAGGACTTATTTCTAGAATTTATGAAGAATGAGAACAAATCAATAAAACAAGACACATAACCTAATAGAAAAATGGGCAAAAGTCCCAGACTTCCTGTCATTATAACAGATATCCAAGATAGTCCTTTTATAAAAAGAAGAGGCTTGTTGTGGCTCACACTTAAGTTTGGGTTCTTGGTTTGGCCCAGGATTGGTTGGCTCCATTTCTCTGGACCTGAGGCAGCACATCACGGTGGGAGAGCGTGATGGAACCAAACTGCTCACCACGTGGCCAAAGAGAAGAGCAAGAGACTCTTCCTCTTGTATACGTGGGAGAATATCTTTATGCCTTTGTGATATGACAAGATTAAAAAAAAAAAAGATGTGAAAGACAGGATCAATGTGACTACCCTCTGTGGGGTCCCACAGTGCCCCCGAGAGTATTTCCCCAAGACCCACGACCTCCCACCACGCTCTGCCTCTTGAAGTTCCCCCCACCTCCCAAGAGCACCTGGCTGGGCACCAAGCCTTTATCCTCTGGATCCTTGGGGAACAGTCCAGATCTGAAGGATGGCAACAAGTTATAGCAATTTCCAAAGAGGAAAGTCAAATGGCCAGAGGGTACATCGAGAGAATTGTCGATTAAAAGCCCAGTGAGTTACCAAGTGCACTCGCTCAGGGACTTTGAAGTCAGAAGACCCAAATATCAGCAAGGATGTGGAGCTTTGGAGTAAGGGGAATCTCTCTGGGAGAAAATTTGGTAGCATCTTGTAAACCCCAAGATAAACATCCAGTGGCCACGGCCATTCCACTCGTAGGGAGAACAGGGAGAGTCTCCCCAGCAGTGCATGTGTCAAATCAAGACACAGGGGTTCAAATCCCACAGCAGTGCCCATCATAACTGGACACTGGGAAGTCCCGGATGTCTATGACCTGCAGAATGGTTAAATACATCAGGGTGGAGTCATACTTCAGAATCCCAACGAAATACACAGTAATGAAAATTAACACGCGGAAAGAATCGGTACCCTCCAGGGACATCAGTGGAGTAGAAGGTGGAGAGGGAGGGAGGAGGGACAGGAAAGGGGAGGAAAGCCTGAGTGAATTGAACAAAATCCTGACATGGGCACATATGAACACACCACAATGAATTCTACCTCCATGAGTGTTTATAAAACACCAATCAAAAATAGGTAAATGGCCCAGCGTGGTGGCTCACGCCTGTCCTCCCAGCGGCTCAGGAGGCTGAGGCAGGAGGATTGCAAGTTCAAGGCCAGCCTCCACAACTTATCGAGGCCCTAAGCAACTTAACAAGACCCTGTCTCTAAATATAAAAAATAAGAAATACAAAAGGGCTGGGGATGTGGCTCAGTGGTAAAGTGCCAGAAAAGTAAGAGATGGAGAAGAGGGGGAGGGAGGAGGGAGGGAAAAGGAGGGGGACCAGGGACGGAAACAGAGTAGATCATGTTCCATGCACATATGATTTTGTCAAAATGAATTCAACTATTATGCGTCAGTACAATGCATTACTTAAAAAAATAAAATATGCTACCCCTGATTCAATTTATATGTGATTATAGATAAAAGCTCGATCAAATGATATTGTTCAGGTAGGTGCAATAAAAACTGCAAAGAAAAGTCAGGAAGTGATTACTTGAGGCTGAGAGGGAGGCCCGTGGTCCTTCTAAGGCTCCAAGGGGACATTAAACTTCAGGTGTTCTTCTTCTTCTTCTTTTTTTTGGTACCAGGGATTGAACTCAGGGGCACTCGACCACCGAGCCACATCCCCAGCCCTGTTTTGTATTTTATTTAGAGACAGGCTCTCACTGAGTTGCTTAGGGCCTCACTTTTGCTGAGGCTGGCTTTGAACTCGAGATCCTCCTGCCTCAGCCTCCCTAGTCACTGAGATTATAGGCGTGAGTCACCACACCTGAAGAGATTTTATTATTATTATTATTTGTGTTTTGGCATTAAAACAATTCTGAGCCCAATTCTTTCCAGCCCCTGAGCACCCCATGTGCACCTTAAGATGTGGATTATGAGGTCAGAGCTGCTCAGGGGTCCCAGTGCCCTCACCTGTGCCTCATCCCTCCCCAGAGCTGGGACCTCTTATGGATGTCCATGGGCCCGAGGACAGGGAAGGGCAGCCCAGCATTTCCCCCAGAGTGTCTTCCCATCCCATCCCACCCGAAGCTCCTCAGACTCACCTGCCCAGCGATGTAGATGGGGAGGAAGATCCAAGACAACATCAACACAGAAAATAAGCCCTGCCCAAAAAAACACAGGCAGAAGTTGACTCCCAGCTCCCAACAAGGTGCCGATCCAGATGTCTCTCTGCACCCTGAGGGAACCTGACCTGAACTCCACCTCATTTTGTGTCTTATTTGCTGCATGGTTCACCTTCCCTGGCCTTCGGCTTTCCATTTTTAAAAAATGGAGAAGAGAATTAAGGAGGGAAGGGAAGAGTGGAAGTAGAAGCCTTTGTGACGCCCTCTAGTTTTGTGTAGCCTGAATGTCCCCCCCCCAGCCCGTGCATCCAGTTGTTCTTCCTGTCTCCTTGGCAGTGGCTGAGGCAGACCTGGGCTCAAAGACTGGACACGCTCATGCCTGGCTGGGGATGCTGGAGACTTACTGAGACTCAGTCTGCTCAATTGTGAAATGAGAAAAACAGCACCTCACTATTTTGCTGCAGGGAAATCGGCGAGATGACATTTACTAAGCAATTACTATATGCCAGGAATTTCTCTTCAGCCTTTATAAGCATTAATTCACTTATTAATTCACTTAATTCTCTTAATGTCTCTAGGTGGCAAGTAGAGACGAGGAAGCGACTTCAGAAACTGTTTCTTAGACAGTCCAGGTTGGAGATGTAGCTCAGTGGCTCTACGAGGCTCAGAGAGGTTAAGTAACTTGCCCAGGGTCACAGAGCTTATAAACATTGAAACCAGGATGTGAACCCAAGTATTCGGGTTCTAGTCTGTAATTGAATTTCATAATGTGATAGTATATGCAGCATACTGAGGTCGGAGCCTGGCATACAGTAAGCATTTTAAAAATGTTAGTCATGATGAAATGAAGGTCATCATTAATAAACACAAGGTCGCTTCCCAGGAAAAATAATCCAGTGTGAATTCTGCTGTGTAGAAATGTGTCTTCTCATGAGTATCTCGAGGGTTAAAAAAAAAAAAACCCAAAAAACAATTACCATTGAGCCATATGATTTTTGTGATGGACAACTGATGTCCCCTGACATCATCCTTTTCCTGCATCTGAGAGGGAGGGATTCTGAATCGTCTTCTCCAAATCTCTATTGTTGGAGTCACCAAGCAAAGGCAGGGACATCTGAGGCTCACAGACCCAAGGGAGGTTTGCTGATGGAGGACCCTTGAGCCTCCTGTTCCTGTTTTCAAAAAGTACTGTTCTGCTTTTTAAAGTGCATCGGTGGCACACGCCTGTTATCCCAGCGGCTCTGGAGGCTGAGGCAGGAGGATGGCAAGTTCAAAGCCAGCCTCAGCAACTTAGCGAGGCCCTAAGCAACTTAGCAAAAAAAAAACCCTGCCTCCAAATAAACAATTTTTTAAAAGGCCTGGGGATGTGGCTCAGTGGTTAAGCACCCCTGGGTTCAATCCCTGGTACCAAACAATGAAGTCAATAAAATAAAGTGCAGGGCATTCACGACTTCTCCCCAGGTGCCCCCACCAGGTAGAGGCCAGGTGCCTGTCATGGGTGAAATACTTACATTCAGCTCATAAGCAGTGACCGAGATACCCACAGCAGCCCCTGACCCCGCCAGACCAAGGAAATGTCCACTTCCGACATTGCTGGCGAACAAGGACGCGCCCACCTGCGGGGGACACATGGATCAGATGGTGCAGCCAAGAACCAGTTCTGTCCAGGTTCCAAAGGGACCAAGGCAAATAAAGAGGAGAAAGAGACCCCACCCTTCTCCGGCATCTTTGTTCAAATTAGAAAAAGACCCCCCCCCTCCCAGCTCTTTTGCATCCACCTATCAGAAATGGTTAAACAGGCACACCTCACCTCCAACGCCTACAGGTTGAATTGCGCCCCCTAGAGGTACACAGTGCACAGCTTGAACAACGGTGCGCAGCGTCCTTGGCGGGGAGGGGAGAATGACAGGCACTGATTTAAATGCTTCCTGATGAGAATCCGGAGCCTGATGACTCCTCACCCCCTGCTGCTCACATCACCAACCCTCCTTCTGGGACAAAGTGGCCAAGACTGTACTCCCTGATTCCAGACACTGCTCTCTGCTGATTGGACGGGACAGCCCTTGGCTCTGACAGGGTGTCTTTTCAGTCCATTAGTTCTTTAACTTGTCTAATGATGTTTGCAGTGTGTATTACCCACCTGTTATCAAATGTATTTTATTTTTGATGCCATTGTTACCATTGTTAATGGAATTATTCTCCTAATTTCATTTTCAGATTATTCATTACTAGTATATAAAATCACAATGGACTTCTTTTTTTTGTGTGTGCCAGGGTTTGACTCAGGGATGCTTAACCCCTGAGCCACATCCCCAGCCCTTTTTATATTTTATTTTGAGACAGGACATCACTGAGTTGCTTAGGGCCTTACTCAATTTCTGAGGCTGGCTTTGAACTTGCGATCCTCCTGTCTCAGCCTCCCCAGCTGCTAAGATTTCAGGCATGCACCACTGTGCCCGGCTAAAATGCAATGGACTTTCAACACTGATCTTATATTCTGCAGTCTTACTGACTCATTTATAACCTCTAGTAGCATTTTGTGGGTTACTTAGTTTCTATGTGCAAGATCATACTGTATGCAAATTGAGAGAGATTTATGCTTTCCTCTTCAATCAGGGTGACTACTTCTTTTTCAAATTGCAAATTTCCCTGGCTAGGACCTCTGGCAAAATGTTGAAAGTGTCATAAGGGCATGCCTGTAATCCCAGAGACTCAGGAGGCTGAGGCAGGAGGATTGCAATTTGAGGCCAGTCTCAGCAAATTAGTGAGACCCTAAGCACCTTAGCAAGACCCCGTCTCAAAATATCCTGTCTTAGTAAATAAAAAGTGCTGGTGATGTGGCTCAGTGGTAAAGAATCCCTGGGATCAATCCCTACTGCAACAACAAACAGAAAAATCTTTGTCTGGTTCCTAATCTTAGGGGGATACTCCATCTTTCACTCTTGGGCTCGTTAGCTGTGGTGTGTCTTTGTAATGTCCTTTATTAAATTAAGGAAGTTTCCTTCTATTTCTAGTATTTTTTTTTTGGAAGTTTCAACATAGAAGGGTTTTAGATTCTGCCAAATGCCTTTCCTGCATCTGTCGCAGGGATCGGGAGGGTTTTGCCACTTCTTGGATGATACAGCATCTTACCTTGAGTGACTTTTGGTAAATCAGACCAAATTTTCATTTCTAGGGTCAATCTCACTTGGTCACGGTGTGCAGTCATTTTTATGTGCTGCTGGATTTGGAGTGCTGAGAGCCTTTGAGTATATTCAATAGAAATACTTATCTGTAGCTTCTCTTTTCTTGGGAGATCTGGTGTGATCTCCTGGTTAACATTGGTCTTGCAGGAGGAGTTAGAAAGTGTCCCCCTATCTCTGGGAGGACTTTGTGAAGGATCGGTGCTAATTCCTCTCCCAACTTTGGCAAGAATTCACTTGGAAGTCCTCTGCTTGGGGCTTCTCTTCCCGGGAAGTTTTATAGTTGCTCATACAATGTCTCCACCTTGCACGAGGACAACCAGGCTTTTCATTTCTCCTTGAGTCACTTTGGGGACTTGGTGTCTTTCTAGGGATTTTTTTCCATGTCACCTAGATTTTCTAATTTTTTATTTTTGGCATAACTGTTCACAGAGTCTCCTTATAATTATGTTTTAAATTTTTCTTTAGTATTGGTAGTAGCACCACCTCTTAAATCCCTGATTTTAATAGTTTGTACCTTCTCTTCTTTGTGTTCATAAAACTGACCACCTCGCTAGGAGGTGGTCAGTTTTATGAACCTTTGCAAGAACCAATTTTTTTTTCTTTTTTATACTGGGGATTGAACTCAGAGGTGCTTAACCACTGAGCCACATACCCAGCTCTTTTTATTTTATTTATTATATATATTTTTAAAATTTTTTGTAGTTGTAGGTGGACAGCATGCCTTTATTTTATTTGTTTATTTTTTATGTGGTGCTGGGGATCGAACCCAGTGCCTCACGTGTGCTAGACAAGTGCTCTACCTCTGAGCTACAGCCCCAGCCCTCTTTTTATTTTTTATTTAAAGACAGGGTCTCACTAAGTCGCTGAGGCTGGCTTTGAACTTGTAACCCTCCTGCCTCAGCCTCCCCCAGCTGCTGGGATGACAGGCGTGCGCCACGGCACCTGGCTCTACCTTTGCTATTGTTGATTTCTCTGATGATTTTCTAGCCTCGACTTCATCTTTCTCCACTCTTTTATTGCTTCCTTCCTTCTGCTTGCGTTGGATTTAGTTTGCTTTTCTTTTTCTACTTAATGTGAAAGGCTAAGTAATTGGTTCGGCGTCTTTTTTCTTTAAAAAAAAAAAAAAAAAAAAACAACAACTGGGCATTGCAATATGAATTTGCCTCTAAGAAATGCTTTAGCTGCATCTCATAACTTTGGGTAGTGCTTTTGCTTTCAATCCTCTCAAAATATTTCCTAAAATTGTTACAATTTCTTCTCAGATCCATTGATTATTTCAGGATGCATTGCTTAATTTCTACGTATTTGTGAATCTCCCAAACTGCCTTCCATTAGTGATTTCTAATTTTATTTCACCATGGATAGACAATATTCTTTGTGTTCGTTTCAATATTTTAATACATATATATATTTTTTGGTCCTGGGGATTGAACTCAGGGGCACTCCACTACTGAGCCCCATCCCCAGCCCTATTTTGTATTTTATTTAGAGACAGAGTCTCCCTGAGTTGCTTAGGGCCTCACTGTTGCTGAGGCTGGCTTTGAACTTGCCATCCTCCTGCCTCAGCCTCCCGAGCCTCTGGGATGACAGGCGTGCCACGCCCAGCCTCAGTCATTTTAAATTTATCGAGACTTATTTGTAGCTGAGCATCTCCAGTTTATCCTGGAGAATGTTCCCTGTGCCCATAGAAGAAGGCATATTTGGTTGGGCGGACTATTTCTCTGTATGTCTGTTATGTGACAGATAGAAACTTAGATGAGAGAAAGACAGACAGACAGACAGAGAATAGTCAGAGGAACCAGGTCATTGGGTCCCAGGGGCAGCACCTGAGCCTCTGCATTCAGCCACACCCCAAACCATTCCACAGGTAGAGGGTTCCCTTGGAGGAGCCGATAAATCCTCTTTTGGCTTAAATAAATTTGAGTTGGCGCCAAGCCCTTTTTAGTTTGGACTGTGACTTTCAGCCAACATGGAGCCCAAGAGCCCGAGATGGAGCACCCGTCCTGGAAGGTTCTTTGGGAAGTGACTTAGCTGGACTGGAGAGCACTTACTGGCCACCACACCATGTCCCCTCCAGCCAGGAAGTAGCCTTTCACCGTGTCTCTTTTGGTCTTCACCGTGGACTGAAACAGAGAGGAGGGGGGGGAGACTGTTAGCAATTCCCGGCATCCCCCATGGGGACAGCCCCCAGGGAATCCAGCAGGCCAGACTCGGGGACCTCACTGGCTCTTCAGGGTTGGCATTCACCGAGTGCTTTCCCTGTTCCATGCTGAGCATCTTCTAGACATGAGCTCATTTTGATCCTTACCAACTCCTGAGAGGTGGGTGCCACCAGGACCGTCTGACAGAGGAAAAGACTGAGTGAGGCTCAAGTCCTACCCATTCATGCTGCTATAACAAAATGCCAGAGACGAGGTAATTTATAGACACCAGAAACTTGTGCCTTGTAGTTCTGGAGGTTGGGAGGTTCAAGATCAAGGTGCCCACGGGTTCGGTGTCTGGTGAGGACCCGTGACTCATAAATGGAGCCTCCTCTGTGTCCTCACAGAGCCTGTGAGTGGGACGGGGAACTCGTTCCCCTGATATTCTTATAAAGCCTCTGATCCCTTTTATGAAGTTTCTGCCCTCACGACTGAATCACCTCCTCAAGTCCCCACCTCTTTATACTGTCACATTGGCAATCAGGTTTCAACATGGATTTCAGAGATAGGAAAATGGTTCTTAGACACATCATCTCTGTCCAGACTCCTTCATTATGAGATAAGTGCACATTAACAATGCATTGAGGGCTGGGGATGTGGCTCAAGCGGTAGCGTACTCGCCTGGCATGCGTGCGGCCCGGGTTTGATCCTCAGCACCACATACAAACAAAGATGTTGTGTCCACCAGAAAAAAAAATAATAATAATAAATAAATATTAAAAATTCTCTCTCTCTTTCTAAAAAGAAAAAAACCAAAAAACAATGCATCGAGATACTATTTTCCTCTGTCAGTTTGACAGCACCTGGTTGGTGAGGACACGATAAAACAGGCTTTGTTGTACATATGTGCAGATGGGTAATTTATGCTAATTGGACACAAATTTAGCATAACTGCAAATGCATATCTCCTTCAGTCTGAGAATCCTATTTTAGGAGATTTATCCTACATCATGTCTACACTCCAAAATAATGAGTGCACAAGGTTTGTTTATTATAACCTGGACAGTAAGAGGTGAGAGAAAACCCAACTGTCCCTCAGCAGGAAGTCGGTTAAGTAAATGACAATAGAGTCATCTAATGCTGTTCAGTGTTTAGGATGAGGAAGCCGAGCTTGTGATCCTAGAGGCTCTGGAGGCCGAGGCAGGGGGATCGCGAGTTCAAAGCCAGCCTCGGCAACTTAGCAAGACCCTGTCTCTAAATAATATATATATAAAAGGGCCAGGGATGTGGCTCAGTGGTCAAGTGTCCCTGGGTTCATTCCCTGGTACCAAATAATAATAATAATAATAATAATAATAATAATAATAATAATTAGTTAAAATAGAATAAAGATAATTAGGAAGGTTTGAGGTACTGATATGAAGAGACAGTGGTAAGTAAAAACAACAAAGTAAAACACAAGTAAGTACAGAAAGCTACTTCCTGTTTAAGAAAGAGGGCAATAAACATATTAATACTGGCTTTGATTTGCATAAAGAAACTGGAAGAATTCACTAATACACAGTGATTACAAGCCAGTAATGGCAGCTTCCTATGCAGGGAAGAGTCACAGGGAGACTTTATACTTATGTCCTGAGCTATTTTTATTTTGAGCCACTCTTGCCTTTAAAAAAAAAAAAATTCCTTTAGATTGCTGGGTGTGGTGGCGCACACCTGTGATCCCAGCAACTCAGGAGGCTGAGGCAGGAGGATCTTGGGTTCAAGGTCAGCCTCAGCCATTTAGTGAGACTCTGCCTCAGGAGACGGGGTGGGGGATATAACTCACCTCCCTGGGTTCTATCCCTAGTACTTCAAACAAAACCAACAAACAAAAGCTTTTAGATTAAAATAAAAAGAACATAGGCTTCAAAATAAGGTGGATAGGAATTCCAACTCCAGTTCTTCCAACTTACTAACAGAATAAAGAACTTAAATTTTTGAGACTCAGTTTCTTTGTCTGCTAAATGGGCACAGTGTCTTCTGAGAGGCCCTGGGCAAGTTGCCTGAGATGACTTGAGGGGAAATGCTTAACCAGCTCGAGGCACAGCCAACGCCAAGGTGCTTTTGAAATGTTAGAGGCCTGAGGAAGACCTTGGGCTGGTTTCTTCCTCTCAGTACGTCATCTCCCAAATCACAGGGTTCACGCGGGGCTTCAGGCCAGTGTCCCCTTCTCCCTCCCTCCCCAGGGCCTGGCTTACCCAGAGTCCAACAGCCAGGACGAAAATGAAGTAAAGCACCAGCACCGCGATGTCTCCAGGCTCCAGGCTCTTCTGGGGAAAAGCCTCCAGGGGATCCGACTGCGGAGGCCGCGGGCTGCTGGGGCTGCTGGGGCTGCTCTCCATGGTCCTGAATGAGCCTTCTCAACCCTGCGAAGGGCAGATGTGTCAGACCCCAGATTCCCTTTCTAGGCTGCCTCCTGGGGCCATCTGAGGAGTAAGATCCACATGGAGGGATGTGCGCTGGAGGAAGGTCCCTACATTCATCCGTCCACCCATCCATCCACAGGTCCATCCATTCGTCCATCCACTCGTCCATCCATTCGTCCATCCACTCGTCCATCTGCTCATCCATCCATTCATCCATCTGTTTGTCCATCCACTCATCCATCCACTCAACCATCCACTCATCTATCCATTCATCCATCCATTAATCCATCCATCTGTCCATCCATTCACCAATCCGCTCGTCCATCTGCTCATCCACCCATTCATCCATCCATTCACCCATCTGTTTGTCCATCCACTCATCCATCCTCTTGTCCATCCACCCATCCATCCATTTATCCATCCGCTCATCCATCTGCTCACCTATCCACTCGTCCATCCATTCATCCATCTGTTTGTCCATCCACTAAACCATCCACTCGTCCATCCATTCATCCATCTGTTCGTCCATCCACTCATCCATCCACTCAACCATCCACTCAACCATCCATTCATCTATCCATTCATCCATCCATTCATCCATCCATTTGTGCATCCATTCATCCATCCACTGGTCCATCCACTCATCCATCCACTCGTCCATCCACTCATCCATCCACTCGTTCATCCATTTGTCCATCCATTCATTCATCCACTCGTCCATCCACTCATCTATCCATTCATCCATCCATTTGTCCATCCATTCATCCATCCACTGGTCCATCCACTCATCCAACCACTCAACCATCCACTCATCTATCCATTCATCCATCCATTTGTCCATCCATTCATTCATCCACTTGTCCATCCACTCATCCAACCACTCATCCATCTGTTCGTCCATCCACTCATCCGTCCACTCAACCATCCACTCATCTATCCATTCATCCATCCATTTGAACCAAACACTCTTGCTCCAGAATCCAGGCTTTCAACCTGTTTCCCTGCAGACTGCACTTCCATGGATAATTTAAGGGATTCCAGTGACAAGCAGGTTAACGGACCCAAGGCTGTTGACATCTAATCCCCAGAACCTGTGAATATGTTCTTAAATGACAAAGGAAGATTCAGTTTGCAGGTAGAATTAAGGTTGCAAGTCAGTTGACCTTAAATATAGGGAGATGTCTGGGTATAGAGGACCTTAAAGTAGGGACCTCTCTGGATGATGTGGGTGGGCCTGTGTCACTCACAAGGGGAGGCAGAACCAGAAGAGAAACCAAACAGGTGACAGTGTGAGGTGGTGGTGGGGGTTGGGTGGACCTTGCTGGCTTTGCCAAAGGCAGAAGGGACCCTGCCTGCAGGATCCGGATAAAGCAAAGGGATGGACTCTCCCCTGGACCTTCTAGAAGGAATTCAGCCCTGCTCATACCCTGATGTTAGCTCACGAGACCCCTTTAGAACTTTTCAACTGTAAGATGCGAAACTCATGGTGTCTTAGCCGCAAAATCTGCGACCACTCACTACAGCAGCAATCCCACGGAATAGTTTAAAAATAATTATGAAGACTCTTCTTTATCATCAGCACCCTATAGAAACTAGTTGGTAATAAGGAAGTGGTGGGGGCTGGGGTGTAGCTCAGTGGCAGAACATGTACCTGGCCTGTAGGAGGCCCTGGGTTTCAGCCCCAGCACTGCCAAAAATATATAAGGAAATGGGGAGAGGTGAGATCAGATGGGGGCAGAGTCGAGACACAGGCGTGGCTGGGTGCAGAAAGTTGTGCAGGAAGGTTATTTTGAAGGCAGCGTCGTGGACCTTAGAGGGTGAGCTGGGAGGGGTTAGGGGCTGTCTTCGTCCGTTCCTGCTGCTATTAACAAAATACCTTAGCCTGGGTAGTTCACAAACAACAGAAATGGGTCAGGTGTGGTGGTGCACGCCTATAATCCCAGCAACTTGGGAGGCTGAGGCAGGAGGATCATGAGTTCAAAGCCAGCCTCAGCAACTCAGCGAGGCCCTAAGCAACTCAGCGAGACCCTGTCTCTAAATAAAATATAAAAAGGGCTGGGGATGGGGCTCAGATGGAGTGCCCCTGAGTTCAATCCCTGCTACAAACAAAAAAACCCAAGCAAAACCCAGAAGTGGGTTGCCCACAGCTCTGGAGGCCTGGGAGTTCAAGATCAAGGCACCAACAGATGCAGTGGGCAAAGCCCCGATGCTCATAAATGATACTTCTATGTGGCCTCCGTGGGGGACCGCTCTCGTAGAGGCTTACAGGAGGAGATTGAATGTTCCCTTGGAGATGCTGCCCTGTGGGGCCCTCAGTATCTGTTAGGTCCTGTCTTGAGACCAGTGTAACCTTGAACTTCTGGATGGGGCCACTGCACCTCCATGATCTCTTATCTCCTGATGCAGGATTAAATAGCAGAAGCCAAAGTTCCAACCCAGCCCCCGTCACCTGTGTCTCAGTGGGTCTCGGTTTAGGATCAATGGATGCTAATAATCACAGCTGCTGCAGACCCCCGTCTAGGACCACTCATAGACCTCAGGTCTTGGCTGGGGAAGGTGGGGAGGGAGGGCTGGAGACCCCTTCTGGCTGTGGGGTGAAGCTTCCTAAAGTAGGTTCTAGAGCTGAAAGGCAGGTTCTGGAGGCTTGGAGGAGGAGAGGGGGCGAGATGCCCTTGAGGGTATCTCTAAGGAGAAAGCCCTCCTCAGGTCATGCCGGCTTTAGAAGTGAGGAAGTTGTGGCTCAGAGAGGTTTAGGGATACATCCAAAGTCACACAGCGGATGAGCGGTGAAATGAGACTCAAATCCAGATCTTTCTGACTTCAGAGCCTGCCTTCTCCAACATTTCCACCTGCTGCTTCCAAAGCAGGGGACTTTAAGGAGAATGAGGACAGGAAGCAGCTCAGGGTTGCAGAAGGAGCCAGCCCTCCCTGTGCCCAGCCCCGCCCCCACGCCCCTTGCAGCCCTCGGCCCGCCAGGCACGGAGCGCCGTGGGAGCGGCTCGCTGCACATAAACAAGTTATTCATCACCGCTTTGGGGCCCGGGGGAGGCTGGCACCGCTTCCGAGCCTTCCTGGGTCCAGGGAGGTGGGGCCCTGCCAGGGTGTGCAGGGGCCCGGCTGCATCTTCACGGCGGGAACAGGAGCATCCGTGGACCAGAGGCGCCGGGTCGCCCAGTTCTGCTGCCTCTGTCCCTGGCCCCAGGCAGATCCCTCCTGCGCCCCTTCCTTATCCAGCACCCCAGGGGTAGGGCAAGGACTGGCCATGAGCTTAGGGCCACAGGCTCCCTCTGTGTCACCCTGGCCTGCTGCACCTCCAGTGAGCTGGCTTCCGGGCTGATTTTTGTCTCAGCGAACTCCAGAGGTAGGATTTGAACCCAGGTCCTGCGTGGCAGCTCATCATGACCTGGCTGCCTCTCCTCCCCTCCTCGGGCGCGTTTCTCCTTCATTCTTTCCTTCCCCCAGTCTCTGTTCCTTCTCCACAAACATTTGTTAGGCTCTCTGCCAGGCCTGAGAAACTCAAAGGAGCATTTATACAGCACTAGCTGTTTGCCAGGCTCAGTGCTAGGCCCTGGAGACTCATTGGAATGAACACTCATTGGGCACCAGTTGTGTGCCAGACTCTGTGCGAAGCCCTGGAGACCGAGTAGGGCAAACAATTATCAGGCCTCAGCTGTGTTTCAGGGTCTGTTAGGTCGGTCAGTGGAAAAAGCATTTATTAGGCACCAGCTGTGTGCTCGGCATGGTGGATAAAACAGGGAGAAAGGCAGCCCCGCCCCCATCCTCAGGGGTTTTCACCCCAACCCCTTGCAGCATGGTGTGTCCCCAGGACCAGGGGGTGAAATGACCCCAAGCACCTTTGGCACCTTGTCCCAGAATTCTTTGCGGTCTCTGGAGGGCCAAGCTCCTCCTGCGGGGGGACCCTGCCCGTTCATTCCTGGAGGGTGGGTTAAGGGCAGCCTGGGTTCTGACAAACGCTTTCTTTGCAGTGGGTGGCCCTGCCCTTGAGGTCGCCTGCTGGCCCGAGCACAAAAGGAAGCTCAGTCCGGCGGGCGCAGCTCACAGCCTTCCTTTTGACCTTCTGTGTAATCTGCTGTGGTCGGATGTGAAAATTTTCCACACCACGGTGCAAGGGGAAGAGAAATCAGGAAACAGGTTCCCAGGCCACGGGGCACAGGCAGGTGGGGGCTGCCTCTCCTGACTCGGGTCCCCCCGGGTGTGCGCCCACTGGGGGGGCTACCTGTGCCTCCAATAACTTCTGCGCCTCTGACACATCTCACAATGAATGAAAGGGGAATGAAACAGAGCAATGCTGACAGCCGGCTGTGTGCGCGGGAGACACTCACAGACACAGAACAGTACCGTTTGTCAGGATCGGGCATGTTGGCCAGTAAGGATCCATCACTTCAGAGGGAATGGCAGGAGGTGGACAGGGAGGGAGAGAGAGGGAGAGAAAACGGAAGTTCTCTGCATTAACCAACCACGACAGAGTCGCTCTCTCCCTGCAGATTTTAATTATGGGGAAAAGACGACCCAAGAAACAGATGTGATAAAGTGTAAAAACTTTAGAACTTCACTACCCCAGCTCAACTCCCAGCTCCACTTCCTCTGAGCTCTGTGACCTTGAGACTCAGTTTCTCCATCTGTAAAACGGGAATCATAACCAGACACAGGCCACGGGTTTGTTAAAAGCAGTGGGCATAGTCCCTGATGCTATGTAATTAGGTACGGGGATACTTGATCTGCCCCCATCCGTGGCCTTTGTGGTCAGCCAGACCCTGGCCACTCATTGCATGAGTCTCATTGACAACACAGCTCTCCGAAGAGCTCAGGTCTCTGATCAACCCCATTGATCAGGGGAGTCAAAGAACAGGCCACTGGTAAATGACCAAACTGGGCTCCAACCCAGGTTTAACTCAGAGCTCCTAACCACCCTGGGGCACGTGAGCCTGGCAGGTGTGATAACAAGGCCTGGCATGGGCCAGCAGCCTCTCAGGTCCTTGTCCCCTCTCCTGTGTGGCGGGCTGCAGCGGAAGCCCCCTGTCCGCTCCACAGCCACACAAGCTGGGCCTCAGGTCCTGGTCTAGGGGCTTCGGGCAGAGTCAGGCCATCCAGAGGGAGGCAGAGAAGTCGAGAGGACAGAAGAGAGGCTAAGGCAGAGAGGGCACAAGGACCCCTGGGTACAGAAGAGAGGCCCCCTCACTTCCTGAGCAGGTGATGCCTGGGGCCCATTGGGAACTGGTCTCTAGAGCGAGGCCAAGACAGCAGGACTTTGGGCTGGCTCGTCCCCAGCAGCTCTGCTCATTCAGAGGTTAATTCCTGGTGCAGTGGGACCCGCCAGCCTCCCCCCTAGTGTCCACAGAGGGGAGGAGGTGAGCCCGTGAGTGCAGGGGAGCATCCTCCTCACCCTCCTGTCCCTTCAGGGGTGACCTGTCTCCTGATTCCTGGAGAGACTAGAAGTCCCAAGAGCTCCTGAGCCCAGACCTGCCGTCACACGGATGCCCGAAGACATCTCAGGGTTGACGTACGCCGTAGACACCATGCTCTGAGGACCCCGCAGGTGCCTCTCACCTCCTGTCTCACTAACTGGCGGTGTCGTCCCTTCTGCTGCTCACACCAGCAATGAGTCACCCTAACGTCACTCAGTCACTCACTCATTCAAGTGGTCTGGGAGCAGCTCTCCGTGGTAGGTGCTTCCCTAAGCTCCAGAGACGCCATGGGTGCAAATATATTGTAGCATCTCTTTCTCAGCCCCCATTCTCCTAGGCTCCTAAGTCACAGCCGGAATCCATTTGTTTTCCCTCACCTTGACTTCTTCTTCCTCTTCTGCTTTTTTTTTTAAACTGGGGATTAAACCCAGGGACACTCAACCCCTGAGCCCCATCCCCAGCCCGATTTTGTATTTATTTAGAGACAGGGTCTCACTGAATTGCTTAGCACCTCGCTTTGGCTGAGGCTGGCTTTGAACTCGCGATCCTCCTGCCTCAGCCTCCTGAGCCGCTGGGGGATGGCAGGTAGCCCTCACCTTGACTTCTATTTCCCTCGTCCAAGCTCCATCACTTCTGTCTACCCTACAGCAAGGTCCACCTCCCATCTCGGTCCACCTTTGCTTCCTTTTAACCCACACCTCCTGTGGAAGCTGCAGAGATCTTTGAACATAAACCAGGTAAATTATTTGCCGGCTCCAATTGTCTCTGCGCCCACAGAGGTGTTTGCTCTGTCCCTGTCCCAGCCTCGGGGCACACCGCCCTTCCTTGAAGGCAATTTCTGGCTTCAGGGTCCTCATCCTTCTGTTCCCTCTGCCTGGGATGCCCTTCCCTGTTCTCTTTGCTTGACAAACTCCTCCTCGTCCCTGAGACACCAGCCTACTGTGCCCATCTCCCAAACAGCCTTCTCTCGGCCCCAGTCGAAGTTGGATCCTTGAGCCGCCTGCTTTCGTAGCAGAGGTGACTTCTCAGGTTTCATCACACCTAACAGCTGCTCTGCAGGAGCCCCTCACTCCGACTCATCCCCACCTCCTCTAAGTTCCATGGAGGCTGGGAGTGTAGCTGTGTGTGTGTGTGTGTGGTTTATGTGGATCGATTCTTCCTCCTTTTCTCTCTGGGTCCTTCACCTCCACACCTGTAGGCTGGGCCTGGCTGAGGCTCACATTCTCATTTGACAGATAAGGACCATCAGGCTCCAGGTGGCCGAAAGTCCCAAAACTCCCGGAACTGACTGTGCTATGACCCTCACCAGGTGCCATCCGCTGCCCAAACCCACCTGCCGAGCTCCCAGTCC
Organism: Marmota flaviventris; assembly: GCF_047511675.1. Classification (NCBI taxonomy): domain Eukaryota; kingdom Metazoa; phylum Chordata; class Mammalia; order Rodentia; family Sciuridae; genus Marmota; species Marmota flaviventris. Next base: position 17,566,623 of record NC_092516.1, on the reverse strand, counting down.
CCCGGCCACGCTGCTGGCCTGTGCTGGACAAGCTTTCTCTGCAGAGGGGGGCTGCGGGCCCCAGGGTTCCCAGCTAGAACCCCTCTGCCGGGGCTGTCCCCTGCCCAAGACGGTCCTGCGCTCAGAGCGAGCAGGGATCTGCTGCAGGGAGCAGGGCATCTTACCTGATTCCAGGTGCAGGCTCAGCTGTAGGGGGCTTCGGAGGCAGAAGGAGGCGCAGATGGCCGTAAGAAGAGAGGCCCCTGGTCTCCTCTCCCCTTGCAGCAGAGAGCGTCAGAGGACAGCAGTGACCCCCTGTTCCTAGGCGGCTGCTGCTCAGAGAATCTCCCCAGAGGTCAAACTCCAAACTCCAACCTCAGCTGCAGTGAGGATTAAAGGGGGTGTGAATGATCTCCCCGGAACCCTTGAACTCTGAGCAGGCCCCTGTGGGAAGGTGGCCTGCCCTGGGCTCTGCCTCCACCAGGGACCTCACCTGGCAGGGGGCCCATGGACGGGAGGGGTGTGCGAGACTCTGGAGCCAGGGACACAGTCCTGCCTCACCACCCACTCTTCCTCTGTCCCGCCTCCAGGCTGGGAGAGGGCAGGCTTGGGCCGGCTGGAGGAGGGGGAGGAGAGATGCTGGTGGGGGCGGGGGAGGGGTTGCAGGGGACAAAGGGAAAGTGCCCAGGAGGGACTTCTGCATCCCCAGACAGTAGTGGCCTCAGCGGCCACAGGAATTACACGGGATTGTTCAGCCCTTTCTGCACCAAGGCAGGGCAGAGAGGCGGCATCCGGAGCCCAGGGAAACTGTCCAACCCCTGTAGTGCCAAAGACCCAGGGTAAGTATCGCCAACGTCTTTACCCGATGCTCGGGGCATCCCCAGCATTTTAAATTAGTGACTAGCATCTGCAGACGAAGAGACTTAAAAACGCAATTCCGAATTGCCCACATTTCTTGAACCATCTGAAAATCTGGCCAGACCAGTCCCCCATCACCACTGGGCAGCCGCTGTCTGGAAACGAGTCCTGGCCACTCCCTCTTGCTCCATCACTTGGCCGGTCTGGACCCTGGGGGGTCCTCTGTGCTTCCCTGTGTCCTGGCACAGATGAGCCCAGAACAACAGGAGAAGACAGCCTGCGTCCATCCTGCCGAGCTCGGTTCCAATGCTCAGTGTGTCTTGACTTGCTTTCCAACAACCTCGTAAGACAGGGCCTGTTATCATCCGCATTTTCCTGATGAGGAAACAGCCTGCTCGTGAGTGCAGCAGAGCATGGCGTAGCGCTGCAGCCAGCTGGACAGAGGGGGTTTGGGTGAGCAGAGACCTTCCGCTTAGTTAAACACTAATCCAGGCCCAGGAAAGCCTGCAGGGAGATAAGGAGGTCTCTAAAGAAGGCGGTCAGGAGGGAGGTGGGGGGAGGGCTGGCCACGCCCCTAACTCTAGTCTTGAGAGAGGATCTGCAGGGAGCGCACGCACCCCATCCAAGATCTCCCCCAGCTCGCAGGCCTCTTCCCACAGCCAGTGAGGAGTGTGTCCTAAAATGCCCGAGACCTCTCCACTGTGTGCTGGGGCCTTTGTAGCCGTGGGGTTGACCAGTTGGCTCAGGATCCCAGAGGGCAACTTGTCGGGTTGACTTCATTGTTGGGAAAGGACGTGGAGCCTGCAAGGGGTAGACCCCGGGGACTGGCTGCAGCCTTGATGCCAGTTGAAGGTGGCTTCCCAATGGGAGGGGTGGGGACCACCGTGTGAGCATGGGGGACACCTGGAAAATGCAAAGAGGGGTGCTGCAAGCCTTAGAAGCAGGGTCCAAAGTAGTCCTGGTAAAGCAAAAAGAGACCATGGCACCAGAGTGGCCACAGGGACCCTGCTGTGTGCGTCACCAGGAGCCGCAGACCAGGAGCCAGGCCCTCAGGCTCAGCCCTGCAGAGTACAGCAAGAGCCAGCCTCTGGGAGTGCTCACCCTGCCCAACGTCATGGCTTTGTGCCAGAGCCACAGGTGAGAGTGTGGGTCCTTGCCTAGGGCTGAAGAGGGTGGCTTTTACTCCTGGGATCACGAATGCAGTATTCCATGCAGCCTCTGTGTCCACTGATGGTGCCTGGTATCAATATCGGTCCCACTGGCTGTGCCCTCCAGCAAGCAGCCCGACTGATCAGATCTAGGGGAGGCAGAAGGCTTGTGGCACAAGGCTTGTGGTATAAAACCTAGCCCAAGGGCTGGGGCTGGGGCTCAGTGGTAGAGAGCTCGCCTAGCATGTGTGAGGTACTGGGTTCGAGTCTCAGCACCGCGTATAAAATAAATAAAGAATAAAGGTCCATCAACAACTAAAACAACAACAACAACAACAACAAAAAAACCAGCCCAAACTCTCTGGATTCCTAGTCTCCTGTAGACAGATGCAGGTAGACTGAGTTACAACTGAGGTAGGTGAAAGGAAAATAGATAAAAAATTTGATGCCACTCTGGTAGAGTTATGGAAGCAGTTGCCCAAGGACAAAAGGTTTCAGCCACAACCTTTCAATAAGAAAACAAAAAAGCAGGCAATCAGAAAAGGAGAAACGAACTCAAACTCCAAAAAGAGGCAGAGCCCAGCCAGGCGTGGTGACACACACCTGTGATCCCAGCAGCTTGGGAGGCCGAGGCAGGAGGACCACAAGCTCAAGGCCAGCCTCAGCAACTTAGCGAGGCCCTGAGGAACTTAGTAAGAGATGGTTTCAAAATAAAAAATAAGAAGGGCTGGGGAGGGGGCTCAGCGGTTAAGCACCCTGGGTTCAATCCCTGGTACCAAAAAAAAAGAGGGAGAGACAGAGACAAGACTAGCCTCTCTCATTAGGAGATGTCCTGAAGGCAGGTTCCCCCTCGGAGGAGTCTTTGAGCCCTTGGTTGTGGGACAACCAGGGGAAAGGCCAAGGCTCGGGGTCCAAGCCTGGCTCTGGACCCGAGACTGTGTACGGACTTGGCAACACATGGGTCTTCAAAAGACATTCAGAGAGAAACTGCTATTGGGGCCCACGGGGGGGGGGGGAAGAGTGAGAGTCCGAGCCTTAACATTGACTCTGAAGAACCCCGACCCGTGTCCATAGCCTCCGTTTCTGCACACAGAACAGGTGCTGGGGTCTCGCGGGGCCAGTGTCTACAGGGTACCGCAGGAGAGGGCCTGGCCATCAAGCACGGGTCAGCCTAGCACCAAGGGCCAGCTAGACCCCTCCTGCTGCTTCACCTGCCGCCTGCTCAACTGTTGCCACCACACAGGGTCGGCTCCCTGGTGACCACCAAGAGATAACAGCCCTTACACACCTTGGCTAAAGGAAATATAATTGGCCCAACCCACGGTCCTTTTAACTCCCCCGTGTGTGGCCGGTCAGACAGCGGGAGGAACCTGCAGGGATTTAGATAAATTGACACTCTATTCCTCCCATGCATTCTGCTGTCATGCCTTTAAAAAAATAAAATCAATTAGAAAAAAATGAGTTGATACCCCACATCAAGCAGCATGGCCCCCAATGCAGAGGGGCTCAGACCCAGCCCGGAAGACACCACTGCGTGCTGGATCTCGCTGATGCCTTCTTTAGCATAGACCCAGGGTCAAGAGCCTCTGGGCTTCATGTGGGAATGGACATTTAAGGTTTAACTTTAAGGACATCTCCAGGGCCACTCTGTGTGACATGGTATAGTGGTGCAAGACTTGGAAAGCTGGTCCTGATCTCCACAGAGAGTTGTTTTGTTATGTTGGTGACATTGGTGACGTCCTCCTCACTTCTGAGTCTCCTTTGGCGCCCCGGAAGCAGCACGCATGCTCCTACTCACTTGCCGGGGGCCAGGGGAGAAGACGGGCAGGGCCTGGGCTCCTCGGGAAGCTCTTGGTGTCACTGTCTGTTGGATAGGACGAAGGTCACACCCACCCCCAGGCTGTGATGGGAAAGGTCCCGTGATTCCACTTCCAGACACAGTAAATGACACAGGTGCGGGCTCAGGTGGGTCCTGGGATGTCGGAAGGCTGTCCTCCCTCACCTGGCTCCGTTATCACCACCCCTAGATAAGTCGTGGAAGAGGGGGACAGGATGGGACTGGGACACATGGGACAGGATGGGACTGGGACACATGGGACAGGATGGGACTGGGACACATGGGACAGGATGGGGCTACTAAGGCCTTCTTTGACATTCAGGCCCAAATGGAGAGTAAAACAGTCACAAGTGCTTGGGACACTAGACACATAGAAACCTCCTGTGCTTACTGTCCATGTCATCCAGGTGGCTTTGGAGGGGACTTATGCCAGTGGGTTGAGGGACATAGGCCCCCATGGGATTGTGGTCACTGTTAAGGAAAGTGGGGGGGCAGAGGAATGTTCTAGCTTGTTGGGAGGACAACATGTGCCACTCACGCTGCTCTTCCCGCCACGGAGCCCGTCACCAGGGAAACAGGTGATGAGGGGCGACAGGAAGGCCTGGCGGAGGAGACTGTCACTTGGCTGCGTCGTAGATCAAAGCATGCAGAAGTCTGCGTGGGCAGCCGTGGCACACTGGGAACTGCCCAGGCAGATGTCACTGCTGCCCACCATGATGACCAGATGCCACCCAAGGGTGTATCAAGGAAGGGATGGAGACATCCCTCTTGGTTGGCAGATAGATGAATCCATTGGCCCTCTCCAGCTACCAGAAGGGGCCAAATATGCATCGACCTGTGTGGACAGTTCCCGGCCTGATGCAAGCCTTCCCCAGCCAAAGAGTCAATCAAAAGGCAACACAGTGTGTGTGTGTGTGTGGGGGGGGTGCACTGTGGTGCACCCCTGTAATCCCAGCTGCTTGGGAGGCTGAGGCAGGAGGATCAAAAGTTCAAGGCCAGCCTCAGCAACTTAGTGAGACTCTGAGCAACTTAGTGAGACCCTGTCTCAGAATAAGACGTAAAAAGGTCTGGGAGGTGGCTCAGTGGTTAAGTGCCCTGGGTTCACTCCCCAGTGCCAATAAATAAACAAATAAATAAGGCAACTATTAAGTAACACACCACATGCGTGACACACCACAGGTGATTAAGAGTGACAGTCGTGGGCCATGACATGCCACAGTGGGCTCAAGATTAGGTTATACGATGAATCTTCCACCTGCCATGCGATGTGACAGGAGCTGGCTTGATTGGCAGATGGGCCCACGGGAGCAAGCCCTAAGGACAGAGAGTGGCTCTCAGCAGGGTGGCCGCTCCTCTGCCCGAGGCACTGAGGACAGTAGGTGAGAAATCCAGACATCATCGAACTACAGACATTTCTATGTCATCTCACCATGGCCACCACGATAAGGTGACCGATAGAGGACACTTGCACTGAACATTTTCTTAAACCGGCCCTGGGGACAAGTCACCGCTTACTGCTGCTGGTTCCTCAAGAGGCCACCTCATCACGTTGAAGACTGTCTGTGAATTTGCAAGTAGAGCCGGCTGCCCGGGATCCTGGCCCCGCCAGGACAGGTGGTGTTACCTGAGGGGTGATAACCCCGAGGGATGACCTGCTCATACCCTAGGGAAATTTCCACCCGGTTAAAGGAGGAAAGTCCAGACTCGCCTGACACCAGGAGTGGATTTCAGAACCGTGCAGAGCCAAAGAAGCGCTCAAGGACACACCTTCGGGTTCTATCTGTGACCTGTATCTCTGAGTCTCTGTTCTGCAAGTCGCTGTTCAGAGAACCTGTTCTGCAAGTTCCATGCTGAACCCCTGGCGGCTGTGATTTCTTCCTGATTATCAATAGCGCCCCCCCCCAACGTTTTTTTTTTTTTTTTTTTGGATATCAAGGATTGAACCCAGGAGCACCTTACCACGGAGCCATCTCCCCAGACCCTTTTTATGTTTTATTTGAAACAATCTCTCTAAGTTGCTGAGGCTGGCTTTGAACTTGTGATCCTCCTGCCTCAGCATCTCAAACTTTTTTAAAGACACCCTTCAGGGCTGGGGTGCAGCTCAGTGATAGGGCCTCTTACCTGGCATGCAGGAGGCCCTGGGTTGCATCCCAGCACCGCCAAGAATGAAGTAAAATAAAATACAAAACGCTGCCTCCTTACCCAGGCACACTGGCACATCTCCAAACGTGGCTGTTTATTTTAACAACTGAAAAGAGTAAACAAGTGTTGGGACAGAGTCCCAGCTTTGGAGCAAGATGAGACATTTCTTTTCTATTTAAAAAAAAATTTTTTTTTTAGTTGTAGATGGACCCAATCCCTTGACTTTGTAACTGGGAGCCCTGGTGCAAGTCTCTCAACTCCTCTGAACCTCGTTTTCTTCTATACAAGCAGATGCTCGGAACCCCACTGTGCAAAGGGGGTGCTCCCATAGGGCCCCTCTGCAAACAGGTGCTCAGGACGCCCTCTGCAGGACATGAGATAAAGATTAAGTGAGAGGCGGCAGGTGAAGGACTGTGGTAGGTGGCCAATTATTGGTGGCGCCCTCTCTCCGAGACTCTCAGGTCCTGTTCTTTCTCTTTACGACAGCTTCCAAGAGGCAAAGATGACCTCTCAACCCCCAGCCTGCCAAGGAAGCCAGTTTGAATCTCTCTCTCTCTCTCTCTCTCTCTTACTTTGACCCCATCTTCCCAGAGTCACAGTTGTCACAAAACTTCACCCGCAGCCGTGGGAGGGCAGAGGGGGTGAGAACCTGGAGATGACAGTCAGGTGGGCCCTGGTTCCTGCTTCTCTGCCCCTAGCTGTGCTGTGTGTCTTTGTGCAACTGACTTCAGTGCTCTGAGCCTTGATTCTCATCTGCAAAACAGCTCTTTTATCAGGAAGATTCAAGGAGATAACACGATGACATTCCCCCCGCCCCAATACTAAGAGGCTGTTTTTCTTTCTCCCCTTGTTTGCTCATCACTGTTCAGTGGAATTTTCCAGTGGCTACAGAAGTACATGGGAGAATCCTGCCGTCTTCTGCTAAGCCAAGCAGGAAGGAGAAGATCTGCAAACATGTAGAATGATTGCTATCATTTTTTTTTTTTTTTACAAAAATCATTTGGGGAAAATGTTATTTATTTAATGAGCAGTGGGGTTGTTATTGCTACTTTAAAATCAGTAAATATTTTAAATGGATTCTTAATTTAAATATCTAATACAGGAACGTCAACTAACAAAAGTTCTTTGGGGTCTTTCTGGGTTAGGGGGTCCTGAGGCAAAATAATTTTTTTTTTTTTGAGAAATGCTGCTCTTTGCAACTGTGCATGAGCCTGGGCACCCGCCAAAACCCTTGTAAATCAGGAGCAGTGGCACACGCCTGCAATCCCAGTGACTTGGGAAGCTGAGGCAGGAGGATCGAAAGTTCAAGGACAGCCTCAGCAACTTCGTGAGACCCCCCGTCTCAAATTTAAAAATAAAGAGATCTGGGCATGTAGCTCAGTGGTTCACTTCTAGCACTAAAACTAAAATAATAACAACCACCTTTTAATGTTCGGTCTAAACCCAGAGTCACATAATGTGTGTCGAGAGGTGTCTTCGGATGAAGTGTGCCTTCCCCGGGAGCTCCATTAGAGCAGTAGGGTCTGTCATTACACAGCTGTTTACATCTCCATAAACCTCCTCTAGCAGGCTGCTAATGACTCCGGAAGGACCCTTTAAATTGGTCACTAAACATTTTAACAGCAGGTCACCGTGGCAGACAGGCTGGAGTTTGGAATGAGACTTGAAGACCCGTGGAGGTTATTAGGGAGGACAGCATCCTGCGCAAGCCCGTTGCTGGGTCTCAACGTGTTGGAAACATCACCCCCAAACTCATGTGTTAATGATATTTGGAAGGGGGACCTTTGAGAGGTGATTGGGTGGCGAGGGCTCTGAGTGGGCCAATGAACGGATTCATGGGTTATCTCGAGATGGTTCTTTGCCAGACCCAGCCCCTCGATCTTGGACCTCCCAGATTCCAGAATCATGAGCTGAATAAACCTTCATGCTTTATAAATCACCCAGTCTGTGTTATTCACTTATAGCAACAGAAAATGGCACAATACACCTATCAACCCTAACTTGTGCCAGCACTGGTTTACACCAGCCCAAGTGGCTTACTGACAACACACTGTCACTGGCGCAGGTGATGAGTTCCAGAATGGCACATGGTGGGTAGGGACCTGGGTTCTGCTTTCAGCGTTTGCTTCAGTCTCGTCTCTCCTGGCTTTGTGATTTATGGCAAGTTACTTCACCTCTCTGTGCTTTAACCTGTTGGTCAAATAATTAGGATTATTGTAAGGATTAAAGATGGGGACTGGCTGGCAAAGTCTCCCTCTCTCCCTCTCTCTCTCTTCCTGGATACCAGGGTTCTATCCCTGACCAGCTCTTGTCTATGGAATGAGATGGGATGTGATCTATGAGATTTCTGTCCCCGTTTGCTTAGAAGGGAGCTGCTGACCCTCACTCTCTCTTTCCACCACCAACATGGTCTTGGAGGCTGCGTAGGGAAGACAGTGGGACTTCCAGAAGCCTGGGATTCTGAAAGAGCAGAGAAGCCACCGACTTGAAGCCTCCAGACTGGTTGCTGGACACTTGTTACAATGTCACAGGTTTGTCGTGCAAAGCCTTTGCAAGAGCATCTGCCTGCAGAAGCCCTGGGTGAGATTTGCAGTCAGGGTGGAGCAGTTTTGTTCTGGGAGGACCCGGTAACTCCATTCCTTCAGCCTAGGAAGATGCCCACGACCTGCTTGACTTTGCTAGTAGCCTCCACGACCCAGCGGGTGTGTGACCTGAGAGAGCTCCTCTCCCTCCCCAAACAGCCTGAAGCTCCTCATGTGTTAAACCAGGAGGAAATAAAACCACTCTCTCTCACAGGGTAGTGGCGAGGCTTTGGTGAGAGAATCCGTGCAAGCTCTTGAGCTGTATTTTAAAAAATATTTTCCAGTTATCAATGGATCTTTTATTTTATCTATTTATATGTGGAGCTGAGGATCAAACCAGGGCCTCACACATGCCAGGCAAGCGCTCTACCAAGGAGCCCCAACTGCAGCCCCTTGAGCTGTATTCTGTAAGTGCTAAATAAATGTGTACCATTGTTTTAATGACCATTTTTAATGTTTCTAGTAGATACTGTCTCATATATATCCAGCTGTGGGTTTTTCCTGATTCTTGTTCCTTGGGCATCTTGCAGGTGTTTTGTCCAACTGGGGGGAATCTTCTGAAGATTAAAAACATCTGGTTGCTGGGCGCAGTGATGCACACCTGTCATCCCAGCGGCTCGGGAGGCTGAGGCAGGAGGATGGCGAGTTCAAAGACAGCCTCAGCCAAAGTGAGGCTCTAAGCAACTCAGTGAGACCCTGTCTCTGAATAAAATACAAAATAGGGCTGGGGATGGGGCTCAGTGGTCAAGTGCCCCTGAGTTCAAACCCTGGTACAAGAAAAACCAACAACAATAACAACAACAACAACGACAAAACTCTCTGGTTTCCTGTTCCCAGCCCCTTCCTGTCCTCACAGCCACAGTCCAGACCGGAATAAAGTTGAGAAGGCAGATAAATGGGGGACCCCTGGCCACACCTGGGGGATGGTCAGCTGCCACACCCCAGATCTTGGAAGCCAGATCCTGCATTTTAACAAAGTGCCCAGACCAGCCCCTGCACGAGGAAGTCTGAGTCTCCTGTCACCTTGGTTTGACCTTGGCCTTGAGCCCCTGGGATCACAGGCGGGCGCCCCCTCGCCAGGTTTCAATTTTAGAGGTTGAAGACCTCAGGGGGTGGGGGAGATCCCGGCCTCCCGAACCTCCTCCAGGAAGGCATCTCGGGCGCCCCCCAGTGGCCGGTTCCTCTACTTACAGGCAAGAGGGTCCGGGGCCCCAAAGACCTCGCAGCCCTGAACTTGAACTCCTCAAGGGACAGAAAGCAACGGCTCTGGCCAGGGCTGCCCGGCACCTTTCTGGCCTGGAAGCTTCCTGCGTCCTCCCCTTCCCTTTGGCTCCTGGCTTTCAGAAACCTGTCTGCTGCCTCTGCCAAGCCGAGCTCCTTGTCACCAGTTTCCAAGAGATGCCACCTCCTTTCCCTGCCTTCGCTTGTCGGCTTTAAGAGTGGTTCTCAAAGGTGGGCTCAGCTGGGTTCGAGCGGTGAGGGGCTGTGAAGGCCAGCAGGCCATGTGCTGGACGGGGGACTCTCTTCCTCACATTCCCAGCGAGGGATCCAGGCAAGAGGACGAGCAAGGGTCCTGAGGCAGGCGCCAGGGGAGGGGTCCTGGAGATGACGGGGTGACAGCCTCAGGCCTGCTTGCTTCCAGGGTGAGGTAAGGTGATCTGGTTTCCCCTAATGGCTGCAGGGAGCCTCTGAGGGGGGGGGGTTGGGATGGAGTCAGGGGGTGAAGTATCCACAGCTGTGTCTCTGTTGGTGGGAGGCAAATGTGACCTTCAGGTCAGTCTGGATTGTTTAAGGAGGATGGCTTAAGGGGAAGGCGAGGGAGGGATGTCCAGGCTGAGCACGTGGGGCAGGTGGGCGGGCCATGGGGCAAGGGGCTGGACGTGCAGACGGCCTGAGAACGTCAGGCCAAGCTGCTCTGACTCCAAAGGCCACGCTGACCAGTAACCAGCAGCAGCTCCCAAGGTCAAAGACGGACACGTGGAAGGAGCTTTTCCTTGGCCCTGCTCCCTGACCCTGGGCACCCACAGCTTCTGTGGTTTCTGCGAGTTGCCCACCGTCGTTACCTGGAGGCTGCTTTACATTCGGTTCGCTTAAAAAGCAGAACTCAAATGTATTCGTTTAAAAGGAAAACTTAGCAGGCAGTATTGTTTGTAGTGTGTAGCAGGGGGTGAGAAAAACTAACCCAATAAAACCAGACGATGTTATTAAATCAGAAATTAAAATCACTCCCGGGGCCGGGGGAACACACCTGTTAACCCCAGCAGCTCTGGAGGCTGAGGCAGGAGGATCACAAGTTTGAGGCTAGGCTTAGCCACTTAGCAAGACCCTGTCTCAAAAGAATCAGATAAAGAAAAAGAAAAAAGGGCTAGGGATGTAGTTCAGCGGTTAAATACCCCTGGTTCAATCCCCAGGACCAAAATTAAGTAATTCAATTTAATCTAAATAAACTTAAATAATTAAATTAAAAGACATCTGTTTATTTAAACACCCCAAATGCCTGAAAAGTAAGTGTCCAAAGAGAAGAGGATTTTTGATGCTTAGCCATGGAGGGCCCACGAGTTGCTGGTACTCAGAATTTTTGAGATAAATGCTTGAAAAAACTCATTTTAATCCTTCACCTGTATTTCAGGGGGAAAAAGTGTTGAAGCAGAGACTGGAGGAAACGGTGACTCTAGGATGGGCGGAAATGGCAGCCAGGGGTCACTACCAAGCCCTGGGGACTAAGGGTCCGGCCCTGGCAACCCCACCACACAAGCTGGTCTAGGAGGACCTTGGGGATCACTGGACCTTTTTACTTTTACTGTCACCTCACTACTCACTCCATTGCCGATCTTCACATTCCTCTAAAACAGCCAGATAATCTGTTTTTAGCCTCAGTTACTTGTTAGGAACCTGGAAATCAGAAGCCTTGGCATTGGGTCCACAGAAGATTCACAAATAGCTCCTGTATCAAAGGTTACTTAGTAAGACCTTGCTTTATACTTTCTTTTTTTTGGGGGGGTGGGGACCAGGGATGGAACTCGGCGACACTTCACGACTGAGCCACATCCCCAGCCCTGTCTGTTTAAATCTACTTTTAAAAAATATTGTTGAGTTGTCAGTGGATCTTTATTTATTTATATGTGGTGCTGAACTGAATCCAGGGCCTCACACGTGCTAGGCAAGCGCTCTGCCACTGAGCCCCAGCCCCAGCCCCACCCCCACCAGCCCTATTTTGGATTTTATTTAGAGTCAGGGTCTCACTGAGTGGCTTAGCGCCTTGCTTTCGCTGAAGCTGGCTTTGAACTCGAGATCCTCCTGCCTCAGCCTCCTGAGCCTCTGAGATGACAGGCGTGTGCCACCGTGCCTGGCTCTCTTCTCCCCTTTTTATCGTTGACAGTTAGGTCTCGATCCAGAAAGCAATGTGTGTATGTTCCATGAGTTTCTTTCTTATTTGTGGAAAGTGATCTTGATTTTCTGTAAAGATTAATGACATCAACTTTCCTTGGAAAATACATTGATCTAAGAAGTTGAATTTAAAGACGATAAAGTCAATTGAAGCACAGTTGGTCTGGGATAAGGTCACATGGTAACAAGGTCCGAGAACCGGATGCAGGTCTGCAGACTGCTCCAGTCCTGGGGTCACTGTTTACAGCTCCCCTCTGCCAGGAGATAGGCCTTGCCCCATCAGTAGGTGGCACGCTTCTCTACCTAGAGGGCCACCATCATTATGTGGGACAGGGGCGTCCTGCTCTCTGGGGACTTGGGCAGGGTCCACAAGGCTGGTTCAGCCAGCAGGGAGGTTTCTGGCTCCTTGGCCAGAGCTCAGTAACTCACTCCCTGCCACCCCTCGCTTGTCAGCAGTCCCCATGAAGCTTTTCAGCCGTGCAGGGTCCCGACTGTACCCTGCTGTGGGTGTGGCCCACCTTTCTGAGGCATCAGTTTAACTGTCGACTTAAAAGCAGAACTTTTAGACCCGGGTGCAGTGGTGGCAGCGCACGTCTGTAATCCCAGACTCAGGAGACTGAGGCAGGAGGATCACAAGTTTGAGGCCAGCCTCAGCAACTTAGCGAGACTCTAAGCAACTTAGTTGAGATCCTGTCTTGAAATAAAAAATAAAAAGAGCCAGGGATGTTGCTCAGTGGTTAAGTGCCCTGGGTTCAATCCCTGATCCAAAAGAAAAAAAAAAAAAATCCGGTATTTTTAGGTAAAGTCAACCTAATATTAGAGTTGAAAACTCTACTTCTAGATCCTGAGGGGATCCACTTCCTCCTTTCTCTACTCAAACTTTGGGGTGATGTTGGTGAACCGTTTGGGAAACGTGGCCAGGCTGGTGTGCTCTCAAAGCAACGTGAGCAGACAGCCAAAGCACCTGTCCTGCAGAGAACCCCTCCCTCACACACCGCGACTGCTCTCCTCCCGCCGGAGGTCGCCAAGGCCTTTCCAGAGCTCCCTTCCAGAGCTCCTCCTGCAGGACCCAAGACCTGGTCTCTGCAGGGGGTTCTCAAGGTTCACTTGGGTTCCAATTCTGGCTCCTGTTCAGAAATGCCACCTCTCACGTCCAAAGTCTAAGGATCAGCAGGAGCAGCCCTGAAGCCCGGCCCCAAGGTGTGCAGTGTCGGCAGCTGAAGGTTATGCTCACTCGCTCACCACAGCCTTCGTTGGTCACCTCCCCCCTTCATTGCAACCCCCACCTTTCTGCCACTGCACCTGACGGTGACCTCCACATCTTTCTCGGCTCATCCACTTGCAGAGCTGCAGCAGGGACAGCTGGGTGAGGGAGGGCCAGGGAAAGCTTGCGCCTCACCTAGGGGCCCAGGCTAGGACCTGGGGCCTGTGATCAGGGGTGATCTGTGGCAAGCCCTGGGAGAGGGGCCCGTGCACAGGAGAGCCCTCTTGTCTCGGGTGGGGTGGGTCTGGGTGGGTCCCCTGGGGGACCAGGGCGGGGCCAGCGGGGCCAAGCAGAGCAACCTGGGATGTCCAGAGCTCAGGGCAGCAGAGCTGCGTGGACAAGGTTTAGACTCTTGCAGGCTGCGAGGGCCTTGAGGTCCAGAGGCGGGTCTGGAGGAGCTGATGGCCCAGATCCAGGTGCAGGCAGTGGGACGAAGTCAGGAAGACCCCGAGGTATCGGTGGCTTGGGGAAAAGAGCCGCTGTTATTTAAGGACGAAGAAAGAATCAGGACCACTTGAAAGGGTTTTTGTTTTTTTTTAAAATCAAACACTTTATTTCCACATAACAAGCGCAAAAATCTCCCAAACACTTTAACAATACAATGAACGCAGTTATGAAGTCAATTATATACTACTCAAAGCCCCAAAGGTCATCAGCTTAACGTTAGTTCCAAACATCTCCAGACGTGGTTTTTCAAAGCTACCTTTGGTTTTTGGAAAAACCAGTATGGAAGTCAACACACACGGAAAGCACTGAACGACATTTGCTTAGGTTACGTGTCCAACATTAGCTCACCCCTGGCAAGCGGAGCTGATTTGAACCACACACTGAGATACAGACACAGGTTTTGCCCTGGGCTCCTGCGGCGGAGCGCGGGCCGGGAGGGGGAGAGAAGGCCAGTCCAGGCTGCGGCGTTCCTCACTGTGTGACAGAGGTATGGAAGTTTAACACTAGTACACGTCAAGTCATTAAGCTTCATGTTCCAAACGGTCTCTTGCTGAGGCTTGAGATGGGCACAAATGGTGGGGAGATGAAGTCACAGAGGAGGTTTTGAGCAACAAGATCCCAAAGATGCTCAAAGAGGGTAGGAAGGAGCGAGCTACAGTTTCCCATTGTTCTCACATTATTTCAGGGTGAAATTGTGGATAAGTTCAGATAAAATGTTCAAATATTTGCTTAGATTTTTAATCAGTTGCTCTGTGAGAACCCTCACACACAGCAACTCTGCAAATTTCATTATAAAAAAGAGCCTACAAATAAATCCACAAAAAAGACAATTAATGTTGAGCAGCCAAAAAGTCATGGTTTATTATATCTGAAGAAAGTTCATAATTCAACACAACCGAACTGTACATTTACAATCACATTCTATTTGTAAACAGTTAAAAGCCACTGACTTCTTTTGCATCTTAGGACACAAACAGTTAGAATCAAGGCAATGAAATGATGGCAAATTCTGTACTGTTAAAATTTTTACCCTTGTTTAGTCTCTCTTCTTTGACTAAGCAAGCATTATAATACCATTTGTGGGCGAAAAAAGGGGGGGGGAAGAAATTTAAAAATGATGTAACTCGTTAGTTTGCAACAACATTTAAAATTTTCTTTATACAACAAACAACTCTGTAGGCCCAATACCTTGGTTACAGTATGCATAGTTACTGATTTCGGCTTTAAGGTACAACAGTTAAACATTAACACAGTCACAAGAGAGCAGAAACAGAGAGCCACTTGATGGGATTACAAAAATCATTACCTATTGATTATTAGCAAACCATCATCACTAAGAAAAAGACAGCATCTGAAAGCAGAATGTCCAACTCCAGCTTTAAGCATTTTTTTCTTTTTTTTCTTTTTTTGGCAGAGAAAATTCTTTAACAGAGCAATACGTAGTATCAGTGCTAAAAGTTGGGGGGGGGGGTCTCTTTTTTTCCTATAAGAAACTACAAGGATTTTTTTTTTTTTTTTTTAAACTGGGGAACTGGTTTTCCTGAGAACCATGCTCTTTGATTTAGGACAGGAATAGAAAAACGAAAGAACATGGCCAAATGCTGCTCCTTTTTTCCCAGAGATAGAAAGCATCTTTTAAATCATCCTCCATTTTTTTTTTTTGTTTTTTAATTTTTTTTTTAAATGATGGAAGAGTAAACATTTTTTTTTTCTCAAAAAACAAACAAAAAAATCTGTAAACAAGAAGGCTCAGCGTGAGAACCTTCAAAACAAAATGGAAAGCCTATTCAAAGTGCAGGGCCCGTCCTGGGTGGCAGGTGGGCTGCAAGTCACAGCTGTGGCCACAGTTTTTCAAACTGCAGAGCGAAATTCTTTAGTTTTACAACATGAAAAAACTGGTGCAATACTTTCATTAATAATCCTAAGTCAGTATCATAACTTGATCTTTTAAACTCCACGATACCACAACAAGGTAGGCAACATCAAGGCATAGTAGAGAGCGCACACCTTTAAGAACATCCTTGAGTAAACATTTACACTGGAACAGCTGCCCCCCCATATTGCCGATTAGACGGAGAGAACATCATTCAGTGCAAAGGTAAAAGCTCATACATTATCAGCCCAAAACATGGTTTTGCAAAAAAAGGAAAGGGGGGGGGGGTGGGGAGGGAGGAGAAAAAACAGAAAGAAGAAAGGAAGAATGAATCCAAGGCTAAACATGATGAATATACACAAGTGAGCTCATTCTATATGGTCTAGCATGTATGGCGCTACTTGGGAGTGTAAATAGATAGATACCTTTTCACATTATAATATTGGCCTGCATGATTCAAGTATTCAAACTGATATGTTTTGGGGAAAACAAAGTGGAAAATGTGCAGAGAACAGCTGTTCCCACAGGTGGCCCCTGGCTGCAGGCGGCGAGCCCAACTTAGTGCTCCATCTCTCGCATCTTGAGGTCACAGTTTGTGAGTCTACAACTACACCCTTACATGGACTCCCCACCCCCACCCAGGTGGTCAACAGAAAGGAAAGCGTTAATGGGGGATGGGCTGCTAATTCCCCGGGGGTCGCTGCTGCTTGGGGGACCCCACAGGCTTGTGGAATAATGTGGGGTCCCCCAGAGGGAAGTGCCGTGAAGGTCTCCACAGTTAGTTCCCGACAGCCCAGCACCATTCCAGTGATTGAGATCGGTCCGGCTGGAGAAGGAGTGGGAACAGTCGAGGGAGCCCAGCCGGCTCTGGCTGGACCCGAGGGACTGCCAGCCAGGAGAAGGGGTCAGAGACTGACTTTGTGCAAAGAAACGACTGATCTCCTCTTCACTGGCAAACTCAGCAAGAATAGTCGTGTTCCCCAGGACGCACCTAGAGCAGAAGGCAGAGAGCGTGAGGGCCTCCCGTGGGGGAACTTCCTTGTCACAGACACGGGGGTGGGGGGGGGGTGGGGGGGGGGGGCACACACCACACGCTGGTGTGCCCTGCCTTCAAGGAGCGCGGGCCCTGGAGGACGGCCGGGCACAGGCTGTGGGGCGACACCTGGCCTGTCTGTCTCTCGTGGGCAGCACAAGGGACTTTCCAGTTGTTTTTTTTTGGAGACAGGGTGTCTCACTATGTTGTCTGGGGCTGTTCTCAAACTCCTGGCCTCCACTGAGCCTCCTGCCTTGGCCTCCTGAGTAGCTGCACTGCAGGTGCCTGGCTCCAGGGCCATTTTGACCATGTCGGATTCTCCTCCTCAGGAATCCCGACCTTGGATCCCAGAGAACCGGGAGGCAATTCTGGGGAGAAGCCCCTCAGGAGCGGCACCCAGGACCAGGTTGTGCTTCCGCCAACTCCCAGCCCTCCCCAGCAGGAGCCTGGGGCACTTACATGTGCAGAGACTTTTGTGCCTTCACTACCTCTTCTTTTGAACTGTAGCGGACCAAAGCGTTTCCGTGTGGGAGGTTCAGGTGGAATGTGATCAGCGGGCCATGCTGCATGCACAGGGTACGCAGAGTTGAGCCATCGATCTGGAAGCAGTGGGAAGGGCAATGAGAGGGTTGTGGGGCCAGCGGGGAAGACGTCCCAGACCTGCACTCTGTGACCTCTAGCTCCTGGAGGCGCCCCCAGCTCCTCAGGTGGTCATGGTCCCTGCTGAGGCTCCTCTCCTCTCAACCACCTCAAGGAAGGGCTCATCAGGGCGCTGCTTCTGGGCAGGGTGGACCAGGGGCCAAGGAAACTAAAAGGGCAGAACAGCGTTTCTCCACGAGCAGGACAAGGATCGCCTGCACTGATTCACGTGGACACACTCACGTGAGCCCCACTGAACCAGTCCAGGGGACGCCGAGGAATCCCTGTCTTTGGTTGGCTTCCCTGAACCCAAGACCTGTGAAACCAGGGGACCGCGACGGCCTGCCACCAGAGGAGCTGGAGACTGCCTGGCTCTCCTCCGCTAGGCCCTCACTGCCTCGCAGGCCCTGCTCGCGCCCTGCCGGCCCTCCACCAAGCCTTACCTGAGGTGTAAGGTTTTTCAGAACAAGCCAATTTGTTATTCTCCCTGAGCTGCTCTCACCCCAGCTGGAACCTAGTGGGGGGCAGGGGCGGAAAAAGGGACAAGTCAGTTTTCCAAGACCATGGCCTCAAACAGCCCAAAGGAGTCACTCAACAGATGACCCGAACACCCAGCCGCCGCCTCTGCCGACTGCTTCCTCCTCGGCCAAACAGGAGCTCTTCCGCCCAGGCCAGGCGCTGCTCCCGGTGCTGGCGGCTCTGACCTCTGGGAGGTCTGGTCTGGTGGCTTTGCAAGTGGGACCCACCCAGGGCGTGAAGGGGGTGGGTCATTGCAGGAGTCCCAGCTGGCCTTCCCGCCGGGCCCTTGGCAACCAGGCTCCCCACAGAGGAGCTCCCCACGAGGGTCGAGACCCCCACCCACCTCCTCTGGCTCAGGAAGATGTCCCGGGATGAGCTCGAGCCTCGGGACACAGCCCTGCCCTGACCCCGCAGAGGGCCCTGCCGAGTCTCTACAACCCAACAGGGAGCGCAGCTCTCAGGCCTCTCGGCCTCCACGGAGGCTGTCCCCTGCTCTCTCGGCTTCCCTTCAAAGCTTCCTGACTCTACTCAAGTCCACGAACCCTGCAGGGTGGGCTCTGGGGTCATTTTTTCATTTCCCCTCATTGTGTTAATTTGCATTTGGTAACGCAGAATGACCTCAAGTGTGTGTTTTTTTTTTAAACATAATCAACACTTTCCCCCCAAAAACCGAAAGTTTTATTGCAGCCGTTCACCTAAGGATCAGAAATTACAAATCAGATCAGATCAGGAAACATTATGAAGTGTTATTAGTCATGTTCAGCTCAGAGATGAGACTGACTGCTCGGGGTCTCAGGCAGAACGTTAAGGACACTGGATCAAGGCCCCCAGAGACGGGCGTCAGAGAGGTTTAGGTCCCGGTAAAGCTGGGCGGCTGAACTGGTGAGTGTTCAGCAAAGAAACCCCCGACCCCACCTCACGCACTTCCTCCTACCTGGGGTATATCTGGCGTCAGAATTTCCCCATCCTCCACCTACACGAAGGGGAGAGTTATCCCACGTAGACAAGGGCGGCTTCTGACCAGTCAGTCCCGGAGGCGGGCGGGACGGAGCAGTGATGTTCTTAGGTGGCAAAGGGACCTTCCACAGCTCATGAGCCAGAGAGGTGTTTGTGACTGAACCAGGAGACCATGTCAATTTGGAATCACTATTTCTGGCTGCTTTCAAAGGGGGTGGGGGAGAGCAGAGAGGGTGGAATAATGTTGGAGAAATAAGAATATTTAAATAACATCTATTGTCCCACAAAAGGCAAATCAAACAAACGCACACAGACATCTAAAACCCCAAATCAGCCAGGTATGGTGGTACCGTGCCGTGAGCCCAGCGACTCGGGCAGCTGAGGCAGAAGGATCCCAGGTTTAAGGACAACCTCAGCAACTTGGTGAGACCCTGTCTCAAAGTAAAACAAAAAAGAACTGGGAATATACAGCTCAGTGGTAGAGCATCTCCCAGGGTTCAATTCCCAGTGCCAGAGAAGAACAAAACAAAACAAAATGCAAAGTCCAAATGAAACTAAGCTGCTAAAGAAAAACAAAAAGCCCAAAGGAAACCGTCCCTCCTCTCAGACACTCACACTGTCATCTGTTGTTAACAGTATAGGACCTAGGAGATTCCACTGTGTAAAACTGTGCTAAATGAAATTAACACATGAAACGCTCTGAACTGCTCTAAAGTGGCAACTGTGAACTCCTTACCTTAATAATAACCACAGGCAAGCCCCTCAAGACAGCCACGCAGCCCATTAAACACACTTTGTCAATAATTTGTGGGGAAAAAACTGCATAAGTGGCCCCAACTCGAGGAGTCATCCAGCAGATATCACCAGCTGCCCGCCTCGATGCCAAGCCCAGGCCGCTAGGTGCTTTCAGATGCTACCTCTGACCCTGGCACACCTTCTGAGGATCTGAGAGGGCGAGTGTTTGCCTTTGGGTCCAACGGGGAGCCAAGATCCAAATCTAAGACTCTGTTTTTACTTAGGGGAAAAAAAAAAAAGTTCCTGATGCATGCTCAGTGCCAAGTGGGTATGTGGGGACCAGGCACACGGTAAGCTGAGGCAGGACTGCAAGTTCAAAGCCAGCCTCAGCAACTTAGCGAGACCCTGTCTCAAAACAAAAAATAGAAAGGGTTGGGGATGTAGCTCGGTAGTTTTTGTGCTTCTAAAAGTATGGCAGGAAGAGTGGCCATAGTGGCCCAGTTCCTTCCTGGGCTGTAGCAGAAGCAGACTGAGCATCTGTGAACGGTGACAGCAGTTCAACTCTACCCGACTCTCAAGTACATCAACAGCCCTGGGACAAGCTGAAATCCATGTTCACCCTCTCCTACACGAGTACCAGTCTGTGAAGTACCGGAAATTAAAAGGTCCTTCACTGCAGACAGCCCAGGAGCTGCTGTGGAGTGCTGAGAGCCAGGTGCTGCTTGGGGAAGGCCCAGTGTCTCAGGAGGCGACTGCAGTGCACGGTACGGTTAAGCAGGGACAAACGCTGCTAAAGACACTGTCCCAGGATCATAAATACAGTCTCCTACCTCCCGAAAATAAGAGACCGGTTAAAAGAGAAGGCATTAACACAACGGCCTCAGACTGTGACCACAGCACACCCTCCTCCCAAGAGGGGCGCCGGGCTGTGCGCCCACCTGAAGTGCTTTGTGCTGTACTGCTGAGGGGAACGTTGTAGTTGGAGGCACGAATGGATGACCAGGCACTAGTTGAAGGCAGCGTGGTGTTCAAGGATGAGGATGACCCTAGAGAGGGAGAGTTCCATTAGCGGCCAGAGCAAGGGACAGTGTTTGAACATGAGTAAAGGCACCCAGAGAAGTCCAGGTGCCCCAGCCTGCCCCAGGAACGGAGCAGGGGGCTTGGTGAGCAGGCCAGACCCCAGACTGCGCCTCCTGCCCGCCTTCAGGAGAGCATGCCCGGAGCTTGCTGGCTGTTTTCACCTTGGCTCAGAACAGGCGTTTCCCCCTGCCCATCCCCACCTGACGGGGGACATGCTCTTGGCAGTGAGCAGCGGCCAGGCAACAGCCGCTCTGCTTCCCAGCAGGCTCTGAATGGAAGGCCATCCTCGCTCCTCAGCTCCCGCCCTGAGCTGCGTGACCCCCTGGGCCGGCCAGCCCACCCAAGCACCGGCCACTGGCGCTCCCTGAGCCAGTGGGTGTGACCCTCTCCAGCAGGCCCCAGGTGCAGGCTCCAAAACCCAGTCTTTCTTCCCACTTGAGGAAAAAAAAAAGCCCTTTCCTCAAGTTCAGCTTCGACCTCATAAGCACATGGTCACCAGGACAGCCCCTAACTGGCCCCCACGTCCAACCCACGCTGTTCACCACTCAGATCACCCCCTCCAAACCATTGCTGGAGACCTCCTCCACCCCACCTCCGGAACCCTCTGCAAACACACACAAACAGAAGCCCGTTTCTGTGAGCTACACGCAGCGAGGGCTTCTGCTTGGTTTCATGCCTCCTGATATTTTTTGTGAAAGTACCAACTTTACCTCTGTGAAGGTCTTTTAAATGCAGCCATTCTGGAATGATGAGGATTCTTTTCTGACCACTGTGACGCACAAACACTTGTTATTCTTAACAAATTATATATTGAACGTATTTTTCTTTGTATACTGAAGGAACAGTGTGTGTGTGTGTGTGTGTGTGTGTGCACGTGCATGCATGTGTTATGTATGTGTGCATACACACATACTTTTTTTCTTGCACATGCCGGTCAAACACTCTACCACTGAGCTACCTCTCGAGCCCTTTTCAATTGTATTCTTTAAGACAGGGTCTCACTAAATTGTCCAGGATAGTCTCGAACTTTCCATCCTCCTGCCTCAGCCTCCTGAGTAGCTGGGATCACAGGTGTGTGCTACCATGTCTGCCTGGGAGACTGTATTTTATAGAAACAAAATATTTTTTGGTCTGGGGAGGCAGCTTGGTAGTAAAGCTTGCCGAGCATGTGCGAGGCCCTGGGTTTAATCCCTGGGGGTGGGGGCGGGGGCAGGTACTAGGGGTGTAGCTCGGTGGTGAAGAGGCCTGGATTCAATTCCCAGTACAAAAACCAAAACCAAAACAATGAATTCCATTCACCTTTCCTCATGAGTGGGTCACCTGCAGAAGCCCCGAGGTGTGCTAGGTAACCGGGTGATTTTGCGCCTGGGTTACAGTGATCCTGAGTGACTTGTGTTCACGCCAAGCCTGCTCCCCAGGGCGGCCCTTCAGTATGTGGAGTACACACATCCCACGAGGATGCACCTCCAGCTGCTGGCACTGCTGCTGCAGAGCAAGTGCTGACAAATCCTCATCATCTCAAAAGTGGCCGCGGTCACTCGGGAAACCCGAGAACCCTGTTCCATGTTCACGATCCCCGTGGGTGTCGGGGCTGGGAGCTCAGAGGGGCTTTTGCTGCCCAAAGGTTCACACCCACTCAAAGCCTTCTCAAAACCTGCCTCTGAGCATCACAAGACAAGACTTGTGCCCTGTACGTACCACTGTTCCTGTCCCTGAGGTGGTCAACTTCCCGCACAGTATTAATTGAAAGATTGTTTATGACACTGCCAGGAGTGACGTAAGGGTCAGTTTCGGGGTCAATGTTTGGATAACCTTTCCATGGCTCACCAGGGCGAAATTCTAAAAGCAGAAATGTAAAATTAATTCAAGGCTTAATCATCACTTTATAATACATTACTAAATATCCAAATCTTACTTCTAAATCCTATACAATTGTCAAATATTTTCCAATTTATCCAACACCTTAAAAGATGAGTGTGATAATATAATTATTGTAATATGAGTTATTCTCTATGATTAGCTTGTAAATTTTTTGTGACTGACATAACTTCTCTAGTTTATATATTTTTAAGCTGTAAAATAAAGTGCTTCATGATAAAATGCAAAGCCACAACTCAAGCAGGACCAAGCAGGGAAGGGATTCATTTTTGGTAATTTCTTAGTATAACCGAACACCCTGGCAAGAGTCCCCGACACAGTGAGGAACAATGACTGCAGGCTTCCTCTGGGACTCTTCATGCTGGTCAGAGGCTCATGCCACAGTCACTAGTGGAAGCAGAGGGTTGGGACCACACAGACTGATTCGCTGACTCTACGTCCCCCTTTTCTTCCATCATCTCCGCGCTCCTAGTCAGATGGCAGAGATGGCCCCAACATGCACCGGGCTAGACCACTAGGAAGCCTACATGCAACGAAACCCCAACAGGAGCACTGTCTCACAGAACGGGCCGTCCGCACTTTACCTGGTGGCCAGTTAACACTGCTAGAGCCGTTGGGCGATTTGGCACGTGGCCAGCCATCTCCTACTGAACCTGGAGGACTGGCTGGTGAAGAACTGCTGTTCATAAAGTCATAGGGAACAAATGGGGATTCCTCCAGCCTGAAACCACTTGAAATAGCACCTAAGAAATGAAAAACAATAGTGAACGTGAGCAAAACATACTACAAAATTTACCTCTTAGAGTTTCTCAAATATGGTAAGAAAAATTCCGACTGGAGTTCTACGTGGGTCCCGAACTGCGTCTTGGAGACTCTGTGGGGAGGCGAAGGTAAGGCCAGCTCTGCGCCGCTGACAGAGGCCGGACCCTTCTAACTCCTACTTACTGAGATGGCAACATCTCACTTGAAGAACGCCTGAAAATGGCCACAGCGGGTTTCATCTCAAGGGCCTGAGGACTACAACCGTCGGTAAGTGACAGAACGGAGCACAGAATCATTCAACACTGGCATTGTTGCCTAGATGAGAACTAGTACAGTGAACCCTTTGTCAGAGAGACTCGTGTTTTTGGAGGTGAGGAGTACAGAGAGTGGAGTAAAAGAATCCTGACAAAGATGAAGGACAGAGGTCAGGAATGCCTACAAGATAACATACAAGCAGGGAAAACAAAGCCACAGCCTTTGCCATTAGGAGTTCCAATGCCACCCTGCGCGCCCTGCTGTGACTCACGGCTTCTAAGATACGCTGCTACGATGAGCGTGAAGTCCCATGGCAGCAGAGCTCAGCCTCACCAAGAAATGACTGTTTTTTACGATTTATTCTTCGCACCCATCTTAACATGAGCTCGACTTACAATGACTAAAATCTTACTGCAAGTGGTAAGACACATCATTTCTCACCGGAACAGTGCCAGCAGCTGGGCTGAATGCTGGACATAGAAAGTTAAGTATTCTATTAATTAATGTAAAGGAAAAACATCAGAAAAATTACGTGGTAGACTTAGTTTCAGCATTGGAAATGAATTTACTGGAGAACTTTCTGTCTTTGAGCAGGGAACCTCATGAGGTAACAGCGAAGGCAGTAATAATGACGCTAAGACCTAACACTCACTCATGGGCCCAACCCTGCTGGAGTGCTCAAGGCTTGAGACTCACCCTCAACACACCCCAACAGGAGCCGCTATGGTTCATGTTTTGCATATGAGAATCCTGAAGTTCAGAAAGGTGAAGTCACTTGCCAGCAGCTAATTAATAGCAGAATTAATTAGTAGCAGATCTAGGTCTAAAACCAGGGTCTATGTTTATTTTGCCATTCACTTCTCCATAGTTTGAACTCTCCATTCTCATCCTTAAGAAAAATTCCAGTGTGATATTCCATAGTGGCAAATCAACCTAGAATCTAGGTCTGTTTGTAATAGAATATTTCTCCTATTATATAATAACTTCTGATAATCATCAACCTGAGAAATAAAAAATCTACAATCTAGGGGCTGGGGTTGTGGCTTAGTAGCAGAGTGCTTGCCTAGCGCGTGCCCTGGGTTCGATCCTCAGTACCACATAGTAAATAAATAAAAATATTTTAAAAATTTTAAAAAATCTACAGTTTAGGAAACTTACCTGTAAGCCAAATTCAGTCAAAGTTTGAAGATAAAACCCAATAGAAGAGAAGAAATGCCACAAAAAAATCGTGCTTTTGCTACTAAGCATAGGAACGTAGACCTGAGGCTGCGTAAGCTGGGACACAAGTGCCTCCACTGGCTCTGCTGCTCCTGTTATCTTTGGACGTGACCAGGTCCTATCAGTTCTGTGCTCAGGCAGCTCCCGAGCCATGCCTGTGCTAGGTCAGGCTTCTCTTCATGGGACTCAGCACTGGATTAGGCCAGAGAAATTTCCCAACTGGTCTCCACACGGCAGCCAGGCGAATCTTCTGAGCATGTCACCTCCTAGCTTAAAACTCAAGTTTCCCATCATACAGGAGATAACACTCAAACTGTTCAATAGATTATAATTAAAGTACTTAAAAAGTTCTAGCCTCTCCTACCTGCCACGGTTTCCGTTCCTTTCATCCCCTCCCTGCCTGGGGCCTGGCCAACTCCTGTTTATCTTTCCCATGTTGACTTAAGAAATCATGGACCTCTTGGAAATCTTTCCTTAACTTCTCCCCAAATCCAAGATTAAAATGAAGGGAAAAGGTTTTTTGTTTGTTTGCTTTTTTGGTGCCGGGGATTGAACTCAGGGCCTTGTGCATGCGAGGCAAGCACTCTGGTTTTTAAAAAATTTTTTTTGACAGAATGCCTTTATTTTATTTGTTTATTTTTATGTGGTGCTGAGGATCAAACCCAGTGCCTCACGCATGCGCAGCAAGTGCTCTGCCACTGAGCTACAGCCCCAGCCCTGCCAACTGAACTTTACCCCCAGCCCAGGAAAGGGGATTTTATAAACTACCAGAAGTCCATCTCTTAGACCCATCCAGTGTCCCAGACATCCTGGTCCAACCCTTCCTTGATGTGGAATTTCCTTCTCAATTGTCCTTGCTTCAATTTTCCTCTACTTCCCTTAATAAATCTGCTCTTTCTCACTGTCATGTACATGAAGGGTCAGCACCAGGCCCAGACTGCACATTTCTATGTGCTTTTGGACGCACCCTTATTTGGCTTCTGGGATCTTCTAAGCCCGCAGAATGAAGAGCAGCTCTGTACACCTGAGGTCTGGGTCCTCCCAGACACAGCAAGACAACATGACTTCTGGTGAACACTTGTGTTAGGCCTGGGGCTCAGGGCCAGGCAGTATTTGCCTGGCCTCTGAGGGTCTAGAGATAGGAGCCAAGACCCTGCAGGCCTATATGAACGACACCTGGTGGAAACTCTGGACACCACGGCTGGCGGGGTGGTATCTCTTATTAGCAGTGTTTTGGGCATGTGTCACACGTCCTTGCCGGGAGAATGAAGTGCTCTCTTGCATCTCCTTGGGGGAGGACGACAGGAAGCCTGCTCTTGCTTTCTCCTGGATTCTAGTCTAGGTGCCCTTTTCCTCTGCTGATTTTAACCTGTGCTCTTTTGTGTAATCAACTGTAACTGTGAGGACAAAAGCTTTTCTGAATTATGTGATTTCTAACAAATCACTGAACCTAATGTGGGTCCCAAGAACGTCCGACAGAGGAGGTCTCTTGGACTTACCCTTTCTTCTCTGATCAACAGTGAATGTATTAGCTGCCTGAGCTTCAATAAAGTGGGGGTAAGAAGTGAACCCACTGAAGATGGTGTTGCACATGTGCATGTTAAGGACTGCTGCCTGTAATCAGCTGTTCTCTGACGTGAGCCTCCCCAAGGCTACCAGGTCCCCCCTTCTTACAACTACTCATACTACTCTACTGGGTGGAAAAGCAGCCTATTCTGTGTTCCCACTTCTACCCCAGGGGCACACAGAATTGCCAATGAGATTAATCAGGATAGCTGCCGAAAAAATTCTATGGTCCTTCAGAAATATGAATTAACAGAGATATTTCTCCAACAATTAGAGGAAGAAAGAAGGTTAAGGGGCATAAAAAGAAAAAAGAACATTCCCAAGCAGAGCAAAGCAAAATGGCAAAGGACTGTGGCAGAGAAAGCAAGAGACAGGCGTGGCACTGAGGAAGCAGCCCAGGGAGGGGCCTGGAACATCTCAGCCTCTTGGTATCACTAGACCTTCACATTTCAGAGAGAGGACAGAAAGCTCAATTTCAACATGGCATTTTCTGTATGTTTTAATAGATGTTGGTTTAAAAAATTATTTTCAATATGATAAGAGATAACATCGGGGCTGGTAGTTTAAGGATCTCTCTTGGATATACAGTGAGATGCTAGTATTTTTTTTAACAAAAGAGTGAAGGCCATTCCACAATATACACATGTTAAAATGTTGAACACTAAAAATATACAACTTCTGTTGTCAATTAAAAAAAGAGTTAAACATTCATCTACTCTATGGATGTGGTATTCCACTCTTTGGTATTTATGCAAAAGAAACAAAAACATGAAAAAAACCAATAAACTAATAAAATATCCAAGTTCTATTGGGGTACCTCACTCTAGTAAAAAAAATAATAGTTTTGTTCAAATGTAAGTAAAATCAACACTCGTGGAAGAAGGCTGCCATTTTCCTGCTCACTGGTTGCGCAGGTTGAAACTGCTCGTCGACGGAGACGGAGGGAATTTCCCAGATTCATGCCGCATCACGCATCGATGTCTACTAAGCAGTGAGGCAAACAAACATTACTGTATCCTAAAAGAAAAGGGAAGACAGCTGGGCTCCGTGGCGCACACCTGTGATCCCGGTGCCTTGGAAGGCTGAGGCAGGAGAACTGCAAAGCCTGCCTCAGTAACTTGGCAAGACCCTAAGCAACTTGGGGACACCTCTCTCAAAATGAAAAATAAAAAGGGCTGGGGATGGGGCTCAGTGGTTAAATGCCCCTGGGTTCAATCCCCCATATGAAAAATTAACTACTGAAAAGACAATCATACTAAATCTATTACTTTATTCCCATAGCAACATATATAAAGAAAATGTGTCAAAAGAAAATAAACTAGTTCTTATACCCTACTGTGAACATATCAGGGTAAACCCAGTAGATGTTTAAAAAAAGAAAAAAGAAAAAATGCAGAACAATAAATCACTTAGAAAAAAACCCTAAATGATCATCAGAAGGGAAGTAGTTTTTTTTTTTTTTAAAAAGCACTCATAATCTCTCTCCCTTACAAAACAGCATAGTAGAGGTGAATTTTACTTTTCATTTTAAAGGCTCTTATTTTTTACTAAGACTTAATAAAGCACAGTCTTTTTTGGTTTTAAGTTTTAAAAAAATCTAAGATAATTTGGCTTTGAAATATACAGAAAAATAAAATAAAGGTCTAAATTTAGCTGGTTTACAAATATATATATGTGTGTGTGTGTATATATATTTTTTTAATAAAAGTATAAGAACATAATATATACCATGTTTGCTGGAATTTTGATCCAAAGATGTGTTCACAGAAATGCTGTCCACTGTAGTCCACTTCCTTAGTCTTGACTGTGGCTCTTTAATACTGTTCATATCCATATTTACATTCAAGTTCGAGTTCAAGCCTTAAAAATTAAAAAAAAAATCTTATAAAATATAGCATATTTTCCTTCTGGCAAGACACTATTTTTCTAGAAAAACACACATAACTAATCTAATATTTCAATCCCGTTTAATGCTCCTTAATAAATAGCATTATATAAATGTGGGAGTCAAATAATAAAGGCCCCATAGGCAGAAGAGACGCTCAGGACTCTTGGCCAAGGTCAAGCATACACAAGGCTGGGAGCAAGAGATCAGCTAGGTCAACAGAAAGCACACACAAGTAACTGTGGAGTAGCCCTTCCAACAGCACAGTTCAATGTTTTCAACCCATGAAAATGCTCATACCATGTCATCTATGGAATAACTATTTTCCATATAATTTCGATCATGTTTAAATCTCGGCAAAATAAGAGAGAGAAAAGTTTCAGGGAACTGAATTATAAAATTTCTAAGTTTACCACTGATAGGAGGTAGCTATTCAGTGATTCCCCAGGAGGATCCTGCATGAAGAACATGTCATCACTTTCAGTTGCTATCTTCTAACTCGCAAACTAAACGATTTTCAGCTGGCTAACCAGTCAAAGGATACTGTCATTTAAAAGTAAAATGTCCTACTCTAACATCTAGGGGGAGACTCTCAGGCTGAGACACAATTTACTTGCAACTTGCTGATGAGGCCAGGCCAACTCAGATATTTTCTTGGAATAAGGCCAGAAGTTCATCTTAGGCACTGACCAGTAAGCAGTGTTTTAAAAGATGTGACCCAGGGACCATTAACATCAGAAACTTCTAAAATGCTTGTTAAAAACTGAAGACTTTCCAGCGAGAGTCAAAATCCTTATTTAACACACTACTCCAAGTGGCTCTTATTCTAAAGTTTCAAATTAAATGTCTTTTAATTCTTTGGTTTGATGAGTGTTCTTGTGGTATTGGTTCTTTAATAATCTGAATTCTTTAAAATCATCCCCATTTTTGCAATGACCAAATTTATGCTCTTATACCCAGTGATTAGATCAAGAATTGGCAATTTTTTGAGAATAAAGGTTCATATAGTTCGTGGGTTTTACAGGCCACATGGTACCTGCACTTCAATGTAACTCTGCTATTATAGCCCAAAAGGTGCCAGAGATGTAAGTCCACCTAGTCACCATCAAAAGTATCCAACCACAGAGGTAATGGTCAGAGGAATGGTTCCTAGAAATGCAAACTGCTAATGATCTTAAGGACTCGGTGCAATTTGTTCCCTGAGAGCCCACAGCAATATCAGTCCAGCCAAAGTGAAGCAGAGGCGGGGCAACAGCGTGCCCTAACCTTTGTCCATGGCCCAGACCACACTGATGAACTAACAATTAGGTTTTCAACAGAGTTGGCAAGCAACCAACAAAGATGGTTTAAAAGAAACTGTTGTGGGCTGGGGATGTGGCTCAAGCAGTAATGCGCTCGCCTGGCATGCGCGAGGCGCTGGGTTCGATCCTCAGCACCACATAAAAATAAAATAAAGATGTTGTGTCCACCGAAAACTGAAAAATAAATATTAAAAAATCCTCTTTTTCTCTTCTCTCTCTCTCTTAAAAAAAAAAAAAAAAAGAAACTGTTGTTCAGGTAAAGAGAGAGGAAAAGCAAAACAAACATGGTACGAACAATCACAAGCTGAAATTCAATCAAAGGAATAAAAAACAAAACAAAAAAACCCACAACCCCGGGGACAAGAAAAAAACGAGGGGGAAGCTGCCGCCTGTGACAAAGGCCTTCTCCACTCCCAGTTCTTATTTACACCAGCAAGTACTTACAAATCCCTGGTCTGACAACTAGCAAACCAGGTGACTACTCTCAGTCGTTTCCCCAAAGCAGTAAGTGCTCAAAAATTCTCCGGTATGCCGTTTCTAATAACAATTCTTGTCAGCTCTCCACCTCCTCATACCCCACAATTAAGAAAGCTCGACTCCTAAAAGGAAATGTTTGCTTTATTCTAACTCTACATGAGTTCAAACTTTCAAACAGGTGATTTTCTTGAATGGAGAGAGACCTTCCCTGAAGCACCCAGATGGGCTGAACCTTGAAGAGGGCCCGGCAGCCCTGGGAGAGGCACCTACGAGACACAGCCAGCTTCTGTGAAGGGAGGCTATAAAGGTGGAGGAGAAGGACGCATGCTATGGCACTCAGACACCAGCGCACACTGGCCCAGGAGAGACCCACCTATAGGAAAGTTGCTGAAAGCATTTATTGGTGATGGCCCTTTTTGCAGCTCCGGTGTAGTGTGAGGCATGACATTGTCAAGGAAAGACTTCATGGCTGGCTGATGGAGTGACTGCTGCTGAGACGGTGGAGTCGGCTGCTTCACCAACACGTTTGGATCAAGTTGACGAGATTGCTGCATCATTTGCTGCTGTACACTAAGAGGTCGACCCTTAAAATAGCAAGACAATTGGGAAACACTGTGTGGAGGGGAAGCCTTTGCAGATATATCCATATTCCTTTCATTTTTTAATTCACTTCCTTCTCAGCAGGAAAGGGAAGCATCATGTATAATAATTAATACGACTCATGGGCAAATTGCAGGCTTGACAATATATTTCATTATATTTTAATAAAAGAATTTTCAGATCTCTTGTCATAATGGAAGCGATAGGAGTTCACTGAAACACAGGACAGCACAGCACATGGAAGAATCGGACCTACCTGCTGGTCTTGCTGCTGCCGGTTACCAGAAGGCACGCTTCTCTGACTCTGCGCCCTTTGTTGCTGCGCTAACAATCGCTGGGGGAAAATGGCAAAAAGGTTGTCACTGCCACACCACTCTACAATAGACCCACGACTCTCGACATGCCAATGCCGAAGGGCCCCACTCCCCTCATCTAGTAGAGCCTCTTCCTTGGACTCTGGCTTCCAGCCGCGCTGCTCAAGTTAAGCTTTCAACTCAGAAGGAACTGACTGATCCTACCCCCTACCATCTTAGACGTGGCCAGGTCTCCTCTCAAAGCATCTGTGCAAAACACTCCTCTCTGGTGTTCATCTCCATGCAAGCTTACAACTCTGCCCACCTTATTACTGCAGGACTCCCACAAGGAGCCCAGTGGTAGGCAGCACGGCAGACACTCAATAAACGTGTGCCTATTATTCTGCTTACCTGTAACTGGGAGATCTGAGAAAGCTGGTTTAGTTGGGATAGCTGGTTCAGCATGGCTACCTGCTGAGGGCCGAAGAGCGGATTCAGGCCACCGTTGTTTGGTGCATACTTCAGCAATGAAACTGGAACCTTAGGATCACAACGGTAGATTTATAATGTTGATAACATAACTCAGACTAGCTAAATGGACCTTATGTTTTGATTATAACAATTAAATTAGTGAATTATTCACGGAGGGGGGTGATAGCTTTCTCCCTTTATTTGTCTAATTTATCATTCACATTATGTATAAAGTTTATGTTCTCTTTCCTGTCAAAGTTAAACCTGTAGTTTGAGTTTCCTAATATGTAAAAGCAATGTGTTTGCTGTGATCTAAAACTTAAATTTCGTAGTGGGTAGGTGGGTGGAGCTGATTTTAAGTCACAAAACCATGCAGTTGAAACAGCCATTTTGAGCACTCCCCTCTCCCTTTGTCCTCTGCCTTCCAATCATAATGCTCACATTGTGGGAGGGGATCCAGTCATAACTACAGCTCTTTCCCTTGCCCTCCCCAGTTTTAAATTAGTCACCATGTGGAGACTGAAACCCTGAACTCCTCCAGGCAGAGCAAGGGCAGTGCTGCCTTAGGGGTAAACCCTGGGCGGGCATCCTGCCCAGGGGCAGCCTGCTGGCTTCTTTTTGGTAGCGCAATCTTCCGCAGAAGTCAACTTTGCCCTGCCCAGTAGCTTTTGAGCACGTATCTGATTTCTTGTGACACGCTGGTATTTCTAACACATACTTTTTCTTGGGGTAAGTAAAGATGAGAGATGAATTTTAAATCAGTCAACTTTACTTTGTTGCTATCCTGCTCCCAAGGTGTTCTAAAGAAAAATGGTATTCTAGATTTGAACAAATCTTTGACTCATTTTCTTCATTCTTGTAGTAATAGCTAATCAGAATTTACAGCATGTCAAAGATGCCAATAAATATTATGATGCTTGACTAGTCACCCCATTCACTATC
The DNA here is from genome assembly GCF_047511675.1 of Marmota flaviventris. Lineage (NCBI taxonomy): Eukaryota > Metazoa > Chordata > Mammalia > Rodentia > Sciuridae > Marmota > Marmota flaviventris. The sequence goes on along the minus strand of NC_092516.1, from coordinate 17,534,495 downwards.
AAATTATTCAAGGTTCTTCTCCAGGTGTAAGTGGAGGAGACTATAATAGAAGTCTACTTACCTGAGGGGAGAGTAATGGAGGAGGCACTTGAGCACGGAGATTAGGCTGAGATGAACTAAGAGGTTGTGCTGGAGGCTGCTGCAGGCCCCGGGGTTGTGCTGCTGTGTTTCCAACACCAAACATACTGGGATTGCCATTCTATGAACACAAAGGGCAAAGCAACAACGGGACTCTTTAGGGATAGGCGTCACATGACCATATTGTACTACTGATTTAAACAGTAACTACATGTAAGAGAGATCTTATCACTAATACAAATCATACAACAGAGAGCCTAAAATACACATCTGGACTTACCTGTCTAACAGAATTCAAGTTTTGCATACCCAGCCCTGCTATGGAGCCAAGGGCCTGGTTAGGTAGTGCACTATTTGAAGGGGGAAGCTTCATGCTTTGACTGGACATAAACTGCATGTTTTGGGATTCATCTGCTACAATGCCATCCTGATTGGACAGACAGAAAGATGTGCACACCAGCCAAGCAAACAAGTGGAAGGGAGAAATCATTGCAGGAACAGAAGAGAAGTCACATGACATCCCAGCACCAACAGGAAACAGGTAGAAAACAGAAGAGATCAGATTAGTGTTGGTTCTAGAGGACATAAAAAGAGCCAAACAATTTTATGGGATTAAGAAGGAAATATAAACACAACCCTATGCTAAATTGAGGCATAACTGGGACAATGAACTATAAATCTACTAACAGATTTGGCACTAAATTATAACATTTCATATCACATTGAATGTTCTAAAATATTAACATAAATATTAGGCTAGTAAGTATATTGGTTATTAGTCACAGAGATAAAATCAAAAACAATCCTACCTTATCAAAATAAGGATTGCGCTCCATGGAAGACTCTTTGGAAATCTGAGGCCGAGAACCAGGGCCTTTCCCGACCGTTCGATTGTAATCACCAATATTCAGGCTATGTTTATCTATCTCCATTCGTTTGTCTTGTAACATTCCTAATAAATGCAGGACACTATGTTATCCACAGGAGGACAGACAACCTAACTGATTTCAGATAAATTTACAACATAAAACAAAACACTTTCCAAAGTGAAATGATTTCTACCTTGATAAGGATGTGAGAAATGCAGTATTTATGCATTTCATAAATATTGTACTCCTCACAGGTGAAGCGGAGTTTTAGCAGATACTATTATTATTATTATTATTTTGGTGCTAGGGACCAAACCCAGGGCCTTGTGCATGCAAGGCAAGCACTCTACCAAGTGAGCTATATCCCCAGACCAGATACTATTATTATGAACTAATTAACTTAAAAGTAAAATTAAAAGTAAATTAGTCAACAGAAGGTGGCTGATAACCTCATTTTAAAAAGAATTCTTAAGAAACATACTTTAAGACACCTTCATTTATCTGCTTAATCTTATTTTTTAAAGATTTATTTTAGTTGGAGATGGACAGAATACCTTCATTTTACTTATTTACTTTTATGCGGTACTAAGGATCAAACAAGGTAGAGCACCTGCCTGGCAAGTGCTCTATCACTGAGCTACAGCCTCAGCCCCTGCTTAATCTTACAATAAAAACATACTGTCCGTTAACAAACAATGAAAATAAAAACTACCCACATTGACAAGCCACCATTTAGTAAGTGCTCACTTCACATTGGGTCCCACTCGGTGTGTACACTGATTTAAATGATTTTAACTCTTTGTTATTATTGCCCCTTTTTGGCAGATGGTGAAACTGGAGACCGGCCAGGGCAACATTCTGCCTTCCCTAAAGCCTTCTCTGTCGATCATCTCCTCGTTATATGACTGTTCCTGAAATAAAGACAATCTTTTCTAATGAAAACTTCTGCAAAATCTTGGCTAGAAATAGCCAGTGCCTAGGCTACCATCCTATTTCAACCAATCTTTTTAAAAGTGGACAATGCTCTCGCTTCCCCAGCTCTCCCTATGCCAGGCTGGACTGGCACTTTTCCACTTCTCTCCACTTCAAGACTCTTCAGCACGGGAACACACTAAGACTTGCTGTCTGCCTTTTCACTACCTTCCTGTAAACTTGCTGCCTTTAGACTTTTCTCACTACCAAGGCATCAAGTCACCCCATTTAAGTGACCCCGTGACTCCATGCTGCGGCTCAGCCTCAGCCTTTCATGGCCTGCTCAGCACACCCACATCAGGGCCCCAGTCCCCTCCAACAGATTTCCATTTCACTCTACTTCATTCTACACATTTTCTCAATCCACAAACCATCCATTCTTTGCAGTTGCTACTTTTTGAGATGTCTTCCACCGTCAGAAAACATACCCTTATTCCTGGCAAGTGGAAAAGACAAAACTTTGAAGAAAGGAAAAAATTCTTAAAATAGGTACATTTTGAAAATGCCGTTAGTGTCTTTTCTTTCTTTTTTTGGTACTGGGAAATGAACCCGGGGCACTTAATCACTGAACCATCTCCCCAGCCCTCCCCACTTTTTTGAGACAGGGTCTCGCTAAGTTATACACTGCATCACTAAGTTGCTGAGGCTGGTCTTGAACTTGTGATCCTCCTGACTCCACCTCTTGAGTACTGAAAATGCTTCTGGTTTCTTGAAGTACTGTTCCAGCTGTGGGTCAGATACCTCAGCAACCCACCGTCAGAGCTCCCCGGAGTGTCAATAATCCTTTGCAATAAACAACTCCTCTGTTTCCTTTCCCCGTGAATGGCACCACTATTCACTCACACACTCAGCCCAGTCATTCTGAATTCTTGGCCTAACTCTCTACATCTACTCCTACAACCAAATTCAACCAACTCTTTTTTTTTTAAAGTCTTCCCAAGTTGTTCCTTCCTGATAATCAACATTATTCTGTGCAAATAATCTTTTAAAAGTTTATTAAAATATTCTCCACAAACCATTCCCCAACACTTCCACATCCCTTTCAGAATCAACTCGGTGCCAAACCTGGTGATTTCCCCTCAGTGCATCACTCCATTAATAAGGCCCTTTAGAAACCAATGATTTACCCTACTGTCAAACTTACTCCATGACAGCCATTTTCTTTTCAAGACTCTATGCTCACTTGGCTTCTCAAAAATTACTCTAACTTCTCCTGCTTCTCTCAGGATCATTCCTTAAATGTTATTTGTTATTACTCAGGATTGCGTCTTTGGTCCATTACTCTACATCTCTCTCTGATCAATCCTGTGGCTTCACTACCAACCATGTCCAGGTAATTACATGTCCTATCTACTCTGGCTTGACATCCAGACTTCTGCTTACTAAACATGGTCTTGACAGTAACTTCAAACTCAATATCTTATTGAACCTGCTATTTCTATTATATTCTTATCTCAAATAATTTCCAGCTATTGGTCTGTTGTCTCTCAGTTCCAGTTTCACCCTTTTTGCCTCTTCTATGAACAGACAGACCCCTTGGAATCGTTTTTCCTTTGCCATCTGGCACTGAGGTTTGGTCAGTAGAGGGCGCCGGAGAGAGTGCAGGAAAAAGTGTGGCCTCCTTGGCCCAGCGCTCTCTGGGCAGGCTTCAGCTGCACTCCCAGCTTCTCCAGGGCCTGGGTGGTCAGTAGCACGCAGTGGTCAGCTTCTCCCAGCATTCTTCCAAATCTCCAGTCTCGGAGCAGTGTCTCTGGTGAGCAGTGTCTCTCCATGAACAGCTTCCCCCAGCACCTCAGAGGACAGATTTCCAGCAAGTTCCATTAGCATGACATCTGAGCTACTTCTGTCATTCAGTGAGCCGTGGAAGAAGTAGAAATTTGTTCTCACAGGGCTACATGCATCTTCTGGATGTGGATTTTTCTAGTCTATAAAGCTTCTGCCATCTATGGTCTCACAGAGTACCTTGTCCCTTGTCAGAGGACAGTGTCAAATCAAGCCACATTTCAGGTCAAGAATTCTTTTCAGCTGGGTGCGGTGGTGCACACCTGTAATCCCAGCGGCTAGGGAGGCCGAGGGGGAGGATTTCGAGTTCATATGCCAGCCTCAGTAAAAGCGAGGCATTAAGCAATTCAGTGAGACCCTGTCTCTAAATAAATAAAATATAAAATAGGGCTGGGGGGTGTGGCTCAGTGGGCAAGTACCCCTGAGTTAAAAAACCAAAAACAAAACAAAAAACTAACCCCACAAACAAAAAGATCAAAAAGAATATTTTTTTTTCCATAGCAAAGGAAGTACAATAGGGGAATTAACTGGCCTTACTACCTATACCATCATCTGAAGGTGGCTAGCCACGTGATGGGTAGGGTGGCCACTGAAGACTCAATACAAAGCAAGTTAGGGGACAACATGCTCAGCGGAGGGCTTCTGTCTTGCAGGAAACAAGTATGAATCTCTCCCACAGCCAGAATCCACAAACAAAAAGATGAAGGCGGGAGTGGTCTCCCTCACAATCACACCTACGAGGCCACTTACAGAATTCTTGCTTCCTGTCTGATAGCTCCATTTAGAGAACTTAGTCCTTGAGAGAGAAAATGCTTCCTCCAAAAGACACAAAAATGGTTCCACACAACGGAGAACGGCGATGGCCGCCTGGACATGGGGACTCCTATGACGGGCAGAAACAGGCTGGTTCTGACTACCAAGGGGAGAGTGGTTTTCTGACTCAGAATGAAAGCAGTGAAGACTGCGGAACCCAGAGGTTTCTCTGGGCGCTGTGCACAGTCCCTTGCCCAACATTATAGGCAACTAAAAGGGACAGGGAGAAATGCAGCTCCAATCCTTTGAAAATAAAGGTTTGGATCATCCAACCCGTTAAGGGGCCTAGAACAGTCAAGGTTCAACTTGAAAGCAGAGTAAATAAAGGATAACAATGAAAGAAGGAAGACACTGACACTAACGGCAGGTTGTGACCAGCTATTGAATAAGGACGGCACAGGGTAAGTCACCCCAATCTGAAAACCCCAAATCTGAAACTTTTTGCATATGTGATACTCAAGAAATTTTGGATTTTGAAGCATTTTGGATTAGGGATTACATAAACCAGTAGTTTATGTAAATATTCTAAAATCCAAAACACTCCAATACTTTAAGCACTTCCACCAGAGGAAGGGACCTCAGCCCTGGAGTGGCCTGACATGGTTTCCACTGCTTGTTCCAGGTTTGTGGTAATCTGTTTGGGTCGACCGTTACCTTTCTTCTCTTTCTCATTTTTACCTTACTCAAAAGTTAAATAGAAGAACTTTATAATTTAGTGTTTTTGGTAAGAAACTGTGGCTGAACTCAAGGGGAAATTAATAGGGCCAACACTGGTACAATGACAACTGGGACTGCACAGCTTCTCATCTTCGTCATGTTTAAGAAAGAAAGCTGCATTCTGTTACGCAGAAAGAGCAGTTTGCCACTGTGAGCAGAGTTTCCACGTGTACAGAAGGATGTACGTGGAAGGTGAGTGGTCAGAGGGGGGGCTGAACTGTACTGATTACTCAACCTTTCTGGCTGCTTTGTGAAAGTAATGGATTCAGCCTGTTACATATTTTTTCCTTTGCTAGCCGGCACTGAAGCCACGTCAACAGAGTGTGCAGAAGAGACACTGTAAAAAGACCTGGCTCCCGGGCCTGGTGTGCTCTCTCCGGCTACACAGGCAGCTCTCCCAAGCTCACCTTGCCAGGAACCCGCGGCTTCCACCAGGCACCCCTCTGGCAGTTTTGTAGTGGAGTGCCACTAGTGAGACGCCTCTCCTAGGCTGTCACTCTCTGCTTGCTATCCTGAAGGGTACACTTCCCACAATTCCTCTGGGGTGGCATCACAATGACTACTCTCTGCTCAGCAGTAAGCCATGGCTGTGCCCAGGAGACGGGAGTTCAGCAGGGGGCAGGATGCATGCCATCTCCATCCCAAGGTTGGTGACTTCTTCTGTGTGCTACTCATAGAATCTTCAGAGTTCTTTCACCTTTTTCTGACCAATTCCTTGCTATGCTAATTCCTTGCTAGAGTTAATAATTCTTAAAGTTCCTCTCTTCTGCCCAGACCACCCACGGCACTGCGCAGGTGAGGAAGCTGAGGCAGCTTTCATTACAACTCCCCTCACCCTCTGCAACAACATCAGCGACAGCTGATCATCAATTTCTGATGATTCCAGTCCTATATCGCCATGGGAGTAGGTTTTTTCCAGGCACTTTCTCAGTTTGGAGCTTGGAAGGCAACACAGCTACCGCAGCAGGGCTCTGCCCAGTGCGTCATCTCGAGGGTCTTCGGCGCACCCTTTGCTGCTGCTGTTTTCTGTCCTGAGCTACTTTCAATCTATGCCTAGGGTTATTTTTTCTAAAACATAAACCTAAATCATGCAATTCTCTGCTTAAAACTCTTAATCTCATATTTTCAGAAGAAAGGTCAGGCCCCCAAGTTCCCCCCGATTTAGTGCCTGGCTCTCTAGGCATCTCTACCCAAGGGGAGCTGCATTATCTGCCACTCACACCACCCTCTTCTGACCATCACTTTTGTATTTCTGGCCTCATTACAGGGAACTACTTGCCATTTCTCCAGTAAGGTTTAAGACACCCCGGTCACATCTAGGCCTCCATACACGTGGTTCCCTGATTGAGAAAATCCAACTCCCTCTGGGCAAAACCCACTGCTGATAGGACTCTAATAACAGACTACCATCGCCACTACCTTAGACCCCCACTGACGTGCGTACGTGCACTCATTGAACCACACCCAGGGGGTCTCTCCTGGGATGGGTGAGGGCTCCCCGAGGAAGGCCGTATTTTAGATGCACTTGTTCATCAGAGATCAACATAAACTCAAACTGATTTAATTTTCTCTCACCTCCAGAAAGGTCCATCTTATTGCTCTGTACATTTTCTTCTGGTGAGTCTCTCTGAAATAAGAAAAAGTAACATGTTAGCAGAACTTAATGTTAATGAAAACAAATAAAAGTGAATTTTAGTGTATTTCACAAAAGCTTCATTTTTCATTATATTTTAATGTAAAAAACTTTCAATGAGATGTGATCTGGGTTTTTAGCTTAAACTATAAAAATTAAGGTTTGAAGGTCAATTTTACTCTAACTGCAATGATATTTTAAGGACCCAAGGATGAGGAATGACTTTTAAGAAAACAAAAATATGAAATTGGGATAAATTATGGACCACTACCGAAAGGGGAGGGGCTACTGGAAAACACACTTACCGAAAAACTGATATTTGAAAACTGTTTAACAAATGGATTTATCCATGCTTCTTCTTGTTTGTTTCCACCTTTCATCATTCCCTTTGTAAAATAAAAGAGTAGAAAAGATGCCATGGCCATCTCTATTTATCTGGGTATAGTGATGGATTAAATAAAACTTCAAGACAATTCCCAACTCTCATTTTTAGCCAATAATTTCTCCTCCAACCAACTCTTATCAGAGTTGTTGACATTATAAAAGCAACTTATTTGATTTTCAACTTCCTTTGCTCCAGTCCTCTGATATAGCTGTAATGTACAGAGAAATCTCTAAAGGCAGGCAGTCAGAAGGAAAAGACAGAAGCAAAGGCCCTGAGGACCCCCTAAATGAAAAAGGGGCCTCTGAACAATGAGGACCTGTCCACTGGGCAGTTCTCAATCTACAAATGGACTCTGTTCTGTAAGATTTATTATAATTTGGATTTTTAGAATTCTCATACCAAAGTGAAAAATAGTGATTCACTTCTCAAGTTAGTCCAAAAAAAATAATTTAACCTTTAATTATGCTATGTGTACTATACTGAAGAAACACCATGTGTTTCCCCATGAAAAGATATTTAAACTTTCTATTTGTGTTGCCAAGAACACAGCATCTCCAGCAGCAGTGGAAGCTGGATCCCTCCCGCTTCCTGTTGGCTCTCTGAGGCTGGCTGGGGTACGGAAGGTACAGACACCACCCTGACACCCGGGCTGAAACAATGAAGGCACATGATCAGCAGCAGCCTGGTAGACAGAGGCCGGAGTCTCAGAAACCGAGGTCTCCCGTCCATGTGAAGACTGCAGACCATCCTCAAGTCTGTGGCCTGAATTTCCCTTTCCCATTGCTACTACCTGTTCCTTCTGACTGTGAAACAGAACCCAGCTTCATAATTAACCCCCTAAATGCAGGTCTCTGAAGCAAGCACCTAACCCTCTCCAAGGCTCTCAAGTCGTCTTTGATTCCTTTTCCTTTCACTCCCGCCCCCTCTAACTAGGTGCCAAGTTTTCTGTCCCTTGAATTCTAAAATGTCTTTCAAATTAGTCCCTTCAACTACACATTTATTCTAATTTCCCAAATCAAACCCTCTTTTCTAACTTGAATTAATGGAAAAGCTTCCTGCGATTCCTAAATCTGGTCTCTCCTGTTCCAATTTATATTTCATACTATCATTGGCTAGTTTTTAAAAAATTCACTGATGTTCTCTTCTATTCTTTTTCATTGGCTCCATATTTTATGTAAAATAAAGTTCAAATTCCTTGGCATGATACTGAGAATACCTTAATAATCTCTCTAATTTAACTACAGAGCCAGATCTCCTACCACTTCTTTCTAGAAAGTTGCCTTTTAGTAATGTCAGGCTTCTATTCTCCTTAATACATCCCACCCCAGGCATCTTCCAAATTCCAGCTGACACTCTTAGGAAGCTCTCCTAATGCCCCATATGAAATCATGAGCTCCTTGAATGCACAGCTCATCTCTTAAGTGAATTTTAATCCCCAGCACCAAGCACAGTACCTGGCACACAGCAGAAGCTAAATAAATGTTTGCAGTTGCTTTCTAAAGAATTTTACTAGTAGAAACAAAGGAGAAAGAGTAAAAAGGCTACACACCCTTTCCCTTCTCCTTTTTTTGCCACTCAGACCCTGTAAGGAAAGACAAAGTCACAAAACAGCATGGTCCAGTGGGAAGAACACAGGGTTTGGAATCGGAAGACCTAAGCTTAAGTCCTTGCTCTGTCACTAGTTATGCAAATTTGGGCAAGTCACCACCTTTTGCAGCCTCAAATTCCTCATCAGTATCCTATCTTAGAAGGTTGTGAGGATCAAATGATTCATGTAGAAGCGTTTCATAAGCCATATGGCAAGGCAATAGGCAAACTCAGCCAAATGAAGAAAGTATGAGGTAAAAATGGCAGGTCCTAGACTGCGAATCCCAGGATGAAAAGGGGAACTCTGGCAGCCAGCCAGTCCAGCCACCCACTGGATCTCTGACGTCTAAGGTCACCCAGAAGTCAAATAGGGTGGGAAGGACATGTTAGAACCACCTGGGAGACTAGGCACATATTTTGAAAGATGTCCCCAGGAGAATCTGACACCCAATATCACCTCTTAGAGAACCAGTGCTCTAAATTAGAGGTTCCTAAACCTGGATCTGTATCAGAGACATCTGGGGAACGTTTAGGACAGGACACTTGACCCTATTTCCAAAACTTCAAGAGACCTGGGGTACAGGAAAAGATACTGTTAACAAATGCCAGATGATTCTGATATAAACCAGGTTTGGGAATACAATCTGTCCACATATTAAAACAAAAATCAAACTCAGCCCATATCTAGGGATTTTTGTCATAGGACCTTCTGGGATGAGGAAGGGCCAAAGGTGGCAGATGAATAGGAGAATGGTGACTTGGGTAAGGGGGATGTCAGGGGCTCTGGTGAAGAGGTGGAATGGGAGGACTGGCAGTGGGATGCCAAGCGTCACCATGGAGATCTGCCTTCTCTCCATCCTCACCACTGCAGGCACCACCCTGGGAGGCGGGGTCGCCCCGGGCAGCGCTAGTGGAGGGGAGTCGGAGAGAGATCCCAAGCTGTAGCAGTGGGGAGAAAGGAAGTTCCTGTGGGCTTCGGTTTTCCTAGGTGGCTGCCCATATAAGAGGCTGTACCTAAGTTGGGGACTGCCTGGACTACACTGATAGCCATAAATGGGCAGGCAGGAGGTTAATTTTCTGTGGGTAAACTACCTTTGGAAATGAAAGTTTCAAGGGCTTTGCCCTTGAAATGTTTACCTTCGATGACATTTTCTTGGTATATGGTGGCCAATTTAAAGATGAGTTAAGCTCTTGAGATGAGTTACTATTCCACATTCCAATCTCTACATCCTCTTCCTCTTCCCAGCCAGTGGGGCGATTTCCAGGCAATGGCATATCATCACCACACCAGCCATCTTGCATAGATTTTGGCCCTGATTGTGGATTTGTGATAGAAACAGACTTTTAATAAAACAATTCTTTCTAGAAGAAAGTATACATTAAAGAGTGGAGAGAGGGAACCTAAAACAAAAGAAAACAAAACACTATTTCTTTTGCCAAATTTGCATAATAGGAATGTACATTTTATACAGAGCTAAAAGTCCAATTAAAGAAGAATTTATTTTCATTAAATCTTCCCCTATGCCTTTACCAATTATAGGGTCCCTAAACACAGACAATGGTGGCTTTCATGGGTTCCCAATTAATCTGCATAGCGACACAAATGAAATTTGAAAAGATCAAATTGATAAATATTTTCAAAGAGTTTTAGAACTCAAAGGCAGAAAGCAGTTTCTCCCTATACACGGCCTTTGGGATTCCAATAAGGTCTAATATACACAGTGAGTGGGACAGTGACAGGGTTGATCTGAATCTTAGGTGTCTCTCAAATTAAATGAACTTTTTGAGAAACATCTGGCAGTTTGGAGATGTGTCCCATGTTATATTCTTTCAGCCTCTCAGGTTGGATGGCACGAAAGATGTCAGACTATTTATAGATTGTCCAATTTGGTAAAATATAATTTAAACTTGGTAAGAAGTATGTAAATCATTAATGATTACAATTTGAGGAAAATGAACATAAAAAAAATTTAGACAGGAGACAGAAGAATAAATCATGTTACAAACTCAAAGAGCCAAGTGCTGAGTATCATCTTGTATACCACAGTACACCCACACATCATCAACAATGTACAAGTATTATCCAATTATTCAACAGTAGTCAGTGCTACATACTAGCTTCCAGGGATCAAGGGTAACTTACCAGATTTGCTTAACGCTTGTGGACCAACAGAGCTGGAGCCCCAGGTGGATGTGTTGGATGCCGGAGCAATGGGTTCCCCCCAGCTGGGACCACTGTCTATGGGTTTACCCCATGCTGAAGTACCATTATCCACAGTTGTGGCTGGAGTAGAAGGCTCCCCCCAGGGCTCACCCCAGCCTTTAGAAAGTATGGGAAAAAAGTCATCAGCATAGATGTTAAGAAAGTACAGTGGAATAAGGGGCAATAAAGAATACTTGGGAATCAAGGATGAAGAATTCCACATTTACATATAAATAATGATTCTGTGGTAGGCATTTGTTTTATAAAAAGACGACAAACCACTTCCCAATGACAAATTTAACTTCATGTTTTTTTTTTTTTTTTTAAACCTCTTCTTTCAAAATTGCCCTATGGGCCTATAGTAGATCCTTTTGAATAACCTTAATCATGGTACCCCCCCCCCAAAAAAAAAAATCCTCCTTTATGGATTAGCTTAATTCCTAGTAAAATCTTTCTAAACCAAACCTAGTGAATTTAAGGTGATTAAGTTGGGTAATAGTGTAAAAATTTATACTATTAATTACATGACTATAATTTTTTACCAATGACTAACAATAGCTAAGTATCCTACTTTTATATATGTTGGATAATACTTATTAAATATTACACCGAGGGGCTGGGATTGTGGCTCAGCGGTAGAGCGCTCGCCTAGCACGGGCGGGACCCGGGTTCAATCCTCAGCACCGCATAAAAATAAAGGCATTGTGTTGTGTCCATCTACACCTAAAAAAATAAATATTGAAAAAAAAATATTACACTGAAGTTGTCCAAAGCCAACAACATCAAAGCCATAAACATTTTGTTAAAAGAACCTCAACAAGGAGAGGCTTTCCCTTAGATAAATAAGTGTTTCTTCTAAGAATTAAACCTAAGACTCAGACTTAAAAAATTAGGTGCTGACTGACAAGTAAGTCCATGAAAACATCCCTATCTCTATGTATGATAAGACTATTCAACAAAAAATCCATTAACAAAGACAGTGCATGTCAATGTTGTGAAAATAACTTGTAGAGATAAGAATTAGACCACTATATGGAAATAGGAATACACAAGAAAGGTATCACCAAAATGTTCAATCATACACACCTGCACCTAAACAGACCTGGACTGCATACCTACCTAAACAAAACCAAAAACCAAACAAAAGAAAACCAGCTGAAGGGCACTTGACTGTCAATCGCCAGCACCCTAAAACATACCAAAAAAACCTTTCTTCCTAGGCCAAGTACAATGATGTCTAGAGAGCACAGTATTCAGAAAACTGTTTTACTTCCAAGGTATTCTAGTCAAATAATAAAACCAAATGAAGCCCTGACTCAAAACAATGAGAGAAGTATAGCATACTCCCACCTGACCCCACTTTTCAGATAATACACTCCCAATAGGGAACAATATTGCCAAGGTGGAGCTCAACTACCTGGGTGAACATCACCCCTCATCTCCCCGCCAGGCTTTTCCAGATTAGAGGAAAGGCCTTTGTGCGGCTGATACAGAGCCTTCGTAAAGGGGACTCCACAAAGTGGAAGCTTACCAGAGCCGCTGCTTGCCTCTTTGCTGGAGATGGCACTTGCAGAAGGCAGCAGCTGATGTACCTGTGCTTGCTGGTCTGAACGGCTGCTGCCATTTGGGACGTTTTTGTTCCACATGTTCACATTTTTGTAGTTGTATTTGCTTGGATCTCCCCAGGCAGAAGTTCCATCATCAATCTCCATTTTGCGTCGTATGGATTCTGGGGATGGTTCCTCCCAGCCTGTGGGCTCTTCTTCTTTTGCTGGGGCTGGTATGGGTCCCCCCAGCCAGCCTGTGCCAGGAGGCTTGCCTGTAGCTGGTGGGATTCCCCAGGACCCAACAAGGTCTTGTTGCTTGTTCCAGTCCGGAGAACTGACTGGCTTTGATGAATCTCCCCAACCTAGAGACTGATTAGACTTTGGAGGGTCTCCCCATCCCTGGGAAGGATTAGGTTTAGCAGATTCATCCCATCCTGATGAATTATTTGGATTTATGTTATTTCCCCAAGTAAAAGAACTAGTTTTACCAAGTTCATTCCAACCAGAAACGGACCTATCACTGTCACTACCTCCTGAGCTGGACTTTTTATTAGCCTCCCCCCAATGGTTACTCCTTGAGGTTTCTCCCCAGTTGTCACTGGCAGAAACGGACCAACCTTGGCTTGCCTTCTGTCCATCACCCCATCCCTGTTTGTTCTTTTGCGAATCATTCCACGCAGACTTCTCCTCTTTGCAATTCCCCCACTGATTGCTCTTGATCATTCCTGTAGCAGCAGAATCATCTTCCCACCCCCCCTGGCAGTTTGAGCCTTTGGAATCTCCCCACCTCAGAGCAGGCTTGGGATCGCCCCACCCCGATACAGCTGAGGTATCATTACCATTAGGGCCAGTCTTCTCCATACATGCCCCTGAGTTAAGAGTCTGTGCTGCAGAGCTTCCCCAGGCCTCGGTCCCATTGTCAGTCTTTCTTTCCCCTCTGGGTGATGTTTCGGTATCCCAGGCAGTATTCTGCTTAATAGGAGTCTGTCCCCAGCCAGAGTTGGACAGGACACGTGGATCTAAGTCAGTTCTGTTCACGATGCTTTGGAGTAATGTGTGCTGATCAAGTTTTCTTCTGTCTCGACTCTGACTGTCCCCAGTTGCTTTTTCCTCTAAGCGTCCAGTGCTTTCTGTGCTACCCTCACTCTCCACTGCACCTCCTGTTTTGGCCCACACGCTGCTTTGCTCATTTGTCTGAGATGTGGCAGAACCCTGATCCTCTTCCTCAGTAGACTTCCATCCATTTGTAAACTTCTTTCCATTGCCGTTTGCACTGTCACTGGAATGCTGATTGCTAGGCAGTTTGTTCCACTCGACGCTGGGTATATTAGTGCCAGTGTTTTGTGCAGGGGTTCCCCATCCTCTTCGACTTCCTCCAGAATTCGCACCATTTCCACTTCCCCATGACGTACTCTGGGAATTTGCTGCCCCAGACTCCCAAACGCTTCCTCCTTTATTTGTGTTAACTTGAAAGTTAGTGCCCACAGGCCCATTGATGCCAGGCTGCATTAGAGTTGCATTCACAGTGTCACCATTAGCTTGGCCATTAGGGCCGGAACACTTGTCTCCAGAGTAATTAGAACCATAGGCACCCCATGTAGTACCATAAGAGCCCCCACTTTTTGACTCTCCATTGCTAAGATGAGAAAGGGAAGTGCCATTCATAACTGATGGAGCCTGTATTTGAGGATGATTCATTGTGCTCACACGCCAGGCCCCTGTATTACTACTAGGCAGTTCATTATTCTGTACTGAACCGGAGTTTGGTAAACTAGAGGTCATAAAGTTAGTAGTGTTATTTGGTCCAGTCATTTCAGTGGTAATATTTTGAGGTTGACCACTGAATGAAACCTTCTGTGTACCACTTACTTCAGATTCACAAGTTTCCTGAAGGCTTCCCCAGGTACCATGGGTAGAAGAACCACTCACTTTAGAGTTAATACTCTGATTGTTAGGCATCTGGCCTATGGTACTGCACTGAATATTGATGCCAGAATTACCACTCCCTACAGGCCCTTTTAGGGCAAGTCCATTGTTCTCTAATACTGGCCAGGCACCATGGTTGCTAGCTGAATTCAAAGTGCTTGGATTTAACCCTCCATTTGATGAAGAACTTACAGTGCCCCAAGCATTCATTCTATTGTTGCTACTTTCTGATTTGCTTTCAGGAGCATCCACAGAGACCTGACATGTGCTTATTATGGCTCCATGGGAAAACCCCCACGGTCCAGTACTGCTTCCATGGCCCACATTATTGCTGCTGCTACCAACCACAAACTTGTTTTGGGAACCAAGTCCAGTGCTATTCCGAAGGCTATCTTTTTCACCACCTGTGCTCCCTGAAGCCATGATAGTGATGTTTCTCTCTGATTCAGAACTGGAGGCAGAATCAGCATCCACACATTCTGAAGCCAATTCTGGATCACTGCCAGGGACTGAAGGCCATACTTCTTTTTCCAACAAGTCGCTCACAACAGCATTCTTACAGTTTGTGCTGGAGTCACTCGTAGAAGACACAGGTCCCCGCTGGGAATTTTCATAATGGGATCCTGAAGTATTGTGGTTTATATCTAGAATAAAGGAGAAAGGCACAGTTTATAAAGTGCTAGTCATTTTCAAAATGACACAAAACAGTCTCAGAAAAATGGCAAGTATGTCAAAACTACATGTGGTTCCTCCACTTTAATAAGATAAGGCGCCTGGCAGGATGGTTACAAGAACACTGCTTATCTTTCAGCCACCAACTTTCCATATCCAGTAAGTTTACACAGACAGAGGATTTTGCAGCTTTGCTCATTAATATTATCCTACAGCCCTGGAACATAACAGTCCCTCAATAAATGCTGGATGAATGAACTGTTAACACATCAGCCAGAAAAGAATTCTGATGTCAGAGGGACTGGTGGCAGTGATGTGTTATAATAATGGAGCAACCCAGACTCACAGGCTGGACTTGGGAAAGAGGAGGCTGAGATGAAGGCAGGTAAAGATAAATAACCTAAACTTGATAAAATATATTAGCAATGTATTAGGGATCCTTTTCCCATTCTGCTTCCTAGAATAGCCTGTCCATACAACTCTTTTCAGTTTATAAGAATTCCAAAGTTTTATCCATTATATTTCCATTTCTTCAGTGTTTACATTCAGCTAAAATACTGCACACAAACAAGAATTATTTTTAGCTTGACTCAATAAGATTTTTACCTGCAAAGCCAAGTTTTTTAAAAGAGACAACAAAAAAACACAACGATTGACATATGAAAGATCACCAAATCATTATGATAAAAGTCAGCTGCTGACATTAAGAACCACAAATGATCAGCCATATAATCCTACAATCTGAGATTGTCTGCTATGTATTATTATCTAGTTACTTCACCACAGGCTGGGCAATCCGAACATTTCTGATAATTCCCAGGTTCTTTATTGTCATTTGGTTTAAGGCTCTGGAAGGTAGAAATTCCTCAGGGATATTAACTACAAAAGATGTTTGCATTCAGCCCGTCTTGAGGGGGTTATGTTGTAGTTCTCTACTAGAGTAAGAATCAGAATTACATGTAGAGCTTTTAAATGCACACATCATGTCCCATGGAGGGTTTTTTTTTTTTTGGGGGTGGGTGGGTGGGGTGGGTACCAGGGATTAAAACCAGGGTCGCTTAACTAGGGCCACATCCCCAGCCCTTTTTTATATTTTATTTAGAGACAAGGTCTTGCTGGGTTACTCAGGGTCTCACTAAGTTGCTGAGGCTGCAATCCTCCTGCCTCAGCCTCCCCAAGCTGCTGGGATTACAGGCATGCACCCCCATGCCCTGCATGTCCCATACTTCATGGTTATAAAGCCTAGGAAATAAATGTAAATTGCTACTAGGGAGTTTTGCTAATATGGAAAATCAGATTCTGCTTGTATCATTATCTCTCAAAGTATACACTGTTAGGAAGTAACAGATGATAAGCCAGAAAGAGTGGCAGGAAAAGGGACTACAGAGACCAGAAATGTATATGTAATTCACCAAATATATACATTAAAGCTTCATAGGTGACTCTAATCTCTACTCCCTGCTTAGGAATCATTTTGTTAAGTTATCAGATGAAAAGTTTGTTATCTTTCAACGCACATGAAAAGAATTTCTCATGAAATAAAGGGTACTAAAAAGTCAATCTCACGGAGTAAAAACAAATCAGCATACTGACGTCCGCACCAGCCCATCAACAGATGTTCAGCTACATGTCGTGAGCTTTAACACACTTTCATAACCCCACAGGATAGGTATTACCTTTGCTCTCCAGATGAGAAAATCACCATTCAGAAGTTAATTTGTAGAAACCAAGAGAGATCTGTCAGAATCCTTCATGAAGCAAGGTGACTACATGGCTGAGTCTATAGAGGCAACTTGACTCAAGTCTGGATTCTATGCGGTAGACTTGTGACAAAATCTGTGAAGCAGGGGTACTTCCTAACCTAGTTACTTTGCCGACTGTACCATCTTATGCAAAACGTTTAGCTCACACTGTCAGCAAGGTAAGTAGTGATCAAAAGCACAGAGTCTGAGACATTTTACCATTTACTATCTGTATGATCACTAGCAGGATCTCTGCCTTAGTTTCTTCATAGTACCAATCTAATGCAACTGTTATGAGGATTATGATTAACAACTATAAGCCATATCTGATTCATATAACACTTAAAAAATGAAGGCCATTATTATCATTAATTAATGCATGCTAAAGATTATTATCATTTTTCATTCTCCAGAACATATTTTTCATTCTACCAGGTCTCCCTGATGAAGAATATGAGAACTCATAGAACTTGCTTACTTAAAATCTCCTCCTTGATATCATGCACAGAATAACTGGACTTTTATTCCCAAGAGATGTCTCCTCCCAAAAAAGGGGAGACAGAACTCTCCTAGATTTCCTCAACTCAGTGAGTTTCTAAAACCCTTTATCCTTTATTCCTTGCTGTGTACAGAAAATCCCAAACATAACCAAGTCCTGAATCCAGACTTTTCTTCTAAATCTAGAATACTTCCTTCAGCCATCACTTCTGTCCTCTCCTGGATTACTGCAAAAGTATTTCTGCTGCCATTATTTTCCATGTGTGTTGTCACTTTTATAAAGTAAGAAAAAGAGATTGGGCATCTAAAACAAAACGACTCAAAAATAAAAGAATGACCCAAAATTTAACAATGTAGTGTCAGCAGCATTCCCACAATAATAGGAGAAAGACAAGGACACTTGTCATCAACACTCTTAAACTCTACCCTGGACATGTGAACCCAGGAAATAGGGTCCAAAATGAGAGATAAATTCATGAAGATCAAAAAGACCAACATGTGAAAAACAATAGTTTTCTAATATCCATTTTCAATGAGAAAATGTGATAGAAAAAAGATCCTAATCAGTACAACTCATAAAATCACTTGAACATACTAATAAAAATATTTAAATTTCATTTTAATTTTTATATATGTAATTTCTAGATGTATGTGGTGCTGAGGATCGAACCCAGAACCTCGCATGTGCTAGGCGAGCGCTCTACTGCTGAGCCACAACCCCAGCCCTCGTTTTAAATTTTATTGTAAGTCACAGAAGACAACTTGATTATGTACAGAAACTTGTTCCTAGATAGGAAGATCTAACAATTTTAACATAATTACAAGGAACTGTTAAACATATTAACCATGTATGATGATTAAAAGTGATTTTAAGATTCATGTTAAAAAATGGGAGTCTCTACTCCACTTCCCCCAATAAATCTCAAACAGAATTTATGAGGGAGGGAATTCACATTATCAGGCAGTACTGCACTGAGAGAATATGCAAACATACTGAACAGAAAATCCAGGAATAGTCCTAAGCATATGTCAAGGTTAGTGTTTTGGATGTGGGGGAGGTATTCAGTACTTGAAAAATATTTTCGAATGAGACAATATATTCAAAATAATACCAAATGATTAATATTAGAAGTAAGTCATGCCTAAAACCCTGGGTTCAATCATGACCACCATTTAAAAAAAAAAAAAAAAGTGTAATGGCAAATGATGAAACCATGAAGTTATAGAATTTTTTATACACAAATCATAGAAACTACAAAAGGAATGATAGGTTAGACTACTTATTTTTAAAGTGGAACCTTTTAATATCAGAATGAAGAAAAGCAGAAAAACAAACACTAGAATTCACTCTGCAAAAGAGTTCTGTTGCCTTTAACACTAGCAAAAAATGTTCCCACATTCTAGTCTAGTCCTGATTTTGGAACCATTGGTAGTGATCTAAGACTGTCTTTTGCTATATTTTCTTTTAGGAAAGTAAGGAGAGGTACCATGAATAATTATTAGCTAAAATTCCATTTTTAATCTGGATCCTACTTTAGTTTCAACAAAACCTAAATTAAAGACCATTCTAAAAACTGCACATCAAGGATAAGTCACAAGGCATTTTTAGTTATGAAAAGAGTTATAGTTTAGGATGAAAAATTAAATGGTATGGAGGGGAAACAGACACAATTCCAACTAAAGGAGAGAAAAGAAAACGCATCCTCAGAAATCACAGGTGCAGAAGCTATTTCAGAGTTGAAGAAGTTAAATAATATATTTCCCCTTTCAGACAAGGGGAACACCGGTGTTCAAAATATCTGAGGATAAACATACAGGAATACCATTAAGTAGATTATCACTACTTTTTTTAAAAAAATATTTATTTAGTTGTAGATGAACACACAGTATCTGCTTTTGTTTGTTTTTTATGTGGTGCTGAGGATTGAACCCAGGGCCTCATACATGCGAGGCAAGCACTTTACCACTGAGCTACAGCCTCAGCCCTATCACTACTTTATTCCCCCAGGAAATAGAAACATTAAGGCTGTAAATCTCTGTGGTAATGCAAAGAAAAAGAGCAGGTTTTTTTTTTTTTTTTAATTTAATGCAAATCTTTACAAACCATAATGCTATAAGCAAACTAAGATTTAGAAGGTTGCATGTTACTTAGAAACATCTGGAATCCAGAATGGCATCAGCATCCTACGTTTACACAAAATCATCAAGAGAGAATGGGGGCAGCTCTAGTACTACACCTCAGGAAGAATACAGTCAGTCCTGGTGGTGCACACCTGTACGCCTGGCAACGTGGGAGGCCTAGGATCACAGCCTCAGCAACTTAGTGATAGCCTGTTTCAAAAAATAAAGGACTGGGATGTGTATCATTGGTCAAGCACCCCTGGATTCAATCCCCAGCACTGGAAGCAAGCAAACACACACACACACACACACACAATTGCATTACTGTACTTCTATTCAGAGAGATTATGTAGGGAGCAAAGACTGGTGATAATTCAAGTGGCTAATAAACAGCATGTGTGGGAAGAATTTAGACCGTTGTAAGTTCATGAGCAAGTTTTTTCTTACAAAATACATGACATATAACAAAACAGTCGAATTATTTGCTTTTCTACCTTAGACTTTATTTCTATAGAAAGAGAAGAGCTTAATAAATAAGTAATCTTTAGGTTTAACAGTGTTTCCATGGAGTGTGAGATAGACCACCAAGAATATGAGAGAACCTTAAATGCACAATTTCAAATAGCTCTTAAAAGTGACAAAGTCCATGATGTCTCTTTTGGTTATTTCAGCCTTTGGTGCTGGGTCACCAAACATTTTATGTAAAGGTCTAGTTAATAAATATTTTGTGGGCTAGATAGACAGCTTTGGCAACTACTTAAGTCTGGCACTGTAGCTTGAAAGCAGCCACAAACAACATGTAACCCAACAGGCATGGCAGCCTTTCAATAAAACTGGACTAATGGAGGTTTGGTTCTGGAATAAAGACGACAAAGATAACAACACACCAGATGCAACACATGGATCATGATTAGCTTCTGGTCTGACAAATTGGGGTGCGGGTGGTAGAAAAAAAGATATTTGGGGGGATTTTACTTTAGACCAAATGGTGAGTACCTCAACCATGGCAACTGGCAGGAGACGGAAAGGAGTTCAGTTCAAACAAAAATAAAAAACCCAGTATTTGAGGTTAAAAATTATACAGCGCAGTGAACCACTAGCTTATGAAACACTAAGAAAGGAAGAGTCTGAGCCTGATTTCAGGATTTTGGAAGGGCTACTGGATGAACGGACAGGCTGGCTTTTTTGAGCAAGGGAATCCAGACAGAGGAAGTGGTATGGGGCAAGGTAATGAGTTTAAGTTTGAACACTCTGAGTCTAAGGGTTACAACTTCAGTTGAAGACATCCAGGAGAAAGACAGCCAAAATTTGGAAAGATATGCAACAATGATGCGGCAAGTAATAAAATCTGAGAGCTGGTCAAAGAAAAACGGTAAAATACAGAAGAGGAACAGAAAGGTATGAGGAGAACAAGAGCTACATGGTGACAGAGGCCACACAATGAAAGACCTTCATTTAGCAAAGAGGAGGCAAATGGCAGGGGTGGGGCACATTAAGATAGAAAAGACTGCTTTTGAACTATGATTGTGATTTTTTTAAAAGTCTTGATTGGAAATTTAGAAGATCAGTGACTTTAATAAGAACTATTTTAGTCAAGTGAGCAGGAGTTGGATTCCAGAGGATCAATGCAAATGTATGAAAGATCGCAAGCACAGACTTCAAGAACTCGGAAAAAGGAGAGATCCTGCAAGAACTCAAAAGTACAGGACTTACCAGATTGTTTTGTCAAAGAGAACAGAGACGTGAGCATGTTTATAGACCAAATGAAAGGTGAAAACTGAGAGCCAGACATAAGTTACAAGACAGCAAAGATGTTACACTATGCTGAAAAAAAAATACAAACTGGCAGGTGCACGGACAGTATTCTAGTGATTCTCCAAAAACTTTTAAGCCATTCCAACAGATCCCCCCTCATAATTATACACATGTACTTCACTGGTTTTAAAATAATAATAATACATAAAACGCTCATGTATCCCCCCTGAAGAAATACATTGCTAGTCTACAGGAAAAGACTCGCTGCCTCCTCCTCTGATTTATAGCTCCTTCATTTCCTTTAGATCTCCCAGTGGTAATCACTCATGTAAATTTCCGTATTTTATTCATCCCTAAATGACATGTAATATTGTTTTATAGTCTTTGTTTTACAAAGGGATCATACTGTGAACAAACAAACAAAAATACATTCTTGGAACAACCGGCAGGAAGGTGAACATGAACTATTAGGAGACATTGTTGAATTGCTGTTATTCTTTTCCTTTAGGGGTGATTATGATATTGTCATTGTACAGGAAATCATCCTTATACTTAGGGTAGCTACCAGGACATGTTTGCCATGTACCCTCCAATGACTCAACCATAATGAACTTGTGTGGGAGGGGGTCAGGATTTAACCCAGGGGCTATGCCTGAACTACATGCACCCAGCCCTTTTTTATTTTTGAGACAGGGTCTCACTAAGTTACCAAGGCTATCCTTGAACTTATGATCCTCCTGCCTCAGCCTCACAAGTCACTGGGATTACAGGTGTGCGCCACCACACCAGCACATGTGTGTCTATGACACATATGAAAGAAAAAAGAGACACTGAGTGCCCTGTGTGTGTGATCCAGATGGGACTGTGCTAACAACCACTGGATCTGGGGGGAAGGTGAACTAGTGGTCACTATTCTAGTCTAACTGATTTCTCTATGGATCTTGTTGGATGACAAAAAGTGAAATAGATCATTTTGGCCCAAAAGACTATTGCTGCTGTCCAGGTGGCTGAGCATATTAGTCCTCCTGAAATGCCTTATTACATGGCCCCTAATTCAGGGTTATTTGGGCTCGTCAGGGCACTAAGAAGTCAACTGCAAAAAAAGAGGTCTTAAGTCTAAGTTAAAACAATTAGGGGCTGAGCTTGTGGCTCAGCGGTAGAGCGCTTGCCTTGCACGTTTGAGACCCTGGGTTCGAACCTCGGCACCACATTAAAAATAAAATAAGCGAAATAAAGGTATTGGGTCCAACTATAACTAAAAAATAAATATTAAAAAAAAAAAAAACGATTAATAAGTGTTTCAAGCACAGTTACAAAATGGCAGGTCAGGACTCAACCTGCAGAGCTGTCTATTTGACCACCACAGGGTCCTAACAACAATAAAAATGAAAAGGTGTAAGTATTTAGCAAGGGTACAAAATCAAAACCCACTGACCACCGTCCCCATCACCCTTTCCACCATTTACT
Source organism: Marmota flaviventris (assembly GCF_047511675.1). NCBI lineage: Eukaryota > Metazoa > Chordata > Mammalia > Rodentia > Sciuridae > Marmota > Marmota flaviventris. The sequence continues at coordinate 17,511,728 of NC_092516.1, read as the reverse complement.
CCACTTACCTGCCAGCCCATGAAGGCATCCATTTGTGACTTCTGATTTACAAACTATCTAATCTCATCTAGGTACAAAACTTGCTCTGTCCACACTGAATAAATGAGAAACATATTAAGGGACGAAAAGGAAGTCTACCTAACACTGCTCCTTTTTAGCATGAAAACCTGAAATAAGTGAATTTCCATGTACCATATTCAGTAATTTAAATGCTAAATCCACTCCATTAACCATCTCTGTTCAAAAAGAGCCAAATACAAACAGACAAAAACAGTGAAGATGGTGTTCTCACAATCCTGAACTGCCTGTAGTTACCGTCAACAGAGTTCTCACCTCTCTGGGCTCATGCTATTTACAATGTTTGTACACTGTTCTCCACGGACCACTTGGCTGCTGTTAGTCTGTAAGATGGCCCTCCCTGGCCTGTGACATGAGAACTAAATAAGCTATCACAGCATTTGGGTTAGAGTAAGCACCCCATGAAAATCAGTCAGGGGATCATCATTATTCGTACTGATGACTCTTCAGCGTGGCCCCTCCAAGGTTCACTGAGTCCTACTGGCCCACTCTGCAGCCAGAGTTTCCACTACCATTGCTAGAAGCACACGTAAGGGTATTTTAATGTAAATATGTGAGATACGCTGATAGACAGGAGGAGAACCACAACCTTTATTAAAAGATAAAACTGCCAATCTGGTTCTTCAGGATGCCTTGGCTTCATCACCTGCATTCTCTAACTGCTTTGGCATTTAATTTCAAACTGACCCCTGCACTCTCCTGACTTCCATCTCAACCTCCACATTAATGCTGTCCACCTTGTAAAGTTCTTTTAGAAATGGGCAGGATGTTTTTCCCTCTAGGGTTTTTTTGAAGACTTTCTCCTATACTCACACCTTAAGTCTTCTCATCTGAACATACGCCTACAATGCTTTTAGGATTTTTTGGATCCATACTCATTTTTGAGAAATAAGATTCTTATATTTCTGTTATTTCCATTTCAAAAACAGCTTTGCTCTTTCATTTCCCAAACTGAAGAAGCGCACTGGACAAGTTTCTAAATGTACTGCGCCACCTTGCTGTGTGCTCTCAGTAAAGCGCACTCCAGCATTTATTGTATAAATCATCTCCCAAGGTTTTAACGACATTTTTTCTTATGCTGATGACCAATATGTTAAACCTGATTTCCCCAATGAAATTCAAATTACTAACTGCCTACTTATTGGCATTACATGTAATATTTAGACCTCAAAGCAATCACAGGATTGGGTACTACTGTCAACCCTAGAGATTAAGAAAGAAGGTCACTATCTGGCCAGTCTCACACAGGTACTGCGTGACCAGGGGAGTGGGGATTAGAGATGAACTCAGGATGATAAGTTTGTATCATTCCCAACGACAATGTGCTGCTGTAAGTACCTACGCTAGAAAATTCACATCTGTGTCCTCTTCCTCTTTACCTAACACTTCCAGTATGTCGCCAAAGCACAGTATGGTGGTCATGAGCAACAGCTCTGGAATCACATCTCGGTATGGGTCCAGAATCTGCTACTTATTATCCGTGAAATGCCATAATATATAGTACAATGTAGAGGGCGACACTTGGTGTATACATAAAGTAGCGTGGAGGCTGAAGTAAATAACTCCTCCTGGGGCAATCAGGAGACAGAGTAGTAAGAAAACAACATTTCACAGGGTTGCTGAAGATTAGATGCAATAATATGCATAACCGCACAGCACATGACTGGGTGGGGGAGAGAGCGCAAGTTTGGCTGGAGTCTTACAAAGTCTACTTTAGCTAAAAGCTTCTTGTTAAAGCGGGCAGAACCTAAAGGGCGAGAAAGTTATTCAAATATTCATTTTCAAGTAGGATGGCAGGTACCTTACAGGAAACATTTTAAGATTCTCCACTTGTAACTCCCTGTACAGGACTTTAAAATTAAAGCCCAGATCTGAGAAACACCAAAACAGCTGTCAATCTGTAAACTTGCTAATGATGCTAACGTTTGAGTCTTGTAAGAAGGGCCTTCTCTCACCTGACTCGGTTCTGCTGTTCTGCACCTCTCCGTTATTTTGTGGCTGCTGATTTATTACAGCACTGCTTTCTGACTGGCTGTTTAACACCTTAACAGCAGATCCCAGGTTTGCTGCTATGACAGGAAAATGCTGACCCCTCTTTAGAAGCTGCTTATGTTCCTGGTGGCGAAATCGTGGAGGTACTTCTCGAGGATACCGAGGCAAGGCCTGTGGCTGCGGCGGCTGCTGCTGCTGCTGCTGCTGCTGCAGTGGTGGTGGTGGCGGCTGCTGCTGCTGCTGCTGTTGCTGCGGCTGCTGCGGCTGCTGCTGTTGCTGCTGCTGCTGCTGATTGTTGGCTGTAGCTCGCTTGGCATTATTATTAGTGCTGGTTGCTGTGGAAGTGCCGTTATTAGAGTTGGCAGGCTGAGGCTGGCTTACACTGGGCTTTATCTGTTCTGGCACTAATCCCAACAAAAGAGAAGGGGTGGAGAAGATTAGCCAGTAAAGTACACCTTCATAGGAAGCCACCTAAATTCAAAGGCACTACAAACAACAATCCTAACAGAACAGAAGCTGTATGTGTGCAGGAATAGCCTCATTCACATGCTTGAGTTTTCTTAGAAGACATCACTGCCAGGAGTCAAATTTTATTTCCACTAACTACTTATTCAATAAGGGTATGGAGACTGTTGGCCTTCCAGACCAGGATAACGAATCATGCTCACCATCTCCTTCTCATATTACTCTGTGATCAGCAAGCAAGTACTCATACATGACCGTGGAATCTTGACTAAAATAATCAATGTGCTGCTGGGCCCAGAGGCGCAGACCTATAAGCCTAGCTACTCACTTGGGAGACTGAGATAGGAGGATCACAAGTTTGAGGCCAACCTTGGAAACTGAGTGAGATCCTGTCTCAAAATACAAAATAAAAAGGGCTGGGGATTCAGCTCAGTGGTAGAGCACTCCTTGGTTCAATCCCCAGTACTAGAAAAACAAAATACACAAAAAAACCAAAAACAGAATAAATGTGCTAAATCAAGTCTGTGTCCTAAAAGAATCATTAATTCTCTGGTAACTATTCTTATTCTGCTTCATTTTTAATGTTTGTCCCTACTGTACATCTGGGGAAGACAAGAACAAAGTTATGAGAAAACCTGCTGGTTTCCTTTAAAAAAAAAAAAAAAAGGAAAATTTAACAATGTCTTATTGATAAACTATAAAGTCTGAACCAAAGACAAACTCATGATACATACATAAATACAAAGATAACAGAATGAATCTGTAAGACTAATCAAAATTGGAGAAATAATTTGGATACTGTTTTGCAAATCTGAGAAACAAACACTTGTCTATGGAGACAGCGTGGTGTATGAGCTTTGGTGCCAGATGAACCCAGGTTTCAGTCTCACCTCTGCTTCACTAAGCTGTGGGTCTTCAGTTCAAGTTGTACAAACCTGACTGTCTCTAATCCCCACTGTGCAATGGGGAGGGTGCTATGCCTTACACAGCTCTCCAAAGGCTAAAGGGTTAATGCTTACAAAGCACAGAACATAAGACTATACAAATACTGGTTATTCTTTAAGGACTGGCACAATACAAACTTATACATTTGTAGCAGTTAAATATTTCTGTGAAATCTGCACCTATCTTCTAGACACCAGTCAGGTAAGTGGAGTGAAAACTCCGTGCTACTGTGAGCATACTTGAAGAAGACTCTCTGTTCCAAGGTTAAGGTTCTAGTCCTGGAAATTCGCTCTACTCTCACTCCCAGGATAACCTCTGTGTCTTCTCTATAAAGTAGGGATAATCTTGGTCAAGCGTCCAGTATACTGTAACCACTCAGTTAATGACAACTACTACTGTGGCCTATGTTATTTACAAATGCCATAATGTACAGGCTGCTGTACAACCTGGTCACCTGTGTTGTTTACCATGGTCACCAACTTGCTCTTGCCCACCCTCAGCTCTACGCCTTCACCTTCATCATGAACAACCTGACCTTCTATCCTCTTCCTTCTCAGAATACCTGGTGGATTCAGTCTACCAACATATTTTTTGAGATGGGATCTTGCTAAGTTACCCAGACAGCACTTAAACCATGATCCCCCTGCCTCAGGCTCCCAAGTAGGTGAGATTATGGGTCTGAGCCACCACACCCAGTTTACTATTTTTAAATATATAATCTTAGCCTCTTATTTGCTTCAATGTGACTTTCATGTTTCAAGGAATATAAGCAAACTGCAGTCCAGATTTTTAACAGTAGAAAATTACTAACATTCTTCCTATTGCTTGGAATCCTTTCTATTCTTCCCAATGCTCACTGACAAGCCTCTTATAATGTTCCAAGTGCTTTCTGGTTCTAATAACACTGTGTATGGAAATTGTCACCCAGACAATTTAATGTTCCCAATATATGCAATATGCAATGACGCATATTCTCCTTTGTATCTCACACATGGTAATAAGCAAATATTAGTTATCAAAAACATATTTAATAAGAATAAGGCACTAGGGGCTGGGGCTTTAGTGCAGTGGTAAAGTGCTTGACTCGTATGTGTGAGGCACTGGGACAGATCCTCAGCGCCACATGAAAATAAATAAAGATACTGTGTAAAGATACTAAATAAATATTTTTTAAAAAGAATAAGGCATTAGAATATTCTAAAGTGCCTCAAAAGGAAAGAAAGATGAAGTATATGCAACTATGAAATCATGGGAAACATAAAAGCTGACTCAGGCTTTACATGCTTAGCAGTGGATCTGGCCTGGTTCCAGGCAGTTACATGTAAGTTGAAGGTGGCACAGTTAGCTACTACTGCAACACAGCCTTGTTTGACATTTATTACTGAGAGAATGAAGCATTCTTTAAAACAAAAGCAAAAAACATTGTGACAATAAATTTATACTCCCCAAAATGTGGTACTCAGGAAAGAAGGCAACAAGAAAATGATCTTTAAATATTCCAGGAATGAGAAGACAGACTATTTGCTAGCACTGTGAAGGCATGTATAAGAACCCTAACACGAAATCCAAAGTGACCAGGAACTCAGAGCAATATCTACATCTGTCACTCAGCCACCCCATCCCCACCTCAAACTCAAATAAACGCTGCCCTTTTCAGCAGTAAAGTACCATATGGAAAACTAGGCTGAGAAAGGGACTCATTCCTGAGTCCAGAAAAACTCACTAAAACCAGCAAAGAAATTAAGACAGTGTAACTACTGGTCCTAAATTTTAACTACATATTCTGAGGTAGAATCCCAGATATAAAATGGGATATAATAGTTATGGATAAAGGAGAAGCTAAAAGTAGATAAAGATAGGGGATAGAGTCACTGGGTAACATATAAACAGTGAATAATTCTAGCTATTATATTTTGCATAGTTAAAAAATTAAGTTAATTATAACAGTAAGCAACTAAATCATTAGTAGGAGAAAAAATGAAAAATCAGAAACTTTTCATTCAATAGACAAAGAAAATGGAATTTAAAAAATTCAAAATTGTGGTTAATTCAAAATACAAAAGATGTTAAGAATTAGCTTCAAAATACCTAAGTCACAATAAACATAAAGGAGTTAAAAGTCATTTGGTAAAAGACAAAATTTCTTTAATGGGGTTAAGAAAAGAGAAACATACTTAAAGCAAATACTTTGCAAAAAGTACTTTTAAAATAATGCAGGAAGTGGGGCGGGAAGCACAGAGAAATATATACCACCAAGAAATGCTAAAAAAAAGCTAAATGAAAACAGAATTAACATCAGACAAGAGAAAATTCCAAGGAGAAAAGCATTATAAAAGATATTAACAAAAGGAATAAGTAAAAAAATGAGCAATTAAGAACTTATCAAAGTATCGAAATATGTAAATCAAATGGAGACAAAAAAAGAGAAAACAGTAAAACCATGTACCTCGACAGCAGTTAGTATAATATCTTTTTGACAAGCACACATGAAAATCATAAAAAATTACACACACACACAGTACTAAAGAAAACATCAATATAATGCAAGAGAATAAAAATACAGGTAAAGTTTCTGGATTGCAATACAATGTCATCAGAAATAACAAAATTTGCAAATAAAACTGCCTTAAATAAATCTGAGTTGAAAATAAAATAAATATGAAAACCACGGGATTATTAAAAAAAAAAAAAACAGTAAAACACTAAATACAGCTAAATCAATGCCCAGAGAAAAATTCATAGCCTAATTATTTCCAACAGACAAAAAAAGATAAAGCATCTAACTCAAGAAGGTAGAAAGTGAAGTAAAGAAGAAGAAAGAAGGAATCAGTAAAGATGAAAACAGAAATCAGTTGCTTTAAAGATGAACCTATAAGCCCGAGGCATGGTTATGTGGAAAATAGTTAACATTTTTAAATAAAAATGATAAAAAAAATCTGAAATTAAGAAATTTCCTTATGTTCAACTCATTATCTGCTGTAAGTCTGAAAAGCTACACAGCAGACAATGATTTTCCTGAAGAGGCAGGAAACCTAAACTGATTAATTAGCATAGAAAAATGGATTTATGAAAGTTCTCATAAGGACCAGAAAATCTTTTCGGTCAATACAATATACTTTTAAATTTACTTTTTACTAGAGTAGTTTCAAGACCCATGTATCTTTCTTTACATATTTAAATTGGTACAGAGCACAGTAAAACACATGGATACCAAGGTAACATTTTACCAGTAAGTCAAATGAAATTTTAGTAATCCCAAGCAATCGGAACAAAAAAAATTAAGAGATAAAATAGTACTAGGAATGAAACAGGAAGGCAAAATTTCAAATCTAGACATCATGGAAAGACAAGAAATACTGTGTACAATTTATACAAATAAAGCAGAAAATCCAGCTAAGCTTTATGCATAAAATAAGACAGTAAACAAGTATTTTAGGCTTTGTGGACCACACAGTCTCTGTCACAACTACTCCATTCTGCCACCTTAGCACAAAAGCAGCACCATGAACAACAGATTAATAAACAAATGCGACTGCGTTCCAATCAAATTTCATATACAAAACCAGGTGTGGATGTAGTTTTCTAGTCCCTGGTCTACAAAATGTAATTTACCAAAATCACAGAAGAATAGAAGGTTTTACACTATAAGACACTGAAAAGGTCCTCCAAGATTTATCCTTCTAAGAGGCACTGGGCTGGATGACTTTGGGGGGTGCGGGAGGTGTTAGGCAGGCAGACATACACAGAAAGAGGAGGGTGGGGGGGAACACCTTTAGGAATCCCTTACACCGCAGTAGATATGCACTGTAAAGTGCTGGTTCCTTATTTCTCCTCCACTTCACCACTGGCATCCCTAGTACCAGCAAACACAGCAAGTGCACAAGATTCCGCAATGCAGAACTGTCAGCGCGTGCGGAGAGCAGTGGAGAGCAGTACTGAGGAGGCACCCTGTGGAGCACCAACCTTCAAGAGGTGGAACACGGACAGCTAGGAAAGAAGACGGGCACAAGAATGACCAAAAGGAAGAGGATGGTGACAGCGACTGGTCAGCAGACTGCTGAATGAGTCAGTAGCTGTAAATAAATCTCTGCTCCACAGAAAATATAGTGCCAGCATGTGCGGTACCAGATAAGCTCAGCCAATATGGAAGGACATTCTAAGTAGTCCTAACATTCCATTGTCTAAACACAACAGAAAAATATTTTAAAGGAATTTCATTCAAGTAAAAAACACACATACCAGTAAAAAGTTAAATTTTTACTTTTTTTTTTTTTTTGTTGTTATGCTATGTCACAACTCACTTATTTCACAGTTTAAAGGAGCTGGGCAAAATTTGAGTTGGCCCAGAAATTTAAAAACAAACTACTCAAAGAATTTAAACCAACATTTCTTCAACTTCAGGACCTGTATGAAACAACAAAATAACCCTATTCTACAATTAAATTATTAACTTTTGCTAAATTTTACTACTTTATGAGTTTTCCAATATTTTGTTAAAATGTCTGTAAACCTAAAATTATTCTAATATATACAGTCCATTAATTGAAAAAATACATAGCAATTGTCTTATATTAAAATGAAAAATCAAGAATACATATATAGGACAATATCCAATACTAAACATACCAAGTGTTAAATCTGTAAAAACACTTTTTAACCAATATTTACTTCTTTAAGCTTTGAAATAACTCTTGAAATCATGCTTTGATGATACCTTAAGCTATACATTATTGCTATTTTTCAACAATTTAAGGTTTATATAATAGCTTTCAAGCTGGGTGTAGTGGCTCATACCTGTAATCCCAAGAGGGAGCCTGAGGTAGGAGGATGGTAAGTTTGAAGCCAGCACCAGCAACTTAGGGAGACCCTGTCTCAAAATTAATAATAAAAAGGGCTAGAGATGTACCTCAGTGGTAGAGCATACGTGAATTCAATTCCTAACATTAAAAGAAAACAACAACAACAACAACAACAAAAAAAAAACCCTTCATTTTCACATTGGCTACACTGTAAATCTTCGAAACTACTGAATGAAAAGATGGGCGTAATATACAAAATACCATTTTAACACATGATTACTTTAACAGAATAAAGCCTTAAGTTGACTTCAGAAAATAAAAACGACATGCAGATTTGAATTTCAATTATTGAAAGAACTGAAAAAGTTAAGACTACCAGCTGAAGATGTTTATATCTATATATCTACAGAACATACAGTACCTTTAAGTACTTCTTTTGGCAAACTTTAAATTTAATAGAAGTACTATTTCTAATCTCAATTTGAGTCACTGTCTGGAAAATAAAAACAATCAGGTTAGTCTCTGAAGACAAACTGGCATGAAAGCTCTTAAGAAAATGTTACTCTCACCTAAAATCAACTATTTAGAATTTTCCTAAGTATTTCTCTTTTATTATGTTTAGAAAAAATTTTGTCTTCTCAGCAAATGAAATTAGGCATTATCAACCAAATAAAAAGTATACTAAAACCATTCACTAGGGCTGGCGTTGTGGCTCAGTGGTAGTGTGCTCGCCTAGCAAGCACGAGGCCCTGGGTTCGATCCTCAGCACCACACAAAAGCAAATAAAGGTATTGTGTCCAACTACAACTAAAAAATAAATATTAAAAAAAAAAAAAAAAAAAACATTCACTAATAATTAGAAATTTAGATATTCAAAAATTATAGGGCTGCGGTTGTGGCTCAGCAGATGAGCGCTTGCCTAGCATGTGCGAAGCCTGGGTTTGATCCTCAGCACCACATAAAAACAAATAAATAAAATAAAGGTATTGAGTCCAACTACAACTAAAAAAAAAAAAATAAATATTTAAAAAAAATTAAAGGACAAAATTTCTACCTGTTAAATAACTAGGCTAAACGCCACAGGTTTGATGCTTAAAAAATTCTTAAAGTACAATTATTCTAATTATATTTTTATAAATGTCATCTACAAACATTCTTTAAAATCTTTATTGTTTTATGCTTTTAAGAGCCTCAAAATAAAATCCTTGTAGACACAAGAAAAGTTAACATGCAACAAATTAGCATATTTCAAGTTTAACCGTGTATCAGGCAACATCATCACATCTTTCTGTCTTCTCTGTTAGTATTTCTAAATGTGATTGATAGTTCATTCTTTAATTCTAAACTTCCAAATCAATTATTCTAGCTGCTCCACTAAAATAATAAGGTAGCTTTCAATAATGTGCACATTTAAAAAGCTGTCTAATGACAGAGGAAGAGCAGACAAGTTTGGGTGAGAACGATTCTTGCAGCTTTCTGATGAACAGCAGCAACACTATCTTACTGGGGCACAGATTTTCAAGACACAAACCTGATGAGAACTTCAAAGTAGATTAGAAAATTCTCTATGGTAAGACATTCCAAAGAAAGGTGTTTCCAACTTCTGTTTCTTTCCCACTCTGCAGCTTTCAGTAGGAAATGCAGGGAAAGCACAGTGTCATTGTACTGCTCTATTTCTCCGGTATTTGAGGCCCAATAACTTGAATTCCATCTCCTTCTATTTTAAGGAGAGTCAGAGAGAAAAGCACCAGCTTGTTGAACAATGCAAAAAGCAGTTTTATTTAATTAAGATCAGTTTGTAAATAAAATTTATTTAAACGCAAACAATATACTACTATAAAAATCATCTTCTTGCTCATTCGTAAGTATACTGAGTGACTTATATACACTCCCTGGCACATATTAACTCTACTCAGTTCTGGAATGCTTAAGGCTCCAGAGGGCAATCTGGTTTTTAAGCTGATACAGCTTAAGATGCAATACTAAAATTTTTACTGAGGATAAATGGCTATAATTTTAAGTCACCAACAGAAAATCTGGAAAAACACTAAATGCCTGCCAATCCACTAACTCCCCTTAATTCTTAGTAAGTAGTTTGAATTGAATGGCTCTTTGAAAAATAAGTTTTAAAAACTTATATGAAATGTAACGAACTTTTAAATATAGGCACAAGGAAATCTTATTTCTGTCGAAAAGTTTTGAGGAAAAATACCAAACATCAAGATAGCATAGAACAATCAGTTGAAAATTAGATATCAAAAGTAAAAATAAATATAAAATTGCATTCACTTAGTTTTAATTCACCTCACAAACTCTACAAAAATATGATGTATATATTTTTCTGTGTTTTAGGAAAACACCGGTTCTGCTCCCTCAAGGGACTCTTATCACCCTATCCAAATCCCCCCACACCCCACTTGAATTACCAACACAAAAAGAAATAACGAATCTGTCTTGATACAATTCTCCAGGTGTAGATCACTCAAGATCTCCCTGAGGGGCTGGGGTTGTGGCTCAGTGGTAGAGCACTGGCCTTGCATGTGGAGACCCTGGGTTCGATCCTCAACACAATATAAAAATAAATAAATGAAATAAAGGTATTGTGTTAAAAAAAAAAAAAAGGTCACCCTGAGTTTCTTCATTAGTGTAACTCAGGATGAAACCACTGTATTAGTGAATTTTCCTCTTCAGCAAAATGAGCAAGTTGTATCTGTTCCAACGTATACGATCTTCTTTTAGAGATGGAGGACACCCACAATGTTTATAATATGGTACCTCTAAAACCTGTATTTAATCTACTCATTGAATCTTATCCAAATCTAAGATTCAGAAAAGTGAGACAAACAAAGATTTGCTAATCTGAATCTATTTTTAAAGCAAATATCACATGGGGGTTTCATCGTCTAAGAAACTTTGGAAAAGTGTCCTAGAAGATAACGTAGCAACATCTAGAAAGCTCTGGCTTCCATTTGAGACTCAAAAGAAAGTAAATAAAAAAGTGAATAAGTAAATAAAAAAAAAAGATAGCACCGAAAAATTCAGCTAGAAGTTAGTAGCAGAACACCATAAAAATCTCAGAGCTGGGACAGGTGCATATGCCTGTAATCCCAGCAGCTGGGGAGGTTGAGATAGCAGATCAAGAGTTCAAAGCCAGCCTCAGCAAAAAGGGAGACACTAAGCAACTCAGTGAGACTCTGTCTCTAAATAAAATGCAAAATTAGGCTGGGGATGTGACTCAGTGGTCGAGTGCCCCTGAGTTCAATCCTTGGTATCCCCCCCACCCCCCAAAAAGCCTCAAACAGAAATATTTTTTTAATTCAAAGGAAAGTCCCAAAGTTAGAGATAATAAAGGAATTATCTTAAATCACTGAAGATCTGAATTATTTAAGAAATACAGGATGGTGCTAGGTAAGCATGTCTATAATCCCAGCAGCTCAGGAGAGTGAAGCAGGAGGGTTTTGAGTTCTACAAAACCTCAGCAAATTATTGAGGCCCGACGCGATTAAGCGAGAATAAAAAGCACTGGAAATGTGGCTCAGTGGTTAAATGCCTTTGGGTTCAATAGGAAGGAAGGAAGGAAGGAAGGGAGGGAGGGAGGGAGGGAGGAAGGAGAAACAAGTGGTTATTTTTTTAATTATAAAAAATATTCTATATCAATGCATAAATGCATTCTACTGTCATGTATAACTAATTAAAACAAAAAATTATAAATATTCTATATAAAAATAAAATTTGAAACACTGTCTAAAAACGCTTTCAGAAAATAAACATCAGAGTCAAAAGTATTTTCTACATCTGGATAAATGGTGGGATTTTACTCTCATCAAATGAGTTTAGAAAATAAAAATTTAAAAATTGGCAAGACTGGGCTGGGATTATGGCTCAGTGGTAGAGCACTCGCCTAGCATGGGCGGGACCAGGGTTCGATCCTCAGCACCACATAAAAAAATAAAGGCATTGTGTTGTGTCCATCTACACCTAAAAAAATTGGCAAGATTGACAAAATACAATTATTCTGTGAAGAGATATATATTTTATATTTTCAAATGTGTGTGTATTCCAAATTGAAATGCAAACTTTTGGAAAACATTTGTCTTTTGGAACAAATGAAAGGGATCCATTCTCTTCCCTCACATTTGTCACCTCACTTTCCCTAAACCAAAGGGAAGAGCTCTATACTGTTTAAGAATATCAGCCCTAACTTAGGAAAGTACTCAACACAGTCACTGAAGTTTAGAACTAGAGACCAAGCTATAAGGATAAGTTACACAATTCTCCTTTCTTCCTTTTGAACATGTATTTGCAACTTCTGTGAATGTATTCCCTATAGGGCCTGGCACTGGGCAAAATACAGATATCCTACCTGATACCTCATCCTCGAAACGATTTCAGACATATGATAGTCTATAATGCTGAAAATTCTTGCATCAAAAACACTACATGAAGCATTAATGAGATTATACGATGAGCTCATGTAAATAGTGAACAAACACCAGATAAAACACCAGTTTTGCTCTACCAGATTCATAGAGATATTCCACCCTGTTCTCATGCTAAGATGTATTCCTTGTACCAAGGTGGAGACGCTGCACTGTGGTTCACCCTTCCCAGGTTCATTCTACTTCATTTTGTTTGTTTATTTATATGCGGTGCTGAGGGTTGAACCCAGTGCCTCACACATGCCGGACAAGCACTCTACCACTGAGCCACAACCCACCCTGCCCTCTAAAAAGCAAATCCTATTTGGGTGGGAGGGAACCCTGAAGTGGCTGGAGAAACTGAGAGCATGCTGCGCAGAGAGCTGTGAGACAGCAAGGACCCGGCAGCTCCACAGGGGGATTAAATCTGCTAAGTGCCAGGCGTTAGATCCCTTATCTCTTCATCCTCACCATAATTCTATGCATTTAAAACATTAACCTTTTATAGACAGGCAACTAAGGCTCAGAAGATGCCTGCCCAGGCACAAACATCTGGCAATCAGAACTAAATCTAAAACCAATCTGACCCCCAAACAAATTCCCTAAAAACAGGGAAATTACTTCACAGCCATTAAAACTGATATTATTAAGACTGAAACATGAATGCATGCTCAATGAGTTATTAAAGGAAAAGATAGTGGGACAGAATGCAACCAAGGTCTATGTGTTGTTCATTTTCCACTGGGCCAGCCTTAGCTGTAGATTTTACCCCAAATGCTGCTGCCTGAAAGCAGCAATTCAAGAATTTCTATCAGTATATATAAAAATGAGATATCTATTACACACTCCAGGCCTATGATTTATTTTTTCTAGATGTCATTTCATTCCCCAAACATTTAGATGGTCTGAATCATCTCCTTTTAAGAGAGACAAACTGAATTTAAAAGTTAAGGAAATTGCCCAAGACACAGAAATAAGCACTGAAAAGCTAACAAACTCAAGTCTATCTAACTCAGAAGCCTGGACTTCTAACAATTATAACTTGTTTGTGTTAAAATTCCAGGATTATCTTTAGTGGTTGATTCAGTGTCTTATGTCTCCAGCCGAATCTGCTGTCTCTAGGCTGTGTTTCATCAAATACATTCTCCTATGGTTACTACACTGGGAAAAGACTCCCGTGGCATACTTTTTCTCATTTTGAGAGATAGACCATACTTTCATTAGAATTAAAAGAATACAAAAATACAAACCAAACACAGATAAACAAATTATGGTTTAGTATTTTGTCCTAGCCTAAAGGATTTGTAAAATTGATTGTAACTGAAAAGGCTACTTCTAACTCTTGCTAATCCATCCTGGATTCTCTACTAAAATTGGAACCAGAAGACTCCCAATTTGTTTTCTTTGAAACAAGGGAAGACCTAATGATTGCCAATGTAGCATCTCAGCCCAGGACACAATTCCTCAGACTCCCACAGATTTCTAATTACCGTGGGCTCTTTACCCTTAGTCCCTAACCCTAAGGAGAAAGTTATGAACAGTTTACGACTTAACTACTTTGTCTTTCTCTTTTTACTTCCTGCTGCTTTGTCTTGCTCAGTCTTAACCCAGACAGCTGAAGTATGAAATCTTTCATTTCTACCAATTTTAAATCTAGTAGTATTATAAGCAAAACCATGTACATTTGCTAGAAACAAAAGATTTTTGTCTAAAGCTAAAAGGAATCCTCAGCATTTTCCACAACCTTATTCAGTACACAAATCTAGATTTACATGTATAAATCTATGTATTGTCTTTTCTTAATTAAGAGGAAAGGAAAATGGTGACTTTGATGTACCTAAAAATAATAATTTCACTGACTATTTCCCATGGAAGTAGAAGGATATTTTCCCCCATCATGTTAGTATAGGGCTATAAATATTATTTGTTTCATACCTCAAAGACAACTTCTACAGGAAGAAAAACATCTGTTATTAGTAAAGCCCTAGTTAGTCATAACCTCTGCTTCCATTTAAAAAAAAAAAATAAGCAATACAAGTTTGTCTTTAAATTATCTCATAAAGTCAAAGTACTATCACGGCATATTAGGGATCAAACCCTAGTCTAACTAATATCACTGAATACCAGCCTACAACACAAACAACATGATTTCTACTATGCAGACAGTAGACAAAAACACTGAACTAAACCCCAGTTCTAACAGGAGACCCTCCCACCTGTGTAACATCAGGTTATGGGTACTCTGCAGGGAGGAGCATCTCAGAGTCTGAGGTGACCAGGCTTTGTCACTAAGAAACTTAAGATCTAACTGGCTCTCAAAAAATTAAAAAACAGCCAGGTGCAGTGGTACACACTAGTAATCCCAGCAATTCAGGAGGCACAGACGGCAGGATCACAAGTTCAAGGCCAGTCACAGCAACTTCGACCCTGTCTTAAAAAATGAAGAGTTTAGGATCCAGTTCAGTGGTAAAGTGTTCCTGGGTTAAATCCCAAGTACCACCCTTAAATAAATAAATAAAAATAAAAAATAGAACCACCCTCTGACCTAGCAGTCCCTCTTCTGGACATCCACCAAAGAAAGTGAAGTGAACCGGCACCTTATGGAAGCACCTGTGCTCCCAGCTCACTGCAGCATTTCTCCCAGGAGCCACAGTAGGGAGCAACCTGGGGTCTGTTGACAATTAAGAGAAACTGTGGCGTACTCATACAGCGGAATCTTTTTCACCATTAAAAAAAAGATCTTGCTATTTGCGACAACAGGGATGGACCTGAAGGACATTTAGAATCGAGAGCAGAACAGGTGTGACCATGGGCAGGACGGGGGCACGGGGAGATGCAAGCCGAGGGCACGAAGCTGCGGTTCCTTGGATAAACAAGCGTGCAGCTATCATACAGTCCAGGGACCAGTGCTAACAATCTTATGATATACGCTGGAAATTTGCTAAAACATAATTTCAGGTTCTCTTAACAACAAAAATATATACAGACAACTATGTGGGATGATGAATCTGTTATCTTGCTTGACTGTAGTATTCATTTCTCTATGTGTATTTATATCAAAAACAGCAGCACTGTGTGGGCCAAAACCCATAGACATCACATAGACACAAACACAGCACAAAAATAAAACAACACATTTTTATGAATTAAAAAAAAAGTGACTAATTATGAAGGGAGCAAAACAACATGATGAATTTGCAAGTGACTTTCATATACTCAGCCCAACATTCTCAGAGTTGTGGAGAATCTAAAAACAAGAAGACCTGAATATTGTTCAGATTTTATGTAAGGATGTAAAAGGATGCTTTATATTTGGAAAGATATAAACAGTAGCTACTCAAAAATTATGCTGGAGAAACAGATATACATGGGTCAGCCAACAGTCTAAGATAGGATACAGTCAAGTGCCCAATTTAAGATGTGTCATAAGACACTAAGAAACTGGAGAGGGAAAGATCAATGGTGGGTGGAGTGACCCATTAGGAGATGAACTTAGAGGTTCAGAAAACCTAAAAGGCATGATGAAGACATCCTTGCTTGAGAAACTGAATCAAAAAGAAAACAAGAATAAACATCAAGGAGATTAAAAATACTCTGAAAAGTACAAAGGAGTGGTAGAGAAACAGGTTTAGACCACAGGAGTTCAGATCAAAAGAAGCCCTTAAA
The DNA here is from genome assembly GCF_047511675.1 of Marmota flaviventris. NCBI lineage: Eukaryota > Metazoa > Chordata > Mammalia > Rodentia > Sciuridae > Marmota > Marmota flaviventris. The sequence goes on along the minus strand of NC_092516.1, from coordinate 17,495,365 downwards.
GCCATGCAGGGCGGTTTGGTGTTGAAGCAGGAAAAACTAAGGACAAATTAATATTCCAAAACGGGCAGATGGGCTGAGGAAAGTGGAATTTTAGAAAAATTAATTTGGCAACGTTCCTCCCTGTATTCTCTATCCCTTAAACATCTGGATTCAAAGTCGCAGTCTGAGCTGTAATTCCTCTCCTGATGTCAACAGCTGCCAATTCTGTCAGTCACACTTCACACATCTCTCAACCACCTTTTACTCCCACTGCCAAGATCCCAGTTCAAGCCCACACTGCCCTCTCTATTCCTAGTCTTCCCTCTCTGTTCTTATTTCTATTGGTGAAACTGGGAACTACTGACAAAGACATTCCTAAAGAACAGCTTATGATCACGACACTCTCGATGCAAACACCTCTGCTGGTTCTCTGCTCCTTGAGCAGCATCAAGCCCATGGATCCCTGCCACCTCCAGGCCTACGTGCTGTCACTGCCCTGGATACCTCTATGTTAGAGACTCAAACTGCATGGTCTTTTCCACCTCCCTCTTCTGCCCAGAATGCATTTCTTCTCTCAGCTCTCTCTTTTAAATCCTTACCTACTGACAGGTGAACAGGCTATTTGGAGGTGGGGCCCAATTAGGAAGTAGGCCACTGGAAGTACACATGTGAAGTCTGTCTTGTCCCTGATCCCCTCATCCTCGAACGTCTCCTCCCTCTCCCCGACCCAACTCTGTTTCTTGGTTGCCAGAGTTGAGCACCTTTCCTCTGTCACACCCTTCCATCACGATGTCCTGCCCAACAGTGCATCAGAGCAGCTAACCATGGACTGAAACCATAAGGCAAGGTAACTCTTTCCTCCTTTAAGTTGGTATTTTATTACACTGACAAAAAGCTAACACAATATAAACGGTGTTCGAGGCCTTCTTTGACCTGACCCCTATCTGTCTCTTCACCCTCAACTCTCCTGACTACCTGCTAGGTAGTTAATTCTCCAGGAGTACTACCACTGCATATAACATCATAGTATTTTTTTCTCAGTCGTCTGAATGATGCTGATCCCTTTGTCATTTTATTGTGACTAGCCAGTTCATATTATGAGATTCCTAATCTCAAGGAGATCTGCTTTAACCCTTGTGTTAGGTTAATTATCACTACTCTGTGCTTCTGGATAACTTGATTCTTTAGCCAAATCATATTATACACTTAACTATGACTGTACACTGTACCCTTTCTCCAGTAAAGTATAAGCTACATTTGTTTTTATTCACTCTTATACAATTGCACCCAATAAATATTACCTTAACTAACGTTGACCTCAAATAAAGACAGGCAATACTGTGAATGAATATACTAATGAAATGCAGAGACCACATTTCTGATACAGCTAAAGATGACAATTGATAACACTGAGGTCTAACAAGTTCAGTCTCTGTGAGCCTTACACCTTTCATCACCAAGCAGTCAGCTTCTGGGAGGGTGGAGGACTCCTGATTCAGGGTCTGAGGAATTAGGCTCCTGTTTCCTTCTCACCCTCATGTCTTCTGCTTAGGGTGTACTGGGTGCTGCTGGACCTGGTTCAACGACCATAAGGTTAGCAATATTATTGTGTTAATGTAGAGATGAATGTCACTACTGTGTCTTCTAGAAGGAGTAGGGGGCAACATTATACAGAGAACAAGGAATAAAGCAGGCAGAACCCCAAGGGATGGAGTGGGATCCTAGAGGTAGCTCCATCCCAAAGACCTTTAGATGGAAGACTTAAGGAAAACTACATGTGGCCAAAGACCCAGAACAAGGGAGTATGTTCCAAAGCAGTGTTCATCTAAGAGACAGCTTAAATGGTAGTACATTCTAAAAGTGGTAATATACACCACGATAAAGCATAAAACCCAAAGGATGACTCCACAGTAAAGTCACTGAAGAAGTCTGTTCCCACCCCTGTTTTTTTCACTCTTCTCTCCCATCCTGGAGGTGAATAAAAATGCATATCAACAATCTTGCTTTAGTGGGGGTCAGGGGGGAGAATAAAAAAATAGCTTTAAACGTACCTTTGATTTTTTGTTCAGTGGCCTAAAATAAAAACAAACAAACAAAAAACAATGTAAATATGAAACTGAAAGAAATGGATTGTTATGATAAAATGCTCATATATTAGTTATATAAAACATATACACTTTTATTTAAAAAAGGAATTTGTCACTTAGATGAATTGCACGGGAAAAGATATGCAAAGAAAGCATGCTTTTCCCATAGATGTGCCCCATTGTCCCTGATACTATGTTCATTAAAAAAAAAAAAGGAAAAAAAAAAGTAACATTTCTTTACACATAAAGCATAGACAACATTGTATTACCATATTTAATTTTTAAAATGGGAGCTGCACTTTTCTCATCATTTTGTTTAAAAATGATTTTTATGTAATTTTCACCTTCTCACATAATGGATTTAATAGACCTCTGCATGTTTAAATGGCTTCAAAATTTGTTACAAATGATAAAAGACAAATTAAGTTTTAAGAAAAGCTGCATATAATCACTTTGGCCAAACTAGTAATAAATTTAATCCCTGCAGGGTAAGTTACAATTACAGTTAAACACAGTCAACTTTTAAGTTATTTGTGAGTGGGAAAATCTTCAAAAACTAATGTCACTTCTGACACATCTGACAATTCACTAAAATTACTGTGATCAGAAGCTGAACTGACATGAACTCTGCTCTCACTACTTTCTAACCCTGCTCCTACACCAGGACTAAGGAGGGAGAGCAGGTTGCCTCTGGGTGCCTAGCCCAAACTTCCAAGAGCCTCCAGAACTGTAGACAGAGGGTCCCAGGCAAAAATCAACCTTTTCGTAAGACCAACTGTATAGGAGACACAAGAACAGGCAGGCAGATGAGGAAAGACTGAGTAATTGGTAACTCGATAGCCAGGAATGATTTCTAAATGAAGACAAGCTAGTCATGGGGCATGGCAATTCATTTTGCTTAGTCATATTAAATTATTAAATTACCAAAAATTCCATTTTAATTAATATCATTATTGATATATATATGGTAAAAACTGTAATAATTATTCTAATATTGAAGCCACACTAAATATTAATCTTTCCCTGGGGGCTGACCCTAGACACTGAAGTGCTTTATGAAGTTTTAAAACATCACAGATTCATAAAATAATGGAGGCCCATCTTTTGATCTATGAATAAAAATTAAAAGGAAAAAAACTGATGAGAGGACAATTTCAAAAGATCAGTCAACTAGCTTGACAACACCTGATTTATTTCTGGGAAAAGTCATTCTTTAAAACCTGACAATAGGAAAAAACAAATATTCTTAGAATTTAGTAAGAACACTTTTAAGTATTAGAAGTATCATGTCAAATAATATGATACATAATTTTCTGAAGCTAAAGAATTAGTATAAAAATTGTATTGCATGTCAAAAACTTAAAAAACAAACAAACAAAAAAAAACCTAAACTAGTCTCTTCCAAAGGAAACTAAATTGCAGGACATAAAAACCATGACCACATTGTTAAAGTCCAAGACATACAGTGATGCTCCTCTAAGTCTCACAACATAAAGGTCATGTGCCAGCAATTCCTTTGGAAAAACTCTTCAATGTTGCCACCAGAACAATGGTCAGCCTCATGTAATAGCCTCTCATCTATGGAGAATGGCACTGAAGAGATGTCCCTCGGACAGTGGCTTAATATAAACAAGGAATGTAAGTAATAGAAACCAACAGCACCTGATTAGGGGAAAGGGAACTGATAAGAGCTCTACTTCTATGAAGTAAATTTTTGTGGGATGATCTATTAAAATGAGAATTTTCCCGAATGGGCTCAGTGAATTTAATAGCAATTTTCTGCACTGTTCAAAACTAACCACCAGTCACATGTGGCTATTGACCACTGAAATGTGGCTAGTCTAAATTGAGACATGCCAAATGCATACCGGATTTCTAATATTTAGATTTTTTTTTTTTGCAGTGCTAGGATCGAACCCAGGGCCTTGTGCATGTAAGGCTGAAGCACTCTTCCAACTGAGCTATGTCCCCAGCCCCCTAAAATTTAATATTTTTAAAAGAATATAAAATATCTCTTTGGTGGTATTTTGGCTCTTTGGGGTTCCAGAAAATGTTAAAATATCTTCATTTTGTTTTAAAATGACCTTGTCATTTAAACCTCTGGGTCTCAGTTTCCTAGTCCCTCCAATGGAGAAAATAATTGTCCTGTCACAATACCTTTCAGGGCTACTGTGAGGGTTAAACAATAAAGTATGAAAGGTCTTTTTTGGAAAACAAAACACTACATATTATTTAAACAGGAGGCATCATTTTAGATCTTCCTGCACAAGAAAGTTAAAAGGTTCTGGCAAACCTATAAGCAACTGTGATTTCCATTTTTAATGTTTCTTTCTTAAGAAAATCTGAGCTGATTCCATAATCAATTATCACAACTGCCCCGATTCATTAAAGGTAGCATCAGACAAGTGGCTGGGTGCTCTGACAAGCTCTGCACTGCTTTCCCAACTCCCCAATCCTAAACATACTTCAGTCGTTAAGAGCCTATGTCTGAAGCCAGATTGCCTGGCTTTGAAACCTGGCTCTACTGCTTATACTATGTGACCATAGTCAAGTCAGTTAACTTCTCTAAAACTTGTTTTCCTCATACACACAACAAGGGCAAAACGGCCCACCTCAAGAGTTGCCTCGAGGCTGAAGGGATGCGACTCAGACAGCGCCTTGCCTACAGAAAACATCTGCTAGAAGCTGCTCCTTCTGTCATCGGCCCTACCTGCCCCTTCTTAGGCTCAGTCTTTCCTCCTGCATTTGGAATAAACTGACCCTACAATCATTACCAGTCCCCCGCTCTTGGCTTCCCATTTTTCTAATCCTTTACAAAGTCTCAGCAGTGTGAGGTATTACAGCCTAGGAATAAAGAATTAATCTAGTTCAATTCACATATACTGGATGGGATAATTACTGATGAGCAAGCTTTCCTGTGATTTAGCAGACAGCACCCAGTCAAGGACGCAGGTCTAATGAATAAAATGAGTTTTTAAAAATGAGGGAGAAAAAAAGAGTAATGTGGAATCAGGGGCAGGACTGTAAGAGAGCATTTAACTGCCCCAAGTGAGTGCCCAGCTCTAGCCTGGTCATGTCATCACCAAGGTTACCAAGAAAAGGTACTTATTAGACTGCTTAATTGACCCCCCTCCCAAAAGGGGAATGAGGTTTTCTAAAACCTAAGTCTCATTTAAACCTGACTTTAGGTCCACATTAGTCAATAAAGCCTATAAAAATCCCTTTAGATCTTAACACAGTAACAACAAAAAAACCCATGAATGGTGAAACATTCTGACACTAAAAGATCCCAATTTGCACTGTTGCTTCCCCCAGCCCTCAACCATTATGTGCTTTCCAGGAACTACAATTACATGCTTCAAGTAAAGGTTATACTAAATTATCCCTTTGTAATTACCTTATTTTCAACCTCCTTTTTCCACATTACAGTTCCCTTAAGATCCCTCCAAGATTTTTTCTCTAAAGACAGAACTTGGAGGGAGAGGCACAGTAACCTGCTGCTACTGTTCTTGTATCCCTGGCCCCTAAAATATGAAAACTGCATTCCCATGTTCTAGCTGATTACTGTCTAAGAATCAGAAAATAAGAAAATAGCCCTAATTCTTAGATGTGAGGGATAACTTTTTTTAGGAAAAGGTTTTTCAAATATAAAGAAATTATAAAACAAAGTCATACAACCATTGATCTTTATAGTAATTAAGAGATTAGGACTGAAATACAATAAAAATCATCCAATTGTTAATAAAATCTCTTTAGAGAAAAACCAAATATTCAAATTTATATTTAAACGATAAACAAAAAAAGAAAAATTCTCCTGGTAAAAATACTGTAGTGAGTCTTGTAGGTGTCTAATTGTTTATCAAAGAAGTTGTGTTACCTGGTTTTCATTTAAAATAGAAAATAACCCACGGTACGAATTTAAACTTCTTTTAAAAGACCAATAGTGGCTATTAGGAATAGTCAAATCTATGTATTTTCTCTATTCATAGCATAAGGGCCTATTTTATAATGTTATAAAAATTATTGTAATATATTATTTCCCAATTTTAAAGTTCAGGATAATATTCTGCATCAGAAGAATACAGCCATGGCACTGGGTTTTGAAAAAAAGCCCCAGCTGGAGGGATCAGAGGACTTCCATTCTATTCCTGGTTCTGTTACCATTATAAAATCAAGGTCAGCCACTTAATTTTTAGGTTCCTTATATTGAAAGTGAGACTAGACAGATAACATCTGAAGTCTTTTTCAGAAATGAAAGTATGCCTATGTACAAAACAGGCAGACTGTTTATACTGTAATGAGTTTGTGTTCCAACACTTATGTAAATGGACCTGCCCACCTGGCTCAGTCTGACAACTGTCTCCATACACCTGCTGGCTGCTACTAGCTTGTCTTAAAACTCTTGTGACTCACAATTGTTCACATGGGCTGTAAGTGTGCCAATTTGGGAGTTTCTTTTCTCATTTTTTAAAAGAGCTATTTGGTAGCAGTCTATGGAAATACCAGTGTCCTTACGTCATCAACAAGTTGTATTCCAATTCGTTGTAAGCTGGTTTTCTAAAATTTGGAGAATAGTCATATTTACAGTACACCTGTAAATGAACTTAACATTTATTGATTTTAGGTACTAAACTTTCCTTTATGTTGTGGGGTAGATACCACTATGTGTCTATGGGATTCACAGGAATACTACTGATACTGAAGATACACAAAAAGAAACAGATTTCCTGTCTCTGAAGCCTCTGATGACGGATCTGGAGGACACAGTAGGGCTCAGAGACTGGAGGCATGAAGTAAGGCAGGGTTGAACTAGAGGCATGAAGTAAGGCAGGGATGAACTAGAAAAAGTGTTGAAAAGCTGTCACTTCAGATTTAATGAGAAGTCAAATGGCACACTAATCACCATTCATGTGCTAGAGAAAAATGTATGCTGGGCACACACAGGGTCTACTTTTACTGAGTTGAGGATTTATAAATTTGATTATGAAAGAATATAAAGATGAATTTTTAACAATTAGAGCCACTATTTATGTATGTTACAACTTAACATTATATTCACAAAAATATAATATTTTAATAAACCATTCCAGTGACCTTTCCCTTTCTTGGAATTTCAATGAATTGGGTAAATTCCACACAAACACACTTGGATATGCCTTAGACCTCTTCTCTAGCTCTTTCACATACATTGTGATTTACTAGCTGAATCTTGAAATTGTTAGGTGCTACAACCAACCAGGCCTACTAAGACGCTTGGATGTGCTGGCCAAACTACTGAATTTATATGAAACACAGTCAAGCATCCTCCATCAACCCTTAATTATCTAAGAAGTTCCCACGGGTAAATGACCTTCAAACATGGAACAAGAGTCTGATTAGCCTTCCCCCAACCTTAGGCTTACAGAGGACACAACTTCTTCATAAGTTCTAAGCAAAGACTGATAAAACTGTGAAGAGACTGTCCCATATAAACAAGCCTCTTGAAACAGACTGAATTTGGGGGACCCTCTAAAATTAGGAACAACTTTCTCATGCTGGGCCTAAAGGCTGAAGGGCTGTAACCTGCAGGGCCTGCAGGGCATCAAGCAAGATGAGAATGGAGACTTACTCTCCCCAGGCCTGTCCAGCACAGGCTAACTAAACCAGCATAGATCTATTTCGTATCTTCTGTTTCACTTTGCCACTTCTCTTTAAAATCTTTGTTCCCCTCAGAGCTTCCAAAGATAGAATTTTTGAAATGAAAAGTTCCTTCTATCTTTCTTCAAAGCAGGCTTTGAATAGAGCCTGTTTTCCTATCAATTTGATTCTGAATATTTCTATCGCAATAAGCAGTATACCCTACCTCTTCCTATGTCAGTATTAGTGACTCTCCCTGGTCTCACCCCCAACAGTTTTTGGCAAGTTCCAACCAGGAGCAAATATCTTGCCCTGAAGCAACATATCTCAAGTTGGCGGTGATCTCTCAGGAAGATAAGGCTCAGGATTCAAATGCTTGCCACTAGTCAAACACGCAGCTGAAATTTCAGGGAAAAAATTCCAAGCAGCTGCAGGAAATAAATACATCCTAGAGAACTTATCCCAATCCTTCCTACTGAAGCCTTGTCTGCATAAAATCCTTCACTGGTCAGGAAATAAGGTTAGAGTGTGGCGGATGGGCCATGTTGGTGTCTATGCAGGTGCACACTGAAGATTTTATCTCTGTTGTTTGAGGTTTTGGACTTGAGTACCCTTTTGTGGTATTGGGCAGTGTGAGATAACAAGCTCTATCTAGGCACCATCTAGGGCTTGAGTGAGCCATCTAGGGCTTGACTAAGCCACCATTTGCTTTGGGGGTACCAGTCTGTACCGTGCATTTTAGAGAATGGAAAAACTCCCCAATAATTAATATTGGTTTTGTTTTGGAAAAAGATCACAACGTAGTCTATATATCTAAAAGTGCCTGCTACTTTAAGACAACTGTTCTACATGTTTGCTACCCTGACTGACATTGTCTTATCAGGCAAAAATTCTGATGACTGCAGCAACAGATTTATCTACTAAGGGAGGGAATCATTTCAGAAGAACTATACCAGGTTCCTGGGTTGAAAGGAAAGATGCCACCCAAGTGGAAGGAGCAGTCTCCACTCTCAACAGGCCTGTGGTGGGCAGTAGCGGGGCTGGGGCGCCGCCCTGGAGCTTTACGCTCAGCACGAGGAAGTTGCTCTCCATTTTAGAAGGACCCCCAAATCCAGTCTGTTTCACTGTGACACGTGGCTACAGACCCTTCTGGTCTACTCTGCTCAGGGCCCTTACTATTCCACTCCTTATTCACTAGACTAATTTCTATTCTACGAAACTTTCCCACCCCTTTGCCCCGTTTCAGGTGTCAGACACCCACCTCTCTGTGAATCAACAGTTTCCCATAAATAAACACCTCGTCTACCACAGTCTTGTACCCTGTGCTTTTCCTTTATTAAATAATGTGGAAATGAGTATGTTGCTACAGTACCTACTCAGTTTCCAGCATGGAAGAGGTTTATATTATAAATTAAAGAAATCATTTTTCATTAAAATAGAGAAATGGAACAGTAATTTCACTGGATCTTCTAAAGTATTTGGAACCTTGATATGGTAGATACGTGAATTTAATTAACTATCATCAGCCATTAGTATTAATAACTTGTAAATAATTTTATAATTAAAGACATAGTCTTTTATTTCTGCCTGAACTTTTATTGTTTTGGTTATAATTTTCTTAGATTTTACTGGCTACAGTTCTTTTGCAATAAATAATGTTTTAGGCTTAATTTAAAGTATCTTAATATAAACTGCAAATTTAAAAAATCTGCTGAAGTACCAAATACAAAAGAAAAACCAACACTTCATTCCCTATTATGTCTGTTTCCTTAAGTACTGTATTCTTGTATTACTTTATTTCCTACTATGTGTATACACCATGATCTCATTAAATTCAAATCTTATTTTGTAAAACATACGGAAACTAAGGCCCAGAGAGGTTAAATAAAAGTTAAGGCCACACCATCCATGTGCTAGGTGGGAAAGTGAAGTTTTGAATTCTCTCTATATGGGTACAAAACTCTATGCTCTTCCCACTTATAAAACTATGTATTAAAAAATATCTAGAAACAGCTAAATATAAAGACCTATGTAATATACTTACCTTTAAAAACCTATTGGCAAGATAAAATAACTATGCGTTAAATTGCATACTCAGCAAACTACTTTATATGCATATTCAAAGACATTAAATATTAAGATTAATCTCATTGAAGTTAAAACATTAAATCAAATGCTTTTTAAAGATCAGATCGATTTCTTTTTCGTCTATAAACTGCTTAACATGAAGTGTGTACACACTACCTTCTTTTGAGCAGCTTCCTTCTTTTTCTTGTCGTCTTTTTTCTTTTTCTTTTCTTCCATCAACTGTTCTTCTTCTTGCACTAAATCCCTGAACCACACAGTTGCAATTAACTTTCCCAAAATATATTAAGAAATAAAAATAATGTTGCATACAGGTTCATTTTCACTTATTAGAAATAAAGGCATGGCAAATTTTTCTTTTTCTCTTATCATCCACTGAAATAAAACACCTAAATCTAACTATAAGGTACAATTCACATTTCTTTAATTAATAACAGAGCCTTTTTCCATAATCAAGAGTTTTTATCATAATGTTACATCATGGAACACAATCTAAAATTAGCAAATTTTCCACTGGGAAAGAAGCAATTTCCTCCAATTCTAGATTGTAAACAACATCAGGTAAGTTACCTTGCTACTGGCCCCGGTCATCAATCAATAGTTAATGGAGATACCTGGGACCTCTCCTGCCGTGGTATCTGGGAATAGCTTTGGCTTTCCTTGCTCTAAACATCTTTATAAATACTTTAGAGTATATATAATTCACAAACAGGTGACACGTATTTCAGCATTACAATAATTTTGTAATCTACAAACATTTTAAACTATTCTATCAATTCTTGGAAAATAATCAATATGGACTCTTTATATGTTTGTTTAAATTTCTGAATTCAAATCTTCAAAGTTGTGAACAGAATCTTCCATTCAGGATTTCAAAATGACAGACTGGGCAAACGTGTTAGTGTCCTCCTTTACCTCACTGAGATTCAGGGGGAGAAGTCATCACCCTATTCAGAACTGGTGACTGAACAAGAGCAAAGAAAACCACATCCGAGGACAAACCCACGAGAAGTCTTAGATGAACCTGCCCCCTTTTTGGTGGAGCTCTAGACAGGCTCCAAGATCAGAAGAGGGATGGGGCAAAAAGATCACATAAGAAATAGAAAGGCCATGGCTATGCCCCCGCTCCCCACTGCTGACCCCTGTGCCCCCACGGCTACAGGTAGCAACATTTTTAAATCCAGCCAACGAAACCCTCTGAAGAATACATTCCCCTGGAGGCTGGTGGGCTCCTGCAATGGGTTTGGTTGTCTCAAAACAAAGCCCTCTTATTGGAGGATACTGCTACCTGCTCCATGACACCCAAACCGAAGCCTGCCAATCAGCACTCTTCACACACACAGCGCTCGCTTGGCATTAACCCTCTCATTCAAGGTAGGAATCCACTGGGTAAAGAAATCTCCATGGGAGGCTGAGACTGGAGGATCCCAATTTCAAGGCCAGCCTCAGCAATTTAGTGAGGCCCTGTCTCAAAAATTAAACAAACAACAACAAAAAAGAAATCCATGTAAAGGCAGAGGAAATTCACTTCAGATACCTACATTAATTGTCCTGAATTCTTGAACCTAAGAAGTCCATTCATAATACCAACAATCAAAAATCACCAGACACTTGAAGAAAACCATATCCCCCGGCTCTGCCCCCATACATACACACCACTTAACTCCATTCTAAGGAAGCTTTCCAGAAGGGACACTACAAATATCAGGCAGACAATGAGAAAGGTTCGGGATGTGAACTAGGCACCTGGAGGTATGAAAATCATCATCAAGGCTGGGACGCACAAGGTAGTGGGGGTGTAACAGAAGATAAAATCAGAAAGAGGCAAGTACGTAAGAAACGGCAAGAGGTGCTACAGGTGCCGTGCAACGAGCACAAACAAAATTAAGTTGGCTTTTCTGATGGAAGAAACTAAAAGGAAATATAAATAGTGAGAGAGGAGACGGGTAGCATTATGCACCACAGATGACGCTTAGTGAAGTTGGCCATGTGGCTGCTAACAGCAGCTAAAAGTTGAAAGAAGAGCAGGAAAACTTGCTAGATTCCTTGTCATTTTGTTATGAGTGGATCTGTCATGTGGCTAATGGATAGTAACACAGACTTATGGCAATGTACTGTGACTCACTCCTGGGATCTGGGAGAGGGAGACAGTAAGAGTGCACAAACTCATTCATGCCCCAATCCCGGGGCAGCCCAGGACTGGGGCAGCCTCCACCTGTGACTGGGGCAGAGTAAAGCAGTGAAGGCAACTAGGTCAAACGAAGAACTCAAGAGCCAAAGCTGATTGTTACCTCTAAGTACTTAACCTTCTTCAGCCTCAGTTTCCTCCTATCAAAACTGGGGATTAATAACCATAAATGTCTATTTCATGGTTTTAAAAATAAAGATTAGGTAAGGACCACTACTTAGTACAAAGTTCCTAGTAAGCACGCAAAGGACCTCACTAATTCTCAGTGGTGTCCAAAAGACTGTCTAGCCCTCTGTGTCAAGACGTCACTTCAGCATTTAATCTTCCTGTTCTGTGAATTATAGACAGGTCCTTTTCTGAACTTCTGCGCCACAGTAATTTGACTCTGTGGGATGTTCTCTATCTGGAATGTTTTCTCCTTTCTCAAACCTTATTTTACAGACTTTTTGAGGAGATTAGCAACTGTTTTCCTGGCCACAAATATTCTTCTTGGTACTTAAAAGGCGTGCCACATTTCCTCTCAAGCAGATACAATAGCAGCTGATATTTTAAGCATAGGAAACAAAATCCAGTTCTTCAACACTGTTCCCAGAGCCAATTAACCATGCTTTCCCCACATCTCCTACCTGAGGAAATCAAGTGGAAAAATACATATATCAATGCAGCAGTTGTTCTCAAATACATCTGCTTCCAGAATTTAAATGCCAGTAGAGATTAAGACATTTAATTATAACACTTATACTACCTATCAAAAGGAATAAAGGGCTAGGCATGGTGATGTACACCTGTAATCCCAGCAGTAAGAATTGGCAGGATAGACCTAAAGGGGTCCATCATATTTGACTTATGCTCTACAAAGACAACTTTCCTGTCAGCAATCGTTTACCCCTTAAAGGTCAGTGGCAAGAAACCTTAAATCTGTTAGGTTCTGTAAATCTGCCTTATTGCTTTATAAAAATTAAGACTCCCTTTTGATTAGAACTTGATTATTTTTATTTACTTATACCTTGTACCACATGTACAAAGCCTTTGAGGTAGCTATAAGAATCCATCCCTCTGAGGGAACTTTCTAGGAAGAAGGAAATGTTTGCTAACTTTACTGGATTTCAGGAATGCAGTTACATGAGGGTATACATCTTTCAAGTCAATCACCTATACAATAAAAATGTGTGAACTTTGCTGTACAAAAACTATATCTTGAAGTTAATTTTAATACATAGAATGGGGGGATACAATATTTAAATTAGGTAAAATACACATATTAAGATTAAGGTGGTATTCTCCACATAATTCTTCAACTGTTGTTGTTGTAAAGCATGCATCAATTTTTGAATTCATCTTCCAGTGATCAATAAAAATCATTTATTTGTAGGTCTAGGAATGAATTTCCTCAACAAGCAATGACAGTTTTATCTGTGTTGACTGCACCCTGTTCAACAATTACGCAGGCCAATTTTAGAAAATTCTCTCCTCATTAATCCAAAATCTACTTCCCTATAATTCCCACTCACTGGTCCTAGGAACCTAGGAATGAAAACAAACCTGAGTGATTAAAATGTTGCAGTGACTATACAGGGCCTTTTTAATGTTTTCTAATTTAGCTACTCATTTTTTATGATAGGTTAAAAAAAAATCTCCCTTTTATAGGTGAAGAAACGAAAGCGCAGAAAAGTGACTTGTTCAAAGTCATATGCTAATACAGGGTGGAGTCAAGACTCATCTCTGTTTTCTAAGTCTCAGTTGTCGTTTTACTATATTCTGCTATCTCCCTAACCCCAAGTAAAGTACAGCCTTACTAGATCTCTTTTCCAGGAGTTACAACACAGGGGTGGGAGTTTGGCTCAGTGATAGAGTGGTTGCCCAGTATGCACGAGGCCCTGATTTTATCTCCAGCAGTGCCTGCATGCGCGCGTGCACATCACAGGGAAAGGTCATCATTTTGATAGGTTGTAATAAATCTTATTTATGACATAATTTCCCCACAGACAGAATGCCTTCTAATTTCCCTACAACTTTCACAGGAACTCTTTCAACAAAATACACTACAGAAAACACAAAGTATTAGCGTTCCATGAACCATGGCTATATAATTAGGAACAAGAACAGCAAATGTACCAAGGAAGAAAGACTAAATTGCCAATGGTTTTAACAAGAAAGGCCCAGGCATTGGTGATCATTAAGAAAGCAACTACAGTATTTTATTCTATGAATGCTTGTGGGAGGGTGATCTGAAGAAGCGAGGCCTCTACTAATGTAGTAAAGTCCCACATTTGAGGTTTTCCATAGTTTAAAGGCGGGGTCGGGCAGGAAGGTAACTAGAAGGCCAGGAGAATTAGCAAAAATTTCTGTTCTTAAAATGTCAAGTATTTTTAGTTTTAAAAAGTACTAAATGAGGGCTGGGGTTGTAACTCAGTGGTAGAGAGCTTGCCTACCATGCGTGAGGCACTAGGTTCGATTCTCAGCACCACATATAAATAAATAAAATAACAACTGAAAAAATTAACTAAAAAATTTTTTTACAAAAAGTATTAAATGAGTGAATGCTAGTTTTTAAAAACAAAAGAACTGGTTGAACACAGTGCTGCATACCTATGAGTCCAGGTACTTGGGAAGCTGAGGCAGAAGGACCCCAAGTTCAAAGTCAACCCCGGGCAACCTGCCCAGTCACAAAATAAAAAAGACTGGGAATGTAGCTTAATGGTAGAGTGCCTCCGTAGCATGCATGAGGCCCTGTGTTCTATCCCCAGCACTGCAAAAACAAAAAACAAAACAAAACAAAACAAAAAACAAACCCCCCCCAACACACAATAAATAACAACAACAAAAAACCCCAAAAGCACTAAAAGGCTATTCTCCTGTTTCTAGGTGTCACGAGTACATGATATATTTGCTAAATCTTTTCTGTATCTACTGAAATGTTTATATGGCCTTTCACTTTTGATCAGTGGACATAATAAATGTGTCAATAAATTTTCTAAAGTTGAACAGAGCTTGCATTTGGAAGTATAAACCCAACTCAATATTTTTAAATAAACTGCTAAATTTTATTTTTCAATAATGAAAAAGTACTGGCAAAAAATGTTCAAGGTAAAAGTTTTGACAAGAATGAAGAGAATTCCTATATTATTGGTGGGAATAAGAACTACTAAAATCTTTAGGGAAGCATGATGGCAGCAGTGTGGTCTTAACAAGTTATATTCTATCCAGCCACCCCCCCCCTTGACAGTGTCTTTCTGTAGTATGGTACACAGGTCAAATGTATACGAAAGTTCACAATAAGGTTCTAAAGGCCTGAAAGCAGAAAATGTGAATATTCATCAATAAAGAAATGGCTATGGTACAGCAAAGCATATCAAAAAGGAGCTAGATCTGTTTACTGATCTGAAAGAATGTCTCTAACATGTTAAGGAAAAAAAAGGCACAGGAATTGGAATGGTACTATTTCATATTGCTTTAAGAAAAAACTGTATGTCTACATATGTTCATATAACTTGTACAAACTCAAAGACATGGGAAAATACCCTACTGATTTAGAAAATACCCAACTGATTTTAGAAATCAGGGTCACCTCAATCTGAAGAAAATTTAGAAACTTTTTTTTACAAAGTATATTTCTGATTTCTGTTATGATAAGCATGCATTACTTTTGTAATTTAGTACCAAAAAAATTTTTTTTAAGTATCAGAAGTTTAGGGTTTGCTTTCACTACTCTAGGCCCCTCTGTACCTCACAGGAAAAGAAAACAATGAAACAAGATTGTCAGAATGTTGGCAATTGCTGAAACTGGTTAATGGATTCATGTATATTCCTCAGTCTGTTCTATTTTTCTGTGTACTTGACATTTTCCATACAAAACAAAGAACACACACACACACACATACACACACACGCCTCCACACCAATGACTAAAGACAACAAGATGGGCCAATGGGGAAATGAGAGATTTGAAGTAGATGTGTGTGAGAACCAGAGTCTTGGGAGGCAGAAAGAGAATGGGTATGGCAAAGGCTTCCTATGGCAGCATGATACACCTCATTGCCAGGACTGTCCTCTACTCTTGCACTTCCAAATGCTTGATGGCTAGTTTCTTCCACGTTTCTTGCGTGGATATCATTAAAATAATCCCTTCTGAGGGGATGGTAGTGCTAACTCTCTGATAAGCAATTTCAAAGTATCTATTCATAATGAATTTGTAAATGTCACCTATTTTATTTGGAAAGGGAATGATACAAAGGTGGACACTGCAAAATATTAGTCTAAAAGCCAATCTAAAGGGAAAGGTTAAACAAATCAGGCAGGAGGGCAGACTTGAGTCAGGAGAGAGGTAACACAGCACGTCTGAGAACGTGGTCTTTGGAAACAACAGCAAGCTTAGTCCTCGGTGGGTGTGAGGGAAGTGGAATTTCTGGATTCATACCACCCCCTAAGGTAAGCTATTAACAAATACCATGGTTTATGCTAAGCATAAACTCTCTTTGAGAGCATGGAATTTTGGTCTAGGACCAGACTGCAAGGGAAACACTGGACTTGAATCTCTAACAGCTCCCAGGCAAACACTGTACTCACAATGTTACAATTTGATGCTGGGAAAATGAAGCATGCCCTCCGAGACTATGGGAAGAGGACTCTGGGAAGCTTACACCTGGGGCTTTGCCCTTAGTATCCTTCCATGGTACTAAGTGGCAGCCACAAACACAGTAGCATGCCGAGTCCTGGAAGTCTTTCTTCACACTGAAGAGACCCAACTTGTAAGACTCAGGAGCAAACCCAGCACAGCAAGGAGACTTGACAGCACGACCATTTCTGGGACTAAGATTGACTGAAACAGCAAAGGGAGGAAAAGTGTTGAGTAAGAACAGGCAATAAACTGGCTATAAAGGTGAGAAGTCAGATGCAG
This sequence comes from Marmota flaviventris, assembly GCF_047511675.1. Lineage (NCBI taxonomy): Eukaryota > Metazoa > Chordata > Mammalia > Rodentia > Sciuridae > Marmota > Marmota flaviventris. Next base: position 17,478,513 of record NC_092516.1, on the reverse strand, counting down.
AAATCTGAGTGAACCACAATTATGGCAGTGGAAAAGCAAAAAATAAATCCAAGATAACCCTAACAAATTAGAATCATTATCGGTATTAATAAGATTGACAAAAGAGAGTAAGGTTAATGACAACTCTAGATTTTAAAGAGTTAAACGGCTCTATTTCACTTTAAGAAAGAGAAAACTGGAAGCAAGTTTCCTGAGGCCCAACAAGTTCACCAGTCAAAATTCACCATAAGCCAGACCATCCTCATGGAGAAGTCAACTGCATGCTACAAGCAAGTTACAACAGCCCACTTCACATCTCCTGCCAAAAAATACTTTGCTCTACTTCTTCCCTTACAGATCCTACCTTATTCTATTTTCTCCTGCTTCCCTTTCTAATTACTATCCCTTCATTTTTTTCTCCTTTTGGTCTTTCTATGAAAATTAATAACCAAAGCCAGTCCAGCATACAAAAAAAGGAAGCCAATGGTAAACTTCACCAGACCGTAGAGATGGAAATCCAACTCCAGCAAAAACAGGTAGGGGTTTGAAGTCCCAGGGGGCTGGGTCAGTTTTTTCAAAAACTCTCCCAGTAAAATGAAGAGAACAGAATAAAACGAAGTTTTACAGATTGCTTTCAAAATGAAGAATACTAGTACATATCTGGGAGAGAAAAGGAGTTAAGAAACAAAGGAATCAAAGAAGTAACAACGGAGGAGTTGTGCTAGAAGCTGTAACCACAGGTAGTTAAATATCTGCAAATTCAGAAGTAGCTAAATGATAAAATGGAATACTAACAGTTGCAAAACCAACAAAGCTCTTTGTTTACATCCTGATATGCAATGACTGAGAAGGCATGAAGTTAACTGAAAGCTAAAGTTCAGTGTGCTATCTTTTAGGCTGGGGATAGATAATATGAACATACACCCACATATGACTCTCTAGTAGTATAAAGATTAAATTCTAGAAGTGTGTACGAACAAACTAAAAAAACATTTATATTAAGAGTATGGAGAGGAAAGAGGAATAACACACAGGGTAGTTAGTAGCAGTGCTATTTTCATTCAATTACATACATTATATATACCATGTATGTAATGGAACCCAGGGCCTTGCACATGCTAGGCAAGATCTCTACTACTAAGCTGCACCGCCAGCTCCATCAATGCTATTTTCAGAATGCATAGTTTCAGAGGCACAAGTGAAAGTGGTAGTGACAAGTTGGAGTATCTTCTTCTGAATGAAGGGGCCAGGTGTGGTGCCGCACACCTATAATACCAGTGACTTGGGAGGCTGAGGCAGAAGGATCACAAGTCCAAGGCCGGCCTTAGCAACTTAGCAAGGCCCTTAGCAGTGTGGTGAAACCTTGTCACAAAATAAAAAATAAAAAGGCCTGGGGATGAGCTCAGTGGTAAAGCACCCCTGGGTTAAATTCCCAGTTTAAAAAAAAAAAAAAAAAAGAATGAATAGTGGGGAAATAGACAAAAGGTAGCAATGAAGATGCAAATAATACCTTGTCTGGATCTTGTAAGAGGGTGAGCTTAAAAGGCTCCCACTAATCCTATAATTTGAACAATAAAATTTAATAAAATATTTTTCAACAAAGATTCTACAAAGAGTACTTGCCTAGCAGGTGTGAGGCCCTGGGTTCAATCCTCAGCACCACATAAAAATAAATAAAATAAAGGTATTGGGTCCATCTACAACTAAAAAAATTTTTTAAAAATCATTTAAAGATCATTAATGAGACAACTAACAAAATTTAACGTTTACAGATCAGCTATAAATATTGTGCCAATGTTATTTTCCCAATTTTAAGAATGCTATTGTAATTAAGAAAAATGCCTTTGACTTTAGGAAATACCAACTCATGTTTTTTAGGGGTAAGAGGGTGCCATGTCTGTAAACTAATCTCAAATGGTAAAAACAGTATGTATGTATGTATGTATGTATGTATGCATGCATGCATGCATATGGGTGTGAGTGGGCATGTAAGTGTGTGTGGGGGTACTGATAAAGCAAACAATTAAATGTTAACATCTGAGGAATAAGGGTGATGGATATTTAGGAATTTTTTGCTCAACTATTATAGCTCTTTTCTACATCTGAAATTATTTCAAAACAAAAAGTTCACAATAAAGAAAACTTTTGAGATTAGAAACAGAGAAAATAATCGATACCCTGACATTAGGACAGAAGCACTCTACAGTGTCTGAGATATTATTCATTTTGAACCCTCAACCCTGAAACTCAGAATTAGTATTCCTATTTGACAGTTAAAAAGACTAAGAACCAGAATGTCTAAGTGACTTGTCCAGATGGTACAAGGCTAAGGTAAGGCTGACTCAAATCCCAGTTTGTAAAATCTGCCCACCTCTCTTTTCAGGTTTAATTACTAGTTCCTTTACATTTCTTTCCAACCCAGACAAACCTTACCCTTGACCTTTAATTAAACAACACTCAATTTTCTAATTATTTTAGATGTTAATCTCACGCTTCCAAATAGGACTAATTACTGGTCTGGGAACAAAAACCAGTTCTTCTATCTGATTTGTACTCCTGGCACTGGGCACTCTGAATCAGATGACAATTGCGGCTTCCTTGCCTTTACTAACACCAAAACTGCACTCTTTTCACTCTTACACCTACTCTCTCTCTACTTTTTTAAGGACCAGTTTGATTCCAGTCTATTCAGAAAAGCAGTTCTGTGCAGAAAAGCATTTCCAGGTTCAATGTCAAAGAAAAGTAAACTTAAATCTCAACTGTGCCACCTACTTGTGCAACCTTAGAACAACTTGTTTAATTTCTCTCAAAGACAAACTTATGAAAGATTTAAAATTATACCTCCCTCAAAGGGTTGTTTGTGAAAATTAGTCAATGGAGATAAGATCATACTAAATGGTGGGTGTGGGAGATTAGATGCTGCAACACAGGAGGGAGCGCGGGGGACTGAGCCCATGAACACAGTATTAGCACAATGAGAGGAGGCGGGTGTCAACTAATACTCAAAGCCCCCAGATCCCAAACCAAGAGCAGGCCAGGCACCACGTACTAACAGCAGGCAAGGATATCGCAGGAAGAGAAAAATATAGATTAATAATCCTTATGAACATGAACACAAAAATCCTCACAAGTCTAACAAATCAAATCCAGCAATATATAGGATCACACAAAATGTGGTTATCCCAAGAATGCAAGGTTGGTTTATCACGTGACAATCAACACAATACATGATTATAGAATATCTCAATAGACCAAAAAAAGCATGACAAAATCCAGCACTCTTTCACAAAAAATAAAACAAAACACCAAACTTAGAACAGAAAACTTCCTTAACCTGACAAACTCCATCTACAGAACTAGGGTTGTGGCTCAGTGATAGAGTGATCACCTTGCATGTGGAAGGCACTGGGTTCGATCAGCAGCACCACATAAAAATAAAACAATAAAAAATAAATGTATTGTGTCCATCTACAACTAAAAAAATTTTTAAACTTACAGCTTATATCACACTTATTGGTAAAGACTGAATGCTTTTTAGGTTAGAAACTCAATTTTATAACAAAGATGTAGTATCTTTTCACCTGCTATTCCACATCGTGCCAGAAGTTTTTTTTTAATTATTTTTTTATTTTTATTTTTTAGAGAGAGAATATTTATTTTTCAGTTTTTGGCGGACACAACATCTTTGTTTGTATGTGGTGCTAAGGATTGAACCTGGGCCGCACGCATGCCAGGTGAGCACTGCTACCGCTTGAGCCACATCCCCAGCCCGTGCCAGAAGTTCTTAAAAAAAAAAAAAAAAAAAAAACCTAAGGGGAGAGACAGAGACAGAGCACCTGTGTACCTGCACAAGCAAACATAAAGGACATAAACATCAAAGACAACGTAAACCTATCTCCAGTCAGAGATGACATGGGCTGGGGGGTATAACTCACCCTAAAATTCATACAGAAATGCAAGCAGAACAGCCAATGCAACCCTAAAAGGAACAAAACAGACCATACACTCCCTAATATCCAACTACCACAGGAGATACAGTAATCAAGACAACATGAAGCAGGTATACTGATGAATGGATGTACAGAACAAATGGACCAGAGAATCCAGAGACACTTCATTACATATGATCAATACATGTTCAGCACAGGTGCCAAAATAAAGTCTTTTCAACAAATAGTATCTGCAGTCAAAAGAAAAGAATGAGATTGGAGTCCTTACATCATATACAAAAATTAACTAAAATTGGATAACAAGCATAAATGTGAGAGCTAAAATTAAAAAGTATTAGAAGACTTAAAAAGTAATCTCAGAATGAGTACCAGAGGCACAAGCAACCAAAGAGATAAAACCAGCTCATCCAGAAAGTGAAGAGAACATACAAATGGGGGAAAAATATACGAGTAAATCATATATCTCATGTGATACTTGTTTTCAAACTGTATTAAGAATTCTTACAACTCAATAATAAAAAATATAACCCAATTTTAAAACGAGCAAAGTATACTCAAACACATTTGTCCAAATCAGATACACAAATGACAAATAAGAACATGAAAAGATGCTCAACATCATTAGTCAAAGGGAAACGCAAATCAAAACCACAATTGAAATAACCAATTATATCCAGTAGGATGGCTATAACCAAAAAGGGCAATAACAAGTACTGGCAAAGATGTGGAGAACAGGAACCCTCTCATATTGCTGGCATAAATATCAAGCAGCATGGATGCTTTGGAAGACTCCTGCAGTTCCTCAAAGAGTTTCCCCGTAATCTAGCAACCCTAGGCACACACCAAACAGAACTGGAAACATGTCCACACAAACACTTGTACACAAATGTTAATGGTAGCATTACTCCTGATATCCCCAAAGTGAAAACAACAAAGTGGAAAAAAAAAATTAAAAACAAATGCCCACCAAAAGATAAATGGGTATAAAATATGGTATGTGGGGCTGAGGATGCAGCTCAGTAGCAGGGTACTAGTTTGGCATTCTGAGGTCCTGGATTTGATTTCCAGCACCACAAAGAAATAAAAAGAAAGGAAATATAGTATAACCACACAATGGGTTATAAAAAGAAATGAAGTACTGATATATGCTACAAAATGGAAAACCTTGAAAACACTATGCTAAATAAATTAGGCCAGACACAAAAAGATACAAAGAATCATAATGCATGATTCCATTTATATGAAATACCTGGAAGAGGCAAATCCACAGTCAGAAAGTAGATCAGTGGTGGAAGGAGGGACAACCGACTGATTGCTATCAGGTATGAGGTTTTAGGGAGCAGGATGAAAATGTTCTAAAATCAGACAGTGATGAACACACAATTCTGTGAATACATTAGAAACCAATGAGTCACACACTTTGTATACTTTTTAAAAGAGTGAGTTTTATGATATGTGAATTTTACCTCAATAAAGCTGCTACTAAAAACCGGGAAAGTGAGTGGAATGTTCAGAGGTGGTGGCATATGGAGTCAGGGCGAGAAGTGGAAGGACGGCACTAACCAGATAAGCTGAAATCTGAAGTGCAGGAGTCTGAGCTTACATTCCTGAGTCACTGGAGAAGCAGCAGGTTTCTAGGAAACAGTGATTGACAAGCTCAAAATTGTGGCTTAAAGATGACTAACCTTCAGCAGTATAGGGAATGCACGTTTTATGCCCCTTTCCATCTTTACACTTTTAAAATGTACATTTATATGCCTCACATTGCCTAAGGATTTACAAATAGACTGTATTCTTCTGACATCCTCTGTACAGTCAATTTAAAAAAGTGAAGCCAAGTACATTTAAAATCAGTGCATATTTAAGCACGACACAGAACCATTTCCTTCTGTTGGTTCATACACGTGTTTTGGGAGTATACTTCAAAAGAACAGGAGAAAGACTGGACCCAAGTCAACAAGACACAGATGTCGTAACTGTAAAAACATTCAATATCATTGCAGCAGACTGCTCAAAAAATGCTTGCTGACTAAAAACCACTAGGAAGAACAGGAAAAAGTAAGCTCAGTCTTGTTTGTTATTATACAGAATCCAATCAATCATTGTTTGCAGAAAATATCTTGTGAGGTTCAAAGTATAAAATTCCTCAACCAGGTTTCAATCTGTTTTGAACATTCCATTTAAAATGGGAAGTCAGCTGAGTCATCGTCACATAACATACTACTGCTGAAAATTCAAAACGTTTCTCAGTTACAAGAGTGGAAATGCTAAGATTCTGCTTCGCAGCCAACTCAAACACACACAGAGAATGAAAATCATTTTTAAAATACAACATCTTAAATAAGAAATTTAAACTATATTTATGTTTGTTTTTTAAAATTAAAATTATGCCTTAGCTGAATATTACTTTTTCTCTTTTGAATCTCATTTCAGCTCCTCTGACAGACTCCCTACAATGCAATGCTTCTTAATCTTTAAAAAGCGATGACTTTTGAAATTTGACAAATGCTAAGAATCACATCTGGTTTGTTTTGTATTATGCTTTTTTTAAACACACACTTTTTCAAATTAATTTTCTGCAGAACCCAAGATGAACCTCATTCTGTGGGCACAGTGCCATTCTAACCTAAATGGGGCTTTCTTTTAATTAAGAATGCATATTACACCAGTCATGGTGGCACAGGCCTGTAATCTCAGATATTTGGGAGGCTGCAGCAAGAGGACTACAAGTTCGAGGCCAGCCTGGGCAACTTAGCGGTAGGTACCATCTCAAAAATAAAAAATGAAAAGGGATGGGAATGTTGATAAGTGGCACAATGCCCCTGGGTTCAACCTCCCAAAATGTGTGTGTGTGTGTGTGTGTGTGTTTTATATGCCCAACTCCTGTATTTCATTTTTTATCTTAGAGGATTATCAGTTCATCACTGAACAATGCTAAAAACCAGCAACTTTTATGTCCAACTTAAGTAAGGGAGCTACCTTCAAATAACCCTTCAAAAAAGCAGCAATTAGTACAAGTAGTAATTGATTTAAATATGAAGATATAATTACTGTGACTTCAAATGTTTATAATTATCTCAGTTTAGTTGTTTGGCATTTCCTAAAATGAAAGAAACATCCAGTGTGAAAGCATAAATACTGTATAATCATCTGGTTAATTTACTTAAAAATGGTCAAGGACAGTGTCTAATGTGGTATACTGAGAACACACACATAATCACCTCTGGGATATTTCTTTCAAAAAATATGAATCTAATCATACAGAAACTCAGATAAATCCAAGTTGCAGAAACAACTAGTCACAGAAATGGCACCATCATGAAAGGGGCAGAAAAGCGTTCAGGAACTGTTCCTGATACAATGAAACTTCTGAGACAAGACAATTAAATGCAACCCTGGGTTCAGGAATTGAGGAAAAGAAAAAACATTATTAGGACAACTGAGAAACTTTAGATATGGATCAAACAGTATGTAAAGCTGAACTTGCCAAGTGAGATCCTTTGATTGTCATATGCAGATGCCATGGGGGTGAAATGTCATGGAAAAAACAAATGTAGCAAAATATTAGTAATCAAGAAACCTAGCTAAAGAGAGACCAATTTTCAATGCACTACTTAATGTTAGAATGATTAAAAAACAAAACAAAACAAAACAAAACCCTTAAAACAGGAGAGGAACTTTTTCTTCATCTTGAGTGACATTTATTATAAACCAGATTTAACAGAATACATACACCAAATTCAAGAGATCATAAAAATGATACTTTTTATGTTTATGTTCAAATTTTCCAGAGGATTGTTACATTTTTTTAATTAAGCATACAGTTTACGACTCACTTACTCTATCTACTGATTTACCAGAGTTGCCAAATTGAACTAGAAAGAAACCTATCAAAATGAATTTGCTTAAAAAATAAGGATTTGCTAGCCTGCAAACCAGATCACAGCAAAGCACCAGAAAAACTTAAAATCAGAAGATGAATTGTCTCCCAAATAAAGGTAGACAGATTCCAAGAAGAGGATCCACCTTGGCTAGAGAGAGCTAACACCCTAGTTTACTCTTCTGTCTCAAGTGTCTTCTGATACAGCATTTGTCCCAGTCATAAGTGCCTCACACAAGTGTCCCAGTTTAGATGCTACATTATAGGGTATAAAGAATGTCTGCTGTACAGCAGCATTTAATAGTTGATTTATGGGGGGGTGGAGGGATCAGTACAACATGAAGCACGTCAGCACCTATTTTAGACAATACTCTATATTATAGTAAATACATCACTAGAATGGGCATAAAATATATTGTTACCTTTTCAGAAAGAAAAAAACCAAAGTTATCTATTATGCAATTAAAATAAAATGCTGCATGGTGGGAAAACTAGAGTTCAGAGTGAAAAGGCCTGTTTGAATTCCACCTCTGTCACTTTTTTTTAAATATATTTTTTAGATGTTGATGGATCTTTATTTTATTCATTTATTTATATGTGGTGCTGAGAATCGAACCCAGGGCCTCACACATGCTAGGCAAGTGCTCTACCACTGAGCCACAACTCCAGTCCTACCACCTGTCACTTTTTAAGAGACTACAATAACCTTAGGTAAATTTCTCCACCACAGCCTTCTCATCTGAAAAATAAATAAGTCAGAATACCAGCTGATCTGTCATAGGTCATGGTCAAGCTCTAAATATTCTATGACTTTGGCCTCCAAAAATACTTTTAAAACTTAGCCTAGTTGAGCTGCACTAGCAGAGATGTTTTTGCTGTTGTTTGTTTTCACAACGGCAAAATTTAACCCATCTTCTCTCCCCAGATAAGACTCCTATTTCTGCTTTGGCTTTACTCTTTCTAAAGGTTGGGTCAATCTCCCTTTACCAAGATGCACACCCCTATTTGACTCTTCGAATACCTAATCAGCTGCCAAATCCCAGGTTCAACCTCCTCAGAATCTCATACTCTTTCACCTCTTTTCTTTTTAATTCTTACATGTTCTTTTCAGTTATATGACAGTAGAATCCATTTTGATATGCTTATGCAAACTCGAAATATATCTCATTCTAATTAGGATCCCACTCATGTGGATTCACCTCTTTTCTACCACTTTAATCCCAGTCTTCATCACTCCTTGCCTAGATCACCGATTATCTCCCATAAATACCTGGATCTCCAATCCCAGCCTAGAGTTTTCTATCATATTAGTACTTTGCCAAAAAGCATGCAATGCCTTCCTATACATGAAAATTCATAACAAACTTCTCAACCTGACATTCAAGAAGCCCACATCTCAACCAGTTCGCTATGAATGTCTTATCCAAAAATCCAACTGAACTACTATTTTCTGCTACATCAGATTCCTTTGTACTTACTGGATTTTGTGCCTTTTACTTCTGTGTTGTTCTTACTATACCCTGTTCTCTTTTCAAAATTGATTTTATTATTTTAAGGTCCATTCTAAGGGTGATCATCTTCATCTAGAAATTACAGCTCCCTCTTCTGAGTGCACAGGATGCTGACATATGACAATTTTAATTACTGACAGTGAATTTTAAAAGACAGTTTACCTAGGTAGTAAATTCAATTAATCCCTTGTGCTAATTTTGTTTAACTGACATCAGATACCTGGCATACTGTCTTGAGAAAGATTTACTGCTTAGCAGGGGAAAAGGAAAGAGTGACATATCTTTGACATTCAGAAACCAGTTTCCAAACTGGAGCTTCACATAACAGGGTTTGGGTTCCTTGGTATTAAAGATGTTTAAATGAAGTCAACAATTAAAGGTTTGGACTTGTCATGTCAAAAATCCGAACAAAGTTATACAATAGTGATTCACAATCAGGCTTGATTTCAGCCCACCTCCCAACCCCATGGACCTTTATAAAATGTCTGGAAACAGGTGAGCACAGTGGCACACGGCTGTGATCCCAGTGGCTTGGGAGGCTGAGGCAGGAGAATCACAAGTTCAAAACCAGCCTCAATATCTCAGCAAGGCCCTAAGCAACTCAATGAGATTCTGTTTCTAAATAAAATATTTTAAAAAGGGCTGGGAATGAGGCTCAGTAGTTAACACCCCTGGTTGTTCAATCCCCAGTGCCAAAAAAAAGTCTGGAACACCTTTGAGCATCACATACACTGAGCAGGGAGGACTACCAGCAAATGCTGAACATCCTATTACACCCAGAACAGTCCTCACAATGAAGAATTATCTGACCCACAAGGTCAAAAGTGTCCAGGTTGAGAAACTCTGATCTAAACATACTGCATGCATCTATGGGTTTTGCTTCACAAAAGAAATTTTCAAATTTTTCATAGTGAAGAACCATTTCTTCAATCACTAGTGGTTTGGCCTCCTGTAAGTTATTTAATCTCTTTATACCTCAATTTCTTCATCCGTAAAACAGGGATAAAAGCCAGGCACAGCGGTGTACCCTGTGATCCCAGTGACTTAGAAGACTGAAGCAGGAGGATCACAAGTTTGAGGTCAGCTGGCACCAGCAACTTAGCAAGACCACAGCAACTTAACAAGACCCTTTCTCAAAATAGAAAAGACTGTGGACATAACTCAGTGGTAAAGCACCCCTGCATCCATTCCCTAGGAGCAAACAAATAAATAAAAATAATAATAATGATTATTACTATTACCACCTACCTCAAGGGGCTTTTCAAGGAGATGACTCCATGCATGTCAAGTCCTTAGACAAGTACATCAAGCAGAGGGTGAGCATTTAACAAGTCTAGAACTTACATTCTTCCCCTATCTAATGCCCAGTCCAGTGTTTTAAATACAGAAGATGCTCAATAATCGTTCCCTAAGTGAATACAAAAACCTGACTTCCTGGGGAGAGCCCTAAAGGGTAAAGACAGATGTATTCTTCTTCTTTTTTTTTTTTTTTTTTTTAATGTTTTTAAAGTTGAGCACAGTATCTTAATTATTTATTTTTATGTGATGCTGAGGATTGAACCCAGGGCCTCACACGTGCTAGGCAAGCGTTCTATGGCTGAGCCACAACCCCAGCCCTGACAGATGTATTCTTGTTTGGGGAAAAAGGAAGCATTTGCCACCTAATAACATCTCTCCCCACTTGGAACACATTTAACTCAATCTTTTTTTCCCCCCTTTTCTTTTTCAATACTGGGGATTAAAGCCAGGGCCTTGCACATACTAGGCAAACACACTACCACTGAGCATTGCATCCCTAGCCCTCGGAACATCTTTAACCTTTTAAGCATTGGAAGCACTGCCTTAAAAACATCTCATCGATACTTGTCTTTCCTTTTCACACCTTCTGACCAACTGAGGATCCTCAAACCTGTGAATGGACTGGTATCTCCTGATCCCTATATCTTCTGTCTTGTGTTATTTATGTACTTATTATAGTTTTCCTACTAGTTTATACATGCCCTGTGGGCATGGACAACATTTGACTCCTTTTTATATAACTCAGGGGGCCTAACAGACCTTAACAACTGGCTGGCCCAAGCCTCTCATTTTTATAGATTAGCCACAGAGAGGACAAGTGACTTGCCAAGAGTCAAGGTCATATTTCAAGTGGCAGAACTCAAATTCGAACTCAGATAGATAGCCAATACAAAGACTCCAAGTGCTGCCCAATTGTAACAGCGTATGAAAATTACACCTGTGGTACAATGTTCAACTTAAGTCCTAGGACACTCTTATAGGAACTAGACCTATATACGGTTACCTTGCAAAACAAAAATTAGAAGGGGAAATAGACCCATATCCCAAGCTCCTTTCTGCTGCTGAAATCATACCTTACCAACTCAACCTGTTTTCTTTAATTCTGTATCTTACTATTTAATGACTTTTTGACAACAAAACTTGTTTAAATGTTTGACAACTATTATTTAATCAGTGACATCTGGCTTAATTTCCTCTAAATTATTATTTTGAGTAATAAAATCTCTTAATGGATAAACCAATGACGCCCATCCTCTGCTAACTGAACATTCTTTAACCATCACCTGATCAGATTAATGCTTATAAACCTCAAAAATCTGGAAATTTAGGGTAATTCTATAAGGTGAAATATCCAGATAACTTGAATTGTGAGTGTAAATAATCCCAACATAAGCCTAAAATTTACAATAATCAAGCATAAAGCACACACTAAGACCCAAGATCCGAGAGATTTTATTTTACTATGTTCAAGTGAAAGCTGTTCACATTTTCTCGGTAGATCATGAAATTTCTCTCAATGTCCCAATATGATGCAAAAGAAAAAGGTGAATAAGAAAGGAAAAGATCATTAAGACAATGTGGATGAGAAAAAGAGTTAAACACAGTGTAATTCCCTGAAGCTGAAGCAATTACAGTTCAATAAAGCCAAACATTACCATAAAGCAATCATTTAAAAAAAAGAACAAGAAAAAAGAAAGAAAAACCTTCCTCTGCGGTGATGCTTTATGTTACCAGTGCAAAAGCATTCAGGCCCAATAGGACCGATTATCACTTACTGAGAACAGATCTTTAATTATTTTACCAGCTGATTAAAAGGAAAAAGAAAAAAAAAGCACACACACACACACACACACGGAACGTGGACACAAAACGTAGTGTCAAAGGAAAACAAACGCAGTTTATGCTTGGTAAAGTTCAAGGGCAAAACTGTTTCCAATGCAACAGAATCCGCCTGACTACAATGTGTTGGAAGAGGGAAAAAAAAAAATGCGAACACATAGTATCTTTTTATAAAGGCAACAATTTGAGCTACAAAGTAATAACGGGGAAGCCAAAACAGTTTGACAGCCCGCCATAAGGGCCGCCTCAATCATGAGTCACACAATGCCTGCAACCATTTACAATAGTAATTAATGCACAAGTCCCCTAATTAAATCCTAAAAGGGTGAGAATGCTTTAACTAAGTTTACAAGAATTGCTTTTTTTTTTTTTTAAAGAAAGGCGCGCGCGCGAGCGCACACACACACTCTCACACACTCACACACGTAATTACGCATCTCCCCGCAATCCTTCCATCCAATATTCCCTCGGGCCGTTTTCTCCCGAATGTCTGTGCTCCTTGCATGCGAAAGAAAAATGACCAGGGGGGGAACTTGTAAACCCAGGAAGGACGAACCCGAGTGGCCAGAGCCGAGTGGAGAGGGGCGGGAGACGGAGAGCTCGCCCATCTTACCTGCTAAGATTTCTTTCTACGTCTTTGGTAGCTTTAGCTTCCAATTCTCTGAAACAGAAAACAAACACACATACACACAAAAAATAAAATAAAATAAAACAACACACACACACACACACACAAACACCGAGATGCGCGTGAAAACCGAGCTGCTGCTGCTGCTGCTGCTGCGGCAGAGGCTCGCGCCGGCCGGATGGGGGGAGGGGAGCGGGGGGAGGGGGCTCACAAAGCTGCGGGGCTGCAGCCCAGACTGCGGTCAGGCGGCGCGGGCGAGGCGCAGCCCCGGAGCCGGGCCCAGCGGCGCAGCTAGGCCTCTCCCGGCCGCCCGTCGGGGCTCCGCCACGGCACAGCCCGCGCCCTCCCAGCGAGGCCCCAGATCTCGGGGACGCCCGGCGCCGCCGCTGCCGCCGCCGCCCGCACTTGCGGGCCCCGCAGCAGCACCCGAGGCTCCTCCCGCCCGGAGGGAGGTCCCCGCTCCGCTCACCTCATGTGTGTAAAGTGCACGAGCAAGTGGGGCGCGGTGATGAGGCTCGCGAGCCTCAAGCCCTCCGCAGCGCCGCGGGGAGAGGCCCGAGCCGCTGCACCAGCGCCATTTTCTACACCGACCCGCTGCCGCCGCCGCCGCCGCCGCCGCTGCTGCCGCCGCCGCCGCCGCCGCCGCCGCAGGCCCCAGGCCGGAAGTGAATGCCCCACGCGGCAACCCCTTCCGGGGGCGCCGCGGCCACCGGCCCCAAGATGGAGGCCTTAGCAACTAGACCCGCTGACGGGACAGGCCCTTGGCAACCGTCCGGGCGCCTCGCGTGGATCCGGGCCGGACCTCCCCGGAGGACCCAGCCTCCGAGGCGCCCCGCGAGCGGCTGCGGGGCCTCAGGAGCCCCGCGCCCAGCCCTTCCCGCCGCGGCCAGTCCCCGTCTGACTCGGCTCCCTCCCCTCCTCCGCCTTCGTTACTGCGACACAAGTTTCCTTCCCCGCCGCCGGCCCCGCCCCCACCGAAACACGCAAAAAAAAAAAAAAAAAAAAGAAAAGAAATTCCTCTAAACCTCCAATTCCACCCCTGCCGAAGCCTGATGAGGCCGCGCGGCTTTTGAATCCAGCCACTTTTAATTATTGTTGACCTTGTGCCAAATATTTAACCTCTGCTTCCCCGACTCCTCCTCAGGTGAAGGGCGCAGACCTGAGAGGGTTGGGAGGTTTGCAAAGGCGATTTTTTTTTTTTTTTTTAACCACTCGATTTTACGAACCCTTTGGCTGGACAATTGCACTTGCACGCATCTCTGCTCAGGAAATAATCCGAAGTGTCTGTAGACATTGCACCATCGAGATTTCAAGTCATGGCTTTGGTGGTGGTGAAAAGTGGTAAAAGGAACAGTGTGTCCAACCTGGGAAGGTGGCTTTAAAAATTGAACTTGTGGCATGTGTAAGAATAGCGTAAAAATGATGTCGAGGGGAAACGGTTACAATAGGCAGGATCCGTAGCAAATATGTAGACACACTAAGATACTTATGTTTGCAGACCCAGGAAGATACTATGTGTAGATGGAGTCATATATGGACACCGTCGTGTGGATACAATAAGATACGCGCCTACCTACAGGTGGATGCAGCACTGTTAATATGATACATATAGATACAATAGATTTTATAATAAGATTCATATGTTCATGTGCCTGCATTCCCTTCTCTCAATGCTTCTCATCTAAAGAGGAAACCTCCTCTGTACTTAAAATCCATTCCTTTTTACCTTCTCAAAATCCCAATCTGTGGATCATCTCATTTTCCTTTTTTCCTAACCTAAGCCCTTCAACTGACTTCAAAACATGCTCTCATTAAACACAAGCAACACCTCTCGCACTGTCCAGATCCTATCTCTTCTGAGGTTAGTATATAGGCAAATGAATGAATGCACAGAAATATATATTCATCAAAATGTTAGCTGATGATATCATGCATCTTTCTTCTTTCGGTGTCTCTCTTGTTTTCTTTCTATATTTACTCTTGAGGGTTCAAATGAGGCTTACAATATGTAAAATGTAGGGCATATCAAATAAATACTTTTCTTTTCCTGCCTTCATCCGTGAAGTCCACTTGCTCAGACACACATTTATTTTTTCTTTCATGATCTTTTCTACTTAAAATGTTAAAAGTTATATTACAGAATTTCTTGAGAAGTTGAAAGGTTGAATATATATGTACGGCACAATATGTTTTCATGCCGGGTTTATGAATAATTTTCCACAATAGCATAAGGCAATGAAAATAGCAATATTTATCAACATTTGCACAGCTGTTAAAATCAGCTGGTTTTCTTATTAAACTTTCTTAGGTTTGAATAACAGCCATTCTCAATTGGGGTGATATTGCTTACCGCCTCTGTTCCTGAGAACATTTAGCAATGTCTAGTTTTTAGTTGTCACACTGGGTATTACAAGTATCTAGTGGTTAGAGCCTAAGGATTCTACTAAATCCTGCAATGTGTAGAATAGACCCCTACAAAACAAGCAAGAGTATCTCAACCAAAATGCCAATAATTTTCAGCCCTAGAGGAGCCAAGAAAATGTGGTTTCTTTCTTTCTTTCTTTCTTTTTTTTTTTTTGGTACCAG
Organism: Marmota flaviventris; assembly: GCF_047511675.1. Lineage (NCBI taxonomy): Eukaryota > Metazoa > Chordata > Mammalia > Rodentia > Sciuridae > Marmota > Marmota flaviventris. Next base: position 17,462,841 of record NC_092516.1, on the reverse strand, counting down.
GGGACTTAACCACTGAGCCACATTCCCAGCCCTTTTAATTATTATTATTATTATTATTATTATTATTATTATTATTATTACTATTTTAATTTGAGTCAGGGTCCTGCTAAGTTGCTTACAGCCTAAGTTACTGAGGATGGCTCACTGGGCTTATAGGGATGTCCACACCCGGCCTAGAAGGGGTTTCCTGAAGTTCTGTCCCGAGTGCTTTTTCTTGTAAGATATTTCCTGAGCTGCCGTGTAGTTCACTGTGTGGCACTGCTAGTCAGTTGTTGTTGCTGCTGCACCAGGGATTCAGCCCAGAGGTGCTTAACCTCTGACTCACATCTCCACATCTCTAGCCCTTTTTACTTTTTATTTGGAGACAGGGTCTTGCTAACTTGCTTAGGGCTCTGTTAAGTTGCTGAGGCTGCCTTTGAACTTGGAATCCTCCTGTCTAAGTCTCCTGAGCCCCAGGGATTACAGGCTTGCGCCACTATGCCTGGCTGCTAGTCAGTTTTTAATTATCTTGTACTTAAGCTGGCTACATAGGAGTAGGTCAAGGGAGAATGATATAAGACCAGCACTGATTCCTTTCTGGGGACTCATCAAGGAATCGTTCTTCCCATCCTTTCTCTTTAAAAAAAATAATTAGTCTTTCTGCTGAATAGTTTCCATCATCAAATAAAAAGCAACTGCAAGAACTCCCTTGTGCCTCATTCCTACCATCTCCATTTTTCAGCTCTCCCTAGCAAAGTTTTTTGGAAAAGTCCTGCACAAGCTGCTTTCAGATAGTCAACTGCTTTCCCCAGCCCACTTTACCCCAAAAGCCCACTCCTTCCTGCAAACCGTTCATATCAAGGTCACAAATAACTTTGAAGCCAAACTCAATGACAGTATCTCTGTCTTCACCTTGATTGACTTTTTACCTGTGTTTGCCACAACTGACCACTCTCTCCTTCTTAAGAGAGCCTTGTTCCTTGGCTATCCTGACAACAGATGCTTCTGGAGTCCTTTTTATCATCATCCTCATCCTCATCCTCATCACCATGCTCATCATCATTTTTTGTATCTCTATCCATTTCTTTTTTGCATTCTTTGCCAGCATCCCCTGCTTTATACCAGACAAATGTTGGAGATTCCAAGACTCTATTCCAGAAGCTCCCTGCCCTTTCTCTTGGGCATGAGCAGTATCATCCACTCTTTTATATTTAAGTAGTATCTAAATGCAGATGACACTCAAATTCATAGTCTTAGCCCACATCTCACCCAGGCACCCCAGAATGGCAACATGACAGTCCAACCACCTAACGACTATCTATTGAGCACCTGCTATGTGCCAGGTATGTGCCATGTGTAGATCCTACTACAGTACCTGGCACATAGCAGGTTCCCTGTGATTCATGCAGAACTACTCTGGCAGATTGAGTCTAGCAGGGAATACAAGGTTTATTTATTTATTTTTTTAATTTTAAAGCAAACTAATGAAGTGTTTAATTACAAAACGCAACAAGTGCACAGAAGAAAAGACATAAAATAAAGGAACATAGTAAGAGATGGTGTGCTCTAAAGTTTCTTTGGCAACATAAAACTGCACCCGAGGACTGAAGGATGAAGGGAATGGTGGAGGAAGGGTCTGGGGCTGGAGCTTATGTGTGTACGTTGTCGTTCTGGACAAAACAGGCTTTGCCTTGCAGCTAGATTCTCACTGAGCCACTGCTTTTACTCCTCTTGCATAACCCACTCAGAACCAAACCAGAAACATGGTGCTGTGCAGGAAAACAGGAGCTACAAATTCAGATCTAAATAGGACCTTTTCCCCATTTATCTTCATTCCTTGGAGCCTCTGCTTCCTCAGTTCTTGCAGTTGCCAGAACATAAATGTTCTCTGGCTTCTCTTCCTTCTCTTACTGAGGATTAACGACCGTCCTGATATTTCAGAAATTATGCACTTGAACGAGAGGGATTTCTTTTTTCTTCTAAGGCATTGCCAAATACCATCATGAGATATATATGTATTTTTTTAGGCAAGCCTCACTCAATATTTTTATTTTTATATTTTGCAGTGCTGGGGATTGAATCCAAGGACTTACAATATTCGATGAGTGCTCTACCACTGAGCTATAGTCTCAGCCCAATATTTTTTAATCTAGAAATTTTCCACAGTCCTGAATAAATGGCCATTGAAAACATAAACATAGATAAGACTTCCTGGAGAAAGTGTATTTGTGACCTTTTGGATACACTTTCTTTGGTACCACTCAGGCACACATTGATTAACTAATAACTAATCATTAATCGTTCTCACACAGTCCTGTGAGGTGAGAACATTATACCCATTTTGCAAATGAGGGTGATTAACCTTCCCAAAGTCACATAAATAGTAAATGGTTAAACTTTCTTAAAAAGTGTTTTGGCTCCAGAGTTAGGCATGGTGGCGCAGGCCTGTAATCCCAGTGATTCAGGAGGCTGAGTCAGGAGGATTGCAAGTTTGAGGTCAGCCTCAGCAACACAGCAATACCTTGTCTCAAAATAAAAATAAATAAATAAATAAATAAACACTGGGGATGTAGCTCAATGGTGAAGTGCCCCTGGACTCAATCCCCATTACCAAAACAAAACAAAACCAAACCCAGTGTTTTGGCTCCAAAGCTGACCTTTCTAGAAACTATAGTACATTGTACATCTATTTTTCCAAACTGTATTAGACCCTACAGTGGCTTTTGATAACAAGTGTTTTTTAATATCACTCCTTACTTTCCAAAAATGATAATCATAGATAATAAATCTACCTAAGACATAATTTCAAAATGCGTATAAAATGGCATATCTCTGAAATAAGGGAGAAATAAAAGTACATCTAATAAACGTCTTTGGCTATGTAAATGCTTGAGAAGACTCGGGGTAGCCAGAGTACTGGCACCTATGTTTCATATCAGCCCCACACTGACAGAGTGACATGGCTGTGTCTGATGGATTACTCACACTCTACGAACTGTAGCTATGTCAGATGAATCATTTTTTTCTGGAATGGAGAGCAACTCTCAGTCAAGTTCTGAGCAAATAGAAAACAATTCTGCCTCCATTTATGTGATTATTGTCACCCCTCGTGGTTTTGCTTGTTTTTTTGGTACCAGGGATAGAAGCCAGGGGTGCTTAACCACAGAGCCACATCCTCAGCCCTTTTTATTTTTAGTTTTTAGACAGAGTCTTGCTAAGTTGCTTAGGGCCTCACTAAGTTTCTGAGGCTGGCTTTGAACTTGCCATCCTCCTGCCTCAGCCTCCCAAGCTGCTGGGATTACAGGCGTGCACCACCACGCCCAGCTGTGTCGCCTCTTTTGGTAACACTTGCCCGAGACTCTTTGGACCTCATAGGAATAAGGATGTGCATATCTCATAGGATACTAAATGCAGCATCCCTCTTTCTCCCCTCACCCCAATTATCCAAGTAGAGACCCAACTCTCTGAAAAAGAGCCGTTGGAATATCTTGGGGCTAAAATCTCACATCTTTTTATGAGGGAACTCATTTTATCCAGGCACTGCCAACACGTAAGGCCCCTGAGAGTAGGAACTTGTCTATCGTGTTCAGTGTTGTATTCATGATACCAAGAACAGTGCCTGGGAGCTACTAAGCATGGCATTGATATCTATTCAATGATGAAAATTGAATGTTGCCTTTCTCCCAAGCCTTTCCATAACGTGTGTCAAGGCACATCATTGTTCTCCCAGGATCAGGTTTATCACCCTCATAACTGACAGCAAGAACTGGATTCTCTGAGACTCCTGCCTGCTCTCTTTGGTGCCGCTGGGTTTTGCTTTAGGTTGTCAATGCCAACAACATTCTTTCTGTGATGCTCCGGCTTGCCACCAGATCCGTCAGGTACCTTCATTATTTAATTAAGGATAAAGTGGGTACTTCCACTTTTACTGGTCTCTCAGATATTCCCTGTTAAAATAATCAGTTGTTTCTCCCACCCACCTCCACTTTTCTGAAAATGACGTCATTCTTTTCCTTACAGGCTACCTCCCTTCAATTTCAGTCTACAAATTTTGGTAGAGAAATGATGTTTTAAGCATTGTTATGTTTAACGATTCTTCTACTTACTGATTAAGTTGAGGATAATTTGAACATTCAAACACATAATGAGAGTAAAGGATTGTAACACTCAATACAACCGAAAACTGCACGTCTACAAACAAACGTATTCATTCATTTAATTCATTCATTCCTTCATTCAAAGTTTGATGAGGAACAAGGACTTCTGCTACAACCAAGACGAGTAACTAGAACGACATTTACCCTTCCTCCTGAAACAACTCAAAATACAGCTGAAATTCATGAAACGACAATTTTCAAAACATGAGACATTAAAGCAATGGAGGATGGGGACCCCTGAGAGACAGGAAACAAGTGACATGCATTCTATGATGACCTCAGATCTCTGCCTGAGGACAGTTAATTCCCAGGCAGTGGCTCAGGGGTACAGGAAGTGGTACCCCAAAAGAGTGGTCTTCCTTAGAGGGGACAAGTAGCAAAAGTCTTTAAAGACCAGAGTGAGTGGAGTTCCTGGGTTAGAGAGCTAGAGAGGAGAGACCCACATGGATTGTGGGCTCTGAGATGCTCAGAGAGCCACACTGGCAACTTTTGCTAAGGACTGAGCTGTTTATGCATCTCATAAAAACCACTAAGCACTGGAAAGAACCACCCAGAAGGAGTAGAAGGAATGCTATCTGGGGCTCACAGAGAACTTGTCAAAGTTTCTGTCCCCATTTGCCAGAGTAAAATAGCTTTATTATCTGCAGGGTATTAAGTGGAGTACTTGGGAGGATTTTGCATCCACAATGGGACAAAGTTAGTTTGACTCTTAAACGTTCCCTAAAAGCTCAAGTGTTAAAAGTCTGGTCCCACATTGATATTGCAATTGGTGGGGAGTGCTGGAAGTTTGGGTGGGGGGCTCACTGGGTCATTTGGGACATGCCCTTGAAGGGCATATTGGGGTTCTGGTCCACTTCTCCTTCTCTGATTCCTAGCCAACATCAGGTGAGCAGCCTCCTACACTATGTGCTCCTGCCATAATTTTCTGCCTCAACACAGATCCAAAGGCATCAGGATCAAGCGACTATGAACTAAAACCTCAAAGGCCAAAAGCCAAAATAAACTTTTCCTCCTTTTAAGTTGTTTATCTCAAGTATGTTGTCACAGTGATGGAAAGCAGTAATATACTAACAAACTTTAAAAGAAATCCCTCAAAAGTTCAAACTGTTTTCATGAAACTTAACAGTATCCCAGGACAAATCTCAGGAGCATTTATTTGAATGCAAAAATATTCAGTATCCAAGAAGGTAAAATTAGCAATGCCTGGCAGTTAATAAAAACTTACCAGGGTGGGGTGTATAGCTCAGGGGTTGAGTATTTGCCCACCATGTGCAAGGGCTGAGTTTCACCAGCACAGCAAAAAACAAACAAACAAAAAACAGAAAGCAAACAAACAAAAAATCAGATAGTTGTTTGGGAGTATAGCTGAATGCTTAACTAAAGTGTACAAAACTCTGGGTTTGATCCACAGCATGGCAAAAATAAGTAAATGAACAAACAACAATAATTACCAGATAAGAAAAAAGAAATAGAAAAATATGATTAAGACGAGGAGAAAAATTTTTCAGTTGGAATTGACCCTGGTGCTCATATTAGGAGAAATTGATATTAAAATAGCAATAATTGTATTCCATATGTTGCAAAAATTAAGTAGTGACCTGGAAGATTTGTTTTGTTTGAAGACTGAATCAAACTTTTGGAGATGAGAACTACAATGTTTGAGAAGAAAAAACATACTGGATTGGATTAACAGAAGATTAGACATTGAAGAAGAAATGATTAGTGGACTTGAAGAGAGTAAGAGAAACTATTTAAAATGAAACAGATAAGGAAAAACTTAAAAAAATGAAAAGAATCATCAGTGTTCTGTAGAACAACTTAAAAACCCTTACATATGTTGTTTTGGAGTTCCTGAAGGAACAAAGACATAGATTAAATATTTGTAGAAATAATAGTATTTTTTCCAAATATGATGGAAAATATCACCACACATCCAGCAATGTCAAAAAGTCTCAAACACACACACATACCCCAAGGCATATCATAATCTTATAATGTTTTTTGTGGGGGAGGGAAGCAGGTACTAGGGATTGAACTCAGGGGCACTCAACCACTGAGCCACATCCCCAGCCCTATTTTGTATTTAGTGACAGGGTCTCACTGAGTTGCTTAGGGCCTCACTTTTGCTGAGGCTGGCTTTGAATTTGTGATCCTTCTGCCCCAGCCTCCCCAGACCCTGGGATTACAGGCATGCACCACCATGCCTGGCTATAATATTATAATTTGAAAACTATGATTTAAGAGAAAATTTTAAAAGCAGCCAGAGAAAAAGACATGTTATAGACCAAGTAGTATAGGTAAGGATGACGGCAGACTTTTCACCAGAGACAGTGCAAGAGAGAAGACAATGGAGAAACATACTTTAGTGGTCAAAAGGTGATTGACATAGACTTCTATTACTCGTAAAAATACTCTCAAAATTAAAGATTAAATAAAGACATCTTAGGCAGAGAAAATATGAAGGAATTACCACCAGCAGATCTTTATTTTAAAAAGTGCTTTAGATAGAAAATGATAAAAAATTAAAATCTAGATATACAAGAAAATGAATACTATAAAATGGTACCAACCTAGAAAAATATGAAAAATATTTTTATTATTTAGGTGTCATTAAAAGATAATTGGTGGGCTGGGGGTTTGGTTCAGTGGTGGAGTGCTCATAGAGCATGCATTGGGCACTGGGTTCAATCCTCAATACCACATAAGTGTAAAATAAGGATATTGTGTCCACCTAAAACTAAGAAATAATTAAAAAAAAAAAAAAAAGATAACTGTCAGCTGGGCATGATGGCGCACACCTGTAATCCCAGTGGCTCGGGAGCCAGAGGTAGGAGGATCTCAAGTTCCAAGTCAGCCTCAGTAACTGAGCAAGGCCCTAAGCAACTTAGTGAGACCCTGTTGCAAAATTTAAAAACTTAGAAAAAAAGGGCTGGGGGATGTGGCTCAGTGGTTAAGTGCCCCTAAGTTCAATCCCTGGTACCAAAAAATATAAAATAATAATAGTAATTTTCTTGCCAGGCACAGTGGAGCGTGCCTGTAATCCTAACTACTTGAGAGGCTGAGACAGGAGGATCATAAATTTGAAGTTAGTCTGAGCAATTCAGGCAAGATCCTCTCTCAAAACGAAAACTAAAAGTGTGCTGGGGATGTAGGTTAATGATGGTAGAGCATCCTTGGGTTCAATTTCCAGCACCAACATAAACAAACAAACAAATAAATAAATGGCTGGGGATGTAACTCAGTGATAGAATGCCCCTGGATTTAATCCTCAGTACCAAAATAAATAAATGAAATTGCCTGTTTAAAATGATGAATATTCCTAAGGGGTTTACAACATTTATAGAAATAAATTGAAAAACAATAATAACACAAAAATTGGGAAAAGGCAAACAGAAGTATTGTTATGCTGTTTAATTCATCAAGACACATACCTGGGCTGGGGTTGTGGCTCAGTGGTAGAGCACTTGTGTAGCATATGTTGAGGCACTGAGTTCGATTCTTAGCACCGCATATAAATGAATAAATAAAATAAAGACACATAATATTGTCTAAAAGCAGACCAGGGTAGATCATGAGCATACATGTAAACCAACCCAGTAAAGTAACATGATAAAGAGTTATGGTTAATAAGCCAACATAATTGTTAAGTAAGAGTCCAATGTCATTCTCTCCCAAGTGGATAACTGGTTTTCCACATTTAACAAAAGACTGTTCTTTCCCTCTGTGGATGGTCTTGGCATTCTTCAAAGGAGTAAAATAAAATATAAAAGTTATTCAACTTAAAGTATGCAGAAACAAAAAAGAAAGAAAGAAAGAGAAGGAAAAATGGAAATGAAGAATAAATGAGATGCATAGAAAACAAATTTCCAAGATATAAATTTAATGTCAACCAAGACACAAACAAGATCCACATCAAAGCATATTATTTAGCAATAAAAACAAACAAACAATTGACATTCACAGCATGTTTGAATTTCAAAATAATTATGTTAAATTCAAAAGAATCCAGATCCCCACCATTTAAAAAAGGTGGTGGTAGATGGGATTGGGATTGTGGCTCAGAGGTAGAGTGTTCACCTACCATGCATGAGACACTGGGTTCGATCCTCAGCACCACATAAAAATAAAATAAAGATATAGTGTCCACCTATAACTAAAAAATAAATGTTAAAAAAAAAAACTAAAAAAAGGGGGGGTGAAGATGGTGGTGGGAACAAATTGTATGATTTAATTTATATAAAGCTTTAGAAAATGCAAATTATTCTATAGTAATAGGAAGAAAGTCTGTGGTTGCCTGGGGATAGGAAAAGTGCAGGAACAGATGAGAGAGAAAGATTACAAAAAGATGAAGAAGAAAACTTCTGGAGGGGATCGATGTGTTGTTATCTCGGTTGTGGTGACGGTTTCACAGCTGTGTACACATGTCAAAACTTATCAGATCATGTGCTTTAAATATGTGAGTCAATAAAGCTGTCTCAAAAAGAGTTTGATGAGAAATGGGCTATTTACATAATTTCAAAACACCTCCCACACAATGCTTATATATTAGAAAGGGAAAAAGAGACACCATCTCAACCCAGTGATTCACGTTAAAATCGTTAGAAGGGAGTAAACCAAAATCTGGTATTCCTGGTGGGATGCAGGGAGCAAAATGTACGACTGCTATCAAAGATACACAACTTGAACCTGATCAGGAGGAAACCTCAGAAAAACTCAAACTAAATTGTGAAACATTCTTCAAAATAGTGAGCCTAAGATTTCTTTTCTTTCTTTTTTTTTTTGGTACTGAGGATTGAACTCAGGGGCACTCAACCACTGAGCCCCATCCCCAGCCCTATTTTGAATTTTATTTAGAGACAGGGTCACACTCAGTTGCTTAGCACCTCGCTAAGTTGCTGAGGCTGGCTTTGAACTCGTGATCCTCCTGCCTCAGCCTCCCAAGTTGCTATGATTTCTTAAAGTTATGAATGTACAGAAAAAAAAAAAAAAATGAAGGAACCAAGCCAGGCGTGGTAGTGCGTGTTTGTAATTCTGGCAGCACGGGAGGCTGAGGCAAGAAGATCCCAAGTTGAAGGCCAACCTCAGTAAGGTAGGTAGGCCCTATGCAACTTATCAAGACCCTGTCTCAAAATAAAAAATAAAAAGGGCTGGGGAGGTGGCTCAGTGGTGAAGTCCTCCTGGGTTTAGCCCTTGGTAACCAAAAAAAAAAAAAGACGAAACTTTTCCTATACAAAGGGTATACCAAAGAGATGGAGCAAGTAAAAGCAAGGCTTTATTCTGAACTGGATCCCTTTGCTAAAAAGACATTAATAAAACAATGGGACAGAAAGAGGTGGCAGCAATTTTGATTTCTTGATTTCAGCGGTCTTATCGAGATTACCAAGAAGAACTTCCCAGCTCACAGGAAATTCTCATTAATTTATTCTGGGGTGATGTGGCATGTACTTGGGTCTCTTTCTAGATTGTCCTCAATTTAGTCACAACCGGTTTAGGAAAATATAAAGTTCTTTTTCTGTACTTTGAACTTTCCTGTTAGTTTGTAATTATTCTAAAACTTCTATTTGCACTTTTGTTCATACATTAGAAGCCTTGATAGCCGAGCTTCCTAGAAATGGAATCACAGAGGGGTGGTTAAAGGATCTAAACATTTTAAAATGTGGTAAAAGTGCTTTCAATTAGTCTTCCAAGGAGAAGATTACAATCTTCTCCTGGTTCTCATCTTCCAGTTCCCATCCTCACCAGGGCTGAAGGCACTTGGGTCGACTTATCACTTGGGGCATTAGTAAACACTTGAAGCTTTGCCCATCTCTCATCTCACTTTGATTTGTATTTCTTTAATTACTCATGAGGTTGAGAGACTGTTTATAAGCAATTTGTACTTCTCTGTAAGTTGTGATTCCCCACTTTTTCCCCAATGTTAAAGCTATTAATGTTTCTTCTTTTTAATTATAATACTCTTTGTTTATTAAAGCAATTAGTTCTTGGTCCACCATCTAGTTGAAATAATAATAATAATAATAATAATAATAATGATAATAATAATAATAATAAAAACTCCTACTTTTCTGTTACCTATCTTTTAACTTATTCTGGGACTTTTTTTTTTTTTTAATACTGAGTAGCTATTTTAAATGTATGTAGCTCTTTTACATTTTTTCTTTTTAGAGTTTAATTTTTGGGTGTTATGCTTTAAAAGATTTTCTTAGCTGGACATGGTGGCACATGCCTTAGGAGGAGCACATATTGGAGTCCAGTTTGGGAACTTAATGAGAACCTGTCTCAGAATAAAAAAAGGCTGGGGAATGTAGTTCAGTGGTGGAGTCCCTGGGTTCAATCCCCAGTAGAGCAAAATAAAAGATTAACAAAGAAAAGAAGGAGGAGGAGGGGGGGAGGGGGAGAGGGAGGGAGAGGAGGAGGGGGGGAGGGGGAGGGAGAGGGGGAGGGGAAAGAAAAACAAAAAGAAAAAAAATTCTTCAATTACAGATTTGGTGTTGGTGTTTACATGTGTTTTTGTTTGTTTGTTTTCTCCTATTTCATTTATTTGCATTTAAATGATTTGTTAGTGCTAAAGTTTAGATCTCAGTGTCCCCCATAGGCCTAGTGTTTTAAAGGGTTTCTCCTGGTATTGACCCTATTAGGAGATGGCAGAAACTTCAGGAGATGAGACCTTCTGGGCAATCTTTTGGTCACAGGGGCTGTGCCCTTGAAGGAATAGTGGCACTGCAGTCCCCTCCTCTTCCTCCCTCTTTTGTGTGTTCCGGCCCTGAGATAAGCAGGCCCCAAAACAACAAGGCCAACCCACCATGGACTGAATCCTCTAAAACTGTGAGCCAAAAGATACCTTTTCTCTTTATACGTTGATTACTTCAGGTGTCTTGTTACAGTAACGGCAAGCTGACCGTACTAACATAATCAGTCTGGAATATTTTTTTTTTAACATAAGGAATCAGGGCATCCATCTTTAGCTTACATTTTTCCAAATGGCCAGGCCAGTCATCCCAACACCAATTACTGCACTGTGTAATTTTATTTTATTTTTCCCTCTGATTTGGAATAGAATTTTACTATATACTAGTTTCTCGAGGCCCCTGGTTTATTTCTAGACTTAATCTGTCTCATTAATCTGCCCTTCCCCTTATGTACAATACTGAACTCTTTTCATAAGCACGGCTTTATCATATGCTCTAATACTTGCTAGGGTTAATCCTTCTTTATTACTTTCCTTCTTCAGAATTTTTCCTGGCGAGCCTCACTTGTTTATTTTTCCATCTGAACTTTAAACCCAGCGATTTTACTTCTAAAAACTTCATAATTTTATTGCTATAAAACTTAAGGTCAAGGTCAACATAGGAAGACGAGACACCGTTAAATCTCCTCACTGGTGAATAGGCTATATATTTTCATTTGTTTCTTCTTTCATTTTCCTTCCTTTCAGTTGCTGATGTTGTAATAGTGGGTATTGGTGCTATTTTAAGTAGCACCATTTTGATTTTTAGGATTTTTTTTTTTTTTTACAAATGTGGAATGTAGATTTGGGCTGTTGATTTTATAAGCAACTACCTTCCCGACTTAACTCATTGTTTATAAGAGATTTTCCAGAGGCACGGTTGGATTGTGTACACAATCGCATTACTTACAACTATCAACATCTTGTCTCTACTTTGTAATTCTTAAAATTCTGAATTTTTATCTTGGTACACATAAAGCAGTATTCAATAATGATGGTATATTATTTCTCTTGTCTTCCAGGTTTTAATGGAAAATGCTTCTGGTGATCCATATTAAACATGATGGTATATTTATCTTTTTGTTTTTCAGTGCTGGGATCCAACCCAGGGTCCTATGCATGCTAGGCAAGTGCTCTCCCACAGAACTACACCCTCAGACCTTGATGCTGTATTTAAAATCAAATGTGTTTTTGTTGTGTGAATAATGGATATTAAATTTTATTAAATATCCTCTTAGTGTCCAAGGAAAGCCATATAGTTATTCTCCTTTCACCAGCATTAAGAGTCCTCCTAGCTGGAGGTAGTGGTACATGCTTATAATCCTCGCTACGTGGAGGCTGAGGCAGTAGGGTTATAAGTTTGAGGCCAACCTCAGGAATTTAGTAAAAAACTGCCTAAAAATTAAAAAATAAAAATAAAGAGTTTCTCTAATATCAACACAGAATCTGTATAACAGAATTCAAGAGATCAGACTGGCTGGTTTCAATTCTAGATGTGCCATTTGTTATGCGTGTGACTATGGGAAGATTTTTTGGCTTTCTGATCCTTGGTTATCTATTCTGTAAAACGAGAGTTGATAGTAGTTCCTCCCTCAGAGAATGGTGTGGGATTTAAATGAATAAGTAGATATAAGGTGCTTTGAACAATGCCTGGTGGATAGCAAATCTTGTTTAAGTATTATTCATCAGTATTGCATTCCTGGAAGAAGCTCACATGTGCTGAGCATTTTTTGTTCTCAATGTTTTCGACAAATGTATTTACTTATTTATTTATTTTGGTACCAGGGATTGAATCCAGGGGCATTTAACCACTGAGCCACATCCCCAGCCCCTTTCTATATTTTATTTAGAGACAGGGTCTTGCTCAATTCCTTAAGGCCTTGCTAAGTTGCTGAGGTTGGCTTTGAATTCATGATCCTCCTGCCTCAGCCTCCCAAGACTCTGGAATTACAGGCATGTGCCACCGTGCCCAGCTCAATAAATTTATTTATTTATGGAAACATAGCTTGCATCCAGAAATGTGCATAGCTGAATGGAATGCTACAAAATGCAACCCCACCCTAAAAGCTTCCCCACAGACCCCTACCAGAGTATACCTTGTACTTCTCCCCCAAGAAAAACTGCCACCCTTCTGCTTAATAGGTTATGTGGACCATGGTTTGAAGGTGCTAGTTGGTGCGTCAACATTCTGCTAACTTGAAGGAAAAACTTGAGACACTTTCTTTTCTCCATGTAATAGGTTGAATCAGTCCACATCATGCCAAGAGTATGGTGTTTAGGCAGTTTTACCAAAAAATGGCAGTTTCATTACAGAAGTTATAAATAAATGGAAGGACATCTGTGTCCAGGGATCCCCAGACTTCATATTGTTAAGACGGCAGGTTCCCCCAAGTTGATGGAGAGGTTCAACTCAATCTATATTGGAATCCCATCTGGATTCCTCATAGAAATTGACAAAGCTAGATGAGAATACGCTACATATGTCTAATATGTCAAAATACACTCTACGGTTACGTATAGCTAAAAAGTTAAAAGAACAAATTTTTAAGCCGGGCACAGTAGCTGGCGCATATCTGTAATCCCAGGGGCTCAGGAGGCTGAGGCAGGATGATCTCGACTTCAAAGCCAGCCTCAGCCAACGGCAAGGCTCTAAACAACTCAGTAAGACCCTGTCTCTAAGTCGAATACAAAACAGGGCTGGGAGTGTGGCTCAGTGGCCGAGTGCCCCTGAGTTCAATTCCTGGTACCCTCCCACCCACCTCCCAAAAAAAGAACAATTTTTAAAAATCACAGGAAAAAAAAAAGAAATTGACAAGGTAATCTTAAAATTTATATAAAAATGCCATGAATCCAGAATTGCCAAAATCATCTTGAAAAAGAGCCACGTTGAGCCTGGGAGTAGAGGACAGGGTGGGCACTTGTCTAGCAGGTGCAAAGCCTTGGGTTCAATGTCCAGCACAGCAACAACAACAACACAACAAGAAAAGTTGAAGGATTAAAACAAAAAAAAAAAAGTTGGAGAGTTTGTACTCTTCAATTTTAGAAATTACTCTAAGGCACAGTAATTAAGGGGTCTGATACTGTAGAAGGGTAGACATATAGATCAAAGGAATAGAGTTGGGTAATCCAGAAATAAATCTTCACATTCATGACCAACTGATTTGCATTAAGGATGTCAAGACAGCTCAACGGGGAAGGAAAAGGCTTTTTAACCAATGGTGCTGGGGCGACAGAGTACCCGGATGTAAAGAATGCAGTGTGGCCCTACCTTATGCCATCGTACAAACCTGACCTCGAGAGGGATCAAGACCTAAGTGGAAGAGCTGAAACCACAAAGCTCTTAGAAGAAAACACAGGAGCACATCTTCACCATTTGGGATTTGGCCATTATCTTGCAGATAGGACACCGAAAGTACAAACAATCATGTCAAGAAGATAAATTGGGTATCATCCAAATCAATTTGGGGCATTCAAAAGAGATCCAACTAAGATGAAAAAGCAACCCATTTAACAGGTGAAAACATTTGCAAATCTCCAATCTGTATCTAGAAAATAAAAATAAACTCTACAATGCAATAATAAAGAGACACAGATTCAAAAAAAAAAAAATAGTACAAAGGATCTATATGACCACGTCTCCAAGGAAGATGCACAAGTATCCAACAGGTACATGAAAAGATGCTCAAATGGGCTCAGGTTGTGGCTCAGAGGGAGAGCACTCGCCTCGCATGCGTGAGACACTGGGTTCGATCCTCGGTACCACATAAAAATAAAATAAACATATTGTGTCCACCTATAGCTAAAAAGTAAATATTAAAAAAAAAAAAGATGCTCAGAGCATTGGTCATCACAGGAATGCAAATCAAAGCCACACGAGAGCTGGCTTCACGGCCACCAGGATGGTTGTAACCAATCAGAGCAACTATCAACAAGTGCTGAAATTGTTGATCCTCGTGAAATTGAGGAATTGAGATCCTCGTGTACTGCCAATAGGAAGGCAGAGGGGTGTCACCCCTCTGGAAAACAGTCTGGAAGTTCCTCAAAAAGTCAAAAAATGTGTTTCCCATATGGCCTACCAACTCTGCTTCTAGGTCCACGCCCAGAGACATGAAAACATATGCCCACTCCTATTCATTCAATGAGATGTTACTATATGGCATTAAAGGAAGGAAGTATTAATATATGCTACAACATAAATGTGCCTTGAACACATCATGCCACGTGAAAGAATCCAGACGCAAAAGATCACATATTATTCTTATTTGATTCCATTGATATGAAATGTCTAGAATAGCAAGTTCATTGAGGCAAGAAGTCTTTTTTTTTTTTTTTTTGGTACTGGGCATTGAACCCAGAGGTGCTTAACCACTGAGCCGCATCCCCAGCCCTGTTTTTGTATTTTATTTTGAGACAGGGTCTCACTGAACTGTTTAGGGCCTTGCTAAGTTTCTGAGGCTGGCTTTAAACTTACAATCCTCCTGCCTCAGTCTCCTGAGTCGCTGGGATTAGAGGCATGTACCACGGCACCTGGCAAGCTAGTCACTGTTTAGGGCTATGGTGTATGCTGGAAGACTCATTGGCAATATTTAAAAGATATGGGGCTTCTTGGGGGGGGGGGGTTGACAAAAATGTTCTAAAACTGATGGCGATGACTGGTTGTAGAACTCTGTGAATATACTAAAACCCACTGAATTGTAACACACTTCCTAGGTGTGAGTTTTTAGGATGTGTAAATTATATCTCAATAAAGCTGTTACCAAAATTGATGATTTAATATCATTAAATTTAGTATTGTTAAATAGAATTTTCTGAAGTAGTTTAAGTAGCATTCGCATAGTCTGATATGGTTTGATAGATTTGGTGGAGTTTACATAGGAAACTTGGAAGAGGAGAGAAATAATAACAATCACTAGCATTAGACTATAGGAAAGGAAGAAATCAGTGGGGGTTGTGGGAGGCTTGTTAATGAGGATGGAAAATATTTGAGCTTCGTTCTAGGATGAGGAGAAAGAATTAGCAGTGTGGAAGAAATGTTAAAAGAACTAGGAACAAAGGTGATGGATGGGTTCCAAAGGACAGGAGGGAGGAGCCCAGTATCAGCCAGGCACGGTGGTGCATACTGTGTCATCCCGGTGACTCTTGAGGCTGAGGCAGGAGGATTGCAAGTTGGAGGCCAGCCTCAGCAATTTAGCAAGAACCTAAGCAACTTAGTGAGACCCCTGTCTCAAAACAAATAATAAAAAGGGCTGGGGATGTGGCTCAGTGGTCAAATGACCCTGGCTTCAATCCCTAGTACAAAAACAAACAACTAAACAAAGAGAGTCCAGTCTCTATTCCATCTGACCAGAAGGAAAGAGGAGATGATAGGTCTCAGATACTAATTAATTCATGACACAAAGAAGTTTGTTTTTTTTTTTCTTTCCGGCTTCAATTTTCTCTAAAAAGAAAGCAAAATCATTTGTGCAAATGGGAGCAGAGACAGTGGGCCATGGGTTGAGAAGAGGGGCAAGTGGGAAGAGTTGGTAAGAGGCCAAGGAAGGGAACTCAGAGGGACTCAGAGCACTGGAGGCCCCAGCTTCCAGCAGAGGACTAACCCTGGAGTGGCCGTGAGCAAGTGTCCCCTAGCAGTCCCAAGTGGCTACATTTGGGAGCAGTCTCTCCTGAGTCACCTCTGCTCCCGGCCAGACAGCCCCAGTTCTCTCCGTGTTACTCATGGACTTTGGCTTTGAGCCTCCTTCTCTCTGGACAGCCTCCCCCGAACTCCCCTGATCCTTTTGGCAACATTCTTCCCAGAACTGAATGTTCTTCCATGGTCAGGGCTGCCCAAGTCCACCTCCCTGGTTCTAAGCCATATGCTTTCATTAACTCGGCCTGGGATGACCACAGCGCATTGGGTAGCTTTCACGGCACTGGATCGGTGGCCGATGCAAAAAAAATAGAGAGAAATCTGTCTGATCATGCATCCCTCTCCTTGCTGGCCGCGGGAGAAACTAGAAAAAGATGTTTAGCCTGTTGGTTAGTGGAGAATGTCCAGAGGTATGAGGTCAGGGATCAGGGGTGGAAAAACATCTGTAGGACATTTCCTGAGAAAACCGCTCACTGGCGAAGGCCGGCCAGCCAGGCACAGCCCCGCCACCCTGGACCCAAGTTACTGAGCATGGCCAGGGCAGCACCTCGGCCCTGAAGATCTGCAGCCCGTCAGGATCCCAGAGTGTGGCAAGAGAAGGGAGAGAGTGGGAGGGAATCTCTGAGGCACCTTTGGACCCCTGCTCTTTCCAGACCCTGAGGTGGCGGCCACTCCAAGTCCCTGCAGCCTGGGGTTCCTGGTTCTGAAGAGGTAGGGGTGACAGGCAGTAGCAGGAACACAGCCTTTGGCCTCAGATCTAGATTTTGAACCTATTCACGAGTGGCTGGGTCGCCGCACAAGCATCTGGAACACGGCTTAGCTTTTTGGAGCCTCAGTTTCCACATCTGCAAAATGGCAATGAATCAAACCCACCCTTCAAGGCTGGCTGTTGGAGAAATGGTATCAAAGGCCATCTAATGTAGTGCTATCTCTCAGGGCTGGGCGTATAGCTTAGTGATAAAGGGCTTGCCTACAGGCACACGCCCTGGGTTCCAACCCAGTACTGGAAAAAAATTTTTTTGCTTTAGATATCATTTGACTTTTTTCTTTCTCCCAGAAGCCTTCCTGGATTAGGTATCCCTCTTCTGTGCTCCCATAATACTTCCCACTTCTCCTTCATCAGACTCACCCACTACATTAGAATTCTTCACCTGTCTCCCGACTAAGTCTGTGGAGACAGAAGTAGGATTTTTTTTTGTTTGTTTTCTTGGTACCAGAGATTAAACCCAGGGGTGCTTAACCACTGAGCCACATCCCCAGCCCCCCCCCCTTTTTTTTAAATTTCTTTAGTTGTAGATGGACACAATACCTTTATTTTATATTTATGTGGTGCCAGGGATCGAACCCAGTGCCCCACACATGCTAGGCAAGTGCTCCACCACTGAGCCACAACCCCAGCCCTGTCCCCAGCCCTTTTTATATTTTATTTAGAGACCCAGTCTCTCTGAATTACTTAGGGCCTTGCTGAGTTGCTGAGGCTGGCTTTGAACTCACGATCCTCCTGCCTCAGCCTCCCGAGCCACTGGGATTACAGGCGTGCGCCACCACGCCCGGCCAGAAGTAGGATCTTGCTTGCCACTGTATCCCTGGTCGCTGGCACGTCATGCCAAGTGCTCAAGTATGTTGATGGAGTGAAATGAGATAATGAACGTTGAACCTGTGTTTCCCAAACCACCCAGGCTTGGGGGATAAAAACAGAAACATGAAAGATACTTGTCCACTTTAAATCTTCTCTGCCGGCTCTTGGGCTCCCTTCAAATTCTCCCCAAAGACTCGGGGGAAACCTGAGGGAAGACCGTGCCAACTCTGGAAACCGACTGCCTGGGTTCTGATCTGTTCTGATCTCCATGACAAACCCCATCCATGCTTCGGTTTGCTCGCCCATGGGGTGACTCATAAGGGTGCAGATTAAACAAGCTATTTGCACGGTTTTGGCCACAGTGCCTGGAACAGTAAATACCATATAAGAATTTAACAAATATCTAACAAATGCTGCATGCACCACTCCTGGCTGCTTTACCATTTCCTTCTCTTTCACTCCAGCTGATAATATTGATGCCCCAAATGTCACTTCATCTAAACTTATGGGCTCTATCAGATTGTGTTCAACTACATTCTTACAATGTCTAAAACCGTGGCTTCTCATACTTAAACGTGACTTGAGTTCACTGCGGATCCTGTGCATTCTGATTTGAAATCTGGGAAAGCCCTGAAAGTCTGCATTTCCAACAAGTTTCCAAGCGACACCGATGTTGGAGGTCTATGGATGACACGTGGCTTACAAAGAACCTAAACAATTAGGATTTGCTTTTCCCACAAATCTGTATCCTGAGGCAAAGACAGAAACAAAAGTGTACATGAAGAATTCAAAGAAGATTAGAAAGAAGTCCAAAGGAAACCAGATGTAGGTAGGTGTCTGCCACTGTTTTTGTATTTTGTCAGGGCATATATCTCCGTGATTCTTTTGGCCCCAAAATGAATGTTTCAGCTCCAGCCATCAAGTCTATGACCCAAGGCAGAAAGAAGGGGAATGGGTAAAGGCGTGAGCCAGTGCTGAGGGTATCTTTTTAATATGAAAGCAAAAGGTATTCCAGATCCTTCCAGCAAAGCTCTGGTTATGACCATTGGCAAGAAGGTGTGTCCAGCTGGGCCCAGCCCTGCCCAAAAATGAGGAAGAATGAGATGAACAGATAGGTTATAAAAGATTGTTAGTATCAGCCACAGTCTGTGCTTAAGCCCAGATAATGCACTCACCACCTCTTGCTATTCTGAAAAGATTATGGGATGCATAAAGCAGGATCTCCCTGCCTCTGGGGCTCAGGTTTGTGTCCAGGGGCTCAGATTTGTGTCCAGGGGGCTGGTCTCAGAACCACCCCTCACTTCTGAATGAATACTTTTTTTTCCCTAATATTTTTAGTTGTAGATGGACACAATACCTTTATCTTACTTATTTTTATGTGGTGCTGAGGATTGAACCCAGTGTCTCACACGTGCTAGGCAAGCGCTCTACCACGGAGCTACACCCCCAGCCCTGAGCAAATACTTTTAGCATGAATTCTTTCCAGAAGCTTCTGAAACTCTCCTGCAGGACAGCAGCAAGAGAGCTGTGCAAATTTTCCCTCCCCGCCTCCAGCTGTTCCCCTTCTTGAGGCCACAGCAGACCATCCTGCCTTAAGGGAGCTCCTCCACCTCCGCTCCCAGCCAAAAGTTAGGACGAAACTGATTAATTCCAGGCTCAGGGAGGCGGGGCCTAGGAGTGAGCCTGAACCAATCGGCACACGCCTTCTCCCTAGGCAACGAGTGATTGGTTCAGGGATGGTGGCCTGGCCAAATCAATCACCAGGGCTGAAAAGACTCCCTCTACAGCTTTTGCTTGCAACGAGGAGAAGCAATCTTGCTTTTTCAGGGTGAAAGTTCGTCTACAGGGGAACCATAGCCGCAGATGCTTCTGGAAGCCCTCTTGAAATTACAAAAAATTTCACAAAAAGTGAATTCAACTGAAAACCCAGCCCACTGAGAGGAGGAATGGAGAAAGAAAAAGGTCACAACATGGGTGACCTGCAGACTCCATGCCTGAACCCTTTAGTTTTGTCGTGTCATAAATGTCCTTACTGAAGCCAGTTTGCCCTGGGCTTCTGTGACTTGCATCAGGTACAGGAGGCACCCTGACTTGGGATGACGGTGGGTGGGCTGCAGAATCAGGCACCTTGGTGTTGAATCCCCCTCCCACGGCTTGCTTGACCTCGGGATCTGATGGGATTAAATGAGATAGCGTCCAGCACAAGGGGGGGGAGGGGGGGGCAAGGAATGTCGCATTGCACGTGTGTATGTGTGTGCGCGCGTGTGTCTTAATAAAATTAAAGCTGTGGGGGTGTGCTGGAAGCTTCAGCTCAGCCATTAGTGGGCCATGATCCTGGGAGGGCTCTTGGGGGGGTCTATCATTGATCACTGCAGCTCTGAGTCCCTGAGCCGGGTTTGTTTATGTGGTTTCTGTTTTGGGGGTGGGTGGTTACTGGGGATTCAACTCAGGGGCACTCGACCCCTGAGCCCCATCCCACTCAGGGTCTCACTGAGTGGCTTAGGGCTTCACTTTTGCTGAGGCTGGCTTTGAACTCCTGATCCTCCTGCCTCAGCCTTCCCAGCCGCTGGGATGACAGGCACACACCGCACCTGGCTGTGTGTTGGGTTTTTGAAAATAGGTGGTTTGGTTGCTATTGTCCCCATCATGAATGCAGGGTCCTTGGCTAAGCTGGGAGCCCTGGGTTGCAATCCAAATACCTGCACTGAGGTCATATCCTCATGAAGCACTGTCACCTTCCCAGGGTGTTCTAAGAAGTGGGACACTGGTCCTCTGTTCTTGTGGGATCTACCGGATTCTCTGGCCCCTCCCACTCATACTTGGGATTGAACCTAGGACCCAGGGGCTCTTAACCATTGGGCCACATCCCCAGCCTTTATAATTTTTTTTTTTTTTTAAATTTTGAGACAGGGGCTCGATCAATTGCTGAGGCTGCCTTTGAACTTGTGATCCTCCTGCCATAGCCTCCCTAGTCACTTACAGACATGCCCCATAGCACCTGGCTGGTCCTATACCTCTCTCCCTCTTGGCTCTGACTGCCTCTGTGTCCCCTCCACCAGAGACATTTGCCTCTTTCTCTTCTTAAAGTGACCCAACATACATTTCACAGTAAATACTATTTTGAGAGACAAAAACCAGAAATGAGAGTTGTCTAGGGGTGACTTTCACTTTCCGCCATGTTCCTGGAGTCCCTTGGGTGAGAAAACACAAAGCATGGTTTTCTTCTTAGAGTAAGGGAGGGCAAAAAATCTATTGGGAACAAAATAAGAATTAATATCTCAGTTAATGATATTGCCACATTGAGTGTGTTTATTTTTTTATAGTTTTATTAATTTAAAGTAGACTTTAGTTGGGAACGTGCTAACAGTTAACCATGATAAACGAAAACTTTGGCTCAAATTTGAGACCTCTAAGTGCAACGTCTGGCACCTACTGCATCCGTGACAGATATTAATGTTCTCCCTGGATTTTCACTAAGAACAGCTCCTGGCGAGGTATGAGATATCTAAGGGTTGATCACCTCCTAAACCAATACTGAAAATTTTATGATTACATGTATAGTAGAACATCATTGTTTTTTTTGTTGTTTTTTTTTTTAAATCAAGCACATAGCCTCCAATCATATGTAGATTCCATAGAAAAAGGAAACATTTAGGAAAACATCTAGAAGGATTCACTCCAGACTCACTGAACAGGAGTTGAAAAAGGAAGACAAGAATTGGTGGCAAAGTTGAAAGGGAATTTTAACCTTATTTGTTATTTTTAACTTTAAAAAAAAAGAGAGAGAGAATCATTTATGTGTGTGCATGAAATAAGTTTCTAACAGGTTGACTTACAATTGATAAAAAAGAAAAGTGGATAGGAAAAGAGTCAAGCATCCACAAATAAGGGTATCCAAAAAGCAACCTTTGCTTTGCTTTTTGACTCTGGGGTGTTTAACGTGGGGTTTTGATAACAACATGGTTGCTTTGGCATGAGAAAGAGTCAGGGAGTCCCCTTTAAAACTTAAGTTGAATCCCAGCTTAAATACCAAAGATCTTTACCATAGTGGGTCTACTTCAGCTCTCCAACAAACTCTGGGCGAACCTGAGATTGCAACTTGGAATAAAAAAGGGGAACTATGTGGGCCATGGGGTGAGAGGTGATCAGGAATCTTGATGGAAAGGGTAGCCAGATGTTGGGGGCAGATTCCACTCTCTTTACCTCCAAAGACCTTCAGATTTCCTCTCATGGAGCACATTTGAAAGATTTCATTTATCTAACTGAACATAGCTTTTAAAAGAATTCATCTTCTCTTCCGTTGTCTTATCTGACGTTACTGTTCGTCGTTGCCGGGAAACAGAAAGGTGGAGTTGAGAGGAGCAACCCTACAAAGTTAACTTCCAACAGTAAAAACAGAGCCAAGAGCTCGCCGGGGAACAGACATGGTCCTGAGTGACTGCCCCTTTGTCTTCTCAAGTAGCTCATTTTACCCCACTAGCTCTTACCTCCCTTATGAATTGGTTGCAGATTAAGGAAGATAGTATTTGTGAACAGATTGGAACACCACTTTTGCTTTTATATAGTAGACACTTGGTGAACCTTAGGGTTATTTTATCATAATAGTTGCTTTGATTTCTGTGTACCCGGCCAGATACCATCCATTGAATCACTCAACTTCTTTCTTTCTTTTTTTACCAGGAGCACTTAACTACTGAGCCACATCCCCAGTCCTATTTTGTGTTTTTATTTAGAGACAGGGTCTCGATAAGTTGCTGAGGCTGCCTTTGAACTCGTGATCTTGCTGCCTCAGCCTCCTGAGCTGCTGGGATGACAGGCGTGCACCAACCGTACCCAGCCATGGAATCTTTTTGTGGAGGAAAAAAAAAAAATCCCTCTTTTGAAGACCATGGATCGAGTACTTCTGGCTAAATAATTTCCCTTCCCTGAGACTCCCTATTCATTTTTTTCTTTTAGAATGTTTTCTCCATAGCACGTATCCCCATCTAGCCGACTGTGTGTGGGCACTTATCCATTCTGTTGATGATGATCCATCTTCAATCACTTGTCGTTGACACCACATGTCCACAGGTAGCCTGGACCCGCCTTCCTCTCAAATCCTGTCCACCCTCTTCACTGCCACCAGGGGGCTCTTTTCATGGTACTGTAGCTGGTCCTTGTCACTCCTCGGTGGAAGAACACATGTGGTCTCTTGATGGCTGATCTCTCTAAGACCTGCTTGGATGCCAACCGTCTGGCCAGCTCACATGTTTATACCAGTTTGGATATTCTTCGCAATTTTTTTTCTTTTTTCTGTGTGTGTGTGGTGCTGGGGATTAAACCCAGGGCGTCACACGTGGTAGGCAAACGCTCTACCACTAAGCCACATCCCCAGCCCTATTCCTGGCAATTTTTAAAATGTCAGAAATATACCTCCATGGAGCTCAACCCATGTAGAAAATCACTGAATCCCATGCAGCGTCGCAGAGACAGAGTCAACTTCAAGTCTGATCCGATCCGGAGGCTCTGCATCAACTTGCCTTGCCTTGGTCCAAGAGAGGTGTCACTCACAGGCTCACAGGGAGAAAGAATCTTACTGTGTTGTCCTCGCTGCTTCTCTCAACAGTGTCGGGAAGAGGAGAGACCAGTGCATCTTGAGGCTCTGTCTGCAAGGTCACCAGCCCACGTCTAATTTCCCTCCAGGCTTTGCAGAACTGATTTGGGTCTTTGCTCAATCTTAAACCCATCTTGTCTGCAGAAGAACGCCATTCTCTGATGGATCCTTGTCTGGATTTCTGAATCAATCTCCAACATAGAGGATGAAATATAATGGACATTTCTCAATTGGGATCCACTCTTGTTCTGCTTTCCTGGAGCTGATGGGCAACACTTCCAGAGGCTCTAGAATGGTGGTGAAGAGGTGGATAGGGCACTGACACAGCTTGCCCTTCACCCTGGACCTCACAGCATCCCTTCAAACGAGTACCACAGTGTTCATCTGAACAAACGTGAATCAATGAGTCAGTAGGGTGTCACCCGCTAAGGAAGGAAGCCAGGTGGAAGTGCCTCTATCAGCATTGCTTCCTGAGGGTTGTTCTGACCTGGGTGGTAGGGTCAGGCAGGATTTTCAGCACTTAGACTAAGGGAGTCTTAAACTGAAGAAGACCTTGAACACCACGATGAGGAGGTCAGCCTTCATCCTTTGGTCCTTCAGTCATTCACACATTCACTGATCTCCACCCCCTTGGACTTTGCTCAGAGGGAAGATGTGGTCTATGACATCCAGGAAGCAGGACGGGAAAAAATCAGATAATTGGGGTTGGGGAGGTGGCTCAGTGGTGGAGCGCTTGCCTAACCTGCGTGGGGACCTGGGTTGGATCCCCAGCATGGCAAAGCCAAACAAAACCAAACACCCGTACACACAATAGCAACGACCGAAAACCCCAGATAATTATATCAATAGCTAATTATTCAGATGCTGCCTCCTCTGCTAAGGAGGCCCTCGCCAACCATCCTCCAGGGCTCCGAGGAGACCCAAGTCTCTCCCTCTTCGGAGATCCTGGGGGTCCCTTGAGGTAGTGCTAGCAGGAACGCTTGTTCCAAGTGCCAGGCATTGGCCCATGTAAGCCTCACACAGCCCTGGGAGGTGGGCCCTGGGCCAGGCTAAAAGCGTAAAAGGATACTTTTAATGGCCAGGATAAGTCCCTTGCCCAAGGACAAAGAACTATGGAGTGGGAGAGCTGAGATCAGAACCAGCTGGTCCTACCCACTGCAGAACTCAGACAACTCCACAGGCCACAAGCTGGGCCCATCCCCATCCCCATCCCCATCCCCATTTTACAGATGAGAAGACTGAGGCTCGGGGCAGGATTTTGCCAAAGGCCACAGGGTTTAGGAGTGCCATCGGAATGCAGGGAAGATGGCAGAGGCTTTGCTTTCCATCAGGACCCCCTACCACCCCCTGCAGAGACCCCTGTCGAGGAATCAGTCATACTGGGTGCAGTTATTAGATGCCTGCCTCTGTTCACCGGGTATACAGGCGCCTGGAGGGAAAAGATCAGGCCTGTTTCTGTTTCTTCGCTCCAGCTCTGATCCGCCAGTCGATCTGCTGTGCAAATGTTTGTTGAATGAACCCAACGACTGATAACCGGATGAATAAATGAATGAATTAATAATTATGAGTGAAGCTTCCAGACACAGGGCGTGGCCCGTCATGAGGAGGCTTTAGAAATACTCTTGGCAGATTGAGGTTGCGTGTGAGCCTCTGTCCTCAGCCTCAGGAAGAAACAAAACCCTTGAAAAGGGAGAAAGAAAATGGGGTGTAACAAGGATTCCGGACCGGATTCCATGACGTCACTCTAAGTTGGATGTCTGGCCTGGTAAACAAAAGCTCTTGTGACATGGCCTCTGGCCAGGCTGGCCACTGGGCCCCGTGTGGGGGAGGCTGTTAAAGTGAACCACACAGCCCCGGCCTCCACCCGAGCCTCCGCCCAGGCGCCTCTGCAGTCAGCAGGTATCTCATCCAAGGGAAAACCAGGACAGGAAATCATGTTGCCATGGAGACCAGAGAGGCCCTTCCAGACACAGGGGAAAAATAAACACGTTCTGGTTGGACTTAACCCCCAAAAAGCCAGGGTGGCCTCATCTCCGCGTCTGAGAGGTTCCGGCTTTCACTACAAAGGTTCAGTGGCCTGACCCCCGAGGCCACTCCAGCCCACGCAGAGTCCCCGGGACAGTGTCACTCCAGGGCCCAAAGAAGAAATCATCTTATGCTTCAACTTAAGGTCTTCTCAGGCTCCTTCACAGCAGCGATGACGGGGCTAACATTTATCTTGTGCTTGCTGTATACCGAGCACATACTTTAGACGGATAAACTCTCATAACAATCCAATGGGGAAGGCCTCCTTGTTATTATAACGCCCATTTTATTGATGAGGAAACGGAGGCAAGGCAAGATGAAATGAGTCACTCGAGGGCACGGGGTGGTTGGTAGTGGCACCAAAATTTAAGGTACTTTGAGAATATGTGACAACAGATCACTGCACAGCCTGACCCTTGGGCAAGTTAATGAATATCCCCAAGCCTCAGTTTCCCCACTGGTAATATAAACCTCTACCTTGAAAGACTGTTATGGGATTGAATTGGATGTACATTTATGGAGCACTTATTGTATGCGAAGCACTATATTGGGCCCTAGAATTACAACAGGAAAGAGACAAACGCAGTCCCAGGATCATGCAGCTTAGGGACAAACAGGAGTTACTGGGACAGAGGAGGCCCCCCTGAGGAGGGAAGGAGTTCTAGCTCCTTAGAAGAAGAGGAAGGAAGACAGATAGGCTGAAATTCCCAGAGAAGGAGGCAGCAGCTGGATGGCCCAGGGGGGAAAGGAAAATTTATTTCTAAATGGAAAAGGTAGATTTTGTTCCCAGACCTGTCTCAGCCTAAGACGAGAAGAAAGTCAGGTTTGTGGACAATTGCTACAGACTCCCTTCTGTGGGCAGGAAACCAGACCAGGTGTGGGCTATTGATACTCTGAGGGTTAAGACTGGCCTGCCACCTGTTTTGGTATGGCCTGGCATTAAGGATGGCTTTTGCATTAAAAAATTTTTTTAATGTATTTTTTTTAGTTGCTAATCGACTTTTATTTATTTTATATGTGGTGCTGAGAATCGAACCCAGGGCCTCACACATGCTAGGCAAGTGCTCTGCCACTGAGGCCCAGCCCCAGCCCTGGCCTTTACATTTTGAAATCACTAAGAGTCAAAGAATAGTATTTTATGAGCTGGGGAAAGTATGTGAAATTCAAATCTCAGTGTCTATCGATAAAGTTTTATTGACACACAGCCACCTCCCCTTCATTTGGGAATCCTCTATGGCAGCTTTTGTGGCACAAGGGCAGAGCTGAATGGCTGCAACAGGCATACCGTCCCCAGAGCTGAGAATAATCACTTCCTGGCCCTGAGCTCAAGGTGGCGGGGCCTGGGCAAGATGCCTGGGTTTTAGGGTTCAGAATCTAATTAAGGAGAGATTTTAGGTGAAGACCCTTGGGGGGGAAGCGCATCGAGGAGGCAGGATCTCAGCACTGATAACCCATGACACCATCATACCCGAGAGGGTTCACTCTGCCCCGGGTGCTCTGTATATGGGAACTTATGAAGTCCTCATAACAATCATTTTGATGATAATATAGTTATCATCATTTTACAGACGAGGAAACTGAGGATAGAGATAAGGAACTTGCCCCCAAAAGGAAGTGACAGACCCAGGATTTGCACTCAGTGGTCTGTTTGCTTCCAAAATCTGCACTTTGGGCACCGTCCCCGCCACCTCCCAGTGGGGGGGGGGGGTGGTGCTGGCTGAAGTTGGAGCTGCCAAGCTGTGACTCTTCGGCTGGCTCTTACCTGAGCTGCCACCTCACGTGGCATAAAAGCCGGAGGAGAGTCTGATCCTGCCTCCAGAACTGTGTTGGGGAATCTCAGAGTCTGATTGAGTGTCTGTGCCAGTCACGTGATGTCCTGCCTGGCCCTTAGATCCAAGCTCCATAGCACTTAAGGGCACAGGGTTCGGAACCTCCAAGATTAGCTGCGTGACTTCAGGCAAATCCATGAAGTCCTCAAGCCTCAGTTTCCATGAAGCTTCAATTGGAGGATGCATTTATTTAGTACTTAGTGTGTTCTGTAAGCCCTGTGCCTTGGGAGGCTGGGTGTGTGGTCTGTCCCTTGCAACTCTGGCTTCCCATAGATTTTTTTTGGGGGGGGTGGAAGGTACCCGGGATTGAACTCAGGGGCACTTAACCGCTGAGCGCCATCCCCAGCCCTATTTTGTATTTTATTTAGAGGCAGGGTCTCATTGGGTTGCTTAGCGCCTCGCTGTTGCTGAGGCTGGCTTTGAACCTGCAATCCTCCTGCCTCAGCCTCCTGAGCTGCGGAGATGACAGGCCTTTGCCACTGTGTCCGGCTTCCTATAGATTTTGACCAATAAGAAGCCCCAGAAGGCAACTGGGGGAGGGAGGAGAGTGAGGTTGGGGCATTTCTTTTCTGGTGACTCTGAGCACTAGGCGCCTGCTCGATGGACCTCTTAGGTGGTCCTCCGTATGTAGGCTTCTTCTCAGTCCCGAGGTTGCAGTGGCCAGGCTGGTAATAGAGCCCATTGTGATTAGAGTTTGTGGGTCCTTGGAGTTTTCTGTAACCTGCCCTCCCTTAGTAAAGACTCTTTCTACTAAACGCTCCTTCAATGGCCTCATTAGCGAGAACCTTCTCTTTCCTCCTGGAACTCTAACTGATGCACTCTTCATTTAAATTAATTTCCCAGGCACAGCTGGTGGGCTCCATGCATTCCGCTCAATCTCACGGAACTGCTACTTCCCAGTCCCGGAGACAATAATTATAGTTGAAAATCCCACCACAGCTTATGTCCGAGATAGATGTGCCCCTCCCATACAATTCCCAAGGCACAGGGACGTGGGTCTTTTCATACACTGATGGGTAGGAATTCAATATCTTCCTGCGTAAATGCAGAGGAATTCGGCAATATTATTTCAAAAATTTAAAATATGCAACCATCTTGACCCAGCAATGTAATCTTTAGGTACTCATCACAAGGAAACAATCATAATAATGTGAAAATGGTTATGCATTGTGTTGGAATCAAAATAATTGTCTAATAGTAGTTGATTATTTAAATGGATTCACCCAGTGGCTAGTTTTTGAATGCTTCAAGCTCAGCAAGCTCTAAGGATAAAGTCATAAGTAAGTCTAAGGAAGATCTGTTCTCATAGAATTTGCATTTGAGCAGTTAGATTAATTACAACACAGACATACAATGGAATAGCATGCAACTATGCAAAAAATAATAGCTCTATATATGTGATTGCAGAGAGATGGCCATGATGTATTATATGGCAGGAAAAAATTAGGCTCAAGAATAGTAAGTACAATAAAATCCCAATTTTACCTACTAGATCTAAAAAAAATATGGAAAAATATAAACCCAACTTTTAATAGTGATTAATTGGGGAGGTAGGCTATCACAGACTTTTCTATTTCTTATGGTTCTGTATTGTTTCAGTCTTATAGGAATAAACTAATAAAAAAAGGATCTTTTCATTTTGAACCATTAAAACTTGATGCCTGTTTCCTTTCTATTGAAGTAATATTTACCTTTTTAATTACAAAACTTACACATAAATATATTCTTGATATGAAAGTTTCAAGAATTGTAGACAAAGTTTAAATCCTTTTTAAGCATCCTGAGGAAATCATTGCTGTTAGTTGATATGTTTATCTCCAGATTTATTTCCATGCATTCATACACATTTATAAGAAGCTGTTGAAAATACACTGTTAGCCAGGTAGTGCATGCCTGTAATCCCAGCAGGCTGAAGCAGGAAGATTCCAAGTTCAAGGTCATCTTGGAAAACTTAGTGAGACGTCTGTCTCAAAATAAAAGAATAGAAAATAAAAAAGACTGGGGATATAGTTCAGTGGTAGAGCACCTCTGGGTTCAATCCCCAACAACATAAAAATGAATAGTATTTTTTTTTAAAGATTACATGAACGGTATTCTAGAATAGGTATTGTTCTCCACTTTATAAGATCCAGTGTCATAGGGGCTTAGGATGCAGCTTAGCTTATGCTAGGCCCTGAGTTCAATCCTCAACACCCACCTCCAAAAATTGTCTAATGTTTTTTGTTTGTGGGGGAAGGGGATACTGGGGATTGAACTTTGGGGCACTTGACCACTGAGCCCCATTCCCAGCCCTATTTTGTATTTTATTTAGAGATAGGGTCTCACTGAGTTGCTTAGCGCCTTGCCATTGCTGAGGCTGGCTTTGAACTCCCTATCCTCCTACCTCAGCCTCCTGAGCCGCTGGAATTACAGGCATGCACCACTGCGTACAGTAATCCAATGTCTTAAAAACCTCTTCACATTAATATTTATAGGTCAAGTTGGTGTCTCTGAAGCACTCCACAGTTTTGTAGTGTGGATATAAAGTAGCTTACCACAGGTCACTAGAAGTTTAGGGCTTGCATTATAAACTGAGCCCTAGGCCATGTATTAATTATCTATCTCCCCATAACAAATTATCACAGAATTTAGCAGCTTCAAACCACACCCATTTATTATATCACGGTTTCTCACAATGCTGCAGTCAAGGTGTTGGCCAGGACCGTGGTCTCATCTGGTCGGTGGAGTCAGGAAGAGTCCACTTCTAAACTCACCCATAGGCTAGTCGGCTGACCTCTGTGCTAGCCGTTGGCTGGAGGTCCCTATCCACATCGGTCTTTCAGAGGACAGCTCCCAGCACGGATTCTATCTCCCCTCCCCTACAGCTTCATATAAATGTGTGTGAATGCATGGAAATAACTCTGGAGATAAACATACCAGCATGCAAGAGAGGGGCACAAAAAATGAAAACCAGTCTTTCGGTGACTTAGTAGAAAAGTGACACTTCATCATTTCTGCAGATTCTATTCATGAGACCTGTTTTACTCTACCCGGCCCATATTCACCAGGAGGAGACATGCGCATCAGAAGGCAAGAATCACCAGGTGGCATCTTGAAGGATAATCCCCCACAGAAAGAGAATCTTGCAGACCTAT
Organism: Marmota flaviventris; assembly: GCF_047511675.1. Classification (NCBI taxonomy): domain Eukaryota; kingdom Metazoa; phylum Chordata; class Mammalia; order Rodentia; family Sciuridae; genus Marmota; species Marmota flaviventris. Next base: position 17,432,192 of record NC_092516.1, on the reverse strand, counting down.
TCATTAATCCAAGAAATGGGCATGGAATAGTTACTTTGCTCCTCAGGTTACTCTTTCTAGACATTGATGACAAATTTAGCAAACAGGACAGAAAAAAGGTCAAGGGCTTACAGAGTTGACGGTCCAGCAGAGACAAGACAAGGCCACCAGACAGATAACAGGCATAAGGAATGAGACTGTGGTCATGCAATTCCTGAACTATGACACAGGCACTCTGCACAGCTGGTGAGCGATTGGATGTGGCAGGTGAGGATCAGCTGCCGTGGGTCGGGGTTGGGCCGCGAGTGGATGGTGGTATCTTTCCCTGAGACGAAGAAAAAACTGGAAAGTGGGTAGGATCTGGGGAAGGATCATCAACTTAGTGTTGGGCATATTGAATGTAAGGAATTCATGGACCAGCAGCTGATGGTCAGAAGGTCATTGGCCCGAGAACCAAGGAACTCAGGAGTGAGGCCTAAGTTGGAGGCCAACCTTAAGGAGTCACTAGTGAGACGGTGACATTGAAACCACAGTAGTACATGCAGAGAGAAGGGAAGATTCATAGGAGCAAGAACTTCTAAGAGCCGGGGAAAGAAAATAGAAGGCTACTTTTTCCATTTAGAAATAAACTAAGTCAAACAGAGTCCAGAAATCAGGATATTGCCAAATGGTGCAAAAGGAGGTCATTGGTGGTCTCGATTGGAAGAGTTTGTGAGATGCAGAGTTGGAAAAAGAAAGCTGAGGAGTGGTTGAGAGAGAGAGAGAGAGAGAGAGAGAGAGAGAGAGAGCGCACTAGCTTTTAAATCATTGCAGACTCTTTTTATCCTATTGACACATACATGCATTCGGAGGCATTATCTGAATTAAATGTCCACCGCTGAAGTTATTTTAGTGTCTGGGAAGCTGCCAGCCCTTCCCATTTCCTTCAGCTGGATGCATAGCTCCATTAGGTGAGATGAACAGGATTATTTGGGACAAGTTGGAAAAAAAAAAAAAGCCAAATAGGTAGAGTTGAGGGCGATGCTCAGTCTGCTGGACTCTGATGGTGAAGTTGAGTCGTCTCCAGTGGACACTGGAATGCAAAAGGTGAGAGGGTGTGCCTTCCTGGATCCCCTGTGGCACTCACATTCTCTTTTAGACACAGGACATCCTCTTTTGAGGCTACAACTGCATCCATATCCATTAGCAACCTGAAATCTTAGGAAATCCAGGCACGCCCTCCCCGAGGGGGAAGCATCGTGGCTCTTCCTCTGTGCAAAACGTCTTTGCATGCAACTTTTGCAATCCCCTGTGGGTCATCTCTGCCCCATCCGCCCGTGGATTTTCTTTTTCTCCTTGGGATCAGAAATACCCGCCATCGATGTGTTAGTGTTGGTTGGGGAATTTGAGCAGTTTTGACTGCGATGGTGACTCTTCCACCTTTTCCATCAATTTCACACAATTGCTCACATTTAGACCGAGGTACGTGTGTCAGTCAGCTTTTCGCCACTGTGACCGAAATACCTGACAAGAAGAACTTAGAGGAGGAAAAGTTTATTTGGGGTTTCGGAGGTTCCGTTCATGGTCAGTGACTGCATTGCTCTGAGCCCAAGATGAGGCAGAACATCGTGGCAGAAGGGAGTGGTGAGGAGAGCTACTTGGTTATGGTAGCCAGGGAGCAGAGGGAGAAAGGAGGGTGCCCAGAACAAAATATAAACCCCAAAGGCACACCTCCAGTGCCTCTCCCTCCCTGCCTACGTTACCATCCAGTATAGTCATCCTTTCAAGTGATCAAACCATCAAGTGGATTAATCCACTGATGGGGTTGCCATTCTCATAATCTAACCATCTCACCTCTGAACATTCCTGCACTGTCTCACACATGAGCTTTTGGGAAACACCCCATATTCAAACCATAAATCTGCATGTTTGCAAACAAATGTATGTGGGGGGAGTGGTAGTGTTTTAAAAGAATAAATAATGCTTAAAAGGAAGAATCCATAGAGCTTCCCCCGCTCTGTGGCCATACACTGGAGAATCGATCTGCTTTTATTGTGTAATTCTGTTGCAATGCAGAAGAAGGGTGTTCCACTCCATTTGAAGTCCAGGCTCTATTGTTTGTCAAATCCCTGTCTAGTTCATCCCAGATTATTAATGCCATCCTGGAAAACTGCTGATTCGCCATTTTGTGAGGCCCCTGAATCATTTAGGAGTATTTAATTGATTAACTAATCAATTAATTTGGTGCTGGGGATCGATTCCAGGGTATCGTGCATGCTAAGAATGTGTTCTACCACAGAGTTACACCCCCAGATTGATAAATTTATTTTATTTTTTTGTTACAGGGGATTGAACCTCAGGGAGCTGTACCACTGAGCTGCATCGCTAGTCTTTCCTTTTTTTCTTTGAGACAGGGTCTTGGTAAGTTGCTAAGAGTCTCGATAAATTGCTGAGGCTGGCCTCCAACTCGAGATCCTCCTGCCTCAGCCTCCCGAGCTGCTGGGATGACAGACATGGGCCACCACACCTGGCTCTCATGTGACATTTTGGTTTTTCCTGTTCCGCATGAGATTTTTATTAAGTTAATTGTGTTTCCCTTCGAATTCACTTTTTTGTTTTTTCACTCTTGGCCTTTTTCCTCATGGAGCATGGACCATTTTTCAAACAAGCTGCCTTCTTTGCAATAAATCTTTGTTTCAAGAGACCCTTTTTCTTCTGAGACCTTTGGACTTCATCTCATGCTGCTGCATATTTTCATAACACCTATGGTTTTGTTTTCTATTATTGATAATCCATTCGTTTCATGTGTTCACCTACACACGTGCTGATTGATGTTTCAATGTTTGGAGCAGGAGGGCAGAAAGACAATAGGTACAGCTCATCAACCCCGTTTCCATAGTATGCTTCAGACTAGACCCTGACTCATTTTATTCAGAGACCCTTGCAAATTCATGCCTGGGTATCAGCGGTTATCAAAACTTCCCAGGTGATTCTAACACACAGCCACGTTAGAATCCCTGCTTAGCTCCTGGCTTTTACCAAGGCTTAACTGGAAGATAAGACACCCAACAAAGCTAGCAATACGGCACTCGATTTTGAGCAAAACACGAATAACCTTGAAGATATTTATTAAATTCAAGTCTATTACGATCATATTTCCTTTTTTTTTTTTTGTACTGGGATTGAACTCAGGGGCACTTGACCCCTGAGCCCCATCCCCAGCCCTATTTTGTATTTGATTTAGAGACAGGGTCTCCCTGAGCTGCTGAGCTCCTCACGGTTGCTGAGGCTGGCTTTGAACTCCTGATCCTCCTGCTTCAGCCTCCCGAGTGGCTGGGATGACAGGTGTGCACCACCACCCTTGGCCTCACAAAACAACATCTTTTTGAACTGTTGAAAGGTTGTTTCACCGCTTGAACTGGCCAGATTCTCACACTGCCAGAACCTGCTTGCTTATCTTCGTGTGGGACCTAGGCCCCTGCAAAGACGACCCTGTGGCATCCCTGGGTGAGCAAAGGTCTCTCTCTCTCCCTAGGAGAGTTGTGAAATACTGTTTTCAAACACAGCTCTGAAGCTGGGTGACCCAGGTCTGAGTTTTCACTTCTGAAACTCAATAGCTCTGTGATCTTGAGCCTTGGGGAAGTGACTTAACCTTTCTTTTCTACTTTCCCTTGTGACTCTTCTGAAAGTTTTCAAAAAGCCAGAAAAGTTGAAGGGGTATAGGGCTGGCTCCAATGATCCAGATGATATAGTACTGGTGGCCCAGTAGTGAAGCATCTAGATTCAAGAACTGTAGCTATTTTGCTTTATTTGCTGCATGTATGTGCTAAGTTTATACATGTGCCTGTTATTATATATATAATATATATTATATATGTACATAAACATTATATATACATATTCAAAATTACATGTACCAGTAAGTTATAGGCATTATGACACTTCTCCCCTAAATACTTTGCCCTAAATCGCCTAAAAAGAACATTCTCCTACATAAACACAACACCAGAATCACACTTAAAAGAAAAGTAACAAGCCAGGCATCGTGGTACACGCCTGTAATTCCAGCTAGTCAGGAGGCTGAGGCAGGAGGATGGCAAGTTTGAGGCCAGCCTTAGTAACTTAGCAAGGCCCTAAGCAACTCAGTGAGACCCTGTCTCAAAATAAAAATTAAAAAAATAAGAAGGACTGGGAAAGTGGTCCAGTGGTTAAGCACCCCTGGGTTCAATCCCTGGTACCTAAAGGAAAAAAAAAATGCAAAAAAAATATTACAAATCTTCCTAATGCTACTCATGAGCAGTGCACATTCCTTTTTCTTAAATTTTTAAACCAATTGTCACTTAAATATCTCTTATGACTATTTTTAATTTTTTTGGTCAGCATTCATTTTAGGATCACAAATGGCATTTGGGTCTCCTCTTTCTTCATTCTTTTTTTTTCAAATTGGTGTGTGATAACTATAGGTTAACAGGGGAATTCAGTAGGCCATATTTGCATATGCAAATGACATAACTTGATCCATCTCATTACCCATCCCCTTTCCTTTTCCTCCTGTGTGCCCCCTCCTCCATCCCCACCGTCTATTCTATGGGTCTCCCTACTATTTTCGTCTTGGCTCAATTTTCCTAGCAAAATTCCCTAGGTGTTTACAAAAGGCATGCATATTGTTGAAGAGGCCGGGCCGAGCGTCTTGTAGAACGTCACACATTTCGGGTTTGTGCGACAGCTCCCTCAGGGTGCGATGATGCTGAACTGACATACCCATCTGTGCAATGGGCCGAGGGACCACCCTGACCACAGGGCCACTACCTACTCGGCTGCGTCCGGGGGAGGTTTCTGTGCAGCGAGGCCTCTTGTCCGGCTACCACCACCATCATGTCCCCTACGGCCCATCATGTCCTCTGTGCTCTAGGCCTCATTGATGCAGGGACTTCTCTGATGCTTTCCCCACCCTCTTGGGGCGCGTCCTGCCTGTCTCTGCTCTCTCTCTCTCTCTCTCTCTCTCCCCCCAGGAGAAGCTAATGGATGAACCTTTAGCCAAATGAACCTCTCAGCCCCTCCAAGAGCTGGATCCATCCTCCTGGGGACAACCTGTCTTTTCCAGAATCCTCATCTCCTAAGCCCGAATGGCCCAAGCAACAGGGAGGCATTGACTGGTGCAATGTCCACCGGGGTGGGGGAGGGCGGGCTGCTTGGTCACTGGGAGGAGCTGGTGGTGACCTTGGGGTTGAGCTGTTGGTACTGCAGTAGCTGCAGCCGACGACGCGGGGGAAAGGAGATTGGCTGGCAAGGGAGGTGAGGGATGTGCTGCCAGAAGACTGGGCTCCCAGCCAGATGCTCATTACGGTGGCCTGGGGGAACCAGAGCCCCCAGGAGCGTCAGCCTCCCCGTCATCCAAGGAAGTGTGGGGGCTGGAGGGAGTGGGGGAGATGAGAGGAGCGGGAGAGGTGAGAGGGACTGACAGGTTGGAGAAATCCACTTGTTCCCCTAGGGTCCTCCCTCCCTTCAGACCCAAGCTGTCTGGGAGAAATTGTGGCTGTCACCATAGCAACAGAAGCAGCTGATGCGTGATGCACAGTGTCTTTATTAGAGAACCTCGGTCAAGCTTGTGCCAGTATTTTTCCATCTGAATCTCATTTCTTCAGTGAAAAGAGAGACCAGAGGCTGGGGAATGGCCCGGGTGGGGAGGTCTGGGGAGTTTGGAGGTGGGAGAGTTCTCAAATATTCGATTGAATTTCTGGGGAATGTAGATGGAAGAGAAGCCGCCATTTACACGGGGAAGACATACTTTAAATATTGAAGCGGCTTCAGAATTCCCTTAAATCATACATGAATCCTTGAAGCAGCTTTCTCATTGCCCTTGGAAAGGTATAGAGCATTGCATTCTGGAGAACCTCATGGAAGGGGCTGTCTCTGATGGTGAAAGACCATGAACTTGGGAGTCAGACTGACCTTGGAGTCCCAGTTCTGTGAACTTCCAGATGTGCAACTTTGCCTCCCCACTCATAAGCCTCAGCATCCTCATCTATCAAATGGGGGCAGTAAGAATAGCTGCTTCATAGGACCATGATGGGATCTAAACAGGGGGATGCATGTGGAGTTGACTGGATTCCTGATCCCCACCTGATCCCACATCCCCAGCCCCTTTTTATTTTTTTATTTAGAGACAGGGTCTTGCTAAGTTGTTGAGGGCCTCACTAAGTTGCCGAGGCTGGCCTCTAACTTGCGATCCTCCTGCCTCAGCCTCCCGAGTTGCTGGGATGACAGATGTGCCCCACCATGCCTGGCCTAAAAATCATTGTTGACTTTAACGATGCTCCATAAACGTGCTCAATAAACGTTCACGGCTTTCATCACTGTGAACATTTGTAGTATTCCTACAACAACTACTCTTGGTAGACGACGGCTATTCCTAATTACCACTCTTACTACGACTACTCTCACTCCACCCCCTCCTCCCCACCCTCTCGCCAGCGATCATGGGGATAACACAATTTGGTGAGTGCAAGGTGATGAATCACTGGCAACTCAGTCCTCTCCCACGAATATAGAGTGTGTCTGAATTTGCCAGTTCTTTTGTGAAGAGCTGGGGTTCAAGACGGGGGGGGGGGGGTGTGGAGACATGATTACTGCACTCGCAGACCTAGTGTTACACAAAGGTGTGACTCATCACACAGCGAGGGAATCCTACACAAGCTACAAGATTTTTCTTAGAAGAGTTTGGATCACGGATCTATTTCAAGGGTTTATTTTTTATTTAGAGATTCGGTCTCACCGAGTTGCTTAAGTCCTCGCTAAGTTGCTGAGGCTGGCCTTGAACTTGCGATCCTCCTGCCTCAGCCTCCCAAGCCCCCCTGGAATTATAGGCATGCGCCACGACACCCAGCCTTAATGCGTTTTTCCAAATGTGTCACTCCATTACCCCCTCTCTGTTTTTTTACTGTGTACCACCCACATGGTTATTTATTTAAGGGCTTTTTTCTTTGTTTTGATTCCCTTTATAGTGGTCAAATAAATGTGGCTTTAATGGAAATTACATAGTACTATGAACAACGTGGAGCTAGTAGCACTTGCATGAAAGAAGCTATAAAAATAAAAGTGATAGAAATAATTCAGTGTTGTTGAATTCTAGCTAATACCTTCTTCTGGTAGAAATTTCCTGTGACTTTGCTAAAAAGGAAGGCTAGCACGTCTTAGAGAGGTGTTAAGGACCAAAATAAAAAAGACTAGCATCAAAATGTAACTTTCTTGATGAATCAGATGGGCTGAAAGACAGATGAAGGGAAATGACTTTCTTAGGATATAATTCGGTGATTTCTAATCTCCATATGTGGCCCCACCCAAAAATCATAATTATTTTTGTTTTTTTTTGTTTTTGTGCTGGGGATTGAACCCAGGGGCATTTAACCACGGAGCCACATCCCCAGCCCCTTTTAATTTTTTATTTAGAGACAGGATCTTGCTAAGTTGTTTAGGGCCTCACTAAGTTGCTGAGGCTGGCCTTGAACTTGAGATCCTCCTGCTTCAGCCTCCCGAGTTGCTGGGATGGCAGACGTGTCCCACCGTGCCTAAGAGTGAATAATAACTTCTGCTCAGAGAGGGAGGCGGGAGACGGGGCAAGAAACAGCTCCTAGCGCAGACTGCAGCTCATCTGCATCTGACAATGTAGGTGGCCAAGGAGACCGGTGAACCCTCCAGCAGAGGTGGGTTTGGTGTGACCTTCAGGCCACTTCAAGTGGTTCAGAGTCCCTGAAACCAGAGAGGAAGAGAAGATCCAGATCATGAGGGCTTTCTTAGCTGCATAAAGAATTCCAATGTTATTCACCGCATGAAGCACAAAGCCCTGAAATGTACTGAGGGGCAGAATGACTAGAGATCGAGAATACAAGCATTTTAGAAGCAGTAGCTTCTAATGCACAGTCATGGACTCTTCCCAGCTCTGAGGTAGGGAATATCATGCCTGTTTGGGGATGATGGGAAAATGAGGCCATAGGAGGGTCAATAGCTTGCCCAGATGTGGCGGAATCCTCCAAGACCAGCCCAACGAGATCACTCTGCAAACAGACTTTGCAATTCCTGCTGTTAAAAGAAGAATCTGTTTTCCCACCCAAGGGGCCTTGCGATCTGCTTGGACCAAAGGGCTGCAGTGGAGGGATGATGGGGCACTTCCAAGTGGTTCTTTTGGAACCTTGTCATTGCCATGTCCAAGGCCAGGTCAGCCTTCTGCAGGATGAGCATGCATGTGGCAGGAAGTCCAGGTGTTCCAGCGGAGGGCCAGACAGAGGACAGAGCCCAGCCAACATCAGCAGAGCCACCTCTCCAGCCTGTCATGATCACAGATACATGGATGAGCCCCGGAAAGTCGCCTTGCTGACCCAGAGACTCACGAGCCATCAAGAATGGCATTATTTTAAGCCGTTAGTTTTTGGAGTGGCTTTGGTGAGTAAAAAATAACTGAAAAACCAAGGTAGGCCAGGGAGCCAATTTTGGAGTTGGGATTTGTTCCAGGTGGGCCCTGCCCCAAGGCGATTTACTCTCCTATACATCACTTCTCAGCAAGACCCAGGTGTCCACTTGAGTCCAAATCTTGTCTTGGGTGCGCTGTGCATGACTTTCCCACCCAGGATGAATCATACATGGGCTGCCGCGTACCACCATCTTTCAAAGATTTGATGGAGGTATCAGCAGAGACAGAGCAGGAACAGGGAACGAAATATTGTCCCTGCAAGTCCATTTTACACAAGTGCCACTCTCAATAGTTTGTTTTTTTTAAGGTTGTAGTTCTCAACCAGATGTGATTTTGACCCTCGGGGGAACATCAGCAATGTCTGGAGACATTTTTTAATTGTTATAACTAGAGGGGTGATCTAGGCCACTCTGCCAATAGAGGTCAGGTATAATGCTATATGAATGTCCTATAGGGCTCGGGGTGCCGCTGCATGATGGGGTGCTCACCTACCCTGTGGAAGGCCTGGGTTTAATCCCAGCACTGCAGAACAAAACAAGAAAATCCTACAGTGCCCAGGATGGCCCAGAGCAGAGAATGATCCAATCAGAATATCAACAGTGAAGATGATGTCTAATCCCGACTATTGTTCTTTGGTATGGAAACATCTTTGAATCACGGCTTTCAACCCTGGCTAACATGTTAGGTTCCCTCAGGGAATTAAAAAAAAATAATAATAATAATACCAACGCCCAGCTCAGATTCTCTAGGATTCTGATTCATTTGGGGTGGAACCATTAAAAAAAAAAAAATCCCTCTAGGTGATTGTAATGCCCAACCAGGGCTGAAAAATTACTTTAGAAAAATTATTTTGAAATTGAGTCTTACCACGATGGTAGCAAAATGATGGTTTAAAAAAAAATATGTGAGTCCCTTGTCCCCATCGGAATGGCTTCCTCACACCAAGTCCTGTTTGGCTGGCCTTAGGGTGTGACAGCCACCCTCTCCAGGGGCGATTTCAGCTGGTCAGGGGCTTACTTCCCCCGGCTCCTTTCTGTCTCTCTTTACCCCGTTCCTCCACCACCATGGCCCCCATCACCTCCTCTGAAATGTTCTCTCTGATGTGCAGGTGCCAAAGCACAATAAGTGGGGGGAGAAGTTGATTGGATTAGACAGAGAGGAAGGAAGGGAAGGGAGGGGGAGGGGAGTAGGAAGGACAGTGGAATAAATGGGACACCACTCTCCTATGTTCACATGTGGATCCACGACCAGTTAACTCCACACCCCGTACAACCGCAGAATGGGATGCCAATTAGGATAAGTTATACTCTATGTATGTATATTATGTCAAAATACACTCTGCTGTCATGTATAATGTATATCTAAAAAGAACAAACATGATTTTTTTTAAAAAAAAAAAGAAAAAGAGGCGCAGTGGTGCACGCCTGTCATCCCAGCGGCTCAGGAGGCTGAGGCAGGAGGATCTTGAGTTCAAAGCCAGCCTCAGCAACTGTGAGGCACTAAGCAACTCAGGGAGACCCTGTCTCTAAATAAAATCCAAAACAGGGCTGGGGATGTGACTCAGTGGTCAAGTGCCCCTGAGTTCAATCCCTGGTACCAAAAAAAAAAAAAAAAAAAGAAAGAAAGGATACGGCTTGTGGATTTCCATAAGACCTTTAGTTTTCAGTATTCCCTGGAGGCTTTTTCTGGAGATTTGAGGACAAATGGCAGGGCACTCTGTATACAAGTCTTCTGACATCTCCTGTCCTTCATTTACCCTTCTCTTCTGTTCCCTAAAGGGTTAGCTCTGCAGATTTGGGGTAGTCAAACCCTGCACATCTCGAAGAAAGAAATTGCCCTTGACCTGTTCCTGGGAGATAACTTCTGAGCCACTGTAATATCCTATCTGATAAGAAAGTTCCATACACCTGGAGCCTGGGGCCATACCAGATAATTTATGCTAAAAATGTGATTTATGGTGGGGACCTTGGGCCATGCTGGAGGGACTGCAGGCTGGGTAACTGACCCCCAGTAAAAGCCATCAGTACTAAGGCTCAAGTGAACTTCCTGATGGCCTTACTCTGTGTGTGTTGTCATATGTCATTGCTGGAAAAATTAAGCACTGTCTCTGACCCTCCTTGGAGGGTGTAACTGCAACAGGGATGCACTTGATGCTTTGACTATATCCCCTGTGGCCTTGAAGCTTATGTTTTTTTTTCTTTTTCTCAAACTTCTTTTCAAACTTCTCCTCCCTAACCTTCCTGATCTCTCCTCCCTAATCTCATTTTTCTCTGAATCACCTCTGTAAAAGCCCCCTGTTCCTGAGGATAGGCAGAATCATAGCCTTTGGGGCAGGAGTCCCCTGTGTTTCTTCTTTGCTAGCAAAGCAATAAACCTTCTTTTTCCTTTTTCTGAAGACCTTGTCTTTGTTATTGGATTGGCATCAAGGACGAGGACAGAGCTTTCGGTTACATAACTGGAATCTTGCGCCTGGACTCTGCCCTGTGCATCTTTGTCCCTTGCTGGTTTTCATCTGTGTCTTTTCGATGTAATAAACTGTTAACTATGAATACAATAGTTCTGAGAGTCCTCCTAGCACGTCGTCCAAACTTAGGGTTTCCTGGGGACTCTCTGACACATCTTCCCACTCCCTTCTTTCTCTTCACTTCTCGGGCATCAACGAAAAGATTCTTTCTGCTGTTCTGACCATACTCATTTATGGTCTTACACAATCTTCTAAGAAGCTCATCAAGAAATTTATTTCACATAAATTCAGTCTCTCCATGGAAGCGATGCTTGGGAGAAATTTTCTCCAGCCGATTAGGGTACTTTTGCAAACACTCCTGTGTAAGCATGTTCACAACTGTCACGTACTCACTCAAACCAGACTAGGATACTGCTAGCATCTAGGAACCATCTGCACATATCATAAGGCCATTGAGACTGGAATAAGAACTGGCAGCCTACTGTGCTTGGCCTCCCTGCAGGTAAGGAGCACGTCCTTTACCTGATGCCTCAGACTGTGAATGGCCCCATGGATTCCAGCAGATGGAGGTGCGTTCATTTTCTTAAGTCCTTAGCTGCTTGGATTCTTTCCAACTTTTTTGCTCTTCCAAATGATGCACCAATAACGATTCTTGCAAACGAATCATTAGGCTGTTCTATAATGATTATCTGAAGATACACGTCTACACAAGGAATCTCTGAATTCAAGAGTACAGGTGTCTTAAAGATCTTTGATAGATGATACCTTTGGGGAACTGTATCAATTAAAAACTCCATTGGTTTTGCATACACATGCATTTTCCTGTTTCCTTGCCAACACCGAACATTAATTACTTGTTCTACTAACAAATAAATTGCTCCATCTAACTGCGCGATTAGAAAAATCACAGTGCATTAATATTACAGAATATTTTGCTATAAAGAATTAGGGAAGTTTCTGGAATATAAAGGTAGGAGAGATGCAAACAGATGGATTTTCTGTACCCCGATGTAACAGAATGAACAGAAAACTGACAAAGTCCAGGTGAACAAGCAAGAGGCATTTAGAGAAAGACAGGAATGTTGGTGTCTGGGTAATGCTTTAAAGTGTCAATCAAAGAAATTCAAATACAGAGGTTTCAAGCAATGGACAGGCAGTCTCTCTCCTGTGGCCCAAAAAGAGACAAGGGAATGAGGAATGGGTAGAAAGTAAGGCCAAAATTCCTAAAAATCATAGCCATATTCCCCCCCGCCCCCCTTCGAAGGGACATGCTGACTTCCTGGAAGGAAAGATGCCCCTCGCCTGGAGCAGCCCCTTGCTGAAGAATACAGGATAGGTAAAAAAAAAAAGTCTTATCCTATGAAAGATTTGAAAAAAAAAAAAACAGTGAGGGTCTCAGCTCCCAGATGGCAGGAAAGCTGTCGATGGATCTTAACCCACCCACTGCGCTTGCCATGTCTTGCCACAGAAGCAATCAGACAGGCGACAATAAGAAAAACCCAACGACGTCCATCCAGCACCTATGCCGCAGGTGGAGCCCAGTGCGCATGCACCATCCTCCCACGCTTGGCCAAGGGCGAAGGGGCAGGGAAGGGTGGGGGCAGCGCAGCCCTGCGAGGGGCGTCCAGCACCCAGGCAGAGGACGGAAACCAGCTGCCTGCAGCCCCGGGCTCTGAGGCTCGGTTTAGCACTTTTCCCTCCCCCTTTTTTTGCTGCTTGCCCCACCCAAGCACCAATGGAAAAACTGACCGAACAGAAACTCAGCAAGCGCACCCAATTTCTGTTATTTCAGTGAGTCAATGCATATTTTCTACAGACGACAGCGCTGAAAATAGAGTTTTAAAATAATAGCGAACAGCAGAAAGCCTACCCCAAGCATAAAAAGCTAAAATGACCATAAATAGAGGAACACAAAGCAATGCAAAACAGGGCCCATGTCAGATTCTGGAAAAATTAAAGGTGGAAAATATAAGAGATTTAAAGCAGATCTCGTGGATGATTTTCAATTAATGTAGGTGGAGTGAGATTTTTTTTTTTTTTTTTTTTTTTAACAAAGAAGCCATTTAAATAGAAAGACTTCAAGATTGCACCCAGGACCTGTAAAAATCTGGCCTTGGATTGAAAGCCAAAGCTGCTTATTATATTTCTTAGGGAGATTGAAATTAAAGGTGCAGATAAAGACATAGCAGGGAAAGGTTAATACAAAGAAAGCGGGGTTCATGGTTTTCATATGAGATGGAATCGAATCCAAGGTTCCAGGAGGCCACCAAGACCCATGGGGATGTTTTATAAATGACACGGGGACATGCCTTCTAAAGGGAGGTTAAAACTTCAGGGATAGGTGTGCAGACTGAGATGGATCAAAACCCATCCAAGCGCCCACCCGGGCACAAAACCGAGCAGTGACACACCCTCCCAGGCCCAGGGGATATGGGATATGGGAATGAGACATAAAGACTTGGAGGGTCTGATGTATATTTAGTAAGGTGCCCTTGGTAGTTTGGGATCAAATGCTATTCACTGAATATAGAGGATACATCTTTTATGGTCTTGTGGGTTTTTTTTACAGAGTGATCTGTCAGGCTGCAAAGAAAACCTTAACAAGATTCAAAAAGTAGAAATGGTACAGAGTATTTTCTAATCGCAGTTCAAAAAACCTAGAAATGTGTAACCTGGTAAGGGGCGCCATCAGGGGAGGGAGGGAGGGGCGGAAGGAAGGAGGAAGAAGAGGGTGAGAATTAAACCCCCAATTCTTTTTTTTGGGGGGTGGGTGGGTACTGGATATTCAACTCAGAGGCACTCAACCACTGAGCCACATCCCCAGCCCTATTTTGTATTTCAGAGGATATGAAAAGACTTATCACCTTGCAAAACTTTGAGCAATTAAGTGTGAACACCTGAAGGAAATAGACGATTTTTCTAAGAAAAAGCAAATAACAACAAAAATAAACAGCCCTATAAATCTTAAATAAAACAGGAAGCAGGAGCAAAATTGAAAATTTTACCCCAAGTCTCCATCTAAAATCTACCAGGAGGTGGAGAAATTCTTCCAAATAATTAAGAAATAAATCACCCTCCTTCAATATCAATTCCATTGTGTGTGTGTGTGTGTGTGTGTGTGTGAAAAACACACCCAAACCCAGAAATCCTGTAATTCAACAAACATGTTTATAAGAATCATGTTCATGTTTGATACATAGCAAGACTGTATCAAACTCACTTATAAATATCATATGTTAAATAAGCTATGACCTCTGGGCATGGTGATATAGGCCTGTAATCTCAAGGGCTCGGGAGGCTGAAACAGGAGGATCATGAATTCAAAGCCAGCCTCAGCAAAAGCGAGGCACTAAGCAACTCAGTGTGACCCTGTCTCTAAATAAAAATATATAGGATTGGGGTTGTATCTTAGTGGTAGAGCACTTGCCTAGTATGTGCAAGGCCCTGGGTTTGATCCGCAGCACCACATGAAACTAAATAAACAAAATATATATATATATATATTTTAAAAAGGGCTGGGGATGAAGCTCAGTGGTTAAACACCCCTGGGTTCAATTCTCAGTACAAAAAAAAAAAAGTTATTACCAAGAAAATCTAATATAGTTCAGGAATGAAAAAAATGCTTAGCATTAGGTAATGTTAGAAAGCATTGTGGACCATATATCTCAGTTTAAAAAATAAATTTCGATTTTACTAGCAGAGAATGGGCAAAACATTCTCTTATGGCTTTCTAAAGAGCCACGGTATTTATGGCTAAACTTCCCTTTTTATTTCCAAAATTTGAAATATGTACTGTATTCTCCTTGAAGGGAAAAAAAAATCTCTCTAGAGATTTTTTGTTTTATTTATCTTATCAAAGACCCAGATCATGGTTTTATTTAACACTTATTTTTGGTTTAATTCAGTAGTGTCTATATCATGACTGATTTGATTTACCTGCTATTTTGGTCCATTAGGTTATTTTTTTCAAACCTCTTTTATGAGAAACTTGTTTCATCCCTTTTCATTCTTTCTTAATAAAAACATTTGAAATAATGTTTCAAGTGGTTTTGTCTTTTGATTACAGGGTTGTCTACTTCCCATCAGTTTTGAAAGGTATTTGTTCTTTTTGTTATTTTATACATAAACAGAAATTGCAGGTTTAATTTCCTCAAATCATTTTATATGGATGGTTATCATTTTATAACATTTTAAAATGTTCTAAATATGTTAAATTTTTTGCTAACCTGGTGTTATTACTTATTTACAAGGTTTTTTTTTTTTGGGGGGGGTGCAGGGGGATTGAACTCAGGGGCACTCAACCCCTGAGCCCCATCCCCAGCCCTGTTTTGTATTTTAGTTAGAGACAGCGTCTCACTGAGTTGCTTAGTGCCTCGCTGTTGCTAAGGCTGGCTTTGAACTCGAGATCCTCCTGCCTCAGCCTCCCAAGATTCTGGTATTACAGGAGTGTGCCACTGTGCTTGGCTTATTTACAAGTTGTTTTTATTAAACAATTTGACTTCTATAATTTCTGCCTTTGGAAGTCATTTAGGTTTTATTTGGCCCGACACATTTCTGTTTTCTGTTTTTGTTTTTTGGTACCAGTGACTGAACCCAGGGTCACTTTACCATTGAGCCACATCTTCAGCCTTTTTATTTTTTTGAGACAGGGTCACCCTAAGTTGCTTAGGGCCTTGCTAAGTTGCTGAGGCTGGTCTTGAACTTGTTATCCTCCTGCCTCAGCCTCTCAGGTTGCTGGAATTACAGGCACATACCACCTTACCCTACTACATTATTATTTTAAAATATATGTTCTATATATGTTTGAAAAGCATATGTATTTCTTGATATGTATGTATTATTATATTGCTGATTCCATTATTTAAATCCTGATGTTTTTGTATGTTGTTCTATCAGGAGGAGAATGTGAATCTCTTACTCAGTTTTATTCTTGTCAACATTTCTCATACTTCTATGGAAACAATTATTTTGAAACTCCGTGATCTTTGTTTCAGCCTTACTTTAAATTTGAGGCAATAAATTCAACTGTACTTAAGCACAAGCTCTAAGTTAAAAAGCTGTGAACTCTGAGCTTTTTGGAGGAGTGTGAGGGTTACCAGAGATTAAACTCAGGAGCACTCAACTATTGAGCCACATTCCTAGCCATATATATATATTTGTATTTTATTTAGAGGGTCTCACTGAGTTGCTTAGCACCTCGCTTTTGCTGAGGCTGGCTTTGAACTCTCCATCCTTCTGCCTCAACCTCCTGAGTAGCAGGGCTTACACTCATGCGCCACTGCTCCCAACAAACATGAGCTTTTATCAAAATAAATTTCTATCTAAAAACATGGTAGAGAGGCTGGGGTTGTGGCTCAGTGGTAGAGCACTTGCCTAGCATGTGTGAGGCACTGGGTTCGAGTCTCAGCACCGCATATAAATAAATAAAATAAAGGTCCATGGACCACTAAAAAAATATTTTTAAAAAAACATGGTAGAAATGTCTAGAACACTGCAAATATTTTAAAAGCATGCTAGGAGCCAGTAATTATAAAATTGTTACATGTGTACTTCTGTGGCTTCCTGTCATCCTAGCATTAAATTTTGTCTGACAACTGAGACAGGCAAGGGATGCTCTTAAATGCGGAGACTGGTTTAATGGCATCAAGCTTAGATCTGTAAACACTGGACACAGGAAATGGCATTTGCTGGAGTGTTTGTTGTGGAAAATGTTGTTTTCCTCCTCAATATTGTCGACTCTGTTTGCCAAAAAAAAAGTGAATGCTTTTTACTGGTCTAGTTACAATTGAATCAGCTGACACAGAAACCACATATATTCTCTTGAACTCAGGAATAGCTCTGAGGGACTTTTTCATGCAATCGAAATGCATAATGAGGATAATGGGAATATTTCAAACCACGGGGCAGAATCTCACTCTCTTGGACAATGTTATTTTTTTTCTTCACATCCGTGTTTTGCTCTTTCGATTCATAGACGCTCATCAATGTCATTATCTTTTTTGGGGGGTGATTGGATCATCTACCAAGAAATAATACTCTATCTAAAATGCTTTGATTCTATGTCCTCTAAAATTAATATTGCTGTTTTCTTCACGTTTGCATTAGGGCTTGCTTCTTGGAAATTCGAGAGAGCTGGATGTAAAAGCTCCCGTCTAGAGGGCTTTGTTTTCCACGGGGTTGGTTAAGTCTGTCTAGCTCTGTCATTCCAGATCTCATCCTTGTCCTTTTGAAGGTGGATGTCCCTGTGTTGACTTTTTCTTCCTGTCATCTGCAATATGAATCATGCTCTTTTTTTTGGTGGTATTTTTCTACTTTTATATATATATATATATATATATATATATATATATATATATATATATATATATGTTCTACTTTTCTACTCTAATGGATAGGTTCCTCTCGGTTTTATTCTCAGACGCACACACACATCTTGTGCTTCTGGGGTTGAAAGTCTCCCCATGATCCTGTCTAGTTGAAAGGCTGTGGTCTGAGGGGAAGCGGAATGTGATTTCCATTTAGGAAATGGCCCCAATCGAAGGCTCCCGAGACGCTCCCATTTCAGGGCGCTTTGAAACCAAGTTCAAGAAGATTCTCTGGACTCTCTTCTGATTTAATGGTCTTTCTTGACTCATCTAGGAGCTCAGCCAACATCGGGTAGGGCAATGGTCATTTCCAGATTGGGATGAGGATCACACCCAACCCATGTCCTGGGGACCCTATGAGATGTCCCCCTCTCTGTCCCCTAAGAAAGCCCGTGTTGTTTGGATCCAGTTACCCGATGACCCCTTAATCAGCGTATCTATTTAAGAAACAAACACAGAAAGCCAGAGAAAAACAGCAGTGGCTCTGACGTGAGAACTTTGGAGAACAATTGCTGTGTGCGAAGACGGTGGAGCTCAGCAGGCTGGGTGCCAGTTGGTGGCGTGGTCTGGAGACGTCTGAAGCAATAGCCGCTTGGAACCGTGTTCCCTGGACAGGGGCCAAAACGCGGGTGCAGAAAAGCCTCATAAATTAGTTTTGATCCCTGTCTGGCATTTCCCGTTTTCAGTTTACAGAAAGGCCTCCATACAACCCGCGGATCTTCTTTTCCAAAGAATTGCTTTGGACATTTGCATTCAATATTCTACCGGGCGATAACTTATTTAGCCACCGTATCATGGGCACCGCAGTTAATTCGACTTAATTGGCTCCTTTGTTCATCTTTACACTTCTGTCAAGATGTCCCCTTACCTTAGCATTTTCTAAATCAATTTTAATTATATGAGTCATACACAAATGCTTTCTTCAATTTAAATGCAAGTTGAATATAGGTTCCCTCTCTCCCTCCACAGCACAGAGGTAGGTGGCCACTTTTGGATGCCCTCTGTCTAACGTGATCATAATTTTGGGGGAGCATGTGACCACTGAGCCCCATCCCCAGCCCTATTTTGTATTTTATTTAGAGACAGGGTCTCACTGAGTTGCTTAGCACCTTGCTTTGGCGGAGGCTGGCTTTGAACTCCATCCTCCTGCCTCAGCCTCCCGAGCCACTGGGATGATAGACATGTACCATTCCCAGCATGATCATCAATTTTAAAATATGATATTTAAAAGAAAATAATACCTCTAGAATGTTTCCTTCCCATCTAGCAACTTGTCTTAGAGATCTAGCTACATGTCTGTTTTAAACTGTGGCATAAAATTCCTTAGAAAAGATATAACAGATTTTTTTTTTTTTAATATACCCAGGTGATGGACATTTTGGTTAGTGGCTATTGTAAACCATGCTGGAAGAAAGTGCCCCCTACAGACCTCCTACCACATATACAGAGGGTCTTTCCTTTTTCTTTCCCCCCTTCCTCCCTCTTCTTTGATACTGGAGATTAAACCCAAAGTTGCTGTACCACTGAGATACATCCCCAGCCTTTAAATTTTTTTTTTTTTTTTTAATTTCGAGACAGTCTCACTAAGTTGCCCAGGCCCATCTCACAACTGCCATCTTCCTGCTTCAGCTTCCCAAGTCCCTGGGATCATAGGTGTGTGCCACCACGTCCTGTTAATGCAGAATTTCTTTTTCTTTCTTTCTTTCTTTCTTTTTTTTGTACCAAGGATTGAACCCAGAAGCACATAAGCACTGAGCCACGTCCCCAGCCTTTTTCTATATTTTCTCAGGGTCTCACTGAGTTGCTTAGGGCCTCACTGTTGCTGAGGCTGCCTTTGAACTCGAGATCCTCCTGACTCAGCCTCCTGAGCTGCTGGGAGGCTGGGATTACAGGTGTGCGCCACCGTGCCCTGCCAGTGCAGAATTTCTTTATGAAAAAAAAAATGCATACTGGAAATGCTGAGTTTATGGCTACTTTATATTACTGGAACTGCACTGTCTGTCAGAGCTGTCACTAGCTGCATGTGGCTTTTGAATACTTGAAATGTGGCTGCTGAGGGCAGAACTGCCTTCACTAGAATAAATTTTGAGAATTTCAAAACTGAATTGGTATAAAATACTTTTCTGTTAGATTCTATTTTGTTTTGGTAGGGCTATTATACTCCCTCAAAAGTGTGTCACATTAAATATTACATCATTCTCGCTCGTGCCAGATGTGTGTGTTTTCTAGGTTTACGTGTGAATGTAACACCGATCTAATTGGCATCCTCAGATTGACTCTGCTCTAAGGATTTTTCTCTGTGCGTTGATAGAACATTATAATGTGTTTACTTGAGGATTTTATGCAGATGGTA
This sequence comes from Marmota flaviventris, assembly GCF_047511675.1. Lineage (NCBI taxonomy): Eukaryota > Metazoa > Chordata > Mammalia > Rodentia > Sciuridae > Marmota > Marmota flaviventris. Next base: position 17,412,585 of record NC_092516.1, on the reverse strand, counting down.
TGAATTTCCTAACCCCTATGTATTGCAACAGGTAAGTGAATAAAAATACAGATTATTTTAATCATCTAGTTATCTTTCTATTATGCACAAAATTTGAAATGAAGTCATACAGCTGATGCTGAATCATCGAGTCCTTGATAAGAATAGTGAATTAAAAAAGAGCCGGGGGGCTGGGCATCTAGCTCAGTTGGTAGAGTGCTTGACTCGCATGTACAAGGCCCTGGGTTCAATCCCCTGCCCGCCCCCACCCACACACACACAAAAGGGCCTGGGGCTGGGGGTGGAGGAAGGGATTGGGGAGATGTTGGCCAAAGAACGCAACATTTCAGTTGGAAATAAGTTCAAGATGTGTCGGGCAGTTAATAACAATATGTATTTGGAAGTTGCTTAAAGAGCACTGGGGGTTTGGCTCAGTGGTAGCGTGCTTGCCTAGCATGCGTCAGGCTCTGGGTTCAATCCCCAGTAGTACCCCCCAAAATTGCTTAAAAAGAGTAGATTGTGCCGGGTGCGGTGGTGCATGCCTGTAATCCAGCGGCTCGGGAGGCTGAGGCAGGAGGATCGTGAGTTTAAAGCCAGCCTCAGCAAAAGCAAGGCACTAAGCAACTCAGTGAGACCCTGTCTCTAAATAAAATACAAAATAGGGCTGGGGATGGGGCTCAGTGGTTGAGTTCAATCCCCAGTACCAAAAAATTAAAAAATTAAAACAAAACATTAGATTGTAAGTCTTCTAGCCACAAGAAATAAGTAGTGGTAGTGCTTATGTTAAATAGCTTAGCCATTCCAGAATGCTCATGTGCATCAGAACATCACATTACACAACATAAATATAAACAATTTTGACTTGTCCATTAAAAAAAGGAAAAACCCCACAAGAGACCAGAAGAAGAAATGCCACAGATTTCATGATGAACGCCATGAACAATGTGTTCTGTCAGAGCCAAAGGAAAAAGCTGTATGTTTGTTGTGAAAAAAAAATTATTTATTAATCTGAAAAGTGTTGAGATGTTTTTAGCAAATATGTGAACTTAATAAGAAGTTGTCTCTTGACATTCAAACAAAGAACCAAGGAAGCTCCTGAAAAGATGCTCCGCTTCACTAATCCTTGGGAAGATGCAAATCAAAACCACGAGACACCACGTCACGCCCATTAAGGTGGCGATTTCCACAAAACAAAATAATCTAGAAAATAACAAGGGTTGGCAAGGATACAGACAAACTAGGACCCCTGGACCCTGGTGCATTGCTTATGGATATGTAAAATAGTATAATTGTTGTGGAAGATGGTACGGCAACTCTTCAAAAATTAAACAGAAATATCACATGGTCTAGCAGTTCTGCTTCTCAGTGAAAAGAAATGAGAGCAGGCCGTTGAATAGGTGTTGATACACTCGAGTTTTTCTTAACACCATTATTCACAAAAGCCAGAGGCAAAATAACCCACATGTCCATCAACAGATGAATGGGGAAACCAAAGAGCAAGTGCCCACGATGGAATATTACGCAGCCTCGACAAAGAAGGAAATTCTGACCCATGCTTCAACATGGACGGACCTTGATGAAAGTATGCCAACTGAAATAAGGCCATCCCAAAAGGATGAATACGGGATGATTCCTCATATATAAAGCTCCTAGAATAGCGAAGCTCATAGACATAGATGACAGAATGGTGGTTGCCATGGGCCGAGGGAAGGGGGAAATTGGGGTGTTAGTATTGGGTAGATTCAGAGTTTCAGTTAGGAAAGACTTTTAACATCCTGGTGCTAGATGGTGGTGACAGTCTCACAACCACGTGAATGTACTCAATGCCGTGGAACTGTACACTTACCCGTGGTCAAAATGGTAAATTTATGTTGTGTATAATTTATCATCATTTAAAAAAATTACCTAAAGTCCGAAGAAAATGTTGAACAAAAAAATTTAAATACATTTTAATTAGGATCAGAGATTCTGATTTGGGCCAGTTATAAAATGAATTGGATTCTTTTTTGGGGGTGGGGGTGGGGAAGATGTACTAGGGATTGAACTCAGAGGGCCCTGGACTACTGAGCTCCATCCCCAGCCCTGTTTTGTATTTTATTTAGAGACAGAGTCTCGCTGAGTTGCTTAGCACCTCACTTTTTGCTGAGGCTGGCTTTGACCTCCCAATCCTCCTGCCTCAGCCTCCCGAGCTGCTGGGATTACAGGTGTGCACCACCATGCCCGGCTGAATTGGATTCATGAATGTGGAGTGTGTGTGTGTGTGTGTGTGTGTGCGCGCTCACACACATAACCAATATTTAATGGAAAGATGGTAAAACAAATTATTTCAGTTATGAAAATTTTGTCATGAAGTTATGAGAAAAGTGAACAATCATCACTTAAGCCACCCGTTTCCCATAGAATCAATGAACACATCAAAGGTAAAAATAATTCAAATTTTGCAAAACAGCGAATTTTAGGTGAATCACACCACAGGATGCTGACCAACGAATAGGTGGGTATATTTAATCCTAAAGCTCTTCCAAACTTATAAAAAAAAACAGTGCCAATTTACAAATGTGGTATAGACTTTTTGAATCTTTTACATCTGATAGAGAAGAATTTCAGTTAGATACGAAAAAAAAAATTAGTTTCTATCCTGCCAGATGGTGTTCCAAAAATATGGATTTATTGGAACTTCAAAACAAGGGACTGATGTTTCCCGTCTTGCTGCCTTCCACCGTATGATATATATTGAAAATATTTATGCTGCTTGCAGAAGTAGACTCTTTGGGAAGTGCCATGGATACAGTTGCTAACACTGCTCCCTGTGTGTATATACAAACGCTGTGAATCATCACCAACATGTGGAACTTCTTTTGTGTGAGGTGGTGGGGATTTGAACCCAGGACCTTATGCATGGAAGACAAGCACCCGACCAACTGAGCTGTCTCCCCCACATGGAACTTCTGAAAGGAACAGAAGGCCATGAACATAATGATTCAGGGTCTTTGTCCAACATCACTAGCTGAATTGTGCAAGAATTTTGGAAGGATTTACTGGACGGTCAATTCCAGATCAAGATTTTCTTGAAACTAAAGGAATGCTTGCCCAGAACCTAATAATCAGAGACAAGACGAACAACAATGCCAGTGTGACCTGTTTTCTCACCAACATGACAATATATATATGAATGAGATGACCCTGAAAATCGAAGGAAAGAAGAACTTCCCTTTGGCCTGGCTGGAGAGTTATTAGAATTTACATTGAAATTTCAGCCAGGCCGGTGGTGCACACCTGTGATCCCAGCAGCTCAGGAGGCTGAGGCAGGAGGATCGAAAGTTCAAGGCCAGCCTCAGCAATTTAGCAACGCCCTAAGCAACTTAGTGAGACCCTGTCTCTGGATGAAAAAATTTAAAAGGCTGGGGATGTGGCTCAGTGGTTAAGTGCCCCTGAGTTCAATCCCTGGTACCAAAAAAAAAAAAAGAAATGAAAGACATTGAAACTTTTCATAATCCAAATCCATGACAATGAGCTTACCCACTTTCTGACATGAACTGATACTGCGAATATTCTTAACTGTGATCCCAGCATCATGTAAATCATGTGCAGAGTTTACCAGGGAAATTTGAAGAATATATTACTGATATTGATAAACTTAAGAGTTGCTTTTCAATTTATAGAATATCCCTTTACCTGCCACATGAATAATATTAAATTGACATAATTTAGACAGAAGCAGTTTTAAAACTCATATATTTTTGCTTCAAAGTGAAATAGTTCTTCCAATAAAGATGAGCTGGTTTGGGGCTGGGTGCGGTGGCACACGCCTATAATCCCAGCAGCTCAGGAGGCAGAGGCAGGAGGATCACAAGTTCAAAGCCAGCCTCAGCAATTTACCAAGGCCCTAAGCAACTCAGTGAGACCTTGTCTCTAATAAAATACAAAACAGGGCTGGGAAGTGGCTCAGTGGTCGAGTGCCCCCGAGTTCAATTCCTGGTACCTCCCCCCCCCACAAAAATAAAATAAAGATGAGCTAGTTTTGGAACTGTGGAAATGAATATTAAAGAAAAATGATTTTAGGGGACTAATTGGAAAATGTTTAAATGTCTAAGACAACGTGGGTATGATTCTGCTTTGGGGGCTATAAATATAAATATGATCAAATATCTCCAATACAATTTTAGTTCATTGAGCTAGGCTATGTTTTTAAAAAAAAAAAATACCCTTGCTGGGAATGACGGCCCAGGCCTGTGATCCCAGTGACCCAGGAGGCTGAGGCAGGAGGATCACAAGTTCAAGGGCAGCCTGGGCAACTTGACAAGACTCTGTCTTGAAATAAAAATAGAAAGGGCTGGGGATGTAGCTCAGTGGTAGAGCACCCTGGGATCAGTCTGGGGTGTCACAAAATATAAATAAAAAAGAGTCTGGGCTTGTAGCTCAGTGGTAGAGCACTTGCCTGGCATGAGTGAGGCACTGGGTTCGATTCTCAGCACTGCAGATAAATGAATAAAATAAAGTTGTTGTGTCCATCTACAACTAAAAATATATATTTTTTTCAATTGAGCTATTTTGTAAGTGTACAAAAAAATCACCCTGGATGTCAAAGCCTTACATCAGCAACAACAAAAAAGGATCATACCACCTTGATCGTTTTTATACTGATGACATATAGACATGATGGTATTTTTAGAAATAGAGGGTTAAATTAAATATAATACTGAAATTATTGTGACCTTCTTCATACCTTTTTTCCTAATGAAACATGAAAAATTAGAACATGTAAAAGTTACCTCTGTGGGGCTGGGATGTAGCTTAGTGGTAGAGGGTTTGCCTAGCAAGCATGAGGCCCTGGGTTCCATCCAGGGCCCAACCAACCAATCAATCACAGGTGGCTTATGTTTTCATGCCATTCCATAGTTGAGGTCTAGAATCACCTCCCTTCTCGTTAGCACCTCTGGGAGAATTCTCCATTGAACTCTGAAAAGAGGATCATAAGAAGCTACGGGCTCCATCCTCAGCTCCCTCTACGGAAACCAAAGGAGTCGGCTGTGAACTTGAGCAACTCAGCACTGTGACTCCTGAAAACTTTGAATCTGGAGTCAGTAGTGCAAAGACAGAATTCTGCAGAAGCCCAATTCAACATTGCGTCAGTGTCAGGTGCATGGACCAGGCTTTGAAAGACCCCCCAACTACTAATGGGAGTCGGGTAGCATAGAGAGCCGAGAACCGGTGACCACCCATCACAGAGACGTGGCTGGAGATGGGTGCAGGGGAAGATGGGGACGCTCCCCGGGACTGATGGGCTGGGTGAGCCTCCCAGCAGAAGAATAAGTGACAACATTGGAACTTTAGAAGGCGGAAGGAGAAGAAGAACATAGAGAAAGAGCTGGAATAAGAGGTTGGAACTTAGAATGAATGGCGGGTAGGAGAAGGGAACCACCGTCAAGCAGAAGATGCAGACCTAGGTTAGGACTCTCTCCCTGCCCTCATCAGGGGTCCGGAGAAAACCACTCTGGAGCTTTGGCGAGAATGTCCAGGCTAATTCAAGAGAAAAGACGCTCTGCAGCCACCAAGTCACAGCAAGCATCAAGTGCTAGTGGGATTCCTGAGGGCAGGGAGAAAGAGGCAGCCGACGGGCGCCCTTCCTCTCTTCTTTCCTTCTGCATCAGGGAATGAATGGATGTGGCTTGGCCCAAGGTCCAGTCCCCTCATCCTGCCTCATCTATAGCCAAGGTCATGTGACTTCCATGAATGGGCTGGGTTCTGTTCTTGATCCAGAGGGACTTACAAGTTCAGGAGCTCAGCCCCTCGGACTTAAAGTGCCAGGTTTGACTAAAGGTGCCAGGCTGACAACTGGGCTCCTCTGGCCAAGTGCATGCCTTGTGCCCAGTTCTAAGGTCATGTCCCTTCTTCCCTTCTGGGCCGGACTCCCTGTCTCAGTGCCGTGTCTGGGATGGAGCTTACTCCTCCCAGAGGCTAGGGATGCTTGTCCAACACCAGCTCAGCGATGACCACAGCCCCTCCTACTGCCCACTGACTGTCACCATGTTGGAGCAAAATGGCTATATGATCTTCGGAGCCCCTTTGGACCTTCTGTTCTGTCTGCAGACCTGAACCTTCCCCACGGTGCCTCCTTTACTGTGGCCTATGCCCCGCTGTCTGCTCTGTTAACAGACCCAGGATCACAGACAGCAATTCAAGTAGATCCTCTGGGGTGAGCATCCTGTTATCTCAGCTCTCCCTGCCTGAAAAAAAAAAAAAAATCATTCTCCCAAGGTACGTAGTCAAACTCAGCCTATCAATATATATTCCAGCTTTTGCTTGGAAGAATGCTATTTCGATTCAGTCATTTTCTCCTTAACTTTCTCTCCCATTGATTTTTCCCAAGAGTCTACCTTCTCAGATTGCCTCCTCCTGATTGAATTCTAGGGGGATTATGGGTTTAGTGCACTTGGTGTATTTCAAATGTCCAGAAATGGACCTGGCACACAGTAGATGCTCAAGAATAACCATTTTGAAGGAACAGAAAAGTAAACATCTCAGGCTCTTTGGAGAGTCAGCACACAAGATCAATGATTAGTACCTGTGTTTGCATAGAACACAGAGGTTACCTATAGGAGCTCAGCTAGTTTTTATGTTACCAATGCTGGGCTGAAGAAAATCCCCTAATATACACAACAAAGTGGCTATATGCAACAGCCAGGACTCTTTTCCTTTCTATCTGGGTGAGTTTTATTTTCAGTCTATCTTTTGCATTACCACCACTGACCAGTGTTAACAGCCACCGGCTCGGGTGACGTTAAGGAATCTCGCAGATCCCACCCACCAGAGCTTCTTCTTTAATCCCCTCCTGCATTTGTACACAAGTCTTTTTTCCATGATGCCCCCAAACCTGCCCCTGCATCCTCTCCAATGCCGTGAATTACACTGGACAGAGCCCAGCAGCAGAGTGGCCGGCAGAGGACCCACCACCGTGCAAGCCATTTGGACGTGGACATGATACTGCCAGAAGTATCACACCACCTTCAGAGGATGACAGGTACACTGGCCCCTGCTGTGGGATCTGAGGTCCGAGTTTCAGAGCCTTCCCCTCTTTCTCCTGCCCAGCTTTGATTTCAACCCCCTTTAACTCAGAGTTCGGGGCGGTTGTTTTCTCTGTTCCCTTAGTTGGAACCTCAGGCAGCCCTGGGCTGAGTGGACCGACCCGTGGCCCCCAGGTGAGTCATACTACCTGTTCCATTCCTCGGGCAGCGGAATGTCTTGAGAGCCAGGGCACCTGGCTTCTAGGCCTGGCTCTGCCACGAGGTGCATGACTTTAGGCAAATCACATCACCTCTCTGGGCCTCAGTGGTCACACCTGAGAAATGAAGGGGTTGCATTCAATTAGTGAATCTCCACTGTTTACTTTTGTCCCCTCCCAAACACAACCAGCTGTGTATATTTACCTACGAGACCCAAGTCCCTGGGAAGCTCCTAGGTGCACCCTAGAATTGCATCCCTTTCTTTCCCACTCAAGAATGCCTATCAGCCTGTAATCCCAGCGGCTAAGGAGGCTGAGGCAGGAGGATCACCAGTCAAAGGTCAGCCTCAACAACTTAGGAAGGCCCTAACTAAGCAACTTAGCGAGACCCTGTCTCTAAATAAAATCCAAAAAAAGGCTGGGTGTGCGCTTCAAGCGTTAAGTGCCTCTGAGTTCAATCCTTGGTACCAAAAAAAAATGCCTATCAGAACAAAATAAAATGGAAGGATAAAGAAAACGTGCGTGATTTTATTCATATTTTTAAAATCATCTTGGGGCTGGGGATGTAGTGCTCAGTAGTAGATCACTTTCCTAGCATGTGCGAGGCCCTCCCCTGTACTGCAGAACAAACAAAAACTCCTTCAAGATTGGTATTTTGACTGCAAGAGAATTACACTTACCGAAGATTTAATTGTGCACTTTCAGAATAAAAAAGAGAGAGAGCAAGAAAGAAAAGCACATCACCTGAATGGCATGGAATGAGTGTGTGAGGTGGGGAGTGAATATCCAAAGCTCCTCCATTGGTTCTGGTTCTTGCAAAAAACACGCTCGAGGTGGGGTTCTCATTAAGTGCAGGTTTACACTAATATTTAAAGACAAATCTTGCACACAAGGTCCCTGAATACAAACCAATGACATCAGCTCCTGTTCAAATAAAGGATCATCAATCCGCACCTACGCTGGGGGCGGGGAGGGGAACCTGAGAGGCGGCTTCTCCAGCCTGGCCTTTGCCTCGGGAGTTATGTGGGTAACCCTGGCTCTGTGTGGGATTCCCCTTTTCCCTGGCTTATGCATCCCCAGGCAAGGTGTGGCTCTGCAGGTCCATTTACAGGGCTCTTGGGTCACCCTGCACAACTGCCCCTTTTATGAACCGAGGTTGCAAAGCTGCAAAATGCGGTGATGGCTAAGGCCCTTTGCATCACCCAGGGCACTGGCTTATGCCTGCGGTCCCCCTCTGGCTTCACCTAACTAGTGTTCTTTTCTTCTCTCTTGCCTAAGAAGAATGCCACTCTGCTCTCTTAACAACTGTTCTTTCCAAGATCGAGATCTGTCTTTTCATTGTAAACCCTTTGAAGAAAGGACCCCTCTTGACCACATTCATTCTTCCCCTAGAACTTGGATTCGGCTTCTCCCACCCAACTTTCATTCTTTCCATCGCCTGTGCCTGCAAGGTCTCTCTGATAGCCTGCAAGCTGCCTGAGGGCAAAGACTGGGCCAGCCTTATTCACTACCATCAAACACAACAAGGGATACAACAGGAAATTAATAATCAGGTGGTGAACAAATGGACGACCAGAAGATTGAGTGCAGAAATCCACGAATGAAACTAGTCTTGTCTACTGATTCCCTCCCTGAGCACGTAAACACACGCTCTTGTTTGATAAATGCTCACACGAACACGCACACACACACACACACAATCGTCAACCCCTTGCACAATCTCTCCTGATGTTAGAAGTCAAGAGAACTTAAAATCTCTGTCAGCATTCAGTCTTCTTCACCTCTCATTTCTTCCCAAACCTCGTGAGCTGACCTCTGTTGCCTCCATTCAGGGACAATGTTCCCAATAACTGCACCAAGACCCAACACACCACCAGATTCAATAAAGTTTCTGTCCTCATTTTATTTGGTGCCCTGATTCTAAGTTGTAAAAGTATTTGGATGGCTCCTGGGTTTATTATTCTTATAGAAGCAGAGGGGCTTATTGTTATTGTTGTGTTTTAGTTATACATGACACTAGAGTGTATTTTGGCAGAATATACATACATAAAGTATAACTTATTCTATTAGGTTCCCACTGCAATGGTCGTAAATGATGTGGAGTTACCCTGGTCATGCATATAAATACAAGGCTAGGAAGGTTATGACCAATTAATTCTCTTTCCTATTCCCCTCCTGAGACAGATGACTTCTTAATTATTCTTTTAGTTGTAAATGGATACAATATCTATTTATTCATTTATTTTTACGTGGTGCTGAGGATCGAACCCAGTGCCTCACACATGTGAGGCAAGTGCTCTACCGCTGAGCCACAACCCCAGCCTGACAGATGACTTTTAAAATAGGGGAATGAGAGCATAAATAGGTATTGGGTTCTGTTTTCCCAAGATGATGAGTTCAAGGGACACTAATTACAATACCATTTAGAGATTATAAAAATTCATTTATTTGGGCTGGGCTTGTGGCTCAGTGGTAGAGCACTCGCATAGCATGCGTGAGGCACTGGGTTCGATCCTCCACACCACATAAAAATGAAATAAAGATATTGTGTGTCCACCTACAACTAAAAAATAAAAATATTTTTAAAAAATTCATTTATTTAATCACTTATTCATTCAAACACACACATAACAAACCCCTTTAATGTGGTAGGCATTAAGCTAGGTGTTGAGGATGCACAGGTAAATAAGACCAGGTAATATATCTCAGGGAGTATCCCATCTATCAACAAGGCAGTTAATTTTGAAATTAAAAAAATCTTTGAATTAAAAAAAGTATTGATGTACAGCCAGGTGTGGTGGTCTGCACCTGTAATCCCAGCAGCTCGGGAGGCTGAGGCAGGAGGATTGCAAGTTCAAAGTCAGCCTCAGCAAAAGCGAGGCACTAAGCAACTCGGTGAGACCCTGTCTCTAAATAAAGTACACAATAGGGCTGGGGATGTGGCTCAGTGGTCGAGTGCCCCTGAGTTCAATTCCCAGTACCTCCCCCTACAAAATGTGCAATGCTCCTATAGAAAATGCACATATTATAAGTGCCTGGTTTGCTGAATTTTCACAAACTGAACATACACACCGAGGTGGATAGTGCCTGGATGAAAAGACACCGTGACCAGCACCCCAGAATCCCTGCTGGTCTCCTCCTAGACATAGCTCCTCTCCATAGGAAGTGCTCTCTGGTTTTCACAGCATAGATGAATATCGCCTGCTCTTGTGCTGCATATTGGAAGCCTGCAGAATGTTCTCTATGTGTTTCTGTTCTTTTGCTCAGCATATTGGTGAGGATCACTGATGTTGGGGCACGTGGATGTGGGCCATTCATTCTCATTGATGTTGAATTCTCCTTTAGCCACACCCCCTGCCTGCCCACATGGGAACTTCCTTTGCACAGTGATTATGATCTCCTCTTCAGTAATATTTCTGCTCCTTCCTCCTTGCTTTCCTGCATAACTCTTATGACCAACTTATATTTTATGCCTTTTGTTTGTTTGTGTTATTATTTGTCCCGTGCCTAGAATTTAAGTTCCATAGAACTGAGAAGTGCTCAATAAATACTCTTGGAACAATGAACCTCAGCTACTTCCACAGGATACCCAGCAGGCCCAGGGCTGGAGGGTAGGTCATGCTGCCCAGAGAAAACAGATGGATCAAGAACTACAGCACCGTGTCACTGAGCAGGAGAGCCCAACCTGATGTGGGGTCAGAGGTCTCCTTCTGTGACATCTCTACCACGAATATCAATGTGAAAATCTCACATCAAATGCTGGCAAATGCATTTTTAAAGTCGATGAATATCGAAAGGAAAAGAATCAGAAATATCTATTAACAGGGAATAGGCCTATTGTTATTTATTATTATTATTATTATTATTATTATTATTATTATTATTACTGTTGGAATTTGAGTGGATTTTCTGGCTTTTACATCTTTTGAATTTTTCCAGTCGTTCAAATTTTTAATCATAAGCATCTTGATTAAATTCTTAAAAAAGAAAGATTAACATGCCATTATTAAGTAAAGTCCTGGTGCTTCAAAAATGGTTTAATAGTAACGAACTCATGCTAAAAATATCCCGAAGCCCTAGGACATTTTATTTTATTAAAATCGCAGATTGAACATTCATAACCTGAGAGTAGACAAATGTTCCTTGAATGAATGAATGAAATACATTAATATGCAACGCCATCCCAATGGGTCAGATAACAACAACAACAAAAAATGCCGTCACTTTACTAATAAGCGCTGAAAAGGCAATAAAAAGCAATCTAGCATCCATTCTCGGTGAAAATTCTTGGCAAGCAGGAAAGAAGAAGGCTTCTATCATCCGCCTGTCTGCAAACCTCTGCAATCTGGCTCCTGCTGGCATCATGCCACCGACACTACCTTCCCCAAGGCTACCAGTGTCCTACATATCACCAAACGCAGTGCACTTGGATGGGTACCAATATGTAACGAATTAAGAAATGGATGATAAAAAGAATCTCAGATCAACAGTCAACACCAATGTTGAACAATAAGACATCAGCATCCTCTCTTTAAAGTCAGAAATAAAAACAGGGTGTGAGCTGCCACTGTCACAAGATGGGGTTTTTGGAAGCTCAAACAAAAAGAAAAAGAAACAAAGAAACCATGGAAACACAAAGATATAGATAGCTATTGGCAATAAAGAGACAAACATTATCGGTTCCTTGCATAACACCTAAGAGAATCATCCCCAAACTACTACCAGAAAGAAAGAGAGTTCTGGAAGTTCACAAAATACATACACAAAGAGTTAATCGTTTCCCCCAAATACCAGCAAATGTCACGTCTTGCAGAATGATGGGTCATGAGACAATTGAGAAAGTGACATCTTCAGAAGGCATAGAATCTCACAGATGAGAAGTCAGACGGGGACAGAATTCCAGTATTACAAATTAGGAGAGAATAAAGCTGTAGGGAGATTTCTGGGTTTTTTTTTTTTTCCCAACTAACTGTGAAGTGTAACTGACACTTGGCTGTGAAATTTACATTCAATTCTAGTGGATGACACACTCGCTATCTTCCCTGGGGGGCGGGGTGGGTGGGGGTGGGTGGGGGTGGGTGGGGATCAGGTGCAGCTGAACTATTAGGAGGCATCAAAATGAGGGGGGGGCTGATTCTGCCCCACCCTGGAAAGCACAATCCAGTTCCCTTCTTGTATGGTGTTGTCTCCAAAGGAAGTTCCTGAATTTGTAACCCTACCTCGCCTGAGATTATAATTACCTGTGCTTAGTAAGGAACTGACTTTACAAACTCAGCCAAGTGTAAAAACAGACGTAGCTTTTTAAAAAATTGGTTCTAATTAGGTATACGTGGCAGCAGAATGCGTTTGGATTCGTTGCCCACAAATGGAGCACAACTTTTCATTTCTCTGGTTGTACACGATGTGGAGTCGCGCCATGGGTGCAGTCATACATGTACCTAGGGTAAGGATGCCCCTCACATTCCACATGGCCCCTCCTCTTTGCCCAAAGTTCCTCCATTCTTCCCACAACCCCACACCCCTCCATTAGCAATGATAGGTAAGTGATGCCTGTGGGGTTCATATTCTCACGCTAAGTTCAGCAAGACATTTTTAGAGTCCTTGCACAGAAAATGAACAAATAAGCAAATACACAACTAATACGATTTTATTTACTTATTTAGGGGACAGAATCCAGAACTTCATGCAGGTGAGGCAAGTGCTTTACCACTAAGCTACACCCCCAGCTTTCTAATATGATATATTTTTTTTCTCCTTTTTTTTTTGTGATACTGGGGATTGAACCCAGAAGAATTCTACCACTGAGCTACATTCCCAACCCTTTTTACTTCATTTCGAGACAGGGTCTCTCCAAGTTGCCCAGGATGACCTTGACTGGTGATCCTCCTGCCTCAACCCACTCACAGGTGTGGAGTATCACATTTGGCTCTCATATGATTTTTTTTTTTAAAAAGTAACTTTATTTTCTGGAAAATAAACCTGGTGAAAGTGATAAGACATGAAAGGAGGGTTTGCTTCAGCTTGAAGACCTCTGGGAGAGAGAAAAGTTTGAGCTGCGACCTAAAATGTAGCAAACCCACAAATAAGGAGGTTGGAGAGCAGAGCAGGTGGCAGGTCATGCAGAGCCTCGCAGACCACGTGCCACAGTCTGGATTCTACTTTTAATGCAAAGGGAAGTCATGGAAAGGGCGTGAGCTGGGTCCCCTAGCATCTGATGGATGATTTTCAATGCCCATGGGGGCGGCTGTAAAATTGATAGTCTGCAGTACAGAGGGGCTTGGGGACCTGCTGAGAGGCCACTTAACTAGTCCAGGTGAACATGGTACCAGGTTGGGAGAGGATGATGGCAGAGTGGTTAGGAGATATGCTATGAAGGGAGGGCCATTCTGGAACATTCTAACACTTATGGTAAGTGGGAAGAGGAATGGGAGCAAGAAACAGGACAGAGAAGGAGGAGGCGGCCAACCAAGAGTGGGGTTTCATGGAACCAAACACTGTGGAGAGGTTGAAAAAGGAGGTGCCTCAGACTTGGCCACTGGATGGGCAAATGCAGGGTCCTCAGTGATCTATGCTAGAAAGATTTCCCAAGAGTTGTCAAAATCCAATCAGGGTAGACAGTGTGGGGCCTGGGCCAAAAGTACACCTGGAGGTCTACACACAGTGAATCTAAATATTGTCATCGATCAAGCAAACCGCCAGGTAAGTGTTAGCCGCTTACCTTGACGGATGTATATCCATCGTGTGTATTTCTAATTCTCTGATTCCCGGAGCTCCTCACTGAGTGGATCCGCACAGGGAGGGCAGGTGCCCCGAAGGCACCCTCTTTTTCTTCTTTCATTTGAGCTCTCCCTACACACCCTGGCCCACCACCAGCTCAGCAGCCTTCTCTTAGGTGCCAAGATACAGGTACCCACAGCCCCAGGATCTGGGCAACAGTCCCTCAGAAGCCCTGGAAGCTGGCTGGGCACAGGGAATTCCAGAGTCCCAGCCACCCTGAGTGAGGAGGAGGAGGGACCAACTCTGAGTGGGCAAGTTTGCTTGACCCTGTCAATCATCTGCGGGTTTGAAGGAGCCCTGCAGGAGGGTGGCCAGCAGGGGGCCCTCTGCAGCACCCTCGCCCAAGGGTCGAATAAGACCGGGTTAAAGAGAGAGAGGGAAAATGCGAGGGAGGCGGTGGAGAGAGCAAAGCCGACTCTCCAGAGGAATTTGGCCTCTCAAGAGGCAGCAGCTGGAGGAGGAGAGCTCAAGGAGGCTTGGCCCTGTGTCTTCACTTCTGAACGCTGATGTAACCCCTCCAGGGACAGGAAAAGGTGACAAGAGAATGGGGAGATACTAAGAGCAGAGCCCTTGATCAAATGCCCCTGAGAGGATGCGTCCTGGGGTTGAGCCGAGGGATTGGCCTGTAGAGGTCAAGGGCGATTCTTCCACCATTAAGAGGGGGGGAAGCAGATGAAATGGGCCCCAAAACTAGATCATTCTTTTCAAATATTTACAGTTAAGCAGTGAATGAGGAGCAGGGAGAGAGGAGCTCTGAGAAGTTATCTGGGAGATTTAAAAATGGTCACAATGGTGAAGCTGACGCGATGTGCATTTTATCACAATTAAAAATAATACATTTTCCCAGGGACTTGGGAGGTTGAGGCAGGAGGATCGCAAGTGAAGGTCATCCTGGGTAACTTGGCCAGACCCTGTCTCAAATTAAACATAAAAAAATGCTGGGAGTGTAGCTCAGGGCATAGAGCACCCGCGGGTTCAGTCCCCAGGACTACTTACAAAAAAAAAAAAAAAAAAAAAGAAAGAAAGAAAAGAAAAATTAAAAAAAATAATAATAAAGGACCATCCTCCTCCTTGTTTTAATTAGCTTTTTCCACTGCTGTGACTGAAAGATCTGACCCGAACAATTGCAGAGGAGGAAAGCTGATTTGAGGGCTCACAGTTGCAGACGTCTTAGTCCATAGATGCCTGGCTCCATTCCTCAAGGCTGAACATCATGGCGGGAGGGTGTGGGGGAGGGAGGCAGCTCACATCATCAGGAAGCAGAGAGACTCCACCCACCAGATGCAAATATACACCCCCCCAAACCACGCCCACCTCCTCCAGCCACGCCCACGGCTGCAATTGCCACTCAGTCAATCCCATGAGGGAGATTAAGACGTTAAGACTCTCACAACCCAGTCATTTCTCCTGCGTTGTCTCACACATGAGCTTCTGGGGTGACATCTCATCTCTAAACCAGAACACTCCTTCTCCTTAAAACAAATTATCTTGGAAAACAGGAAAGTAAATATATTAGGGGAATGCAGTATAAGAGGTCAGTACTAAGGGCTCACTGGAGATCTGTGGACATACATTTATTTTATTTTATTTTATTTTGGTACTGGGAATTGAACCAAGGGGTGCTTAACCACTGAACCACATCCCCAGCCCATTTTTATATTTTATTTAGAGACAGGATCTCACTGAGTTGCTTAGGGCCTCGCTAAGTGGCTGAGGCTGGCTTTGAACTTGCAATCCTCCTGCCTCAGCCTCCCGAGCCTCTGAGATTACAGGTGGACACCACCACACAGGGCTTGGACATAAATTTAAAGCTCATTCAGCACAACTGTGTGTGGGGGTTGTCTGGGTACAGACAGGGGCAGTAGGCAGAAAGTTGTGTTAGGAGAGTTTGGTTGAGGTAAGATCTGTGACTTTAATTTAAAATATTTAAGAGAATTTGATTGATTTAGACTGAAACTGAATGTTTTAAAACTTCTAGATTAGTAAATAATTACAGACTTCTTAGGTTTGTAAATAGTGTTTAAGCACTTAGCAATTCTGTTTGTTGAATTATAAGTGGGCCTTGTCAGATGTACAAAGCACTTAAGAGATTCAAATTTGTAATTGTAGTTAAAAATGCCAAAGCTACGGGAATATTTATTCATCAAGTTTGTAAAGGATGTTAAATATTTAGGAGAATTCACTGTGTCAAATTTACAAGCTCATTCAACACTGACAGGAGAACAAATAAAAATTAGTCAGTAACTTTAGACAAGATATACTAGATTTATGAAGAAAGAAATATGATCTGTGGATTATGTGAAAGCCCTGGGAAAGTCTAGGTTTTTAGATTTATAATTTCAATAAACTGAGCATTAGTTAAAATACGCGTAACTGTAAGTATAGTCTTCTATACTCAAAGGCTCAACATGAAGTGCTAAAAACATAGCTGTTGTCTGTGAGATGTCATCTTATCCCATCTCACAGTTTTATTTATTTATTTATTGGTACTGGAGAGTGAACCCAGGGGCCCTTTACCACTGAGCTACATCCCAGCCCTATTTATTTATTTATTTATTTTGAGGCAGGATCTTGCTAAGTTGCTGAGGCTGGCCTCAACCTTGAGATCCTCCTGCCTCAGCCCCTTGATCCTGGGATCCCAGGCGCGTGCCATTGTTCCTGGCTACACAATTTTATTTTCTGAAGATTGGTGCCTAATCCCCATGATCCTCCAAAATTCCACCAAAATGATGGGCGTTGGGAGGCTGAGGCAGGAGGATCGCAAGTTCCAGACCAGCCAGCCTCAGCAACTTAGCGAGAGACCCTAAGAAACTTAGCAAGGCCCTGTCTCAAAATTTAAAACAAAATGAAAAAAATATGATGTGGCTCAGTGGTTAAGCATTACCGAGTTCAATCCCCAGTACCAGCAGCAACAACAACTTTTTAACATGTAAATCCAGAATTAATAAGCAACACACAGATTGTGAGGACAAAATACTTAAGGGTTTGAATCAAGGGCAAAACGGGCAGAGAAACAGGACATTAAACACCCCTGAGGGTGATTATTCTTTCCAAGGATGCCTCTGGGAAATCCAAGAGGCAGAGTAAACAAACAGGAAGAGGGAGAGGCCTCCCAAGGCAGTCCTTAAGATAATTAATTGCTTCTGGCCTGGCTGGGTCAGACATTGACTTCTCTCTGCTAGATCCAGGAGGTTAAAGCACTCAAAGACCAGATTGAACCCAGGGGCGCTTAACCACTGAGCCACATCCCCAGCCCTTTTTAGATTTTACTTAGAGAAAGGGCCTCACTAAATTGCTGAGGCTGGCTTTGAACTCACAATCCTCCTGCCTCAGCCCCCCGAGTTGCTGGGATTACAAGCATGCACCACTATGCCCGGCTCCCAGAACTACATTTTGAACAGAGAATAAATAATTTGCCTGGGGAAGACGTTGAACTTGAAGGTTGAAACAGATCTGGAGGCAAAGTCCTTCTAATAGAGCTTCTGAAATAATGGGGAGGGGGCGCCCGCCCCCAGGTGGGGCCACGCCTGCCCCAGTGTATCTCTCCATGGTAGGAACAGCCCCAGGGTCTGCAGAGAGTCCGCAGTGTGCTGGATGACATTGAACTACCAAGAAAGCAAGAAAGATGCAGAGTCCTATCTCCAAGACATAGGCTGCGTGGTGCCTTGCACATTGACCCCCACCCCTTCAAAATCCCAGGGATGGGCCCCTGATGTGAGAAAAGGGATGCTCATTTGGACCGACATCCCAGCTTCCAACACTGCAGATTCTACAGAAAGGAAGTTATGGGAAAAAAAAAAAAAAAAAACAAAAACTAGGTAAAGTTATTAAAAATCTGGAATGAGAATTTCATTGGGTTTCAATGTTGGAGTAAGATCAAGAAAAGGCCTGAAAGTAGACCGTGGTTTGGATCATTCCAGGAAGGGATATAGAAGCAGAATTAGTCCAGATACCGACAGGAAGCTGTCTACTAGGAAACTGAAGATAAATTGGGGTGACCGTGTCGGCATCTCTTGGGGTGCAGGTGATAGTTCATTTCTGAGTGGGTGTGGTGGCAGCTGGGGGTGATGTAATCCCAGCTACTTGGGAGCCCAAAGCAGAGGGATCTTAAGTTCAAAGTCAGTCTAGCAACATAGGATACCCCTCTACCATCTCAAAAAAAAAAAAAAAATGTTTTTCATTTCTCGACATAAAATTGTGAAGTTCTGTTTGCTTTTGTTTCCTATGCATTTTATTAGTAAAACATTTTTAAAAAACAAATAAAAGGCAAGAGTGAGCACTAGATTTGTGATTCTCATTTAAACAACCTGGGAAGGGTTTAAAAAATACTGAGGCCCAGAGCACAAACCAGATTAAATAAATCAGAATCCAGATTTCTTCATTTCTTAGTTTTCCTACCTGAATATGGGTGCCCTTCTTAAATTCCTTGTAACTGCAAGATTTCTGTGGCCAACAGTGTCCCTCTGTTCTCTTAGGTTCAGATTAAGAGGGAAAGAACTGGGCACTGTGAAACATGTCTGTAATCTCAGTGACCAAGGAGGCTGAGGCAGGAGGATCACAAGTTTGAGGCCAGCCTCAGCAACTTAGTGAGACTCTGTCTCAAAATAAAAAATAAATAAATAAAAAGAGCTAGGGGTGTGACTCAGTGGTAGAGCATCTTTAGGTTCAAACACCAGTACCAAAAAAAAAAAAAAAAAGAAAGAAAGAAAGAAAAGAAAAAGAAAAAGAAAAAACAAAACTAAAAACACAAAACACCTCCAATCATGAAGATACAGTCACCCTGGATATCCGTGCGGCGGTCGGTTCCAGAACCCCCTTGGATATAGCAAATTGGATGCGTCAGTAGGGCAGTGTTTGCATGAAACTTGTGCACAACCTCCTACCTACTTCAAACCATCTCCAGATTTACTTAAAATACCGATCACACTCTAAGTGTTGTGTAAATAGTGGCGGTACCGAATTCTTTAAAGAACGGTGGCAAAAAAATTCCAATTCTGTACATGCTCAGGATCCGTGCAATTTTTCTTGGAAATATTTTTGATGTGATCGATTGAATCTGTAGATGCCAAACATATAGATGAGCAATGCAGAGATCAAGGTGTCCCAAAGAAATGCAAAGTTAGCCAAAGTGGGTAGGCTGGGAGTGGGGTTAGTACGAAGACTGGTTAAAGAGCTATTCCTGCCCTGCTGGGACCATTGCTGGGGACCTCAGCTGTGACCGGGGAAGGGGCAGTGGAGGGCAGTGGGCCAGCTGAATGGGTGTCCCCAGCTCTTAGTTTATCCCAGATACTCGGGTAAGTATCTGAAGCTCTGCTCTCCCTCTCCACCTTTAGCCTCGCTCCTGCCTCTGGGACATCCATCCTGTGTGTCTACAGCCGGTCAACGTCGTCACATCCCTAACATCATGATCAGCACACTCCAGATCTGCTCTTGCAATCGAGTTCCTACTCTTTGCCTATAACCCCGTTCTCTAAGCCAGACCCTGGAGTCCTCTGGAATTCCTGCCTCCTCACCTTCACCTTGAACCTTCCTCTGAGCCTGGTGACTTGCATCCCGGTCCACTCCCGGGTCTCCATGAGCACCTAACGCCACCATGATCCAGTCCCCTGGGTCATCTGTCTGAATACTCTCACTTCTGGAACCACTGGACCCATGAGAGGAAGGCCCACCGCAGGCCTTTGGGTTTCCTGGTCCCCTCAAATCTGATCCCAGCGATGGGCAGCCGACACTGAGATATTTGTGGAAAGATTCAAATAAATGAAAGGCGGACCAGCATGGAGTTTGATGTACCATCTTCCAAGCCCAGCATGTGACAACCACCCGGTCTGTCATTTGAAAATGAAAATCTGACCGTATTTTCCCCTCTGTTTACAATCTTTGCTTTTTTAATTTTTTCAATGATTTCCCGTCACCTAGAGCAAAGCAACGTTTCTCAAATTTTCAGGATTCAATAATCACAAAATTGGTTGTTTTGGAGAATAGGAAGATCTCCAATTTTAGGTAAAGAGTCATCGATTTTTAAAAAAAATAAAACTAAGATATGATTTTTTAAATGAGCAATATTCAAATGTCTCTTATTATCCTTCCATTTGTCTTCTGAGTTTGAATTTCCAGGTTTGTAAATTGAGTTCAGATAGTTCTCATATACTTGATGCGTGAAGTTTGGATAAGTAGAAATAATTTAGATAGTGCCATATGCCAGCCTTAGAAAAAGAAGTATTTACCGGGTACGGTGGCGCACACACACCTGTAATCCCAGCGGCTGGGGAGGCTGAGACAGGAGGATTGCGAGTTCAAAGCCAGCCTCAGTAACTTAGGGAGCCCCTAAGCAACTTAGTGAGATTTTAAATAAAATATTTAGAAAGGGCTGAGGGGGGCTGTGGCTGTGGCTCAGTGGTAGAGCACTTGCCTAGCACGGGTGAGGCCCTGGGTTCGATCCTCAGCATCACATAAAAACAAATAAATAAAATATATTGTGTCCATCTACAACTAAAAAAAAAAAATTTTAAAGGCTATTTGTACTAGCATCAAAGTCAAAGGTCATACGTCATTCAAGAGCTGAGATGTTCGATGTTTTCACTTGGCAGGTGAATTTCTAGCTTTTTCTTTTCTTCTGGTTTGGGTTCAGCCCTGGAAAGAATATCTTCATATTTTCTGGTACGGTGTATGGTTTTAAATATGCCCCAGGATATGTCCAACAGTGTTATGCCTTTTCTTCACCAATCAAGTGTCGGGAGAGTCAGCGCCCGTGGATGCCTCAATTTCAATTTCCTGAGCGCTGAATCTCCCGTTGCGTCTGAAATGAGAGGTTCAAGCTCCCCAAGCCTCTGGCCGCACTGGGCTGACTCACCACTTGAAAAATCACGGCGATAAGGATTCTTCCCAACTCTGATAATGACGACAAGGACCAGATCTGTGTCATTATTAGTGTCATAAAGAAATCACGATGCCCCCTTCATCTCAGTGATTCACCCGAGCGCCTCCCCCTTACACAGCTAGCTTGCATGAAAAAGCAGTCTGAGAACCCCCACCCCTTCCTACGGAAAACCCAGAAAAGACATGCTCAGCAGCTGAGGTCAGATGGTGCTGACAAGGCCCGTGACTTGGGCTATGCTTGCTTCAGATCAGGGGGCAGGCTGCTGAATGGCACCCCATCTTAGCAAGAGAAGGAGGGGGCAGTTTAGCCCTCAGATCCAGCTGATTTGAGTTGCTGGAGAAAGGACAGGTGGCGAGAAGGGCCTCAATTCTTCCCGGCTCCTTACATCCACACTGATCTGAGTTGCTATGTGATTTGCTGTGGCCCAGTGGGATGTCAATCAATGTCACAGGAGAAGAGATTTGAAAAGAGCTCGTACATTTGGACTTGCCCATGTTTTCCTTCTCTGCCTTTGCCATATGAGCATGCTCGGGCTGGCCTGTAGCTGGACGTGATCCGTGGAGGGAGTGGGGTTCAGTTACCCCAGTTGTCCCAGCTAAGTCTATTCCAGATTAGCCAACAGCCAACTGATACCCAGACGTGTGGAAGAACCCAGCCAAGAGCAGCAGAGCTGTTCACAGGATCCATGACCAGGGCCAGCTTCGTGACTATGTGACCTTTGCCATCGCATAGGCCCCTTGTGAAGACAGGCCGCAGGCTTCAATTAATGTTCTGTGGCCATCCTCTTGAAATTCTTTCCTTTTGGTACTGGGGATTGAACTCAGGGACACTCGACCACTGAGCCCCATCCCCAGCCCTATTTTGTATTTTATTTAGAGACAGGGTCTCCCTGAGTTGCTTAGGGCCTCGCTTTGGCTGAGGCTGGCTTTGAACTTGCGATCCTCCAGCCTCAGTCTCCCAAGCTGCTGGGATTGCAGGTGTGCACCACTGCACCTGATTTTGAAATTTTTAATAATTTTTGAATAACAGGGACTCGCTTTCACTTTGCACTGGATTCTCTAAAGTATGTAGTGGGTCCTGCACCCCTCTGAGCCCTGACACCTGAATGAGACTACCTGAGACTCAAAGAACCACCTGGCGAGTCCACAGACTCATGTGATAATGCATTCTTGTTTCTTAAGTGACTGTTATGTGGTTGCTTTGAAGCACTGTGACAATCAAACCTTTCTTTACTGGGCATCTACTTGGTCCTCCATTAGCACTATCTTCAAATATGCCTCTAATTTGCATCATGTCTCACAAAATAATATTAGATTAAATGAAAAATAGTATTAGATTCAATAAAAAAACAGCTTTTGAACTTTGATTTCTGGAATCAACAAATATCTCTTTCTCATTAAATATGTACCACACAGATGCAAAGAGCTGGTTCAATTTTTTTTTTTCCATCAGTGGCTTCCCTGAACTATAAAACAAACCATTGGCTCTCATCAGGACGACAGGAAGTTCCACCATATTTGAATGCCAATTGCATGCACAGCCTATGACCCTATCACTACATTTGCCAATGGTTAGTTTTGCCTTCTCTCCTGGCATCTCCATTTAGGGCTGGCTTTATACACATGTTGATAATACAATGTTTTGCACTTGAATTGGCTGTTGTTGTCTTGGCCTGTCTGCATTTCAAAATCAAATTCATTAATTTCATACTAGAAAATATTATTTTTCTGGGCGAGGTGGTGCATGCCTGTCATCCCAGCGGCTCAAGAGGCTGAGGCAGGAGGATCTCAAGTTCAAAGCCAGCCTCAGCAATTTAGTGAGACTCTCAGCAATTTAGCAAGACTCTGTCTTAAAATAAATAATTTTTTTTTTAAAAAGGGCTGGGAATGTTGCTCAGTGGTTAAGCACCCCTGGGTTCAATCCCTGATACCAAAAAAGAAAAAAAAAAAAGAGAGAAAATATTATTTTATACTTGGTTCAGAAAACACACAATGGACCATAGAGTAATTCTACTTTGGAAATGACATGGACTCTCTCCCGGGATCTTGAAGCTATCTGACAAAGTTCTCTGACAGAGTCCACATTGGAGACAAGAGGGGGGGTAAATCTCTTGTTCAATTAAATGCGATTTTTGGATATCGCAGCCACATTTCCCATTCACACTTCCTCTTTCAGCCACTTGGGTGAAATGGACACACGCACAAATGCTTTTGTCCCAACGGAGCCTGAAGTCCCGCTCACCAATTATGCTTCCGAGTTGCACGGTTTGTGCTGCTATTTTTACCGTCACTTCTACACATCCATGAGTCACTTTTTAGTCATTAATCTATTTTTGTTAATCAGGGCCACCACACAACAAGATAGTAACAGGGAAAAGCAAATTTTACATGGGTAAACAATAGCATGCAAATGCTCGAAGATAAACCATCTCATGGGAAGTGGGTTTTAGTTGCACCCTGATCATGTGACCAACCTGAACCATTCTTCAGAACATAACAGGATTCGGTCATTTTTTTGACCATTTAAAACTTATGAAACACTTAAGCACGTATTTTTTCCATAGCTTATACCTCAGAAGCTGCCAAATTATATGAGAACTATTTTATAGACAAATTGATCACATTTTAGAAACGCCCCAACTCCTTATTATTAACTATTAATTTTATTAATAGCTGCTTGTTATTATTATATAAGCCATTCTGTCATCTATTTCTTTTGGAGTATACGTACTTTCTTTTCAAATAGATTCTCTTATTTCACAATGACCCTAGAGAGCAGTGTTGCTACTAGGACTTTATAGAGAAGGAAACCGAGGCTTGCAGAACTTCTCGCTCAAGGTCACAGAGCTAGGAAAGGGTCAGGCAAGGGTCTGCCTCTCCCAGTCGCCTGCCTGTGCTCTCTCTCACTCACCCATTCCCCCACCCACTGTAGGCCCTGGCCACGTCGCATGACCCACTGCTCCCCAGAGAGCTGACCTTCCTTCTTTCTGGGCCCATCTTCTTCCTCCTGTCTGGAACATCCTCTGCCATTTTCTCTCTTGTCCTGGGAACTTCAATCCTCCCTTCAACACCCAGTTTAAGGACCTTCTCTGGGCAGTCAGTCCTTCTACCCACCTCTTGGGACTTTTAACCTTGCCTGCTGTATCAGCCTGAATTGGATTTTTGTTCTTCAGACAAAAATGTGCCCTCGTCTGGGGGGACAGCCGAGTTATTAAGAGTTACAAGGCGACAGGAGAGAATTTACTGCATTGTAGCTGATGGTTCCCTGGTCTATCATTAGTCGACTCTACTTATTGACTGGTGCCTCAATGAATAGTCATTTCCTTACCTGCTAATGTGAGTCTCAGGCCGTGGGAGAACAGAATTAATTTTTATGGCATCCATAATAGCAGCTAGTTAACTTCATGAGACAAAGCGAACATATCCTGTTTTATCCTCTCGAATTTATTCTCTGAGAGTGAGACCTATCCTAGCAGGTAGTTTCCAAATTCGCTAACTCCGAGAGATGGCTGGATATGGCTTCTGGGTTTTCAGAGGACATGACTATGTATCAAGGTTGCAAGACTGGATCTTTCAGGTCTGATGGTAATGATGAAAACGATAAATCAAGTGGTTATATTATCTCAGAAGAGAAAGGGGAGTGTAGTGGTTAGCACAAGGGTTTCTAAATTCACTGGAAAACTCACTTGGGCACCGTACATTTGAGCCTCATTCCCCACAAGTGTGTGTGTTGGTGGCTTACATATGATTACTATTGTAGTCATGTTCAGGATATTACAAACCCATCCGTGAGATGGAAACGAAAAAGAATGATGTAAAGCACCTGCATAAATATTAGTTCCATTATTTCCCTTCCTAACCCCAAGGGATCATCCATATGTCAGCTGGACTATATTTACACCACTCTTGTCTATACAGTACTCATTGGCAAGCCATTTAACCCCTTGGGAGCCTCAGTTGCTTCACTAGTAAAATGGGAATTATATCAAATATAAAGTTCAACATTTTTTGGCTTATTTTTGTTTTGTTGTTTTGTATCCTCTACTGTGTAGCTACATCCCCAGCCCTTTTTATTTTTATTTTTATTATTTTTTTTTTTATTTTGAGACAGAATCTCACTAAGTTGCTGAGGCCAGCCTCAAATTCTTGATCCTCCTACTTCAGCCTCCCTAGAAGCTGGAATTTATAGCTATGTGCCACTATGTCCAACCATGTTGTTCAATATTTATTTGTGGAATAAATATAATGTAATATAATGTCAATGCTATGTAAACGGTTATTGTGGGCCTACTGGGACTAGACCACTATTTAGGACAGGATACACACATCTTGGTAAAGCACCTGTCTTGTGATTGGCCCATGCAAAGTGCTTGGTGAGCAGAGAACAGCTCAGTCAGAGCCTTTAAAA
The DNA here is from genome assembly GCF_047511675.1 of Marmota flaviventris. Classification (NCBI taxonomy): domain Eukaryota; kingdom Metazoa; phylum Chordata; class Mammalia; order Rodentia; family Sciuridae; genus Marmota; species Marmota flaviventris. Next base: position 17,387,323 of record NC_092516.1, on the reverse strand, counting down.
AGCACAGGCAAAATCAAATGCCTTTTCCCCACCCTCCAGAGCTGGCCAGAGGATACCGTGTCCTCCTCACCTGTGGCCATGAGTAATTCATCTTCCCAGTGGGAGTAGCTGAAGAAAACAGAGATCATGCAGCATAGCGAGGGTCAGACAGATGCTACAATCCGGCATCCTCAATCCAGACCCTAGCTCTACCACTTACTGGGCAGGTGACCTGGGTAAGTTATATACTCTCCCCTGCCTTACTTTCTCCATCTGTGCAATGGATGTGAATATTAGCACCAACTTCACAGGAGTATTACACAAGTTTCTCATTGTAGCATGCCTGGTAGGTCAGAATTGTTGTATAAGTTTATTATATAAATAGAGTTGTTTCCTGGTATCAGAGGGGGGATTGGCTCCAGTCCCCCTCCTGGGGTACAAAATCCATGGATACTCAAGTTCCTTGTGTAAATTGGCACTCTACCTGCAAATAAGCTACAAATATCCTTCCATAAACTATAAAACATCTCCAGGTTATTTACAAAAACTAACACGATACAAACGCTAGGTAAATAGTGGTTATGCTGCCATGTTTGGAGGATAGTGATAAGGGGAAAAAGTCTACACCTTTTCAGTGTAGATGCAAAAAATTTTTTTTTCATATATATTCAATCTCTGCTTGGTTAAGCCTGTGGGTGTGGACCCTAAAGATACCGAGGGCCCACTGTATTCCAACTAATAAAAGAAGTGTTATTTCTTCTTCACGTTAGCCATTAAAATGATTAAACTATCTTTTTTCCTGTGTGTGGTGTGTGTGTGTTTCTAACAGGATGAGCTAATTAGCCAGCACAAATCACCAGGTTCTCTATAAATATGTATTTCTCACTCACAATTCATTCATGACAATTTGGTTTATATCTCAGTGTCTGGTGATTTGAGTTAATATGAATTTATCCTGTTGAGGTTCCAGGGACACTGACACAGTGTAATTTGAGGGTCAGTACCTTAAAAAGCTCCTCCTTGCCCCTTCTGGTCAGTATCCCCCAGATAAACCACCAATCTGAATTCAGCTACGTTTGTTTTTTCCTAGTCTGAACCTCATGTAAGTAAACTGAGGCAGAATGGGCTAGGTGCTCTTTTTGCACCTGGCTTCTTTCATTTAACATTACACTTGTGAGGCTCATCCTTGTGGCTGTGTGCAGTATTAGGCTGCTTTTCTTCACTGCCATGTAGTACTCCCTTTATGACTTCTGTCTCTTTAAAATTTCTAAAATTTCAAAAACCATTGTGAGGGCTAGCAGACAGCTTCATGGTAGCGTGCATGCCTAGCATGAACGAGGCCCTGGGTTCCATCCCCAGTGCTGCCAATAAAACAAAACAAAACCAAACCCAATGTGAAGGCTGGGGTTTGGCTCAGGGGTACAGCACTTGCCTAGCACGTGTGAGGCACTGGGTTCGATTCTCAGCATCGAATACAAATAAATGAAGGCTCATCAACAACTAAAAAAAAAAAAAAAAGTTAGAGTATGTAAGTGTGATCTCACTTATGCAAAAATTCAAAAACAGGCGATCGGAGTGCTTCACAAGTGTACATTACATTCATAATTCGTGCATTTTCTGTGCATGCTGAATAAATTTTAGCCGAAAGGCGATACACTGTTCTAAATTCTTTCAGATTAATTCTCCATTGAGAAGCATAGAAAAGTTGAATAAGATCACACACACACACACACACACACACACACCCCTGTTTGAAAGGCAAGAAATGGCAGAGTCAAGGTCAGGGCCAGACAGGAAGTCCACAGAGGGAAGGGAGGTATTGGCAGAGTTTCCCCTCTAGAGGCAGGATGGGGCAAAAAGCCTTGGTCAAATTCATAAGACGGGGAGTGGAGGACAGCAATTGGGACTCATGGCTCTGGTCAACACTGGAGGCTTCCGGGGGCTTCGAAAGGCCCATAGATTGGGCACAAGAGTAAACAGAAAACAGGGCACCCCTCATAAGAACAGAAACCTAGCTTTCAGTCATCTCTGTCTCCCACAGGATTGCCACAGGGGTTCTTACCCTGTGCTCTTGGGTATACCTCAGGGGTCCGTGAACTTGGGTCAGGAAAAACACTACAGCTTTGGGCTGGGGATACAGCTCAGTGGTAGAATGCTTGCCTAGCATGCATGAGGCCTTGGGTTTGGTCGCCCCAAAATAACAATAATTATACAAATTACAGCTTTGACTCTATGTCCTCTAAAAAAATGTACTATTTCCTTAAACTGTGAAAGTAGGCAACAAATCACAGTAGTATGAGCAGTACTGTGGCTTATTGCCAAGAAGAACCACAAATATTTTCATATCATTCTGCAGTTGTTGTAGGTGTTTAAAAATATCATTTATAGTGATTCAAAAATATGGTAGCATTAAACCTGTCACTAGATTTTGTTATTGAAAACATGCATAAGCAGATTGATGTGTATATCGCCAATTTGTTTTTAAAATATTTTGATGAGCCAGGCATAGTGGTACCTGCCTGCAATTTCAGTGGCTCTAGAGGCTGAGGCAGGAGGATCTCAAAGCCAGACTCAAACTTTGCAAGGCCCTAAGCAATTTAGCAAGACCCTGTCTCTAAATAAAATTTAAATATATATATATATATATATATATATATATATATATATATTTTTTTTTTTTTTTTTTTTTTTTTTTTGGGAGAGAGAGAGAGACTGGGGATGTGGCTCAATGGTTAAGCACCCCTGAGTTCAATTCCTGATTTCAAAAAAATATTTTTTTTTGATAAGTACATTTCAGTAAAATTTATTTTCATTATGCATTTATCTACTTTGTGCTAAGAAGGGATATATAGATTTTAAAAGACTACTTAAGTGAATTCTAGCATAAAACATGTTAGGAATCCCTGAGTTAAGACACTCAAAGGACTAAGTAGATGAATCTACTATTATACTTACAGATTTTAGCACATTTATTTTTTTGTTGTTGTTCAAAAATATATCATTCGTTCTTTTTATTGAGACATAATGTTTGCACATTTTTATGGGATACATTATCGTGATTTGAAACATATAGACAATGTATAATAATCAAGGAAGTAAGCACTTCCATCTCTTCTAATGTTAATAATTTTTATGTGCTAGGAACTTCTTGTAATAATTTTGAATATGTTATAGATTGTTTTAATCAACAGTTACCCTACTGTGCTGTGGAAAACTAGAATTAATTCCTCCTCTGTGTTTTGGTACCCCTTGTTTAACTTTCTTTCCATTATATCCACCCTTCCCAGTCTCTAGTAACTACTATTCCACTCTGTTTGTCTACTAAATTGACTTTTTTTTTTTTTTTTGAGTACTGGGGATTGAATTTAGGGGTACTCAACCACTGAGCTACGTCCCCAGCCCAGCACATTTCTATTACTAAGAAAACAAACATAAAATAAAAAAATATAACAGACTTGTATAATGTGATTAAAAAATATGTCCCAACAAGTATAGGTATCCCCAAATCTCAGAATATATATTCTTTTCAAGTACACATGGAAAATTTGCCCAAACTGACCATATGCTGGGTTAAAAAGAAGTTAACAAATACCCAAGGACGAAATCATAAGTATAACCAAATTAGGATATAAATTCTTTAAAATATGTATATATTTTTTAGATGTAGACTGACACAATACCTTATTTTATTTATTTTTTATGTGGTGCTGGGAGTTGAACCCAGGGCCTCACATGCACTAGGCAAAAGCTCTCTACTACTGAGCCACAACCCCAGCCCAGGATATAAATTCATACTGAAAAGAGAGGTATCCCACTCTGTTTTAGGAGCTAAGCAATATGTTTTATACTCTCTTTTCCTACTGGAAATTATAAAACATTCTAAACCAATGGCAATAAAAATATCACATGCCAAATTAAGGAACCAGTTTTTTATAACTTCACATTCATCTATTAGGAAAGAAAGGCTGAAAGAATCAATGTTCTAAGCACCTATATCAAGAGGTTTTAGAAGATGATAATAAATTAAACTCAAAGAAACTAGAAGGGAGAAAATGATGCAGCTAAGAAATTAACAGAACAAAAAGCAAACATATAATAAAGAGGATTAACAGAGACAAGAGTTGGGTCTTTGAAAAAAAAAATTTTGAAAGAATGGCTAAATCCCTGATAAAATCTAATCAAGAAAAAAAATCAGGATAGGTAAAAGGGACATCACTACAAAGCCAACAGATATTGAAAATTCATCAGATTCTGAGTAACTATGTGTAAGTTAAATTTGAAATTTTAGATGTAATGGGTAAATACCTAGGGGAAAAATACGTATTAAACAATACAATACAGAACCAGGAGAAATTCTTCACATCTATTAAAGAGAATAAACCCATATTCACAATTTTTCCATAAAGAAAACTTTAAACTCGGATGGCCTCATCAGTGAATTCTGTCTCACATGGAAGGAAAAAATTATGCCAATTTTACACAAACTCTTCCAGGACAACTACAAAACAATAACAAAATATTTCCTCATTTTATGACTATAACCCAAGTTCATTACCAAAATCTGATAAGATCATTATGGGAGGGCTGGGGTTGTGGCTCAGTGGTAGAGCACTTGCTTAGCATGTGCGAGGCCCTGGGTTCCATCCTCAGCACCACATAAAAATAAATAAACAAAATAAAGGTATTGTGTCCAACTACAACTAAAAAATCAACGTTTAAAAAAATCATTATGGGAAAAAACACAGAGGTAAAAATCATCAATACATATAAGCCAACTTCAATCTAGATGTAAATATAAAAATATAAACAAATTTAAATCTACTTCTATGAAAAAGATACTGTATCTTCGTGGCTAAATTGGAATTATTTCAAGAAAACAAGATTTGGTTTAACATTTGAAAATTCAACAATATAATTCACTATCCTAAAAGAATGAAGTAGAAAAATCATTTCAGTGTCTCAAAAAAAAAAAAAAACCAAACCCAGAAATTGGTAAAATTTATAATTAAAAAAAAAAAAGTAAAACCAACTCTGAGCAAAGAAGAAATACAGAGGGATTTTCTTAATCTGACCAAAAAACTAAACTCTAAAAAAAAAAAGAAAAAAGAAACCCTTTTGGCAAACATGTCACCTAATTGCATAATGTGGAAATTGTGTCCTCTGCGATCAGAATGAGAAAGAGGAGAATTGTTTTCACAATTTCTATTATATTGCATTAGAAGCCTTTGCTGGTAAAATTGGGCAAGAAAAAAAAGACATTAAAGGATGTAAGAACTGGAAAGAAACAAAAACAACTTGTAGGAAACGATTTGACTTATGCATACTCTAGGATCCAGATACAGCCTGGAGGAATTCATTCCCAAGTTCATGACCAGACTTGCCCATGAATGTTCGCAGAGGCATTATTCATAACACCTGGAAACTGGAAAAAAATTTCCAAATGCCAATCAAGAGCAGAATGGACTAAAGTGTGGTATGTGCACATAAAGGATTACTATGTACTGGTGAAAGTGAGCAAACATATATAAACATGGATGAGCTTCAAAAATAAAGCAGTGAGCGTGTATAACTGTGATGCTCTCATTAGAAGAATAAAATCGTGAGCAAAAGAAGTCATAGAAGAATATCTACGGTACGATTACACTAACACCTCAAATGGTCAGAGTTAAATAGTACACTGCTAAAAAATGTCTGCATATGTGATAAAACTATAGAAAGCAGAAAAATTCTTATTGCAAAAGTTAAGATAGAGGTAGCTACTAGGGAGGGTAAAGAGAGATGCTATTGGAGGACTTCAAAGGTAATGGGTGGTTTTAACAATTCTTTGGGCTGTACATATATACTTTGCTCATTTTATGAAGGATGCATCTCATTTAAAAAGCTTTTCCAAGGGGGCTGGGGCTGTAGCTCAGTGGTAGAATGCTTGCCTAGCATGTGTGAGGCACTGGGTTCGATTCTCAGCACCATATATAAATAAATAAAATCAAGGTCCATCAACAACTAAAAAATATTAAAAATAAAAATAAAATAAAAAGCTTTTCCAAAAGCAATTTGTTTTAGATCTAATTACCAGTTTACAGAAAATACAAAGGACAGATGAATGTATTCAATTATACCAAGAGTAAGTAATCCGCAAAGTTCCAACTTTTGGAAAACCTGGAGGACAAACGATTGTGTTTCTGTAACACAAAATTTCAAGGGGAAAAATAAAACAAAAAGAAGAAGAAACCAATAAATTACAAAATATTTAAAATACATATTAGCAAATCGCCATGTATAGGTTTGTTCAAATACTCAGACTCAAATTATCATATGACAATTGCCAGGGGGTAATTGACTGGTTATTTCATGATAAATATTTACTCTTGATTAGGGGTGGTGGTGATGGTATAGCTATGTTTAAAAAGGGTTCCTTGAGGCTGAGGGTGTAGCTCAGTAGTAGAGAACATTCCTAGCGGGTACACAGTCCTGGGTTTGATTTCCCAGCCCTGAAGACATTTTTAAAAATTTTTTTAAATTTATTTATTTATAATATTTATTTATTTTTTAGTTTTTGGCGGACACAACATTTTTGTTTGTATGTGGTGCTGAGGATTGAACCCGGGCCGCATGCATGCCAGGTGAGCGCGCTTCCGCTTGAGCCAATCCCCAGCCCACATTTTTTTTAAACAATTAAAAAGGGGTCATTTTCTTTTAGAGATAGTCAGTAAAAAAATAAAATAAAATAAAAATAAAATTATATATGAAATTATAGCATGTCCAATATTTGATTCAAAATAAAACTGGGAAGGAGGGATGATATAGAGAAAACAAGATAGGCTATAAGTGGCAGCAGAATAAGGAGCCAAGCGGAAGTGGATTTAAGCCTCTACCTTTGAAGCAGTGTGTAATGTAACACAAATAGACACACTTTTTTTTTTTTTTTTTTTTTTTTTGGTGCCAGGGATTGAACCCAGGGTCATTTAACCACTGAGCTACACACTCAGCCCTTTTAAATTTTTATTTAGTTCCCGGGTCTCACTAAGTTGCTTAGAGCCTCACTAAGTTGCTGAGGCTGGCCTCAAACTTGCAATCCTCCTGCCTCAGCCTTCCAAGCCGCTGAGATTACAGGTGCGCACCACTGCACCTAGCATAGACACAGTTCTTAAAGAATTCTTTTCATGCTGCAAACCCAGTTCTGCTGCTTTCCTGCTTAAAATGCTTTTGTTGATCCTGGGATGAAACTAAAGTCACCGAGCAAGGCTGACAGAGTCCCATGCCATCTGGAATGTCTGCCTGGCATGGGCCCCCTTGCACCCCTGCCCAGTCCATCACCTTCCTCGCTGCCCAAGGCATCCCAGGCTCAAGGCCTTCCCCCAGGCCCTTCCCTCAGTCTGGAAAGCTCTTTCTGACTCCACCTGCTCTCTCAGATCCCAACTTACACATCACATCACCAGAGAGGTCTTCCTCTTGCAACCCCTTTGGTCTCCCCCAGCTGAACTCTGCCTTCTGGGATACATTCCCCTGGTACCCTATTGTTTTCCTCCTTAGCAAATATCCCGGTTTGAAACGTGTTGTCTCATGTGACATGTTTAATAGTTGCCACTCCCAATGGATTGCGAATGCCACCAGAACAGATGTCCCTGTTTCGTTCACCAGTGTAGCCCCCAAATCTGCACAGTAGCTGCCCTGTAGGAACTGTTGATGGCTATTCTGCGGGAAAGACTACCATGGTGGTTAACTGTGTAGGCTCTGGATCCAAGTCCTACCTCTGTCCCTGACTGGCTGAGCTACCTTAGGCAAGTGAACTAACTGCTCTGTGCCTCAGTTTCCCCATCTCTAAAAATAAGGCTAAACATAGCACCCTCCCCTTGAGCTGTGGATGGGTTGTTAACTGCGGGGCTGGACAGATGTTGGCATGCCCGGATAACAGTGAACCAGCAGCTTCGGGCCTGGCCCTCATCCCCTGTGCCTGTGGCTACAGACCAGCCATGACTGAATTTACATCCGGCTTGCCCATGGCTAGTTTCTCAGCCAGTGCTCTGCGTTGTTCTGCACAGGTGTGGCCTGCGACACCTGAATGTCCCCTGAGCACCCAGCTCTGGAGTTCAGCTGCTGCCTTTGGGCCTGTTTTTCCTACAGAGAGTCAAATGTGTGGTGTCAGAGATCCTCCTCTCTGGGCTGTCACTGTGTGTCCTGTCACTGGGGGAGCCCCTAGCTGCGCCGGCCTCGGGAGCCCACAGACAACCTCCTGGGAGACAGCAGGGATGCGCTCAGGTCCCTTAACACCTAGGTGCGCACAGCACCGCGACAGGAAGTGGGCAATCCACCTGGTCTTGGTGAAGACAATGATTTTGAAGGGACAGTCAGTACATTTCCAATCATCAAGTCATTTAAGGGACGAAGCTGGTCCCTTTCTTTTTGGACAGAAAGAATAACAACAACAACAAAAACCCTAGGCATCTAATTTTTTTTTCATTTTTTTGGAAGGCGGGGTGAGAGGAACTCCCAAGAAAACCCCTGGGGAGACAGCGAGTGGGGTGAGTGGAAAGGAGATCGGAGGGCTGCAGAGGGCGGAGGTGAGAGGTGGACTCGGGGAGGCCGAGAGCGACACAGGCTGGGGACCGAGGGCGAGCGGCAGGCTCTCCTCCGCCCCAGCGGGACCGCGCGACGCCCGCCGCTGCTCCCGGGGACCGCGGAGGCTGGGCAGGGCCGCGGGCTGCGGCGGGCGCTGCCTTCCAACGTGCCCGGGGACGTCCCCGGTGCCAGCCGATGAGGCGCGGAGGACGGCTTCCCGGATAATCGCCCCAACTTACCAGGCGCGGAGTCCGCGGCTGCAAAAGGACGGGCGGGCGCCGGGGCCAGCGAGGGCCCGGCCTCCAGGTGCCCGGCGCGCACAGGTTAGTGGCCGCACGGCGACGGGCTGCCCATTCGGTCAGGCACCAGCGCAAAGGCAGGGAGAGCCAGACCAAAAGGCAAAGGAGAGGAGGGACCTGCTTGTGTTTTTGTATTTAAATTGTTTTCGAGCCCACGTAGCCCCGGGAGTCACATGCCGCCTCCAACATCACCGGAGCCATCACATGATACAGGTCCTCCATCATGTGATGCGACGATTCGGCCTAACTTCAGTCCCCAGCCCCCACCCCTGCTCCCAGACTGACAGATAAAAGTGCCCAAATCAGTGACAGGGAGGGACGCAGATGGAGGATCCTCAGAGTCCCCGCGACGCGACGCTAAGATCTTGATGAATAGTTAATACGCCTCCCTCTCTCCTCCTCAGCTACTGCCACTTGGAGCGGTGCCAGCCTCATTTGAATCCCAGCCTTTGTGAATAACTCAAGTGTCGCCACCGTTGCTCCAGCAATCGCAGGGCGTCTGGGCTCACACCACCCTGCCTCGCCCCGGGGAGCCCAACGGGGCTGCCTCCCTCCCCGCAGCCTCCAAGCCTCGAAGGGCGGTGGGGAGGCTGCCCTGGCTGAACCTTCTAGGCCTGTCCCCACCCCGCAGCCGCAGCAGGAGGCCGGTGGGACCCGGTCTGGCTTTCTGCCTAGTCTGTCGCCTTTCTACCTGGGAATCTATCTGGAGCCCTGGCTGTGTGCAGAGGCGTCTCTGGTGTGCCAGCGCATCTTCTCTCTTCATCAGGAGACAATTAAATAGGTTTGGTTTAAACGTCTGCTAGGTGTGTCCACCCGCTGGGGGGCCTCTCTTCCTCACTCAGACCTTCTGTTAGACGTTTTGGGTAGAGTGCCTCCTGTGCTGCAGGTCCTGTGCTGGGCACGCAAAGAGCCCAGAGGGAGGGGGAGACGTTGCAGCAACGCATACAGCCAGCCTCTGCCTCGAGGTGCAACTTGTCTACTCGAGGAAGGGGTGCAAACAGATGGGACAGATGCAAATTTCACCTTCACACACACTCTGGTATGCAAAACGGTAAGTCCTCCGTTTGTCCACACCCAAACTTCTGTCTCCGCCCCCATTATGCTCAAGATAGGAAAATCAATCTAATCATCTCCAAATAGACTCAACTGGGTGAATTTTTCTTTGCTTCAGATTTACAATAGGTCAAATGAGTGGTTTGTCTCAAGTCACCCTCCTCCCTAGGATTGACAGCTCTGATGCTCAAACACCAGACATTGTGCTCATTGTGTGGAATGCTTTCTTTAGGAGAGAGTGTGATTTGCTGTTGCTTTACTATTTGGGCCTTGTTGAAGCAGAGGAGGATGATATTTAAGACCAACTGGGCAGCCGTGTTAAATGCCCCTCAGAGGAAGAGGCCTGCTCCAAACCACAAGTTTTGATCTCTTAGGTTCTATCCTGTGAGAGCAGAGAAGGGGTCTGTGGCAGACATAGTACAGGATTAAATTTCCCATGGGACAGAGAAAGTTCCAGGTAGAAATGAGGTCTGGGTGAACAGAGGACTTGGCGTTATACACCTGAGTTTGTGTGACCATGAACTTTGCATTTCTGTTGCCTCCCCCAGAAAATGTGTGCCTCAGACAGGAATCTTGTGCACATTCCTCGTTGGCGAGGCATAGTGCTTTGTCTGCTGAGCCCCACTTCTGCTCCAACAGCTGGAGAGGACTCCTTTCTCCCGCTACAAGTACTCCTCCAGGGATAGGTACAGGAGTGTAGAGGGGTGAAAAGCGTTGTCTGTGTGGAAATTCTGGATCCTCCAGAGGCCTGTGAGAAGAAATGCTCTTCTTCTTGCCACCTTTTGTACTTTGATGCAGTTATAGGAGAGAATCATTATGTGAGGAGGTTAAAAAAAAATTGACAAACTGGAGATGTCAGAGTGGAAGGAAGGGGAAAAGAGGTTCTTGATGGAACTGATTTGGCAAACTGACTCTGGGACTGTCTGTCTTAGACAAATCACAGATCTTTATGGTTTGAACCACCTTTAGTAAAGTATTTTATTATGTATGGTTGGAACACATTCCTACTGAAACCGCATCTGGGGGATTTGACAGTTGTCTCCTGGTCATCAGTGGTGTTTGAAAAAGAGAGAAGTTGTGGAGATGCAAGTCTGATGCAAGATTAAGAAGTAAATGGGAAAATTCTGTTTCTGGCAATATGGAGGACCAAATATGGAGGACCAAATAGTCACAGAGAAATTCTGGAAAAATGTAACAACATTCTTGTAAGTGCATAACTGAGCTCATTTAGAAATAAGAAAAAACCGTCAGAGCTAATCTACCTTGGGGACTGCCATGGCTAGGAACATGGTAGCCTTGGTAGAATGGGCTGTAACTCCAACCAGATATAAAACTTAAATAAAGTCTTGTATTGAGAGCTGAAACTTCCATGGCTACTTAAGAACCTTGAAGCTGTATATCCTTGGTGAAAAGGTGTGTGTCATAGCTAATTTTATGCTCCAACTTGAGCTCCCATGGGGTGCCCAGATTAAACATTATTTCAAGGGGTGTCTATAAGGGTGTTTCTGGTTGAGATTTAGTTTTTAAATTGTTACATTACAATTATACATAAGTTGGATATATTTGTACATAAACATAATTTGGTCAATTTCATTTAATTGGTAGACTCAGTAAAGCACCTTGCCCTCCCCACAGCAGGTCCTTCACCCAGTCCTTTGAGGGCCTGAGAGAACACAAGGTGGAGGGAGGAGTTCTTCCCTCTGGCTTTCTGCCTGCTTGAACGGGAGAGCTCATCCCAGCTCCTCCAGCCTCAGAATGAGATCCACACCATCACCTCCCCTGGCTCTTAGGCCTTCAAACTCAGACTGACTCATGACAGGGGTCTGCCTGGGCCTCCAGCTTGGGGCAGCAGACTGGGGCTTCTCAGCTCCCGCAATGGCATGAACTGGTGCCTCATAATACATCCATCTTTGCTACTGAGTCAGTTTCTTTGGAGAACACCGATAAATACATGTGCAACAGGGAAAAAGTCCACTTTTAAGCCCAGAAAAACACTGAAGCTTATATGTGTTGACCTGAATTATGGGTCAAGGAAAAAAATTCTTTAATGATAATTAATCACTTGAACATACACTACTTTTACAACCCAGTAATACAAAAAAAAAATCAAATCTCAGGCAAACATAAAACTGATCTTAAGGTAAATTCCTTAAATCCAGGTTTCACAGAATTCTCACTGTTCAAGTGCCCACAGCAATGAGTTTAGAATCCAAAATTGTAAAAGTTATAAATTATAAAATGTTAGTAGATCAAGACAGCAGCTCACTAAGTTATGCAGGCTGGCCTTGAACTTGCAATCTTACTGCCTCAACCTCCCCAGTAGCTGGGATTACAGGTACTGCACTCAGCTTCAATAATTTATACCTATTAAGAAAATTAAATATGGCCAGGCGTAGTGGTGCATGTCTATAATCCTAGCAACTCAGGAGGCTGAGACAGGAGAATCATGAGTTCAAACCCAGCCTCAGCAAAAGCGAGACAATAAACAACTCAGTGAGACCCTAAATAAATAAAATCACAAAATAGGGCTGTGGATGTGGCTTAGTGGTCAAGTGCCCCTGAATTCAATCCGCGGTACCCTCCCAAAAAAATAAAATATGAGGTGGGTACAGTGGCCCATGCCTGTAATCCCAGTGACTGGGGAGGTTGAGACAGGAGGATTGTAAATTCAAAGCCAACCACAGCAACTTAGTGAGGCCCTAAGCATCTTAGCAATTGTATTTTGAGACTTTGTCTTTGAGACTTTGAGACTTTGTCTCAAAATAAAAATTTAAAAAGGGCTGGGGTTGTAGCTCGGTGGTTAAGTGCCGCTAGATTCAATGCCTGGTACCAAAAATAAATAAATAAAAAAATCAAGTGTGGCTAAAATCTTTCTTCTGCTGGAGATTGAACCTCGGGCCTCATGCATGCTAGGTAAGCACTCTACCACTGAGCATATCCCAGCCCACCTGAAATCTTTTCAACAAAGGAAACTCCAGAGCCAAATGACTTCACAGAGGAATCTGACCAAATTCTTAAGAAATAATCCCAATTCTATACAAGCTTTTCCAAACAATTAAAGAAACAAGAATATTTCTCAACTTATTGAGGCCAGTATTATTCTGACATGAAATCCAGATGAAGACAGTCCAAGGAATGTAACTACAAATCAATATCCCTACTGAACTTTGAAAAAAATCATTAATTCAATTTTAGCAAATTAAATTTAACAGTACATGAAGAGGCTATCACATAATGCCCAAGTGGGATTTACCCCCAGCAAAAGAGGGTTGGTTTCACATTCAATTAATATAATCTATGCAATAACAAACTAGAAAAAGAAAAACCACTGAAAAATGCTTTTTTCTTTTGCAAGAACCAATATCCATTTTGGATAATTACTCTCAGCAAACTAGGAGTAGAAGGGAACTTCTTCAACCTGATAAAGGGCATTTATTTTAAAAATTTACAGCCAACAGCACACAAATGGTGCAAGACTGAACACTTTTCTCTTTAAGTCAGGAGTGTGGTCAGGCGTCTGCTCGGCCATGGCTGCTAAACAGCACGCAGGTCCTGGCGAGGACTGATAGGCAGAGAAAAGAACAGAAACACATAAAAGGCCTCCAGGTCAGAAGACATAAATAAAACTGTCTTAATTTGTAGGTAACATGACAATTTAAACAGAAAGTCCCAGGGAAAAAGATAATAACTCACATAAAAAGTTAATATGTGAGTTTGGTGAGGTTTCAGGGAGCAGGAACGACTTCTAGAATGTATGGTACCTGCCCATGCTAGTGACCACAGGAAATAAAAACATTAATAAACAGCACTTGGAAAGAACGTGAGCATAAACCTGGTGAAAAATGTCAGTGACTTTTACTCCGAAAACTATAAAACACTGTTGAGAGATAAAAGATGAAACAAAAATGAAACAGGCTCGGGTGTGCGGGTGGGAAAGCTCAGGGTTAAGATGTCAGTTCTTCCCTGAGCTCCTCTGTTGACTCAGTGCAATACCTTAGTTGGCTTTCTTCTTTTTATTTATTTAAAATATTTTTTTGTTGTTGATGTACCTTTATTTTTTATTTATTTATATGTGGTGCTGAGGATCGAACTCAGTGCCTCACACATGTCAGGCTAGTGCTCTACCACTGAGTCACAACCCCAGCCTTCTTCTTTTTAATTGGAAAGTTGAGTACACAAATGTTGACAGCAGCATTATTCACAATAACCCAAAGGTAGAAATAACCCACCTGTCCATCAACAGATGAATGGATAAACAAAATATGTCCCCCATGCGTACACACACGCTATTTAGCCTTAAAAAAAGAGGAAATTCTGGCATATGCTATAACATAGATGAAACTCAAAGACATTATTCAATGTGAAATGAGCCAGTCATAAAGACACAAATATTTATGATTCCACTCACATGAGGCACCTACAGTACTCAAATTCAGAGAGAGAAAACAGAAGGGTGATTGCCAGGAGCTAGGAGGTAGGGATGACAGGATGTGTTATTTCATCAGTACAGAGTTCCAGTTTGGGATGAAGAGCAAAGTTGTAGACACAGATGATGGTGATGCCTGTCTATCAGTGAGAATGAACTCGACGCTATGAACAATCTCTCTAAATGCCAATGTTATTTCTATTTTACTACAATAAAAAAATTTTGAAAAAGTGATTATAAAATTCACAGAAATGCAAGGGTATACAGTAGCAGGGAAGAAACTTTAATAAAGATGTCAGAGGATAAAGCTATAGTAATCAAGAGAATGTGGTATTGATGTAAAGACAGATGCAAAATAAGTGGAACAGAATATAAAGCACACAATGTGGTCAGCTGATTTCCAACAATAAAAAACAGCAATTCAGTGGGGAAAGGAGTCTTTTTAACAAATGTATTAACTTGGCTAATGTACATATGCCAAAAAAGAACTTTGATCCATACCTTGCATTATACAAAAGAATTAACTCAAAATGGATCAAAGGCACTTCCGAATTCATTTTATGAGATCAGTATTGTTCTGATATCAAAAGCAGACAAAGACGCTACAAGAAAACCATAGACTAGTATCCCTTATAAATTAAAAAGTCCTAAATAAAACATTAGCAAACTGCATCTTGTAATACATAAAAAGGAATTATACACCATGACCAAGTGGGATTTATCCCAGGAATGTAGAGTTGGATTGACATATGAAAATAAATCAATGCAATACACTATGTTAACAAAATAAAGGATGAAACCCACCTCAATAGATGCAGAAAAAGCTTTTGACCCAATTCAATGCCTGCTCATGATAAAAATTCTAAACAAACTAGGAATAAAAGGAAGCTTTCTTGACATGATAAAAATAATTTATAACAATGTAGCACTGCTTAATCATGAAAAACCAAAGGCATTTCACCTACAATCAGGAAGAAAACAACAACTCTTGCTTTTGCCACTTCTATTCAAGACTGCATTGGGGGGTTCTGGCCAGAAAAATTGGGCAGTTTTTTTTTTTTTTTTTAAAGGTATCCAGTTTGGAAAGGAGAGTACAACTTTCACTATTCCCAGATGATGTGACCATACTACAGAAACCCCAATAAATCCTCAGAAACCATCAGACACAGTAAGAAAGTTCAACAAGGCTGTAGAATGCAAGGTCAATATATAAAAATCCATTATTTTTATTTAATAAAGAAAGCCCTTAAATTTATAATAGAATTTTAAAAATAAAATACTTGGTTTAGGCAAAGATGTGTAAAACTTGTACAATGAAATGTATAAAACTTGTGCAAAGATGTATAAAACTTGTATCTAGCTGAGATCATAAGAAAGAATAATTTAACTAAATACCCATTTCTAAGAGAAGGTACTTTGTATAATAAAAAAATACCAAATTTAGTGAATATTACAAACTTTAAATCTAGTCTGAGTTCCTTTTGTAGCTGGATGATGTTAAATTTTTAACTCCCATAGCTTCATTTAAGAGTTTATAAATTATATTAGTATGAAGTTCAGGAAGGAATGTGTGTGTAAGAAGTGTCAGGTAAGTAGCATTTCTGAAATAATTAATACTTACACTTGGCTTTCTTATCTTAAAATCATGTCCCCTGAGACTTGATAGTTACATATAGAGAACAGTTTTCTTCTCTCTACACATAAATACCACCAATAAAACTGCTTTTTAAAGGCCCTGAACTAATACTTAAGTGGCATATATTCTATATCACTCCACAGTTTCAAATAAATCATAACAGAGTAGTTGAACTATGTATGTAATATGGATGTGAAGATCATATACTTAGCCTAATGTTCATGCCATTTATATATCTTTATTGTCTTTCCCATGTTCTAGAGAACAAGATTTTCATTCTTTTTAAACTGTGTACCTAATATGTATACAATAAAATATCTGTATAATAAAAAGAACTATAAAACATCCCTGAAATAAATTAAAGAGGATTTAAATAAAGGGAAAGAAATCCTGGATTGAAAGATTCAGTATTAAAATGGTAATATTATGCAAAGCAAGGTAAAGACTCAATGTAATCCCTACAAAAATCTTGACTGTGTGTGTGTGTGTGTGTGTGTGTGTTTTCCTTCAGAAATGGACAAACTGATCCTAAAATTTGTATGGAAATGCAAGGGACCTAGAATAGCCAAGACAATCTTAAAAAAGAACGGAGTTGGAGACTTGCACTTCCTAGTTTCTAAACTTACTATAAAAGAAGCAGTGTGATACTGGCATATGGATGTATATATTTGTCTCTATATATTATAGAGATGCAGATACATGTATATATACACACACAGAAATACTTACATATATACATCTATCTATCGTTCTATCTAAATCAACAGACTAAAATTGAGAATCCAGACATAGATCCTCACATCTATAGTCAACTGATTTTGGAGAAGGTTCCAAGATTTGATGTGGAAATAAGTCTTCCAACAAATGGTCCTGGGACACACAAACATCCTCATGCAAAAAAAAAGTGAAGTCGGGCTTCTTTTTCATACCACATGCAAAAATTAACTTTAAATTCATCACATACCTGAATGTAAGAGCTAAAACTATATACACTACAGTGTTGGAATAAAATGTAGATCTTTATGACCTTGATTAAGCAATGGTATTTTCTATGTGACACCAAAAGCACATGACAAATAAAAAATAAATAAGTTGGACATCATCAAAACAAAAACTTTTGTGCTTCAAAAGATACCACACAGGAAGTAAAAAGAACTTATAGAATGGCTGAAAATATTTGCATATCATGTCTCTGATAAGGGACTTGTATCTAGACTATTTAAAGAAGATTTAAAACCCAACAATAAGACAAATGGCCCAATTAAAATATGGGCAGAGGGGCTGGGGATCTAGCTCAGTTGGTAGAGTGCTTGCCTTGCATGCACAAGGCCCGAGTTCAATCCCCAGCCCCACAAAAATTAAAAATTAAAAATAAAAGAGGGGGCTGGGGATGTGGTTCAAGCGGTAGCGCGCTCGCCTGGCATGCGTGCGGCCCGGGTTCGATCCTCAGCACCACATACAAACAAAAGATGTTGTGTCTGCCGAAAACTAAAAAATATTTTAAAAAATTAAAAAAAAATAAAAGAGAGGGAGGTGGAAGAAACTGGGTACAGTGGTGTGTAAACTTAGCAACATTGAAAATAAAACAGAGGATTACTTGGGCCCAAGAGTTTGAGGCCAGCCTGGGCAACACAGTAAGCCTCCATCTCAAAGAAAGGTGAGTGTGTGGGGGGGTAAGAAAATCTGAATAGATGTTTCTCCAAAAACAATCATCAACAACAAAAAAGCAGATGAAAATGGATAATAAGCACATGAAAACATGCTCATAATCATTATTCACTATGGAAATGCAAATCAAAACCACAGTGTGATACCTCTTTATGCCACTAGGGGGTCTGTGATTAAAAAAGATGGACAATGACCAGTGTTGGAGTGTGTGCAGAAATTGGAATTTCCATCCCCTGCTGGTGAGAACCTACTGACTAGGCAAATTTAGAAATAAGAAAAAGATTAGAATATACATTTCATTAAATAAAAGATATGAGTGGCAAATAGAAAAAGAAACAACTGGACATAAGAACAAGCAATCCCACTCACAGACCGATAACTGAAAACATCTGTCCACATAAAAACATGTGCGCAAAATGTTGAAGCCATGTTGCTCCTCGTAGCCAGAAGTAGACAACACCCGGATGCTTTCAACTGATGAGCAAAATGGGGTAGACCCATGGCTTGGTTATTATTCAGTCATGGAAAGGAAGCAAGCAGTTATGGCACATCTATACACAACAGAATATTATACAGCTATAACAGAAAACTTTTCCTATGTATTAATCAAGAATAATGTCCAGGTATACAGTGAAAAAGGCAAAGGGCAAAACGCCACAACCCAAATGGATCTTGCAAACATGCCTGTGAGGGAAGCCAGACACTAAGGTCAATGTGAAAAGTGCAGAGCAGGCCGATCCACAAAGACCAAGAGAAAACTAGCAGTTGCCAGGATCTGAAGTGAGAAAAGAATGGAAAGTGACTGCTAATGGCTGTGGGGTTTCTTCTTGGGGTGGTGAGTGTGTCCCAAAATTAATGGTAATGAGAACACAACTTGCAACATACTTAAACCCACTCAGTGGTACAGATCAAATAAAATAATTTTATAGCATGTGAAATACATTTTAATGAAGCTGTATTAAAAATGGATCAGGGCTAAGGGTGTCGTTTGGTGGCAGATGGCATGCTTATTAGTATGTGCAAGGCCCTGGGTGCCACTGACAGCAAAACAAGACACAAACAAAATCAAAAAACAAAAAAATCCCCCAAAAAAACATTAATTTAAGTGCAGAACCTAAAGTCATACAATTATATAGAAAAGAAAAATGAGCAATCTTTTTTGAGCCTGGGTTAGATAACAGTTTCTTAACACCAAAAGCACATTTCTTAACATCAAAAGACCAAATCTATAAATAAGTTGGACCTCATCAAAATAAGCAATTTCTGTTTTTCAAAAGACAATGTTGAGGGGCTGGTAAAGCACTTGCCTAGCATGTGAGAAGCCCTAGGTTTGATCCTTAGCACCACATAAAAATAAATAAATAAAAATAAAGGTATTATGTCCATCTACAACTAAAAGAAAAAAATTTTTTTAAAAACACAATGTTGAGTAAACCAAGTCACAGACCAGAACATGTGTATAACACATATTTGATAAAGGACATGTATCTTAAATATATAAAGGACCCTCAAAATGTATTGACTATGCAATTTACAAATAAGCAAAAGATTAGAATATACACTTCATTAAATAAAAGAGATGAGTGGCAAATAGCACCTAAGAAAAGCACTCCCCAGGAAACGATGAAAACACAATGAGATACTACTCATTATTAGAATGCTCAAACTAAAAAGACTGGCCACGGCATGCATTGACGAGAATGTGGGCAGCATGAACTCACTGCTGATGGACATGTGAAATAGTCATCCACTTTAGAAAAAACAGTTTGGCAGTTACTTAAAATGTTAAACAGACTCCTACTGTGTGACCCAGTAATTCTACTCCTGGAAATTCACCTATAAGACATGAAATAGCATATCCCTCAAAAGAATTGTCCATCCATGTTTCTAGTGGCTTTATTTCTAATATTCCCAAACTATAAACAAGCTGAATCCCCACCCATGAGTGGATGGTTAAACAGACAGAAACAACAAAATCTACTCAGGAACAAAAGAAATGAAGCATGCCACAGCAGGGATGGCTTTCCAAATAATTATGTTGAGAGAAGAAAGTAAACAAACAAACAAACAGAGTACTGTTACACGAGTCCATGCATATTATGGTCTAGAAAATTCAAACAAATTTATAGTATCATATTAATTTAGAGCACATCAAGAGTTGCTTGGGGGTGAGAGAATGTGGAGGGGTGGAATAGAAGGCTTACAGAGAGACACAAGAAAATATTTAGGGAGAAAGATGGGTTTATCTTGATTGTGGGTGATTGGTCAATGGTTTCACAAGTGTACACAGATCAAAACAATGTAAACATGCAGAGTCTAATATATGGTAATTAATAAATTAAAAAATAAAAATGGCCTGTTATGTACTGATATTTGAAATAGATATCAGTACAATAATTAGACCAAGAGAAAAATGCTACCAAATTTGGTATTAGTGTACTTGACATTATATGTAATAGAAAAAGTTGATAATCTAAATTATCAAGAGACCAATGAAGTTATGGCACATCTATACACAACAGAATATTATACAGCTATAACAGAAAACTTTTCCTATGTATTAATCAAGAATAATGTCCAGGTATACAGTGAAAAAGGCAAAGGGCAAAACAGTATACTTAATAATATATTTTTTATATAAAAAGGGCAATAAAAGTGAGTGTGGATGCTTGAAAATGTATAAAAACAACTTTGGAAAAACATATACGAACCTAATAATAGCAGTCAGCTGGGGAAGAGCTGTGCAAACAGCTGTTCAAAGGAGTCTTCTTCATCTGTACACAAATAAGTACATATGTGATTTCTGAACCATGCGAGGGTATTACATATTCATAAAATAAAGATACAAACAACCCTAAAATATTTTAAAAATCAGGATAATTACACATAAACTTAAGAAAAACTGAAAGTAAAATGTCTTTATGTTGTGGAATTAATTTTAATTGTCTTCTTTTTGATTCCTATAATTTCCAAATTGCCTGAAACTAATGCATGCTACTTCTGAAGTTGTAGAGCAAAAATCAACGTTTCAGTAAAGAAAGAAGAAAAGGAAAGACAAGTCAGAATAAAGGGATCGGAAATCATTTGGTTAAAAAAAAGTTTATCCTATGCATGGGTGAATAAATTGGGTGTGAAAAAGTAATTTAAAAAATGAAACAAAGTATATAGAGACTAAGAGTTGTTTCCTTCAGAAACAACAAAAAGATTAGAATTTTTAAAAAATTTCATATTCTCATCAAGTAGATTCTGCATTTATTTAACTTGACCAAGTTGTCACAGAAAAATTACAGCAAAGGAGGACTGAAGGGAGGTCAGAAATGTTGTTTGGAATTAACAACCACAAGGGAGGAAGTAAATGACAGATTATACACAAGCAGTTATTGGAATTAGCAAGTCAAACTGATTTTTCCCCACAGAAAAAGATTAAAAATAACTTTCTAAAAAAGTTTGTGGAAAAACATGTATGGAAGACAAATCCCTTAGTTACATTATATCCTACAGACAGAACTCCTAAAAGAATGAAAGAAAAAAAAAGTGATGGAGGAAGAGGAAGATGTGGAGGAGGAAAAAGAGAAATAAGGAAATGGAAGAAAATGTTCTTGATCTAAAGAAAGAGGTTATTGATATACTGACCAAAGAGCCAGAAATCAGAAATCTAGAAAGATCTTGAAAAGATGAACAGCCCAGATCTGTAGTGTCTTGGGGGAAATCTTTAATATTTAATCAGGTCCAGTTTTTGCTCAATCTGACTTGGCAAGCACAGCTGACATTTTGACACACTATTGATGACAGAGCAGGACTAAGGAATTCCAGTGAAGTGCGATGAACTGAATATTCATATGTACCTCTGTCCATCCCCAAAGTGTACCACGGTGGTAAAACAGGCACAAATTAGAACAAAAGAGCAGGAAAGGAAATCGCCAACACGTTTTTGAATGGTGAAATTCATGTGGACAAACGGGTAACTGACCTAGCAGACCAGAAAGCAGAAGTGTAAATCAAAAGCCCAAAGCCAGACGCTTCATGACATAGAAGCCCAGAAAAAATCAGAATATCAGATAAGGGATAACTCCGAGAGCAGGAATGCACGTGGGGCCACGAGGTGAATACTGAGCAACTCAGCCTGGCAGGAGACAAGTCCTTTTGGAGCAGCGCTTTTCAATCTTGGATGCATACCGGAATCTACTGGGAGATTAAAAGTCCAGTGTTCAGGCCACATCCCAGATGTGTCAAATCAGAAACCCCCAGCCTTCAGTATTTTTTGAAGTTCCCCAGATAATCTCATATGCATTTCTCTTGAGCACCACTGACAGGTCGACTCTGGACCTGACATCAGGCTCGGCCTGAGCAGGGGTGCTGTGCTGAAGGCAGGGTTGAGTCCAAGTCTGTATATTCTGAATGAAGCGTACATTTCTGGTAGCTAGGTTTGTGACAGAGTTGCACCTTGTCCTCCCCCTTCTGAAGAGTGGAGGGTTCCTCCCTGGGAAATAATGAGCAAGAAAAATGTCTAGAGGAGGCTGGGGTTGTGCTCAGTGTAGAGCACTTGCTAGCATGTGTTTGATTCTCAGTACAGCATATAAATAAATAAAAATAAAGCTCCATGAACAAAAAATATGTATATACATATTTTTTAGAAAAAGAAAAACACCTCGAGATCCCCAATGAAATGATCCAACCAGATCACCTTACTGAATGTACTTCATAAATCTCACAAATTTCTAATTCAAGGAGCTATCTTCCTAAGTCATAATATATCCATGAGAAAAGAACAATAAGCATCAAGGAAAAAAAAAGAACTCTGAGAAAATTATAAATATTTCAGGAGACATAAAAATATTGGAAAATGCTGAGGAAATTTCACAACAAAAATATTCATGAAAAATAGGAAATCTAACATCCAAATGAGTTCCCAAAAATACAGAAAAAAAATCAGAAAATTTTATCCCATAAGTAATAAAAGAATGTGTCCTACAGCGAAAGATACAATTTTCCAGTTTGAAAGCGGTCATATGGCATTTGAACAGAAACTTCTCAAAGAAGAAACACAAGTGTCCAACAAGTATATGAAAAAATATTAAACATCTCTAACAATGAGGGAAATGTAAATCGAAACTAAGATTTCATCTCCTTCTAGTCAGAAAAGCAAGGACCAAGAATACAAACAAACAATAAATGCTGGCGAGGCTGTGGGAAGAGATACGCTTGTTGGTGGGACTGCAGACTAGTTCAACCATTCTGGAAAGCACTATGGAGACTCCTCACAAAAACAGGGATGGAACCATCACATGACCCAGCTATCCCACTCCTTTGGATTTTCCCCAAAGATCTAAAATCAGCATACTACTGCGATATAGCCACCTCAATGTTTATAGAAGCACAATTCACAATAGCTAAATTATGGAATCAATCTAGATGCCCATCAACTGATGAAAGGATTAATAAAGTATGAGATAAATAAATAAAGATAATAAAGTATGAGAGTTCTACTAAGCCATCAAAAAGAATGAAATTATGGCATTTGCCAGCAAATAGATGGAAATGGAAGAATTGGATAATATAATGAACCTATCAAATGTAAATTAATAGATGAGGGGATACATATATAGCTCAGTTGGTAGAGTGTTTGGTTCCCACGCACAAGGCCTTAGGTTCAATTCCCAGCACCACACACACTCAAAAAAAAAAAAAAAAAATTAATAGAGGAGGGCTGGGTTGTGGCTCAGTGGTAGAGCACTTGCCTTGCATGTGTGAGGCACTGGGTTCGATCCCCAGCACCACACAACAAAATAAAGGTATTCATAAAAATAAAGGTCCATCAATGACATGTATGTGTGTATAAATTATTAGACGAGTGAAAGGAAGTCTAATAGAGGAACAAGAATTGGAGAGGGGAGAGAGGACGTGGTGGGGGAAGAGGGGATCATGAACTGAAATAGAATTCCATGCATGTATGAATTTGCCGGGATAACCCAACTACTATGTCTAAAGAACTCAAGAAAATTGACTTCCTATGAACTCTTCCTCAGGAATTTACAAGAGCATGTGTCAGAAAAAATAAAAACAAAAACTATGTGTCCTCCACCACTGAGTGAGGAAGCAATCAAAAAAGACAGAATGGAAGGCACAGGCCCACTGCAGAAGGCACGGTTAACTCCCGGGAGCTGGCAGCACTGAGCTCTGTGGCAGGCCTAGCAGGCAACCAGTGGTTTTTTTTGGATAGGAAGAAGAAAGATTCTAGGAGGAATATGCCAAGAAAAAAGATAAAACTGATGAAATATTTCATTAATTTGAATATACTAAGAGGAGGTTTATGCTTCTGATAACCTAGAAAAATGAAACACTTAAAAAAGTTTTCATAATTTCAGAAAAGTTCCCAGAAAGGCGTTTTACTATTCCAAATGATTCAATTAATTCAATTATGAACTCTGTATATATATTCAGATTTATGCATATGTATACAATTTTTAAAAGCTTTGTTATTCTATATCTGTAATATATGTAATAATGTACTCCATTATGATTTACCCTAAATGACAAAACTTTTATCTGGAGGATGGAAGAGGGGAGATGTGTATGCGTGCCAAGGTGGTGGGAAGATGGAGAAAGATGTAATTTTGGACTTAGGGTTTAGTCTGAAAGCCTAAAGGCAATGAAATTGCTTTATTGACATTTTTGCTTTACTACTTGTGAGGGGTTAACTTTAACTTTTTTCAGATAAAATGGCCATTTGTATTTCTGTATAAAAATTGAAATAATTTTTAAATACTGGACTGGAGAAAAAGTTGCAATTTTGGAAAACAGCAGCTTCTTCTGCTCTCCAATGGCACAATCCATATCTCAGGGAAACTGTTTCTTGGTTCAAAAAAAAAAAAAAACAAAACAAACCTTAATGACTAATTTCAGCTTAAAAGTGGAAGAGCCTACAGTGTGGAAACAAAAGGAAGAAAAAGTGAGAGAACATGGCCATGTTCTGAGAAGATAGAAATATCGTAGTTTGTGAAGATTGAGACTTAGTGAGAGATGAGAAAAATCAGCACCAGGAATATATCTCAAGGAACCAAGAAGGAACAAACCAAGATAAACCAGGTTTCATACAATAATTGTTAAAACTGTTGGGGAAGATCCCTGTTTCCAGTTGACTGACTGAACAGTTTGGAAAAAATGACCTAAGCTATTAAAGGTGATCCCAGAAGACTGGGGAAATACAGGCTAACCCTTGGGTCATGTAATTATAAAAAATATTTAATCCAGCTGGGCACAGTGGCACATTCCTGTTATTACACCTACCACAGAGGCTGAGGCTGAGGCAGGTGGATCTCACTAAGGCTAGCTTGGGCAATTTACTGAGACCCTGTCTCAAAATAAAAATTAAAAAAGAGCTGGGGTGTAGTAGCTCAGAGGTAGCCTCTGGGTTCAATCCCCAGTACCACACCCATCCCCCACCAAATCCCTTCTAGAATCCTAAGAAACTTTTTTTCAAAGCTGCTTACAGGGTGGGGGTGGGGCGGGAATCTATCTTTTTCACATGCTCAAAGTTTTATATTTAGTCCAACTTCTGATGTTACATTCAATTCCACTAACTTGTCTATTCTAGCACCAATACCATAATGCTTTGAGAATTCTGTCTCCCTTCCCACCCAACAGCAGCCAGGTTAATAAGATCTGTGTGGCCTGCCCTCCTTCCTAGCCGGGATCAGCTGTAACCAATGTTCTGTTGATGGACTCTTCCTCCATCTCCATCAATACAGTAGCTTACTCTTCCTGATCCACTTGTGCAATTGTTACATTTAAAGTGACTTCTAAGTGAACATTCCCCCGGAACACGGGGTGTTCATGATGCCCACGATCTACTTAAGCTTCCCAAGAGTACATCTGCTTTCTAAGGCAGAGAGCTCTGTCAGTAGATGGGTGTCTGCATTTCTTCTTTCTTAAACATCGTTTAGATGTGGTAATATGGCAGAAGTCCCCCACATTTGTGGCTCTCTACCATCCCATTTTTCCCCTGGTTTTTAGCCTTACCCTATCTTTTAATTTTCGTATTTGTTTTTATTAGTTTCTAAGACATGGAAACACCTACCAGCTTTGGGCATCATTAAATTTGTGTTAAAATATATTTAGTCAATTATTACAATTTTATTAAGGTGTCAAATGTTTCTGCAAGAGAACACTTTATTTGGAATCCTAAATACATGTCCATGCTCTAATTGCCACTAAAGACTTTAAAATGGAAAACTGAATTGAAAGAGATTCATACTGCCCAAGCCAACTTCATGGCGATTCAAAGGCAGGCACATTGCCAAGAGAGGAGGAGCAAGCTCTGGGCTAGGCGGAGAACACTGTTCGCCTCCCATTAAGTTTTTAAAAAGTGCATAAAGGAATTAGCCTGTCACTTTAAAAAATTCTGTTGACATAATCATAAAAATAATTTCAAAGGCTAATAAAAAGGAGTTTTGATAAACTGTTTAGATTACTACAAAGAATTCTTTGAAATATTCCCTTTAACCCTTTCTTACTAGTATTTCAAATTGTTCTTCACAGATACCAGCTCCATGTTACTCTTTATCAAGGATTTAAGTGGCTTACTTAATTCTATACTTTCCTAACAGAAAATTTAAAATCTAAGAGCTGGTGAGGATGTAGAGAAAAGGGAACCCTTGCACACTGTTGGAGGGAATGTACATTATTAGTATGTCCATTATCGAAAACTGAATGGAGTTCCTCAAAAAATTAAAACTAGAGTTGCCACATGATCCAGCAATCCTACTACTTTATATATATGGAGTGCTATACGTATGCATACATAGATAAATCACTAAATAGCTTCCGATGCGATCAGAAGAACACTTGCACAAATCGGGAATAAATCGTCAAACATATGGCACTCCTATGTTCACTGAAGCATTGTTCACCGTTACCCCCCACCCCCAATGGAAATACCCAAAGTACCCATCAAATGATGAAGAAGGAAAATGTAGTAAAAATACACAGTGAAACAGCATTCAATCAGAGAGGGTAGAATCCTGTCACTTGTGACATGAATGAAACTTGAGATCTTTGCTAAATGAAATAGGCCAAAGATCATGTACTTCATGATCTTACACATATGTGGAATATAGGAAGTTGAGAGTTGGATGGTGGTTACCAGGAACCAGGGAGAACTGGTAGGTGGTGGGGTGGGGAGAGGTGGATTGATGGGTAGGAGGACACCAGTTAGTGGGGGAGCCAGAGGTTCTGGTATGCTGTTGCACAGTAGGGGGACTACAGGTAACAGTAATGTCCTGTGTTTCTTAAAGCTACAGAAAAGATTTCTGAAAATTTTCACCACAAAGAAATGATATATGATCAGTTAAAAAAATGATTTTAAAAATGTGAAAAACTGATGCCAAAGGGGTGTTTATGACCTACAAAGCAGTACACTCAAAACACACATATTTATATACTCACCTGAGGCTTTGTTATTGTTGTTGTTAAAAAACAAGTGCTGAAGCTAAAGCAAACTGGCAATAGTAAAAAGAAGGTCTTAGAGCACATTCCAGAGGTTTTCTTCTATAGAGTTGGGCAAAATAATAGCATTTGTTAAATGAACTAAACAGGTAAAAGGGGACAACACATACCTGGGAACACTTGCACAAATTGGGAAGAATAAATCATTACGTCGCTTTCCACCTGATACCACTGGCTTAAATATTCTGGAGGGGGTTCAGCTCCCTTCATCTGCTAACACTAGCAAGGCAACTATTTTAGGCACCTGATTTTAACAGTTTGGAATACTGAAACATGGTTTCCTGGTTACTGGGAGAATACTATTTCTCAAATCTACAGTAGCTCAAAAATGAATTTCTTCCCTTGGGGTGTAGGGGGAAGCTGACATATTGCAGTGAAGTATGCTTTTACTGGCCCCTAGGCATATTTCAACCACTATGTAGGGAAGAATTTGCCTGGTAAAATTACCTTAAAGTTAAAAAAATTATGTCATCTTATTATTTAAAACATTTATTGATTACTAGGTGCATAGAATGGTTTTTGGAACAAAAACCAGACACATACCTTTTGAGCTCACACTTGTTGCTGTGAAGGAGACACATACACAGTCCATTTAAAGAAATCTGATTGCTACTAGAGTATACTTTCCAAATTTCTCAGTCCTAAATGGCTTTCATGATTACAGTGCTTGTGTACAAATTTTAAGTCAATATGTTAAAATGCTGCACTAAATGCACACTCACAGTCAGAAAAGTTTATCTGTATGCCATTTAAAATCACGCATCAACAGCAGCAGACAGTGTGGTGTACCTGGCAGAGTCTGGAAATGCTTTTAATCAGAGCTAGGCAGCAGCTTGTTGCTCATATAAAGCCTTGTCTTCAACCACCAAAGCCCTCCAGGATCACTACCAGACCACAAGTGTTCTCCATTTTTTCTAAATGAAGATGAACATAATCCCCATTTACGTGTTTCTTAAGTGCAACTCCTATGTACATTTCTTAGATCCTTTTTGTTGTTCACAGTATTCTTCCTGAACCACAGCAATAAAGCAATAACCCACCACAGTCTTATCTAGTACTTACTGTTTGCTCTTATCAACTGGGTAGACGGGGCAGGCCACGGATGCTCACAGGTTTACCTGCATTCTCCTTTACAAGAGATTTAATACTAACTTATCAAAATTTCAAGACAAGTCTTCCGGTCATAAATCACACTTCCTTGTCTCCAAGTTGTAAACCCAAACCTTTTAAGAAATGAAGCTTCTATCTACTGTAGTCAAGATCCCCTAGATTTATTCAACCATATCGCCAACTGACCTGACCTATTTCCAGCCACCTATCTCCAGCACACCTTTGTATCTCCAACGTGCCAAATTAAATTTTAAACATCCAATTCAGCCTAAGGCTCAAAAGATGTTTTGAATAGGGAAAGGGAAGAGATACCATACTGTTTTCTTTAAATAATGCGAATATTCAACATTTGAAAAGTTTACTGAAAACTTTTATTGTAATCAAAAAGTGACATAACGGGGTTGTAATGAATTCAGCAAATCATTCTGCTGATATTTAGAACTTATATCAGCGTTTGCCAGGCAATTAAAAAAATTCAAATGTGAAAATTTCACAGTACAGTAAACTCCACCCCAACTAATTAATGGTGGTTAAAAATAATAGGCCCTAGCAAAACCTCTCATGTTACATGGTCACACACTCACAGTTCTGTACAAAAGTTCGTGTTATAAAGCTCTGATGTAAAAATCAAATAATCAAGCAGCAATATTTTAAGTGCAGCACAGGGTCTTCCATGTCATTATTTACAAGGCTTGAATCTCTTTACATTATAACAAAATTTAATACAGATGACTTAGTAATTAAGTCAGTTAAAAATAATCTGTCCTCCTACACAGTGACAGATTTCACTTTTTGGTCATCTTTCTCCTTCTCCTTTTCTTTGTCCTTGCTTTTCTTTGACTTCTTTTTCTTGTGTTTGTGTTTCTGGCTTTTTTCCAACTCTAATTCAGTGCCTGCATGTTTCTTATGCTTCTTATGCTTTTTATGTTTCTTGTGCTTTTTCTTTTCCTTCTTTTTCTTCTTCTTCTTGCTATCCTGACTTTCAGCTGAGCTGGCACTGCTACTGTGGCTTCGGGTCTGGCTTCCAGAAGGGCTGTGACTTCTACTTGGACTAATACTAGGGCTACTTTGACTCTGGCTCCTGCTTACACCCACCTGGGGGACTGCTGCTGTGTCCAGGCTCTCTTTTGCTTTCTCCATCATTTTATCTTTCAGCTCCTTAGAAATGTTTCCAGAAGAAATGTTTCCAGAAGTTTCTTCTTCTTTCACAGATACATTACTTTCACTGTCACTTTCATTATAGTCTGGTTCAAAAGCAGCTTCATCAGTCTCTCTAGTTAAGTCAGAGGACAGTCTGGAGGAATGACTTAACTGGGGTTTAGGCTTGATAGCATTCTTGTCAATCTGTCCAGTAACTGGTTCTTTTTCAATCTGTGGGTCTGGTGGGTTAAGTACATAAAGTAATTTACTATTATTTGACTCTTTATTGTTCCGTGCCTCTAACACATGCTTCTCGCGATCCTTACCAGGATTTTTATCTACAGATTTTGTCTCTTCACTTGGGCGCTTAGCATCATAGGGGGTTTTCTGATCATGAGGCTTTTTCTCTCTTGGTGGACTAGAATTACTTTTTTTGGAATCTCCTGTTCCTTTTTTAGGCAACTCTCTCTCCTCCCTTGGCTTATTTTTCTGCCCAGATGCAGAATCTTTACTCCGAGGAGGAGAGTCTTTTCTTCTTGTTAATTCATTTCTTTCATCTCTACGTTTGGAACTTGAGTACTCTCTGTTGTCATAGTCAGTTTTTTTGTCTCTGTTGGGAGTGAAGTCTTTATTTGAGGAACCACGAATGGAATCATGCTTTTCTGAAGCTCTAGTCTCTTTGGAAGATTGAGACAGATTTTTAAAATTTCCTTGTTCATTCAGACGGTCCAAATTACTATCTTTCTCTGGTTGAGTGCTGTTCTTCCTTTTTTCAGGGTTTTCTTTTTCTAACACTGAATGATCTCGATCTTTGGTTTTCCCCTTTTCACTAGATGAAGAGTTTTTTGAACTTTTGACTTCATGCTGTGTAATCTCATGGCTCACCTCTTTGGTGAGTTTCTGAATTTTCTCTGATGGCTCACTTTCTTTCTCTGTGTATTTGACTGTATTTGATGGCTTAGTACTAACATTCTTTATAACACTGGCAGGTTTTCCTACACTTGGTACAGGCTGTGTGGATTTAACATCTTCTTCTTCAGATTCAAAGTCATCTTTATCCCATTTGGACTGAGGAACCTGGATCATAATAATAACATCTTCAGCAGGAGTAGTATTGTCATTATTATATTCTTCCATGGTTTTAATGACAGTTCTCTTCGTATCTGTTTTCTCTTCAGATTTCCGCACAGGACTGCCTCCAGTTGAGCTCGTACTAAAAAGAAAAGAAACAATTTTAATTAAGGAAGGATGTTCTACCAATTATAAAACTGATAAATAACCTGAACTAATGATAAATGTCCTTTAAAACTTTAAAAAGCTAAATTATTTTGCTCGAATACACAAATGTTTAAAAACAAATGTGGTTCAACCACCCAAATCTTCTTGAAACCTTATCTTTAATAATACGCCGCCCCCCCCCCACCCCAGTTTAAATATAACGAAAGAGTAAGCCAGCCTAATTCCCATTTTAGGCACACGTTGTTACCAAACACACTTTTAAGCATGGATAAAATTCCAGGGTGATTTCCTGAGATGGACAGCTGCTCCCGCCTTCCCATAATACCTGGCATAATCCACAAGAGTTGAGCTGGATCCTTCAGTTCCAGTTACTTTTCGTTTGACCTTTCCTTTGCCCTTTTCCTGTTTAACTTTGCTAGATGTGGACTCCAACTTTTCGGAGGGCTCTTTTGTACTAGCTATATTTTCTGTGCTTCCAATTTTCTTCCCGGTTTCTCGGTTGAGCTTGATTTTTTTGGCTGGGGCAGCTGATGAAGACGTTTTGTCCTTTTCTGGGGTCCTATCCAATTTTTCAATATCAGGTTCCATTTTGCGCTTTGGTGATGGTTTCACTATTTCGGTTACTTCGAGTTTAGAGATTTTCACAGAAGAAGATTCAAAATCTTTCTCTGCTCCTTTTTCTTCAGTCTTTCTTTTCCTTTTCTCTCCCTTACTATCAGGTGGTTTGTTTTTCTCAGTAGGTTTCTTGGCCTTTTCTTCCTTATTGGTTAGTTTTTCTGACTTGACATCTTTGGAATAGTCCTTTTTCACCTTTTCCTCTTTGACTGGTTTTGTTTCCTGGTGTTCTTTAGTTGATTTTGAGTGAGCTTTTCTGGGGGTACCAATGATCTTTTCATCTTTCTGAGAGGAAGATGATGACTTAGTACTGTCAGTCTTTGGAGTCTCCTCTTTGGCTTTTTTAAGTGGAGGTTCAGACCGAGGAGATTTTTCACGCTCTCCATCTATTTTATCTTGGGGTCCTTTAGCAGGCTTTGTGACATTTTCTTTTTTGGACACAGCAGATCCATCATTTTTCCGTTTGGTCTTGTCACCTTTTGTTTTTGGTTTATCTTTTTCCCTCTTGTCTTTTTCAGACACTGATTTGAAAGTGATGGATTCTGCATCCATTGGTTCATCCCTAACAGGTGTAGCATCATCTCTACTTGGGAGAACAAACAATGAGTCTGTTTTATTTTCTTCAACACCTGAAGGTTCTCTTGATTTCCTAGAAGTCTCTAATAATTCTGGGTTCAGAAAACCTTCACTCTCTTCCCCCTTCCTTCTTTTTCGATGTTTCTTATGCTTATTTCCTTTGCCATCTCCTGGAGCATTTTCACCCTCCTTCTCTTTTGACTTTGCATTATCCTTTTGATTGTGAGTGTCTCTTGCTGAGAGCTTTTCTGGATAGTTGCCACCTATATTTCGACTTCTATGACTCTGTCCACCAACGTAATCTTCTCTGCGACCTCTTGTGAAGGGTGAATTCCTGATATTAAGTGGTAAAAATCTCTCTGGGGAAAAATTCTCTCTATTTGCTGAGGGTCTAGGCTGTGCTCCAGCAGCATAACCTTTGTAGTATTTTTCATACCACTCTCTGTATTTTCTCTCCCATTCTCGGTAACGTTCTTTTTCAAATGGGTCTCTAAAATCAACATTCCTCCCATAATATGCTTTTATGTCATAAGGTGGTGGAACTTCTCTGTATCTATTAAAATATTCACGTTCTGTTTCTCCTTGAGGTACATTGCGCTTATTGGGAGACTGTCCCCTAAATGCTTGAGGAGATCTTGATCTTGAGTGATAGCGTCTATATGGGGGTGACCTTGACCTAGACCGATGATAGCCATGAGATCTAGACCGTGAACGGTAATTGCGACTCTTGCCTCTGCCTCTTCTAGGATATGGAGGTGATCGTGAATAGGATCGAGAATGTGAGCGGCTGAATGAACGAGAGTAAGAGCGCGAACGTGTTGAGCCAGATCTTGATTTAGAATACGTATATGAACTTCTTGAATATGATGAACCACTATAGGGAGATTTAGACCTAAAAACAAAAACAAAACAATAATTGATAGTTGAGAAATATATTCAAAATAGAATACAGACTCTAATATTCTAGCATTCTCTTCTC
Organism: Marmota flaviventris; assembly: GCF_047511675.1. Classification (NCBI taxonomy): domain Eukaryota; kingdom Metazoa; phylum Chordata; class Mammalia; order Rodentia; family Sciuridae; genus Marmota; species Marmota flaviventris. The sequence goes on along the minus strand of NC_092516.1, from coordinate 17,354,543 downwards.
ACGGTTTCATCTTTGTTTTTGTTAATACCAAGTTTCACCTTAGGTGATTAAAGAGGCACAGTGACCTCTATTGGAATGGAATAAAATACACAAAGCAGAGCAATCATTTGTTATAAAACAAAAGTGAAGTCTTAACAACTAGAGTGGAGTGCATTAATGTACCGTGAGTATATGAGCTTATTAACATTAAACAAAATGCCAATCATATTTGAATTTCACTTCCTATCTAATTATTTAAAAGTAGGAGTCCATCTTTTGTCCTATACTAGCCAACAATCTAACTTTAAAGGAACCACATTTTAAGTGTGAGGCTAAGAAAAATCTTTAAAGCAAACTTGTATGGAATTTTTCTAATTCAGTTTTTCTATCAATACAGCACTTTGTGTTCTACTACTACTTTACAATCACACAGGTTAATGTTCCAGCAAGAAGCTGTAGCCTTATGATAAAAGGGTCCTCAGATATATTCTTTGGTTATTTCCCTAATTCTTTCCTTCCATAAACATTTCCCAATTATTTTACACTGCAAATAACTTCAAGGGACAAGGGCAATTTAATCCCCATAACTGCTAGTTCTACACAATAGAATTTACATTGAGACATTATTTCAGTGAACAGATATTGGGAAATAGGTTACATCTCCATTTCTATAGACCTAGACCGAATCAGAAAAAATTCATAAGTGCAATGTTGTTTATATCCATAGCTAATCCCTGGATATTCAAAGTCCCATTTGTAATTCTGTTGTGAAGGCTTGCAAAACACTAACCTGGAAAATGAGCGCCTACGCTCCTTTTGAATCTTTTTGTATTCCATCAATTCCTTAGCAAAATCATTTGTAAACTCATCTAGCTTGGACTTTTTCTTTTCCCTAGTAAAATAAAGTTAAAGAGTGAAAGTTAACAAAAACCATTTAAGAAAACTAACAAGACAAATGTAATTAGATCATGAATGAAATGAATGAAATTGCCATTAGTTTTCTACTTTAAAACTACAAATAACTAGGAATCCCTGAGAAAGTTGCTTGTATGGTTTGGTTTAAACTTTAGGTGAATTTTCTTGTACTAACTGGAAACACTGGAAAATGTTTCCAAAGACACCTATTTAATGTTATATAAGAAAATGGAAAAAAGTTTATATAATAATTTCAAATTAAAATACTTACTCTTCTTTTAGTCGGCGTTGTTCTCTATAGAACTCCTCCCTGGACAAAGGTGGTGCTTGTGTTGTTGGGATGGTATTTGAATGAGCTGTCTGAACTCCTGATGATACCCAAGGTGTAGATAAATTGGCAGGAGCTGGAGGAAACCCTGGAGGAGGGACACTATACCCAGCAGGTGGTGGCTGGCCAGGAGGAAATTGAGGAGAAAACTGTGGGGGAGGAACACCTGGAGGGAGAGGAAGTGTGTGGGGAGGAGGTGGATACAAAGGAGGTGGTGGAACAGGTACAAAGACTGGAGTTGCTGGTAATGATGGGCCTTGAGTTCTCTGTGATCTTTCGCTGTGATGCCGCCCACGGTTTATACTTCTGGAGAAATAAATTCCAAGATATTATTCCTTTAAATTCATCTGATAAGTAAAGATAAACTTATCTTTTCCTAGCCATAATCATTTTCAAATGTACAAACAACTGAATAGAATTAACTGTTCAAATACCATAGAAACAGTAATACCACTTATTTGTTATAACTCTATAAAAGCAGGTGCAATGGTTTTAGTCCCAGCTACCTGGGAGGCTGAGGTGGGAGGATCGCTTAGCCCAGAATATGAGAACAGCCTGGGCAACATAGCAAGACCCCATTTCCCCATCTCAAAAAAAAAAGCAACTCTAAACAAAATCATGATTTTTAAGGCTACTTAGGAATTTCAATGGAAAGTTTATGGGACATTGTTTATATGGAGATATATTTAAAATTACCTTTTGTGAAGTTTAGATTGGTTATTACTTCACTAATTATCACCTATTACTTCCTAATGTATCTTTTGAATAACTAATTAGCTATGACCCAGTTTTCGACATAATGTCTTCCAAGATCAAAAGTATAAATGAAAAACAAAAACAAAAACAAAACAAAACAAAAAAAACACTTTTTCTGCAACCTCTTTGAGGGAAGATGGGGGTCAAGGCCATATAAAGTAGAATAAATATCAGCTCTAACACTTATAATTAAGAACTGAAAAAAAATCCCATCAACAACTGAAAATCCCACCGTTTTCTCTCAAAGGATTAAGTACAAATAGTGCTAGCTAAAGTTTCTAAATTGTGCCTCATCAAAGAAACCGAGTGGGCTTTTGTAAAACTAAAAGTTCTTTACATTATGGCAACACAAGCAGAAGGGGTTTAGATTTTAAGCCTTTTGTCACAATCAGGAATTAGTAACTATTACCTTCTCTTAACTTGTGATCTAGTAAAAAAACAGTAACTTTCATAAGCGTAACAGTTCTCAGTGAAGCACTAGAAAATACCTTTAGCGTTTTTTTTTTTTTTTTTTTAGTTGTAGATGGACATCTTTATTTTTATTTATTTATTTTTATGTGGTGCTGAGGACTGAACCCAGTGCCTCACGATTTTGAGGCAAGTGCTCTACCACTGAACAACAACTCCAGCCCCCTTTTGATAAAATTTTGAAGACTCTTTTCTCCTGGGCAACTATGACCTAGGTGGAAGATCTATGGCTTACTTAGAAAAACACTACTTGTGAACTGTTCGGGACAAGAGCCCATAAAAAGTTCCTTACCCTATTTTTTTGGAAAAGAGAAGGGCAGGTGAGTTTAAAAGACAAACAATGTAATTCATTACACTTGAAAGCTGAGTAAGTTAACTTTCATTACCAGCATTCTGTTGTGCTGACAGGGAAAAGTAATCACTGGGAAGGAGAATAAAGGATATACCCTTAAAAGCCATCATTTAAAATACTAAATGTAAATCTGTGCTTTTCTAGGTTTCTTAAGGACAACTACTGAAGATTTAAAAAAGAGAAGAGCATAAAACAAATGACCACCCCTCCCTTTCTCCTGCTGTTGCTGAGGCTTAATGTCTTATAAGATTACTATTATTCTAATATTTAGCATGCCTACCTGTAGCAGCTTCTCTCTCCTCTTCTAATTTGCTGTGGTGGGGAAACTAGATATCCAAGCTTATTGGAACTGTATGTAAAGGAAAGATAAAAAAAGGCTCGAGATTTTTCCATGAAGATAATATACAACCTTTTAGTGCATAGATTTTAAGGCATCTATTTTAACTATTCTAAAAAAGATTTTTCTTACTCCCTGATTTTTAAACTTGTTCCAGAGATCTGAGCAAATATTACATTTACTTAAAATTAACTTATTTTTCTGATTAATTAAAACAATATAGAATACATTATATATCTTAATATTCTACAAATTACTCTATAAACTTTTTATAGAAAAGGAAAAGAACCCTTATGCCTGCAACACACTATGCAGGCACTTCATGTTAAACTCTACAAACGAGGAAGTTGAGACTTGAGGAGTAAAACCACATGCTCATGATCAAGTAATTGGCAATAGAGGAACTAGGACTTAAACCTAGGCTTACCTGACTCTAAAATCCTATGTTCTTTCTACTGATAAACTCTGCTAGTTTCTCAAACAGAATATTTTCACTAAGAGAAATCTGGTTTATCTTTCAAACAAAGATCAAAGATCTAGAATTTAAGTCTCACAAAATGAAATTATAAAGATTAAATAAATGTGATTTTTAATGCCATAGAACAGTCCACAAACATCAAAGGTCTGTGCCTTTCAGGGCAGGGGAAAAAAAAATCACATTTTGTAGATTTTAATCTGTAGTAAGATTTTTTTTTTTAACACAGATGCTATTCAAAAAAAAAAAAAAAAAAAAAAAACGAATTTTTTGCTTGGTAGGCTTTAATCTTAATATGTATTTATTTACTTAAATTTTTATCAAGTTTAGAAACAAAAAAATAGACAAAGAACAGTTTGAATTTTTAGAGAAACAAGTGATTCCATATTTAAAATAGGTTTTCAAGTAATTTTTATCTACTCACTGAGTAGTGACCACCATTTGTAAGCCATGAAAGCAAAAAGAATTTGATTTTGTATTTTACTATTGTGGAAAAATTACAGGTGACCCTTGAATAACTTGGGTTTGAAATGCATAAGTCCATTTATATATGGATTTTTTTTGGGGGGGGAGGGGAAATTTGCGACAATTTGAAAAAAATTTGCAGACAACTTGCATTGCCCAAGAAGAAATTTTTAAAAGTGAGTCCTAAATGCATAATACTATATGTAAACAATGTCTCTTATATCATTTACCATAAAACATATACGAATCTTATAAGAAGTTTTTTAAAAAGTTATGTGTGGATTTTCAACTATGTGAAGATCAGGTCAGTGCCCCACAACTGCAAGTTGTTCAAGGATCACTATACATTCTTTTGGAAAATAATTCCTCATGTAAGCTTGAATTTGTGACACCTGACATAAAACCTATTTGAATCTTCCATATAAAAGGGTAGTTTACAATAAAAAGTATGCAGCAACATAACGCTTAGTTGTAGTTTCCATTATTTAATTCAAGAGCCATTATCTTGTTTAATTTTTACATATACTTACTGTTCCCAGCCTGGACGGCCACCACCTGGACGAGCAGCATTTATTCTTACCGGACCTTGGAAACAAACAACAAACAAAAACAAACAAACAAACAAAAGAATCCAGTGAGTAAATATAAAATTGTATGTTAAGTAAAACTAAAATCATTTTTTAAAGGGGAAAAAAGTCCAAATTAAAATAATTTTACTCACCAGTTGTGGGGATCAACTGTCCGTGTAGTAGTGACTGTCCAAGCAAAGATGGGGTTCCAAGGACAGGCACCTGGTAACCCTTTAAAATAAAGAAAAAGTTTAAAAAGAAAGGATTGGCTAAAACAAAAAACCCTACTGTAAAGACTAAATTTAAAAGCCAGTAAAATTTACCTTTTCTTCCATAAGAGCAGTAATTGCAATTGAGGAGGTGCCCTTTGGGTGTTCTGATGCAAGGGCTGCAGCTGGCAATATTTTATTATCAGAATCCCTAGAAAACAAATATAATTCGTAATACATTAAAAGGTCTTCAGGGGGCTGGGGCTGGGGCTCAGTGGCAGAGCACTTGCCTGGCATGTGTGAGGCACCAGGTTCGATCCTTAGCACCACATATAAATAAATAAAAAATAAAGGCACATCAACAATCAAAAAATATTTTTAAAAAGTTTCAGATATGAAGGAATAAGAATAAAGATAACAAGTGTCACTGTTTATCTACCACCTGCCTTACAATGAATTAAGTCAAACATGAGGAAAAACTCTGAGGAAAGTGAGAATGAGGACTGAGCCTCTGGAGAGTTGTTCATACATTAAGTGAAGGCAAAAAAAGAGGAGCTTCCTTAAGACAAGATACGGTATGAAAGAAAGTGACTGCAAGAGGAAAACTGCCGCCAGGCACAGTGGCCCATGCCAGTAATCCCAGTGGCTTGGGAATGAGGCAGGAGGATGGAAAAGTTCAAAGCCAGCCTCAGCAACTTGGTAAGACCCTGTCTCAAAATTTTTTAAAAAAAAGGCTGAGTATGTGGCTTAGTGGTTAAGTGCCCCTGGCTTCAATCTCTAGTACAAAAAAAGAGGAGTCAAACTTATAAAGAACGTCAAAGTGTGGGCTATGAGGACAAAAAAGAACATGGTACTTAAATAGCAGGCTTTAGTTCTAGTTCTGCTACTAAACTGAAGGGGTATCCAGAACTCTCTGGGCTTTATTACCACTATTCAAGCAAAGAAAAGGCCAAAAAAGAAACCAGATCAGTGGAATTCCTTAAATATACATGTACGAGAGACTCCCTAAAGATTGCTTCAGTATATCTGAAATAGACCCCTGACACATTTTTAAAAAGCTGTTTTTCAGGGAAAAAAAAAAAAATCTTTTTAAAAACTGAGGATTAAATCCAGGGGTGCTGGATTTTTACCACTGAGCTACATCCCCAGCCCTTTTGGAGACAGGGTCTCACTAGGTTGCTAGGGCTGGCTCTGAACTTACAATCCTCCTGCCTTAGATTCCAAGGTAACTAGGATTACAGCACGTACCCCTTCACCCAACATTTTCCCTCTATTGCTGGTTGGTTTTTTTCTAAAAGAATGCTATGGAGCTATTAGACTACATGGTCACGGTCCTTTACATTTTTGAAATAGTAGGATTTAAATCAGTTTTCACTAATTTGCTATATAATTATGCTCCAAAATAATTATTATTCCTGACCTTTCTATTTCCATCAGTGCGCCTTAAGTCCTCTTTTCTACTACCTGCATGGTAAAAAGTTCCACTCAAATCTACTCTTTCTTAATATCATCATTATGACCATTATGAAGTGACTTCTTCTCTTACTTCTGAAGTACAGAACTGTTCTATGAGCCAACATTTAAAGGGGTTATTGGCAACTTGTGTGGTGGTATTTGACTATGGGATGCTTAATTATCATTTGCCAAATGAATCACCTTCATTTGCCTCTTGCTCCATAAGACTCAAGTCATTTCTTACAAGTCATCTAAACTTACTGAACACAGTGGACCTCTAGAATGATTAAAGCCATACAACAAAACACTACATCATTTATCTCATTCGTTTTCTAACAATGAGAAATCCATAAAACTTACCGGAAAGGTCCATCTGATTTTTCTGAATGGACTGATATGGATACTGTTGCAGTTATATCAGGTACAGGAGCTGGGGTAGAAGATGGATTTCCAGGCACAGGAGGGGCCAAGGAAGACGGATTAGCAGTTAATGAAGATATAGAGGGAGCTGGGTGAGTTGATGATGATGTCACTGGAATCATCAGAGGATCTTGCTGTCTTGATATTGGAGATCTCATCAAAGGTTGCAGGTTCCGCTGAATGAGGGGTCTTGGAGGTGGAATTGGAGGTGGTGGTGGAGGTAATTGCTTTCTTAATCTTTTGGTATAGCCAGTTTCATTTTTGAAATTATTAACAGCCTATCAATATCAAACATAAAAATATGAAAATATGTAATGTGGTATTCACTCAGGAAATAGTTAAATTATTAGAAACTTTTTAAAAAATCTCTTTTCATAAAAAATTTAACTTACCTGTCGTAAAAACTTATTGGCAATCAAAGCATCGGGAGAGACATCGTTTTGATGGCATGTTGGACATGTATGTTCATCTGACTCTAGGAGTGCTGTTCTTATACCTGTGTATAAGATTTTAAATATTAATAAAGGTATAGCAGGAACTTGGTGTTTAGAGAATGACTTACAAAAAAGAGGGCTTACATCTGCTCAGTTAATTACTGTTTTTCAAACACACAAAATCAATCACTTCTTAGATTAAGAAACAAGTAAAATCTCTCATTCTCACAGCACTCTTCTGCTATGTTTTTCTCTCACCTGACTTACTTTTAAAAAAGTCAGAGAGACATTTAAAGTAAAGCCTGAATAGGGATAAAGGGCATTATTTCCTAAATACTATTCTTTGTTTGGTAATTAGAATATTGTAGGAAAAAAAAGAAATGAGTCCCGAGGGATAAAAACTATACATGGTTCGTGGGAGCAGTGGGCACATGCCATAATCCTAGCAACTCAGGAGGCTGAGGCAGGAAAATCACAAGTTTGAGGCTTGCCTCTAAGCCACTTAGCGGGACCCTTTCTCAAAATAAAAAATAAAAAGGGCAGGGGATGTAGCTCAGTGGTAAAGCACCCCTGGGTTCAATCCCCAGTACCAAAAGAAATAATAAATAAATTAATTAAAAAACCCACTTTATATGGTTTAATTTTTGAAAATGCATCATAAAAATACAGAATTTTAAAAAACAAGTATTATTCAAGCAGGAAGAGACACCTACAACACAGCAGGTAGGAGCAACACTAAGCTGTAGATTCTCTATGCTTCAAAAAGTAGTTTACTGATTTATTCTCAAACCTATCCGAGTGACCTCTTCTTTTTCTCTTTCGAAGTACTGGGAATTGAAACCAGGACACACTACCTCTGAGCTAAATCCTTTTTAGTTTTAATTTTAAGACAGAGTCTCAAATTCATGATCTCCTGTCTCAGTCTCCAAATTTCAGTTAAGCGACTTCTTCTTGATCTTAGTCTTTAATGAAAAGGCTTGAAAATAGATTTGTATTCCAAAACTATTTCTAGAAATGGAAAAACCTACAGCAGGACTGATCAGTGAACTTTCCAGATAACACCATCTTCTCTGGTTAAGAAGGAATAAACTTAGGGTAAGTACAGAAAAAAGTAGGTGCTAATAAGTGATTGGGGGGCGGGGGACGACAAAAAAAAAAAAAAAAAAAAAACCCAATCACAATTGCAATTTTGGGTAATAAATTTACAGGAAGAAGGTCAAATTACACTTTTCAGAAAAAGAACAGAATATTATTCACAAATCTAGTAAAGGGATTTTGGTTCCATTTAAAAATACTTGCAGAATTACCTAAAGTTGAAAAGGTTTTATAGATTCTATACACCATGTAAAATGTACAACAAAAATTCTATAATTAAAGAAATCTCAGTATAGGAGGTGGCCAATTCTAATATTTAAAAGGGCAAAGAAAAAAAAACTTTCTATTAAATGCTTGTTGGTCAACCCTTGTTATCTACATTTCACTTATTAAAATACATGAAATGTAGATAACAAGGTTATCTACATTATCTTTCAAAGTATATACAAATACTCTAACACCTATGTCCTCAAGGGTTCAGCAGTTCTTACATTCATCACAATAACTATTTCCACAGCAGGGAATGACAACGGCATCAGTCATAATATCTTTGCAGATGAGACACAACAACTCATCTGGGATAGGATCATCTTCTTCTGAGGAAGAAGATGGTTCCTCTGGTAAGAACGGTGGTTTTTCTTTCTTCCCAATTGCATATGCTTCTCTGTAAAAGAAGGTTTTAGTGTCTTAACATTGTTTAAAAGGCAAAATTATTCATGTTACATGTTTTACTGTAATATAATGGGAACATATAATTCAGTACAATGCCAATTAGTTTAGACAAGTGTATCTTCCAAAATAAGAAAGCAGTTAATGCACATCCTCTTCCTAAACAAGAAACACTAAACTCTAATAAGCCCAACAAAATGAAATTAAAAAATGCTGTAAAAGCAGCTAAAAGGATTTTAGAATCCTTAACTCTAAAAACTAACCACCAAAGAGGTAAAGCAACACTTTCAGTGCCATAAAGTTCTATTTACGTAACAGAGAATTTGAGAATACTCAAATCACTAATTTTCCCTACCCCACCATTGTTTCTTGAAAAACAAGTAACAAAAACTTTCCATATTCCAACAGTCTCCAAAACCTGTGAAGGTATTAGAGTGAATGCTACAAGGTGTGAAATTAAAATTAGAACTGTCATTATACAAATCAGGGGAAATAGTTCAAGGAAAATATATCATCACCACACATTTAATTGTCAGAATGAAATTTCAGACCAATGATCTACCTATAATTATTATCTTAAGAGATTACAATCAATTAAGAAACATGATTTTAAATGATCAGAATATGTGTTACAAAAATATGAAGTAACACCTTGTCAGATATTCTGGATCCATTTTTTTTTTTTTGTAGAAATGCATTTTTACAGAAATGTTGGGTATAAAATACATTAAAAAAAAGAGAGAGGTAATCTCAGACTTGTCACTACCTGCTTCCACAACCCCATTCTCTCTGCAATTAAATTTGTAAAACATTGGAATTTCTAGAGAAATCTTTTCTATTTTCAATTAGGAACAGAGTGTGTTTATCTCAATGCTGAAAATGAAAGAATCTCAGCTGTATGGAGTAGGGTACCTTAGGTGTGTTATTTGTGTTGCAGTTGCTCCATAGACATCACCACGATTCCAGAAATAAGTATCAATTTGCTTATGCCCCATTGTTCCCAATTTGTGAAAGAGGAGTCTCCCACTGCCCAAAGAGAGAAAAGAAAAGACAAAAAAAAAAAAAAAAAAAGAGGAGAACAGAGGATAGAAAAAGAAACAGAAGAAGAATCTGAGTTGCTTATCAGTGGTGTTAGTGGAGAGGGTGAAAGTTTCATTTAAAATATTTGGGCTCCCATCTCTCCCCAGTAGTTGCTGTGTGTCTGACACAAATGGGCTTTTATATTTCCGCACTCAAAAAGCAATGAAATTAATTATTAAAGGTTCACAGGCGATGTTAACTTCTCTAACACAAACTTCTATTCTCTAAGAAATTTTACATATAGCAGTCTGCTCTTCATTGACTATAAAAATCGTCAATTTCAACCTATCACTGCTTGGAAGCATCTATGGAATGTGTCTGGATTATAAACAGCATAACAACAGACTGCTCTAAGATGAACCACAACAACACAGGATGGTGACTAAGAAAAAATAGATGGGGGTGAAGTTGAGAAAGTGAGCAGGGTTGAGAGAGTATAAGAATATAAAAAATACTATTTTAAAAAATTGTTTGTAGTTGTAGATGGACAGCATGTCTTTATTTTATTTGTTTATTTTATGTGGTGCTAAGGACAAAATCCAGTGCCTCACATGTGCCAGGTAAGCACTCTGCCACTGAGCTACAGCCCCAGGCCAACATTAATTCTTATTTGTGAACTATAACACTGTATTTATCTTGAAGCATGTTAAAAAACACTTACACGTCTTCTCAGTATCATTCTCTAGCATAACCATTCTCCTCATCACCACCTGCTCACTACACTACACTTCAACAATATTTATGGCATGAAACTTGAGAAAACTGTGTTGCTCCTGAGGTTTTTTTAATTTTCCTTTTGTCATTGAGAGAACATGGACACATATTCTATGAACTAATGTTTCTCAAAGTATGTCCTAAAGATCTTTCTCTTAATTTCCTAATCTTCTGGAAGGAAGACTTGTTACAAATACAGAATCAAGATCTTATTACATAACCTTAAATCCAAAACTGGGGGCTCAGGGCATAATACCTAGATCCACTGTCCAGAGGAACACTTAATATAATATATATTATGTGAGTTCACAACTACTGAAGGTAATCAAAAAGGTGATTAAAATAATTAAGAGAGATAAAATGGAACGTCATCTAGTTGAACCATATCACTAGATTTTCACATCTGTTCCTTTCATTAAAAACCGGTTCATAAAATAAAACCGAAAAATGCATTAAAGTAAGCATGAGGGTGCTTTATAAAGCTATTGCTGGTTTGAACTAATGGTTTATAAAATAAACCTACTTTAGAATCTTAAGACTACAAGGTGTATCCACGCTTATTAGTCAATATTTTGTTGATGCTTGGCAGTTAATACATTTGCCTCAGTATTCTGCAGAACTTTCTTATGATTATTTTTCAAAATAATTTCAGAATGCAAATAGCATATATAAGATAATGTGGGAATATGTATGTGAATGAGGAAGAAAGCAGGGAATGAAAGAAAAAGAAAAAATTAGAAGACTACAAGGGAAGTGGCACTCACTGATGACAAAAATCCCCCAATCATTTGAAATTTGCTTTAAATGGAGCAGACTGCAGTGTTTCAATCTTAAAACACAGAAACGCAACATGTGGAGACTAATGATCTTGGTATACAAAGTTCCCAAGGAATCCAAGTAGCTAATTTACAAGCCCAAGATTCAAACATTATGCCCTAGGACTGACTGTGCTCTCTTTCTCCACAGGTCATACCTAATGTGTATACTTACGCATCTATGGTTGGTATTGCATATTTTCCAGTGTTGGTAAGCATCGCGCCTTTCATGTTAGGATCTTTCACTTCCATCATAAAACTTCTGGGAATTCCAGTGCTTTTTTTAATCCTAGGACCAGATTCAAAGTTCTTATCCTATTTGGATGGAAAAGAGAAAGGAGAAAAAGCAGACATCCTTATTTAACAATTAGCTAACATTATGCAGTGCTTACTACTTCTTTTTATTTGAAATACTTCATACTTGTGCTCTTATTTAATCCTCACAATTGCCGTGTGAGGTAAGTACTGTTATCTCCATTTAGAAGAAAAAAAAATAGGTTTGGAGAGATCAAGGAACTTGCCTAAGCTCACTCACCTACTAAATGGCAGAACCCAGACTTGAAGACTGGCAAATCTGGCTCCAGAGGTTGTGCTCATTTGACATTTTATTAGAGAAAGCAATTTTACCAAGAAAATAAAGATGACTAAGCAATACTTCTAAGAAAAAGATGAATTATAATTTCTACTTTGGACTTACCCCATTGGTTGGGCAATTCTTAATATAATGGCCAGGTTTACCACAACGGAAACAGGTATAAGATGGAGGTGGTGGACCTAGAGGTTTCTTCATGTAACTGAAAGGAAAAAAAAAAATGATTACATGTACAAAAGGTCTTTTAGAAAATAATGTTTTTGACTGGGGGGAAAAATTCACCCCCAAAGTTCCAATTAGTATAAAGTATTTATGAACTTACTTGATTGGGTCGTATTCATGGCCAGATTGCGACATCATTGCTTTTATTTTATCTTCTTCAGAAGCATTGGCTTCAGCCAGATTGGCAGTCTGTTTAACAGGTAATTATTTGACACACACATTAGAAACACATTTAAGACCACACAGCCAAAGACAACACCACTCATCCTGTAAAGAGCAGTATCTAAACTAACCTTGCATAAAAACAGCTATTTACACATATAACCTGGAAGAGGCAATGGGAATTCCTTAAGTCATTCTACGATGTATGGGTGTCTGGGAGCTGAAGAAAGTCTTTCTGGAGACACTCAAACCTTAGACCCTGTTTGTACCTTACGTTAAGATTTACATACTACTGCTCTATGAGGTAAAGACTAAATTAGAAGAGAAACACTTGATGTTCTTAAATTAAAAATATTTCAAGTGTCACAACATTAAGGCTAATTCACACTTACAACTTGGAGGTAGGGAGGGGGTACATGGCTGAGCATATTATGCAGCAATTAAAAGCCAGAGGCTCTTTAGGTAGTGGTGTCAGTTTCAAATTAAGTATGAAGGATGTGCATTAAGCATTTATTATAATTTTTAATTCAACTCTCCAGATAAATTTTATGAACTTCACCTTTAAGGAATTATTATATAATAGTCTAGATATAAGCAGGGTCTAAGGGAGTGATTTCTAATAACTTCAATCTTCAAGCATCTAGCACTCATATATCAGCCACTCATGGATTTCTTTACATTCATCCACAAAACAAGCAACCAGTTTTAACATTTTATTGTAATTTTATATACAAAGAATGCTTAACATTAACAGAGCTTAGAACAACAGCAACATTTACAGAAAACTGGATTACAGATGTTTAACAACTAATTTGTTTGAACCCAAACATTATTTTACAAATAGAATTTAAAAGAAAGAAAGCAAGAAAGGAAAGAATCCCCCAAACCTCCCCAACTCCTCCCCACAAAGAAACAATGGTAGGAATAGACCCAAACTCAAATATGGTCCTTGTAGTACATAAGAATAAAAACAGGAAACTATTACCTGCTAAAGATGTCAACTATTCTAAGCCACTTTGCATTAGAAAATGATAAAATAGATGGTTTTAGAATCATTCATTTTAATGTTTAATTTTCCTAGGAGCTTAAAAAGCAATTATTTGTACTTGGACATTTGTGGGGGGGATATATCCTAGGGGAAAAAGATATAACCTATAACAAAGGGACAAGCACTAATGGAAAATTCATCTTTTCTTTAATCTTGGTTGCCAAATTTGGTTTCACATTTCTGACAGCAGGGAAAAAAGGATTTCTGGAAAACCGGACAACTTCCTTTTGGCCCTAAAAAGTCTACCTATTCCTTTTTAAGGCACAATTTGCAATCTAAATGTGTTGTTTAAAAAAAAAAAAATCCATCACTAGTGCTTTTCCAAACAAAAGATATACATTGTTGAGCAGAAAATGCAAGCAATCTTATCGCAAAACATGGCATATACAATGATTTCAGGAGGTAACAATTTGTCCCTCTGCCACACATACACAGTGGTATATTCCTACAAACATATTTATACACTTACACAACTCATGTAGTCTGCGTTCAAACAAATTAGGTTGTTTAAAACTTTTTCTAATGCAGACAGACTACAAGCCTATAGCATAAAAAAAAAAAAAAAAAACCAACTGTAACATTTATAATATTGACCTTCATGTATGACATTTAAAATATTGACCTTCACGGGTTTGATTCAAATATTCAAGAAATAGCCACGCAATCGTCCATGTAAAGGAAATCTTCTGTTTTGGCTGCTTAGAGAAAGTCCACATAATTTACAGCCAAATCCAGGGAATTCCTCCAGAACTTTGTTAGTTTCCAATGTATAATTAAACAATATATGTGTGGGGGGGGCATGATTTAGTGTAGCTTCGTGTGCTTCTTCTGTCTTGAAGATGAACAATACTCCAACATTACGCTGAGGCTCATATAGAACTCCCCTATCTTCTCAAAACAGCAACTACTCTTTACAGGATAGCAAAATGTACAGTGCTTTCGCAAAATACATCCTCCCCCCCAACCCATAAAAAAAATTGTTCCACATAAAAGAATACGATGATAGAAAAAAGACTTATATTTTCAAGAATATATATATATATACCTTTGTAAGCTGGGCCAGAGAAATAGATGCAGAAGAGTCATCAATCTGTTCACAAAAAATTAAACACACATTCAAGTTCCACACTGAAAACATCTGAAAGTGATCAGTCAGCCCCCAATGTCACTTAATGTTTAAATATTGGGCATTTTCTTAGTTTTCTAAAGAATGTTATCTTTTAAGCTTGAAAGTGTAGTTCAACCTATTTCACCTTTCTCTATACATTTCATACCCAGGAACAAAGGCTCACAGTTGAAGGAGACTCAACTACAATTTGAAAGTATATCACATAGGAAATCTGTTCAGAGTGGTGACTAAATACTAAATTAGAGTCCCGTGTCTCTCAATGGTCTCTAAATTTGATAATGCTCAAGACAATGTACACTGGAGAATAAGAAATCTTTCTAATCCTCCTCTATGCCATTATACAACATTGTAAAAACAAGCAGCTCTTTAATGGCTCAGATAATTGCTTTAATAAATAACAGCTCCCACATAATTGCTACTTTTTTTCTCCTCTTTGAGCATGCACTGTTCAGTCTGAATAAGTTTGTTTATTCTTCCACATAAAGAGTAACAATAGCTTCTTGCCAAAGAAACCACAGCTTTATCAGGGCAAAGATGATAAGGGGGAGAAAAAAGGAAAATTGAAGGTGCCCTGGAGAAAGGGTGAACAGCTGTCAAGTATGATGATGGATTCTAATATTTGGAGAAAAGAAAGTTAATTTAATCAAACAGGAAGCATATGAATATATATGAAGGATATGAGGGCTTTAAAAAATGTTATTTTAAAATGTAACCTTCAGACTTTTTTCATTTGATCTATGAAATGATTTTAATTAGTTAAAACCTGGAAGACATGGCTTCCCTATAGCTCCCTATTTAGCAAGTGGGTTGCTTATTCCAAGTTATAAGCTCCTCATGCATTATTGGTCGGAACTCTTGCCTAAAATGGAGAGAATGTAACAAGATGTTTGGATCAAAGGAAGTCTTCATTGGATATTTTTTCTAAGATTATTAAAATAAAAGCAGCATGACTCAAGACCTCAAAAAGAAATGTAACCAGTTTCAGTATGAAGTTCTTCGCCAAAGCCCACCACAGAAGGGACCAAATAAATGTAAATAAAAAATAATGTTGTCTAATTTTAAGATACATCTTACAAATATCTTAGGATTTTAAATTAGTTTGATGGGTATTATTACTGTGGTGTTTGTTCAGACAAAAGATTTTTTTGCTCCACACTGAAGGACTGTAAAGAGTTCTCATAATGCACAAATCCCACATTCCTAATGTGTATCAACCACATAATCCACGAGTAGGTTCTCTCTTCCTTGCTCAGCTTTGAAGTAGCATAATCTTTAAGAACTAATCTCAAGGATAAGCAGAACAATGAAATGAAATATATAACTTTCCTATTTTATCCAGAATTCAGACCCACTCATTCTATTTTAAAAAGATTACATTTTACATTAACCAGGAATTATTTGAATTTAACTACCAAGGACTGAAAAAAAATCGCTATCAACCCAATCAACTATACAATGTTTCTATCCAATGAAACAAATTAATAGCCTTTAAAAATAGTTCATTACTATCTATAATAGGAATGCTGAGAATTTCCTGAGAAAGCAATCCATTATATTCTTACCATTGAAACTGAAAAAATGTTTTAAAATATCTTCCCACTCTTAACACTTAAAATCTAACTTTTTTGTTTTTATGCTGGGTTTTCTTTTTTTTTTTTTTCCAGCTTTCTGCCACTATCATATATTTAATGAGTTGAAAGTGGTTTCACACATGCAACTGCACCTCAATCAAGTTTTTCCATCAAATAATTCCTACAGTCTGCAAAAAGTCAAATTTACCACAAATTTAGAAAGGCATCCAATTTTGTTTTCTATATAATAGCAAGGTGATAAGAAATGAGTGAAGAATATTAACAAAGAATGGTTTAAAAATGATTAGAAATTTATATGTACTAAAATGTCAACATAGTGACTTCTCTGTAACATTCTACCAAGATACTAATGTTTAAAAAAAAAAAAAAAAAAAAACCTACCACATTAAAAAAAAAAAAAAAAAGTCCTCACACAAAACTAATTGATGGGCATTGTAGTCATCATGAAAATTAACCCACCTCCCTGCATCTAACCAGGAGGTCTTACTTCTGGGAGCAAGGATCTGAAACTTTTTATGTGGTTATACTTGTCTGAAACTAAAGGATCCTAAATGTAATTCTTATATTTAGTTAGCAAGAACAACACCCAGCTTTGAAGGACTAACATGGAAGGATGACTGACTAAAACAAGGCTGGGGAGTATGGAAATGACTACCTCTGATTATGACTTGCCTTACATTACCAAAAAGAGTGCATACATTTACTAATGAGAATAAAAAATTTAGACCTGTACCTCTATTTACTTTTGTGAATGAATATAATCCACACAATTAAGTCTCCTAAGATGAGCACAGATTATGTTTGAATATACTCTTGCATCCTAAATGTCAGCATATGCACCCCAAGCAGGTAAAGAATGGGGATAACAAGTTGTCCATTTCAGATAATCCTAGCTAAAAACTAAAACCACTTTTAAAGTATTAAAAAAATAAATAAAAAGAAAAGCCTAAATAAGCTTAAAATAAACTGCTTCTTATAAATGTAATACAGACATGCCAGGGAACACACAAGGCTAAAAGAATGTTAACTTTATTTATGAACATGTGATTTTGTGCTTATACACATGCTAATAAACAAAAAGGAAATAATTGTTTTCAAGAAATAAAACTTCATCTGAATTAGCTTAAATACTATATAAAAATGTACTTTATACAAAACGTGTTACATTTACTACTACAGTCACCAGGAGAGTCAATCTAATTTGTGCTAGCATTTGGATACATAAAAATCATTTTAAACCAATCACCAGCAAAACAGAAACTTGGACAGTTTTTACAGCATTATGCTTTTAAAAAAAAGAAAAAAAGAAAAAGAAAAAGAAAAAAAAAAACCCATATATCCAAAATGAAGGAAAAAAAAAAAAAAAAAAAACAACCCAAAACTCTAAGACTTTTGATCTTTGAATAACTATATTTAGTTCCATCAGAACTAAAGGCCATATACTTTAGAGAACAAGTCCAGAGTTCAGATATTCTACGTTATGTTTAAGATCCAGTGATCCAAGGTTAGTGAAATGCCTCATACACAAAATCAGTAGTACTTTGAAAGTATAAAATGAAATAGCAAGCAAAACCCTTGAATTCTAAATGAAGATTTCAGACATCTTGCATTGTGTACAATATCAAGCCTGAGCAGTAAAATGTTTAGAGAACCATCAAGTTTACAGAACTCAATTAAGATAGACCTGTATTCTGAAACAGATGTTTCACTTCACAATTTAGGAATGCTGCTACCTTTTACTTAAGAGCTTAAAGTCAAAGAAGTGTCACACTTAAGGTTAATCTGGGATTATAAAAATTAAGACGTTACCCTGGTCAAGAGGAGTTACCTTTGATAACCTATAGCTTTAATAGCCTACAATTAATGCAGCATTTTAGAATCTCATGAAAGAGCAATATTTTCAATTGGACTTTTGAATAAGCTAGATAGAAGTGCAAGGCCTTGTATTAAATTTTGAAAACAATATACCCAACTGTATGAAATCATCAAAATCATTGAGACTTTTATGTACTTATGGGGAGAAGGGTGTAGTTTTTACGTTATAATGCACTGTAAAGAAAGAATAGGAGCTCAAAATTGCCAAATAAAGCAAGAATAAATAATAAAGCTGCATCAATGGTCTCTGGAAAGCTCTTTTCTATGACGTGCTTCAACTTAGAGAAAGCATCAAACTTTAATGTAAGCTTTGCATGTTGCTAATGCATTTTTGAAAGCCATCAATCAGCCAGGGGGTGGGGTGGGGAACTAACAAAAACTAAGTGATACAACGTGAAAATGGCAAAATATACAACTCCAAACATTTTTTTATTGCAAGAAACAAAAAGCACACAACAGCCTGTACATACATACAAAATACTAACTATAGACAGACAGATGTAGAACATGTTATCATGTTCATTAGTGTAAAACCTATACGATCTAAAAAGGATCATACATTACTGTACAACACAGTGTCATACAGGGAGAATTCTATCATATTTAATATGAAACAGTGTTATGGGCACAAATTTCCCATTTCTACAGAATAAGTGTGCAAATTATGCCACATATATCCATATTCGACTGAGCTGTCATCAAAATACATTTTATTTACAATATGTACTATGATCAGTTGAATATTAAGTACTAAAAATGATTTACTTCACTGCAACAATATAAAAAGGTAAAGCAATGTGTAGAAAAAGTGTGAGATTGTGTTTTTACATACTGCTTTTGTAGTTCCCATCACTGGTTCAGTTCGACTTCTAAAAAACAAAAAACAACAAAGACTAACATTAGTTTTTACAAATCTTAACTAACCTTAGTATTTTTGATTTTTTTGTGCTAATAAATATTAATTCATATCACCAATCACATGTTTTTAGTAACACAATTTTCCTTTCATACAAAAATTTTATATTTACCCCCTTTCAAAAGGGTTAAAAAAATTTCCACAGTGGGGAATTCTAGAATAGGTGTACCTTGCCATTTATAATAAATGTTTTCTGAAAGGTAGTATGGGGACTTTATTATGTTGAGAAACTCTGTGGTGCATTTTTTTTTAAATTTTTTTTTAGTTGTAGGACACAATACTTTTATTTTATTTATTTATGTGGTGTTGAGGATAGAACCCAGTGCCCCATGCACACAAGGCAAGAGCTCTACCACTGGGCCACAATCCCAGCCCCTGTGGTTCATTCTTAAGAGACTGAAAGATCATTCTATAGTTTTTTAAGAGTCACCTAATGAATTTCCACACATATTTTCTCAAAGCAAGATTATTGCCATTAGCATTTGATTTGGATCCACGAGAAACTACCGTCCTCCAAAAACTAATTTTCAAATAGACAGGTTGACAGTTATTTTCATTTTTTAAAAGTTTCAAAACAATGGCCAATAATTGAATAAGAACCCAAACTCTCAGGAAGATACAACTTAGTCTGAGAGTATTTTAGTTAAAAAGAATGAGTTAAATGGTTATGTAGAATTGGACAATACGATTTTTAAAAGGACATACAAATAAATCTAAAAAGAAATTTCCTTAGCTCACACAGGAAATAAACAGGGGTTGAGTTTCTAAGTATAACTTTTAAATGCTCAGCTTTAATTTTAAGTTTATGCATTATTTGGAAGTTCTGAGATTAAAAAAATGGGTGTGGGGGGCTCATTTTCTAGTATTTGCTCAACAAACACAGAGATATTTTCAGGCAAATTTATTATAAACAAAACCCTATGTGTTGATAATTAACATGCAATTTGTGTTAAGAGGCAACTTGTTTTGCCATTTACTTCAAATTATTCTTTTCTCAATCAAAAAAAAAAGAAAGAAAGAGAAAAGAAATCCAGAGAAAGGGATGTTTGCTATTTTTCTAAAAAACACATGATAAAAAGTGTAATTTCATACTAGGTTACAGAAATTAATTCTTAAAATCATCATCTTAATTCATAATCCTTAATATCATTTACAGTTAAAAGCATGTACTACAAAGTTTACTTGGTAATCACAACAAAAAGGTATTCACCTTTTTAAAGCTGATACTATTCTGCAGCTATTACACAAGAGACCTTCAAATGTTAAGATATAGAATGTAACTTTACAACTAACTAGTGAGAAAAATTTCACAACACTTGCCCACATGAGGTAAAACTCCAAGAAACGACTATTTTACCTTATTTCCAAGAACACATTGCATTTCTTAGGACCAACAAATTCCATAATTTTTCTTTGACCCAAAGCAGAATTTGCCAAATTTAAAACAAAGCTATGTAAATTCTCAGTAAAAACCACTACTCTTTAAATAGCCCAAATTGCTGCCTTCTTCACATATTTTTAGTTCTGCTATCAGTATTAAAAGTTGCAAGAAAGCAGAGAAGTTGAAGTTTTAATTATACCCTTCTAGTAAATATAAACTCTTAGACTAGTCCTGAGAGAATCTGTTTCTTATTTCAATATTGGGCATTTACCATATGGCTAGCACTATCTAATTTTTAGAATCTGTAAGTTAGTTGAACCTAGGTATTCATGAGATTGGATCTAGGACCCTCAAGTCCTTTATATGAAATGGCATATCTGAATATAATGTATATGTGACTTATATAGTAACTTTTTTTTCCTTTTTCTAATCTTTTCAATCTGCACTTACAGACACAGAACCCAAGGATACAAAGTGCAAACTATATATCATATCCCTTTCTGTTTTAGAGAAATCTGAGGCAACACACACTTTAGGAAAATCACCCAAAGTAACACAATTGGTAGGCATAAAGCAATAAACAAAGTCAAACCTAAGCCCGATTCCAGTGCTATGCTCATATATCCTATATATATGGCCTCCTAACTGAAGTCTCTTTTGATAAAGAACGTAAGTCAGCATTACTGAATACTCTCAATGCTGTCAAAATATATAAGATCTATGTCACATATACATTTTTTATGGTGAGAAAATAGCAGAAATTTTCCCTAAGAATAGTTCTTGCTTATAAATGACAGGCTAAGTCAGCTTAACCAGGGAAAGAAATCAGAACAAACAAAAAGATATAAATAGGATTCAAAAATTTAAAAAGGTCTATTTTGAGAAATCCATAAAAATTCAAAAATACTTACATAACATATGTCTTGCTTGTAGATTTAACACCTCCTATGGGAATTCTTCTAACAATTACAGATGAATTCTTAGGAATTAGAGCATTATCATCAGTATATTCTGTAAATAAAGGAAAAAAAGAGTCAAATTTCTATTTGGGGATTTGGGTAAATATTCAAGAATTAGACAACTTCAACCAAATATAAGTGTCGTGGGAAATGAACACAATCACAAAAGGGCACTAACAACTGCATGTTCCTTGCATCATTTCTAATATTGTTAGATAATATATCCAAAGCCATAGGGGGCTTCTGTTCCAAGGACACCAAATAACAAAAGCAAATGCTTAGCTCTGGTACCTCTACTTCGTGGAACTCCCAATCTCATTAAGACTATGCCATTCCCTAGTGTATTTAGCCAGAAATGTTCAACATACATGGCAAAACTTATTTAGAATGAAGATTAGTTCTGCCTCCTCAAGCTCTAAAAATGAACTGAATATTACAAACCCTGCACCCATGGAGCTTATTACTACTGGAGAAAACAGCCTATGCATTAAATTATGACATTATGAACAGAGTTTCTTTTTATATAATAAAAGATTGTGGATGTAACTTTGGATAGAATCAACATTCTATCCAAAGAAAGCCCCTCTAAGGAACCTACATTTGCAACTCTGAAGACTGATACAGCTGGCCTGGTGGCAGAGGACTGCAATACCAGCTACTCAGAAGGCTGAGACAGGAGGATCATCAAGTGCCAGGTCAGCCTGGACAACTCAACTAGACTTTGTCTCAAAATAAAAAGTAAAAAATAAAAAGGGTTTGGGGATGTAGCTCAATGGCAGAATGAGTTCATCACCACAGAACAAAACAAACCAACAACAAAACACAACTGAGAAGCCAGCAAGGTACACAAAAAAGCTAGATGAAAAGTATTTTAGGCAGAGGGAAAAACATGAAAAAATGACACAAAGAACTAAAGAGCTGAAAAAAAAACAAACAAACAAGAGAATGACATACACAACAGATAAAAAGGCGTGGGACATATACTGATTTATATTTTGTTTTTAAGTACAAGGAAGTCTCTGGAGGATTTTATATGAAATGACAACAATTTATGTTATAAAAGAAAAAGATTCTGGGCATGTAGCACATGTCTATAATCCCACCTATTAGATTGAGGCAGGAGGATATGAGACCCTGACTCAAAATAAAAAATAGAAAGTACTGGGGACTTAGCTTAGTGGTTTAAACTCCAGTACTACAAAAATAAGTAAATAAATCAAACAAGTTAATTTTAAAAAATAAAATTATGTCACCTATGTAAAGAATAAGTTGTAGGGGAAGAGGAGAAACGGGGTGACTAAGAGGCTGCTGCCTCTTAGTCCTGGTAGAGATAATGAAGATGATACCAGACAGGGATAATGTGTGGGGATGTGGCAGAAAGAAATGGAGAGCCAGAATGTTATGGGGACAGGGCTGGAGCTGGGGCTGAGTGGCAGAGCACTTGCCTAGTGAGTGTGAGGCACTGGGTTCAATCCTCAGCACCACATAAATACATAAAATAAAGAATGTTATTAGGACAGAAATGACACAGCTTGCTGATGGGCTGAATAATGGGAAGATAAAGGAAAAAGAGGCATGAATTCCTAGGTTCCTAGTTTTAGTAAATGGTGCTACTTTTTGAGAAAACCGAGAGAGGATGAATTGGTGCTATTTCCCTTCTTGGACTGTCTATAACTTATACTAGTAACAAACAAACTGAACCCACCCTTAACTACAATAACAAGATTTACCAAGGCATCTCAGTATCAAAAAGAAAAAATAACTCATTAGAGATGCAAAAATGTATCCATCTCTCTTAATCCCACAACCAGATATTAGGGTTCACTTTTAATGGTATTAAGCTTATGTGCTTCTCTTAAATTACTTAGCACAAAGTGGCTATCTCTCTTTCAATTATTTCAAGCTTATTACATGTGTGGAATTTTTAGGTTTTTAAATGTATGTCAGCTTTATTATTTTTAGTCATAATGCTATTAGTATTCCCTGTTATAAAATAAATTGTTCAGGCAAGGGTTCTTATCAATATATTTCAACTACTTGGTGATACCTTACAAGTATCCAATTAGAGTGACACAATCTCCCAGAATTAGGCATGCCAATGTAAGACTCTGGACATTATGCTGGATAGCTTGTTACAGTCCCAAATTCCAATCAATCTGAGTCAGGAAAATTGGAAGTGGGAAAGGATGAGGGATTTTTAATAAGCTTAAAAAGTTAATTTGAAAGTCAAAATAAGTCAACTATCTGACAGGAAGTTTCTGAATATGTAACAATTTTCAAATGCATTCATAATAGCTTCCAAAACCAATTTATTAATTTGATCTGCACAGTACTATGTTAAATAGTATTAAAGAGTCAGGTGTCCTGATGCCCTTCAAACAGATATTCTAACTGACCACTTTACTTGAATTACAATGGTTTTCTAACTCCCAAAATATCTTACATTTAAAATAACTCCTTAATAAGTAGTCTTTTAGCTTCTAAGGACCTGCCAGCATAAGTTTTGATCCAAAAACATGAATGGCATAGATGGAATGAAAAATGTTGAATTTGAGAAATGGAGAGATTCAGAAAGGGTCTAAAAGTAAACAGGATACTTAAAATCTAAAACAAAATTCTGATTCAAGCATTTTAGTATTACCAGGATTTAGGGGTCCTAAACAGACAGATTTCAAAAACTATAAGAAATGTTTAATAGAAACACAGCAGAAACTGAAATGATCCAGCTCAACCTTCTTTCTTAGGCAATCTCTTATACTACAAACACTTATTTTGCAACTTTACTAACAGTGCTAAAACCAAGTGGCATCTTTATTCAAGGGTCTTGAAACAGCGGATGCTGTTTTTCACAAAACTCATGAAGCTGCTACCCTCTACGCTGCTATCAATGGTATCTTTTCATCCCCTAAAATGACGACTACACGAAATAGACATTTGTCTCCCACTCTTTTCTTAACCAGCCTAACCTTTCTCCACTGAAGTGCAGCTTACACTATAAATGAAAGAAAACATGCTGCTGGGCAAAGCACTTTCCTAGATTATGTTATCATGTATTTATATTTCCTGGACTAGGGAAAAAGTAACACATAGTCACAAAACTCTCCCATTTGTGGACAAGATTCCTTCAACCATAACTTCCTCCAGTCTAAAAGCTGCTTTTAATTGCTATGTAGACAAGATGGATAAAGCCTAGCCCTACCACATAACTCAAAATGGCAAAAATGAAAACTGCATAGTATGTAACAAAATTGCTTTTTTTTTTTTTTTTTTTTTTTTGGTGCAGAAACCCGGGACAAAATTGCCTTAATATCCTCAAATTTCACCTATATTGCTTTACCTTTCATTCATAAATATGCATTAATGTAGCAATATGGCCTAAAATTATTAAAAATCCATTTGTTTTGTGAACTATAACTGCAGTATTAAGGGATACTTCTGGTGAACTTCAAAAAAAATCTACTTCCTATCTGTCCCTTTCCCTAAGCAGAGGGACATTACAGATGATGACAATTTTTAAAGGGTATGACCCTTGTTAAAAAAATAAGGGGGGCAATTTGTTTTTTGCATGTTATGTGAGCAAATATAGTTTTTCCTTAATGAATGTTTTTTTCTGCTTCTATATGATAAAACTTACTCATCTACCAAACTCCAGGTGAGGTGGGAACCTTCATTTCCAAATATAAAAAGCTCATGCCATACTTTACCAGGAATTTGGTGATCAAAAATTACCCTAACCATATTAGAACTTCATTCCCATTTCTTTGCATCCCCCATCAATAAATCTCTGAAGACTGATCTATTTGAAAACTACACATCAGCATTACTACACTGAGAAAAAGAAACCAAAACGAGTTCAGATTCAGACAGGACTCCTGGGTCACATATTTACTGTTAAATTCCAAATATTACAAAATATCTTTAAAATAGAGAAAGAACTCAAAAGATTCTAATCAGTGTTTACCTGTACTCACAAGACAGAAGAGTTCACTATTTTTCAGAGCCAAAGAAATTCTAGCAATTACCACTTTAAAGAAGAAATGTCAGTATTCTGGAGCTTGACTGAATTGCTAAATTTTAAGAGTCATACGATAAACTAAGAGGTCAACCACTCAATTACTGTATTGCAAATTCTGGAATTTACACAAAAGACAAGAGTGATGACATCAGAACATTTCAAATTCCAAAAACAATCCCGACACTGATTAAAATCTTTAAAAAATATTAAAGCAAGGATCCCTTCTCTACAACACAGGCAACTCCAAAATAAACAAATAAATAAGGGGGGGGGGGGAAGGTACACACAATTTGCTATTAACCTCCAAAAGGTTCTTGGGTAAAAAATTCATGTTATGTCTACTACTGCCTTAACAAGAAAGAAACATTGCCTAGACTCTGCTCCCATTCTGATTTCAAACAAGTTAGAAAACGCCACAGATAACAGCCAGGTCCCCTTCTCTCGACCCACCCTCCCCATTTAAAAAAACAAAAAAAAATCGGGAATAACCAGATCTCCACGTTTTCGGATTAGCCTGTTCCAGAAGACCCCAGCATTGCAGAAATCACCCAGGGCTGGGAAACTGCAAGGTCGGCTGCTGCAACCCCCTGGCCATCAATGAAAAGTTGGATCGGAAGTATTAGAACGAACCAGAATGGCGGTTAGTCCCCTGCCAGGCACCTTACAACCAGGGCTCGGCCACCCACCTCCACCCAGCAGACACCTGGCGCCCAGGTGGCCCTTACCTTCTTTCGTCTGCGCGTTGGTGATCTGCAGGTCGCAGTCGGCAGCTTTCAGCTTCTCTCTCCCCATAATCTGCTTCTTTAAGTCGCAGAGGGAGATGTGGAGCCCATCAAAGGTGACGGTATCATAGTTGAGTTTAGAGGAAAATTTATAATGCACACAGGACATTGTGCCAAAGGGTTCCTACGGTTCAGCGAGGAGACGTGGACACTCTGAATATATGTATATTTATAAAACGGAAGAGCAAAATATGTACACACAGAAAACACTCAAAAGAGACACCGAAGGACCCTGAGGCCTCAGATTAAATACCCCCCAACCACAAGCAGGGGTGCGTGAGAACAATAATCCAGAACCCCCCCGGCACTCAGAAGCGCTTCATGTGGGAGGAGGAGGACGAGGACCGGGAAGGGGGGAAATCGAGAATCCTCCAACGGGCACAATGTCACCCGGCTGGGTCCCCCTCGCTCATGCTAAGGGCCGGCAGTGCAGTCAGTAGCGGTCAGTCCACACGTTAGAGTCCGGGTGCCCCCGCGGGGTCAGGGGTCCATAGCGCGGCCGCACCTCCCGGCTGGTCTCTCTCCGTGGATGGGGGTGACCCAGGCCCCGGGAGAAGGTTGCGGGGAGAGGGCCTAGGCCCGGAGTCCTCGAGCGGCCTCTCGCCTCCGGCTGGCTTCCGGACGACCGGCGTCAGCTTCCCCAGGCCCAGGCCCCCACCACACACACACCCTGGCGCCTGCTCCCCGGCGGCCACGAGCGGCCCGCGGCCTAGGCCGAGGACGCGCGGTCGGCGGAGGAGAGGCCTTCCGCAGGCCGCCCCCGGCTCGGGCTCCGCCTCCCCCCCGCCGCCGCCGCCGCCTCGACACAAAGCCGGCGCTGGGCCTCCGCAAGGCCTCGGAGCACTTCCTCACCACCCCGGGCCCCAGCCAGCGGCCGGGTGGCTTCGGCGGACCCCGGGGACACCGCCGAGGCTTCCCTGACGCTTCCTCTCGCCGGATCCTCCTCCGAGCTTCTCTCGCCTTTCGCTCCCGTCGCCTTTAGGCCCAGAACCGCGACCAGTTGAGCCCGGAAATGGCCGGGCGGCGGTGAGGGCTTCGCGGGATCCCTGTTTTGTTTTGCCCCCCTGCCGCTCTCGGGCCCTCACCCAGCGACGGCGACACCTCCAAGCCAGGCACTATGGCGGACGCGGCCTGGCTTCGGGCGAGCGCCCCACTCCGGGGTCTCTAAGCAGGGATTGCACGGGCGGCGCGCGCGAGG
The DNA here is from genome assembly GCF_047511675.1 of Marmota flaviventris. NCBI lineage: Eukaryota > Metazoa > Chordata > Mammalia > Rodentia > Sciuridae > Marmota > Marmota flaviventris. Next base: position 17,327,137 of record NC_092516.1, on the reverse strand, counting down.
CGGAGCCGGTGTGCGCGGATAGGCGGGCCGAGGGGCGGGGCCGTGGCGTCACAAAGCGCACCGGCCCGCCCACGTGACCCTGCGCTTTGTGACTCGGAGCGCGGAACCTGAACTAGCCCGAGAACGGGCCAGACCATCTGCCTCCCGTAGGGGGGGTGAGGCTGAGGCTCTGGGAGGACCGGCTCACGGGGCGGTTCCGGGAGGGGAGCTCACTTGGCAGCTGCTGCCCGGGGTGGCTTCCCTGCGGCTGATTGGCGTGCCCTGGGGGTGGCGGGCTGCCTTCCCCTGTCCCACAGTCCCCAGCCACCACCGAAGCCTCCCCCCATTTAAATAAGTTTTATGTCCCTGGGCAGTACAAGACGGTGGCTACGCAAGCACTCCCCAACTTCCCTTTCGGACAAACTGGCTACCCTGGATTCTTCGTAAGCAGAATTTCCGGAGCTGCCTCTGCCCACAGTTGATAACGCAATTGAATGGGGGCAATTTATTGCATTTAGAGCTGACAGGCTGTTGGTTTACTTTTTAGACGAGAACAGGGGTTTTATCTCGGTGTGTGCTGCATTCCCTCTCTGCAGAACAATGCCTGGACAGAGTAGGTACTCAGGTATCACTACAAGGAGCCACAGCTCCAAATAGATTTACGCACAGGGCGAACCGGGTTAACAGCACCGCCAGGAGCTGGAGCCAAGTCGTCTGGGTTGGCGCCCTGGTTGAGGGCTTCTGGGTTCAACTCCTCTCTGCCTGACTTTCCTTGGCTGTAAAACGCGGTTAAAAATAGTCCTTGGTTGACCGAGTTGTCATGGATTAAATGAATGAATACATTTCCAGGCTTTGAGGCCATGCCTCACAAATGATTCAATGTGTCTCAGTAGAGGTGACTCCATAGATGTCAATGTAGCAACATGAAACTCCCGAAATTATTCATATTCCCATTATCTCCCGTTTACAGATGAGAGAACTGAAGCGAACCGTCATGCACTTCCTGAATTTGCAGAAGAGGAACGCCTGCTCCTTTGTAGGGTCCCAGTCCCATTTTTAATTAGGATTGCCAGGAACTGTGCCATGAAGTCCCCCCCTCCCGCCGGGAGTTTGGAATATTTTTTTTCTTACATGGGGAAGTTATTGCCTTATAAAATTCATAATGTTATACAATTATTATAATAAACTGATACTCACTATCATTTACAATGCATGTTCCTCATCCCCTATGAATTTTACGAAGAAGTTGGGCAACTAAGAACAAATCAATCAAGAGGTAGCAGTTTCCCCAAGAACTTCCTGAATGTCACACCCCAAACTCTGAATTTGTCAGAGAAACCTTCCTGCAGTCATCTTAGTTAAATAGGATGGCAATTACTTTTGATTCCTCTTTTCTTTATTTTCTTCTTAGTATATTAATCAGTAGCTGACATGGTATATATTTACTGTTTAATTATGTCCCCCAGATGAGAACAGGGATTTTATCTTTAGTTTTGCTGAATTCCCTGTCTTTAGAACCATGCCTGGACATAGTAGGTGCTCAATGCTTGATACATTGAATAACTATATACATTTTTATGTGATCTATAGAAATATCATAGCTGGTACGATCTATTCCAGCTAGATCTTTTAGTTGTTGATGTACCTTTATTTTTTATTTATTTATATGTGGTACTGAGTATCGAACCCAGTGCCTCACACATGCTAGGCAAGCACTCTGCCACTGAGCCACAACCCCAGCCCTTCCCTTTTGTTATCTTTGATAACAAAATTTCCCTGTCATCTGGCCCAGGATGGCTGATTTTCTTAAAAATCTGTGTAAACGAAAGGAAAAAAATTATATCTAATGAAAGAAACTGGAAAAGAAAATGATAAATCATCACTGCCAAATCCTTTCACTATCCACTCTTTAGTTAATCCCTTTATATCCAAAATGCCTACTTGAAACAGCTGATGGATAAGTGGGTCACACCCTCAAGATAGGATAGAAAGGATAAGAACATAACCAAAGAAACAGTTTGTGTCCTTGGAAAGAATGTAGTCAATATTATAATTTGACCACACCAGGTCAAAAGCCCATCACCAACCTTTATTCACCTGAATACTGTAATTTTCACCTGAATTCTGTGATTCACCTGAATACTGTAATACTGTAATCCCATCAAACAGCTCCAAATGCACTCACAATCATCATAAATATACTTGGGAGATTTAAGTTGATTTAAGATTTAAGTTCTTTTGGCTATTTTTTTTTTCATGATGATGCTGGGAATCCAAATTGGGGCCCACATCTGCTAGGCAAGTTCTCTACCACTGAGCTATTAGACTAATTGATGATGATACATTTGGCTCATTTCTTGAAATTTCTTTACTAATTTCAGTTTTGTAGTTCTCATTCAGGAAGATGAAGATGTTTTCCAGGACACTTTTTCCAATTCCTACCAAAAATGTTATTATCCCTTGAAAAGTATTTTTAAACTATATCTACAATGAGAGATTCTAAGATCCCAGGATTTCGAACTTGCCACTTTCAAACTCTCTATATTCTCACACCAGAAACAGTGAGCAGATGCTCTATCTTATACCTTGTGTGTGTGTGTGTGTGTGGGGGGGGGGGGTTCCAGGGATTGAACTCAGGGAAATTTGACCACTGAGCCACATCCCCAGCCCTATTTTGTATTTTGTTTAGAGACAGGGTCTCACTGAGTTGCTTTGTGTCTTGCTATTGCTGAGGCTGGCTTTGAACTTGCGATCCTCCTGCCTCAACCTCCCAAGCCGCTGGGATTACAGGCCTGCGCCACTGCACCCAGCCTCTATCTTATATCTTGGTGCCCAAATTTCAGTTTCAGAGAACAGAATTGGGAGGCCCAAGAAGCTCCTCTGCATGTTGGCTGTCCCCTGGTGCACTATCTAGGCTCAGGAAGTTAGAAGTTAGGTCTACTCCAAACAGGTGGTAATTCCTTACAAAAGGGTGGTGCCCTTTTGTAAGCCCAGCGGCTCAGGAGGCTGAGACAGGAGGATTGTAAGTAGAAAGCCACCCTCAGCAACTTAAGGAGGACCTAAACAAAGTGAGACCCTGTCTCAAAATAAAATATTAAAAAATATAAAAAAGACTGGGGATGTGGTTCAGTAGTTAACCACCCCTGAGTTCAATCCCTGGTACCAATTAAAAAAAAAAAAAGAGGCTGTTATAACATTTAATTTAATCAGTTGTTGTGAGTATAAGTCTATTCTTGCCCTCTTCCAAATTCACAAAAGCCAGATGCATCTCAACATTGCCTAGTATCTTCCTCTCCCCAGATGTCGATTGCCCTTATATTGTCTTTTATTTTATTATTTAATATTTCAGCGTACAGGACCTTTTGCATTTTTATGAAATAAAATCCACCCACTTTTTTTTCTTTCATGGTTTTTGCCTTTACTCATATGCTTGGAAAAGTAATTCCTAGCCACTTAGCTCTCGTGTTAGGCACTTATTTGCTTATATTTCCCTCTAGTTGATGTATGACTTTGTGTTTTTAAATTAAACGTTGTAATGCACTTGAATTTTTCATTGTATCAAGTATATTATAGAACAAAGATAATTTATCCTCTTCTAGTTGTAAAGAATATTGTTAATGAGGAAAAGCACACTCTATATATTACAGTTTAATGCAAACTGCACATGTTTTACAAAGGACTTATCCATATACTTACCACCTGGGTTAATGCACAAAATATTATGAGCAACATTTCCCATTTTAAAGACTAAAAAACACTGAAACAAAACTCTGTGAGTCCTTTGTCTTCTCACATCCTTAGAAATAGCAACCGTCCTGATACCTTTCTTTCTGGTGAGTCTATGTGTACGTGTACTCTAAAATCATTTTTTAACTTTATATGGATGGATGATTCCTATGGTCTATCTTCTCATGTCACATTTCTTTCATTGAACCTTCTGCTTTTAAGAACCATCCATATCGTGAGTAGTTGTTTGCTCATTTTCAGTTTTCTAGATTATTTCGTTGTGGGAATATATTGTCTCATTGCTATGGTTTGGATATGAGGTGTCTCCCCAAAGCTCAGGTGTGAGACAACACAAAAAGGTTTAGAGGTGAAACAATTGGATTAGGAGACCCTTAAGCCAGTCAGTGGATTAATCCCCTGATAGGGATTAACCGAGTGGTGACTGTAGGCAGGTGGGGTGTGGCTGGAGGAGGCGGGTCCCTGGGGGCCTCCCTTGGGGGTTTACATTCTGTCTGTGTTGAGCAGAGCTCTCTCTGCATCCTGGTGTGAAGTCTTGAACTGCTTTCCTCCCCTACAATCTTCTGCCCCATGTCCTCCTGCCTCACCTTGAGCCCCGAGGAATGGAGTCAGCTGAAGTCCCTGAACAAACGTTTCCTCCTCTACAATTGTTCTTGTCAGGTCTTTTGGTCACAGCAGCGAAAAAGCTGACTAGAACAATGGTAATTTACTTATCAGTCCTATTGTAAGTTCTATCGCTCTGCTGAACTACCTCTTGGGATTACTCTGCACACGTTCCTCCAGTTCAGAGAAATGCAGTCTTGTGGGAATTTACTTAGGAGTGCCATGCCAAGCCGTTTTCCAAAGCGACTGTACCTGTTGGCACTTCCACAGTGATGCCCATTCCTCTGTCCCACACCCTTGACAAGCTTGGGATGGTGAGGCCTGGTGTTCTACAGTTTTCTTTCCAAACATATAACACTACAGTATTTATTAAGTCATACATGCTAAGAGACCTTCTTCAATTTATATGAATTCCATCGTATATTTATAATAGATTCTTTTCCCTACAATTTCCAGATCACATTTTTAATGAGAAACAATTAAAATGCTATATAAAACGCCTCATCTATAAGATAGGATCATTCAGCTCATATATTCTCGTCTCCAATTTTTTGCTCTACTCTTGTGATGCTTCCGAAGGTGTGTCTCCACTTCTTAGTCGATCCCAGGATAGAAGCCCTGAAGTTCTAGATTCAAGCTCAGCAGCCATTTGCGGTCAGGGTTGTGCCATTTGTCCTTGTCAGGACAAGGGGTGTGGTTTATGACCACTGAGCTCTCGGCTTACCATACACCTTCTGCCCAGTAGGGACCTGCCAGGACCGTTTCCAGTGGAAGGGTGGTCTAGGGCAGGCCTTGATGGAGTGCGGTCAGTGAGGTCAGATTCTGCTCTTCCTCTGTGACAAGTCCAGCACTGACCTCCGCCGGCCTCTCCTTTGTCGTGTGAAGTTCATCTGACAAGGATATTTATTCCAGTGTCCATTTCTTCTCAAGAGAGCTGCTCTGACTTTTCCATCTCTCTTATGAAAGAAGCTTGAATGGTCGTTTCACGGATTGGGGGCTCCATGTCTTGAATTCTCGGCTTCATTTTCCTTCTCCTTGAAGCCCCGTGATGCTCTCCTAAATTATGTAAATAGCTTTGTGCCTGTGAAAATCGCACCATCTCCTCCAAGGCGTCCTCTCTTGCTCTCTGTTCAGTGATCCTTTCATCCTGTTCTATCAGATCAACTTCTACCATAGTATTCTCCCTAGGTCTTTGGAGGGTATTTCGTCTTCCAAATGCTTTTTCTTCTCATCCAGTTTGTTTTTATTATTATTATTATTTTTGTTTTGCATCTTCTTTTCATTCCTTCCCCAGGTAGAACCTCCTGCCTCAGGAATGGATTTTCTATATCTAGACACGCACAGTGTGAAGATGAAGTTTCCAGTTGTTTCTTAAGATCATCCAACTCCTTTTCATAGCAAAGTTGATTGTCCAGAATCTCATGAACTGTATTTCTCATTCTGTTCATGATAGAGTTGCCTCTGGGCTTCATTTCTTTCCTCCACAACCTCAGTCAAAGAATTTCTGACAGCCCCCAATTCCATGTCCACTATCCCAAAAGAGTTGGAGACTCTCTTCAACTTCTCTGTCATATTGTTCTTATCTTTCTCTTAGGTCTTCCTGAACTTTCTCACACAATAGATCAGCCTGTCTTATGTTCTCTTCCTCTTTCAAGGCAGATCATCCAACCTGTGAATGAAGATGCCTCTAGGAGATTCCACACTTCCAGCTGTCAAGTCACCCCAGCCCCCGGCTCTTCCAGCTAAGTCTTCCGTGTGGGGCAGAGAAAAGCCATGACCACTGTGCCCTGTTGGAACTCATCAGAAGAGTGTCCAGAGGATAGTAGGTGCTCAATGAATGTATGTTGAATGAATTATGTTCGTGAGACATAATCATCACCAGGCTGAGAGCATTCTCCGGCACCAGCTGAGCTGCCATGATCTCTGATTCTGATTCTCAGGCACAAATGCTCCTCCTGAGTCATTCTGCCTGGGCCAGGCAGCTGCAGAGCATCCGCAAACACCTTTGAAACTGGAGTTCCGAGATGCAACTCAATCCACTGCTTCTTCTGGCAGGTGGGGGTCTGCACAAGCTGCAGGCCTCTGCAGCCAAGAAGTGTTGCAGCTCTAAAGTCCAAGAACAGTCCCCTGAACCTTGCCTAATGGGATTTATGGAGGAACAGGAATAGACTCTTCCACAGCAGGGCGGGCCGCCCTAGCAGGTTTTCTTCTCAGGCCTCATTTTTTTTTTTTTTTTTTTTTGGTCAATTGAGCAAGTAGGTAATTGCTTCTCTTTGTTGTAACACAAATTTCCTTGACTATGAAAAAGTTGAGCACATCTTTATTGGCTATTTGGGTTTTCTCTTATGGAAGATACCTGTTTACATCCTTGGTCCATTTTTTCCTATTGAGATGTTATGGGAAAAAAAATCTGTGTAGTGTCTGCCCCATATCCAAGGGCTCTGAATCCATGGATTCAACCAACTCCAATTGAAAATGCTGGGGAAAGCATTGCACATGCGCAGAACCTGTGCTGCCCTCCCCCCTTGCTATCATTCCCTAAAAAATACAGTATAACAACTATCTGCAGAATGTTTATTTTGTATTAAGTATGACAATTTATCTAAAGATTACTTAAAGGACATGGGAGTATATATGTAGGTTATATACTTTTTTTTTTTTTTTTGGTACTGGGGTTTGAACCCAGGGCACTGAACCACTGAGCCACATCCCAGCCGTTTTTTAATATTTTATTTAGAGACAGGATCTTGCTGAGTTGCTTAGGGCCTTGCTAAATTGCTAATGCTGGCTTTGAACTTGAGATCTTTCTGCCTCAGGCTCCCAAGCCGCTGGGATTTCAGGCGTGTGCCACCTCGTGGGGAGGTAACACACCATTTTATGAAGGGCCTGGAGCATCCTGGGATTTTGATATCTGTGGGGGAGCCCTGGAATCAGTCCCCCATGGATACCCAGGGACCACTGTATTCTGGTCATCAGTCCTTTGACAATTGCATGTTGCAAATTCATTTTCCAATACTCTGGATTTGACGTTGTGATCCTCCTGCCTCAGCCTCCGGAGCTGCTGGGAGTACAGGTATATGCCACCATGCCCAGCTCTTCTAGAGGTCTTGACAAATGTAGGGTGACATCGTCTACCATGACAGCTCCGAAAGTCTCCTGTGCTCTGCCTGTGTGTCCCTCCTCTCCCCCATCACACTCAGATTGGAATATCACTGGGCGATTTTTAAATCTGTAATAATTTTACATTCATAGAAAAATGGCGAGAACAACACGAGCACATTTATTTATCCTTTCCTCAGATTCACCAAGTATTAATATTTTGTCCCACTCCCTGTATCATCTGTTCTTTCTTTGTCTCCGTATATCTATTTCCGAACCACGTGAGAGGATTTTGAAGACTTCAGGTCCCTTTATCTCTAAAAATATCCATGTATGATTCTGGAGAACAAAGACTTTCTCTTCCAAACTTAAAACTTATCAAAGCAGAAAACGGAACACCAATACCCAGCAATTATCTAATCCTCGGTTCAGATTCCGAGTTTGCCACCCACTAATGTCATTCATCTCTTTTTTTTTCTGGTCTTTGGTCCCATCCTGGATCACACATTGCAGTTAGTTGTCATGTCTCTGAAATCTCTTTTAATCTGAAACAGTTTCTTAGCTCCTTATGGTTTTTATTGTTGTTTTTGTTTTGTTTTCTGCCCCTGGTGAACAAACCTAGGGGGACTTAACCACTGAGCCACATCCCAGCCCTTTTAATTTTTTATTTAGTGACAAGGTCTCCCTAAGTTGCTGAGGGCCTCACTCAATTGCTGAAGCTGGTCTTGAACTTGCAATCCTCCTGTCTCAGCCTCCCCCAGCCAAGGGGGGGGGGGGGGGAATCACAGGCATGAGCCACCACACCCAGCCCTCCTTGGTCTTTCGATAGTTTTAGAAAGCACAGGGTCATTCATTTGAGTTTGGTCCCTCAATTTGGGTTCTTTTAATGTTTCCTCAGAGCTTCACTCAGGCTATGCAATTTTGGTAGGAAAAAAACATAGAATTGATGTGTCCTTGGGACACCTTTCTAGTGGGAAGCATGTGACAGTTGCTCATTATTGGGAATGTGATTTTTAATTATTATTATTTTCATTTTCGTAGTGCTGGGGATGGAGCCCAGGGCCTTGCATAGGCTAGGCAAGTGCTCTACCACTGAGCCACCCACCCCAGCCCTGATTTTTTTTTAAATATTTTATTTTTTTTTCAGTTGTAGTTGGACCCAATATCTTTATTTCATTCACTTATTTTTGTGTGGTGCTGAGGATCGAACCCAGGGCCCTGAGCATGCTAGGCAAGCGCTCTACTGCTGAGCCACAATCCCAGCCCCCAGCCCTGATTTTTTAAAATAAGGTTGTATTTGCTAGTTTTATCCATTATAAGGATTCATTTGAGACTTTGAATACCTTGTTCCTCATCGACATTTTACCCACTAGTTTTGGCATCCATTGAAGATTCCTACATGAAACAATGATTACTATGACATTTGCAAAATTGTGATTTTTTTCTAAGATCATCCTTTCTTCTTAATGTTTTAGTTGTTAGTCTAGATTTTTTTTTCTTTTTCTTTTGAGTCCTGGAGATTAAATGCAGGGCCTTGCGTATGCTGGGCAAACGCTCTACCATTGAGCTATACCCCCAGCCCCAGTCTAGATATATTTTAGCAAATAGAAATTTACAAATAAATATTGTAAATTCCCTTATGGTTAAGGTACTTTATGTACTGTTTAAAAATCCCTCCGTCCAGCTGGGTACCATGGCTCATGTTGTAAACTCCGCAATGCAACTCGGGAGGCCGAGGCAGGAGGATCGTAAATTCAAGGCAGCCTCAGCAATTTAGCCAGGCCCTAGGTAATTTTGTGAGACTCTGTTTCAAGATAAAAAAAATAAAAAGAACTGCAGTGCAGCTCAGTAGAGTGCCCCTGGGTTCAATCCCAGTGCAAAACAAAAACAAAACCAAACTAACCCTTCCCCAAACTGGTGACATGAGATAATCTTCTATCATCTACAGATTTTTAGTTTGCCCCTCACATTTAATTCCTTGACCTGTGTGAATTGGTTTTTGTGTATGTTGAGAAGTATGGTTCCATTTCATTTTATGGTCCACAGAGGGACACCCAATGTATTTTGATAAGTCTGTTTTCTCATTGATACTTTCCTCCAAGTAGTTAGCTGATTGTTTTGTTTCGCATTGAAACCATAAGAGTTCACTACAAGTCCCTTAAAAGCTAACCCATACACATGTAGCAAAGGCACCAATTTTGGAATGTCATGTTGATTTTTGTCATTTTAGATTAGGGATCTGCAAACAATGGCCCACGGTCCAAATCCAATCTACCAGGTGCTTTCGTGTGACTCTGGAGCTAAGAAGGGTTCTTTTATTTTTTTTAAAGGGTGAAATTAAAAAAAAAATCAAAGAAGAATATTTAATAGTATGAACAAAATTTATTACCTACCCCTTTACAGAAAAAGTACCCCTTTTCTAGATGATTATTCTGTAATTGCATGTTATTAAACGACTGAGTGAATTTATGACATTTCACAAAACGTTATGTTTTCCAACTATGTTTTATGGTGATTTATGTCAGATGAAATGATTTTAATTTTAAAGGATTTTTTTTCGGCATTATAGAGACTGCTTTTTGATTTGCCTTCTTAGCAGCATTTTAAAGAATATTCAATTTGTTGAAAACCAGTCTTAAATTAAGTCATCAGAAGAACAGATTTTTTTTTTTGAAAATTGATGTGAACAATCCCTTGTTTCCCCACGATTCATCTATTAATTCAACACCCATTCGATTAGCAAAATTAAAAAGTTTGACGATACCCTCTCTGTGACAGAGATCCAAGGAAGCCTGTGTGCTTCGCTGGTGCGTGTACCTTAGAATGATACTTGGGGAAACGATTTGGAATTCTCAATAATTCGACCATTCCCATACCCTGGGAGTCAGCAATTCCACTCTTGGTTATATGTTCATGGTGAAATTTAACTCGAGCATTTGCACAAGAATTCCATGGAATCTTTCTTTTTAATAGCAAAAGCCTGAAACAAGCCCAGGGACCAGTTCTCCACCTGGAGAATGGGTAATATTTTCTGGTTTATCCAGACATAAATAAAACACAGCTACAGGCAGTAACATGGTAGTGGAATGTTTTTAGCTTCTTTGAGTAGAAAAGCAAGTATCAAAAAATGATGTAGTGGGGCTGGGGATGTGGCTCAAGCGGTAGCGCGCTCGCCTGGCGTGCGTGCGGCCCGGGTTCGATCCTCAGCACCACATACCAACAAAGATGTTGTGTCTGCCAAATACTAAAAAATAAATATTAAAATTCTCTCTCTCTCTCTCTCTTTAAAAAAAAAAAATGATGTAGTAGCGGGGCGCGGTGGTGCACGCCGGTCATTCCAGTGGCTGGGGAGGCTGAGGCAGGAGGATCTTGAGTTCAAAGCCAGCCTCAGCAAGAGTGAGGCCCTAAGCAACTCAGGGAGACCCTGTCTCTAAATAAAATCCAAAATAGGGCTGGGGATGGGGCTCAGTGGTTGAGTGCCCCTAGTTCAATCCTGTACCCCCACCACCAAAAAAAAAAAAAAAGAAAAGAAAAAGATGATGTAGTGTAAAATATCCTTTTTATGAATTTCACAGACGTATGAAATTCAGCAATACCTCAGGGAGGCCTGCATACTTAACAAGTCTTTAAAGAGAGGACTGCAAAACACAAAATTCAGGACCCTGGTGACCTCTGACATGGAATGCTGAGCCGCGGGGGGACCTGGGAGATGCTGGTGATTGTTGCTGGTTGGGTGAGGTTTGCAGTATTGCTCCTTTTACTGAAAATAAACAAAGAACGACTGTTAAAGCAGACGCAGGCAGCCACGGGCAGGACAGCATTGACAAGCGTCCTGATGTCAGACTCATGATGAATCTGTGTGACCCCAAGTTTCCACGTCTCCGTCCGTTTTGCCTTCCAGCAGAGAACCTCACAGAACATTGAGACAGAAAAATAGCGTCCGTTTAAAGAAATAAGGATTAGACTGGTTTCTTAAGTCTGGGTAAGATGGATTGGTCTCATCTGATGGGTTCAGATTAATTTTAACTACCAGGTGCTGTTTTCTCATTTAATGCCATAAACATAATTCAAAAAATTTTTTTTTCTTTTTTTTGGTTATGCTTTGATAATTTGCTTCTAGTTTTCTTGTGTTGAGATCAGAGAGAGGACTTGGCCATCAGCCTCCGGATGATGTGGGACCGGGAGAGAGAACATGTGACCAGTGACTTCACATTACCCAATGTCTCCTAAATCTGGGATTCAGAGACAGGAATGGCCTGAGAGGTGGGGCCTTGGGAAGGTGTCTGTGTGTGGGCAATAGACGTGCACAGACGCATGTCCCACTGTCTTGCTCATGCTAGGAATTCAAGAGTCCTGGGTCAATATGGAGGATGAAAGTATTATTTTGTCAGAGCTAAGCTGAAGCAAAGTGAGGAACCTCGAAGAAGCTTCTTTTCTTCCTCCTCCTCCTCCTCCTTCTTCTTCTTCTTTTTTTTTTTTTTTTTTTTTTTGAGTTCTTGTACTGGAGATTGAACCCAGGGGTGCTCTACCACTGAGCTACATCCCCAGCCTTTTTTATTTTCTGACGGGGTTGGTTTTGCTAAGTTGCTGAGGCTGGCCTCAAACTTGCGATCCTCCTGCCTCAGCCTCCCGAGTTGCTGGCTTTACAGGGCGTGCACCTCTTTTCTTTGAGTGAATGACCTATTCATTCATTCCCCCCAAATATGGAATGATGTGATGAGTGCCAATGTGAGCTGGGCAATCAGTGGTGATCAAGTCAGAGCCCTGGAATGCAGGGAGCTTACAATAGGTAAGGGAAGCCACACCATTTTAAAGGCTCGGCTTGAATTTTTAGCTCCAACATTTGCTGTGCAATCTTGAAAAAGTTACTTAACTTTTCTGGTCCTTTGTTCACTCCAGAGCCTGCTTCCTGGGCCCTGTGTAGCAATAGTCACATGTGCATAGTTTAATGCTCGGCCATCATCCTCTTGACATTCTTTGTACATTTTGAACACAGAACTTCACATTCTTCATTTTACTCTGGGTCATGCAAATGCCGTAGCTGGTCCTGGTTTCTGGGTCTGTAAACCAGAGTTAAAACAGCTTCTTCTTAGAAACAGAAAGTAAAAGGGTGGTTATTGGGGGGAGGGCAGGAGGAGGCAGAAATAAGGACGTAGTGTTCAAACGTGGAGTTTCAGTTTTGCAAGATGAAAACGTTCTGGAGATCAGTTGTGTGACAACGGAGATGGACTTGATGTTATTGAACCGCACACTTAAGAATGCCTAAGATGATAAATTTTATGTCTTGTGTAAAAACTGATATTAAAATGATGTTTAAAAAAGACAAATTAAAAAAAAAACAAACCACAGACTCCTACTTAAAGGGGTCTTAAAATGATTTAATGACCGTCCAGCTGTCCAAACACCACGTAAATGTTGTTTGGGAGATTTAACTGGCAAGCGCTTGTGACCTTCCTTTGAAGTGTTTCCAACTTGGATAAACACAGTGACCCAACATCAGTGGCTCTCGTTTGCCAAGCACCACACCTAGGCCAAGCCCTTTGATCACGTTTACTCCTTCCGTCCTCCCAAGGATCCCGTGAAGAAGTCCCAATGTTATCCCTGTTTGAGGCAGCGAGGTTCAGAGAGGTTAGGTCACAGGCTTGAGGTCACACAGGAGCCATAATTTAAAACAGGGTGTGCGTGGCTGGGAGGAGCGGCCTCTTAACCACTGACTCCATTTTATTGCCTCACATGGAGCATGCAGCCAAGGCCTCTTATGGGGGGGGGCGGTCGGGGAAGGGATGCCCCACTCCCCAGAGCCGGTAGCAATGCTGGCCCTCGGCCAGCAGACCTGCTCCTGCCGGCTAATCCGGTTATCTGGGGCCTTGGGTTCCTGTCTTGTCCTGGCTTCTAGATTAACTGCCCCGAGGGCAGCGCTTTGTGGGCCTCCTCTGCGGCTTCTCTGGGTGATAATGGGAGAGTCCTGCCTGAAGGTCCCCCTGTGACTCCGCAGCACAAACCTGGGAGATGAAAGGGAAGCTGCGGCCTTGACTCTGGCGTCCATGTCCCTGGAGGAAGTGCAGGTGGAGGCTGCTGACGCAGGCCATCTCTGGGGCTCCCTGCCTGACAAGCTGCTCCCAGGAACCCCCGCCCTTGCCGCCGCCTGGTGACGCTGTGACACCTACCCCGGGCCACCATCCCCCTCCGGGTTCCAACTGGGCAGGCTGCAAATATTCGGAAAAGCTGTGTCTGTCCTGAAGAGGACAGAGCCCTTCCTGTCATGGCTCCAAACTGTAGGCTGTGACCACCCTTTAGCATTTCCATCGCGTGAGATGTCACCAGAAATCCAGAGAGGAATTGACCCTAGACGGCAGGGAGCCAGTAGGTCAACAGGTGCAGGTGGCAAAGGCGTTGGTCCATCTGACAGGTACTTACTGAGTGACAGTGACCTCACTGGGGGGGGGGGTTCTAGGCCCCTGGGACAGTTCTCACAGCTCTCCTGAAGTCTTCACGCTGGTTTGGGAGAGACCCGATAAACATGGAGGCAGGCAAAGGGAAGACAGGATCCATAGACCGTAAATCCAACAGGTCGGCAAGGTGGAGAGGAATGGGGACAGTGGTGTTCTAAGGGAAGAACTTTCTAGGTGGGGTGAACAGCAAGTGCAAAGGCCCTGAGGTCTGATCCAGGTAAAGAGAAAAGGTCAGCGTGGCTCATGGGTAGTTAATGCAGAGAGAGGGAGAGGGCCAGGGCTGGAGGATGAGCAGGGGCTAGATCACGTGGGATCAGAAAGCCATAGGACCATACTTAAATCTGAGAGGAGAGGTCCTATATGGGTATGAAACACAGGACATTCTTTTTTGTTGGTATCAGGGATTGAACTCAGGGGCACTTGACCACTGAGTGGCGTCCCCAGCCCTATTTTGTATTTATTTAGAGACAGGGGCTCACTGAATTGCTGAGGGCCTCACTATGGCTGAGGCTGGCTTTGAACTCGCCATCCTCCTGCCTCAGCCTCCAAGCCACTGGGATGACAGGTGGCCTCCTCCACCACACCCTCTGAGTATGGCTGGCTGGTACCAGGGTTCCCCAAGATCTTCAAGTTACAGCTGGACTGTAATGACCTTCGGGAGCGTCCTGGGGTGTTCCAGGAACTTGCAGGGGCCCACGATTGCGTGGAGTCGCCAGGCATGGTTGTTTAGAAAGCAGAGATTGAGTGACCCAGACGCTCCCAGCCTCTCTGCCGGCAGTCACATGACCAGGGTTAGGGCTTCAGTCAGGTGGGGAGCATGATCTGCTTCCGGTAGCTCCTGGAGCAGGTTCCACCTGACAGGTTCCACAGCTCTGTTAGGAATGGGTCAGAGGTGACACGAATACATTAATCCAGGATTGCGACTCTTTCGAGGGCCCAGAGGGGTTGGAAGGAGCAAGTCTTTCTAGTGAGTCAGGGAACGGGAGACCGGGAGCAGAAGGCAGGGCTTGCATGCCAGGGGGCAAGGGGCAGAGCTCTTTCCAAATGCAGAAGCCGAGGGAGATTCCGACTGAGCAAGCCTTTAGGGGATCCCCAGGTGACTGTCACGCACACCCAGGATTCAAAAAAAAAAAAAAAAAAAAAAAGGGAAAAAAAAGGAAAAAACCACCGGAGGTTGCTCTCAGTTAAATGCATCCAGCAGGCACCATATACATCCCCCACCCCCGCTACTCCACAAGAGAGATGGGGCAAGTCACGTCAACTCATGGTGGCCCCAGGGCTCTCCGTGTCCAGTGGCGCTGGAGATGGCAGGACCTCATTCATAGGTCATGCAAGGAACAGCCCCTAAGCCGCAAAGAGGGCACCCCACGCCAGCATCAGCCACTGTGCTGTCACCCAACTTCAATTCAGCAAGGGAAGGATCCCTGTCGTCCAGGCTCACAAAGGAGAGCCCAAGTCAAGCCATCCGTCCCAGGTCACACCAAAGGCATTTCATTTTCCCACATGCAGACAGAAAGGCCGGACAGCGCATTCCATCCCTCATCGTGCAATGATCGGGGTCGAGTGGCCTCCTGCTACCCACAGCCACATTGCCAGGTGGATTCTGCTCCCAGCTCAGGGCTAACTCCTCCCAGGTCCACCCTTGGCCTGGGGCCTGGAGCAGATAATCACTGTCAGCCTGGGGACACCGGGGAGAGACCACACACACAGGCACTGCTAGAGTTGTCACTGGGAAGAAGGAAGGGACGGTTCTGGGGGAGTATCCCCTGTTGGATGGCAGAGCAGGTCCCTGCCAAGGGGCGGTCTTGGGTCAACAGTGCTGGAAGCCCAGGTCTTCCTGGCCCAAAGAGCCAGAAATCACAGGAACTCAGCTTCTGGAAAAGGAGGGGGCTAGGTCCTGGAAAGGAGAGCCCCAGGGAAGGGGAGCCCCAAACCCTGCGTATGTGAACTCTGCCCATATCTCTGGAGCAACGCGTGCGCATGCGCAAAGCGGTTCCAGCCAAGACTAGGCAAGGCCGGCTGGTAACGCAGCCACGGCCCCAAGGGGACGATCTGAAGTCTCTGTTCAGTCACGTTAACTGCCTGCTTCAAAAACAAAAGAGAAAAAGAAAAGGCATGAGACAGGCTGCTAGGTCTGATTCAGAGGGTGTCCAAAATATATACCGTCAAAAGCACAGTAAAAATCACCATGTAATAAGCTGCCTAAATTATAGGCATATATGTAAATCATATGCAAATATGCTCATATATATATATATATATATATATATATATATATATATATATATAAATTATGTACACACTCACACACTTAAATATGTATATATACACATATATGCTTGTAAATATTAAGTCTTTTATTTTTGGTACTAGATATTAGACCCAGGGGCACTTAACTACTGAGCCACATCTCCAGCCCTTTTTATTTATTTATTTTAATTGATCTTTTTTAAAAAAATAAATGACAGTGGAATGCATTACAATTCTTATTACACATATAGAGCACAGTTTTTCCTATCTCTGGTTGTATATAAAGTATGTTGATACTAATTCGTGGCTTCATACAGGTACTTTGGATGACGATGTCCCTCACATTCCACCATCCTTGCTAACCCCCTGCCCCCTCCCTTCCCGTCCCACCCCTCTGCCCTATCTAGAGTTCATCTATTCCTCCCGGGCTCCCCCTCCCTACCCCATGATGAGTCAGCCTCCTTATATCAGAGAAAACATTTGGAGCCCTTTTTATTTTTTATTTTGAGACAAGGTCTTGTGAAGTCGCTGAGGCTGGCCTCACACTTGAGCTCCTCCTGCCTCAGCCTCCCCAGGAACTTGGATGGCGGCCTGTGCCACCACGCCTCACGGATCCATTCCTTTCTGTTACAGCGTGATCAACCATTGCTTGGATGCAACATGATTTCCTTATTGATCCCCTGAGGACATTGGGTTATTTCTTTTTCTGGCTGTTGGGAACAACACTGCTATCCAATTTCTGTAGAGGATTCCGTAGGAACTCAGGTTTTCAGTTTTCTTTGGCACATACTTAAAAGTAGGTTATTGGCCTTTGGAGTAAATACATATGATGAACCTCACCAAAAAAAACATTTGCAAAAGTGTTTTCCCACGTGGCTTCATTTTGCTGTCCTATCAGCAATGCTACAGTTTGAAATATCCCCCAAAGCCCTGTGTGTTACAGGCAGGATCCTTGAAGGAGGTCCTGAACCCCCAGTTCCCTTCCTCTCTTTGCTTCTCAGCCACCATGAAATGAACCAGTATCTTTGCCCCTCATTCCTGTCATGATGAACTGTGCTGCCACAGGCCCAGAACAACAGGGTTGTAAAACAGTGGATGGGAACTTCTGAAGCCATGAGCCAAAGTGAACCTTTCTTGCTTTTTGGTGAATTCTCTCAGGCATTTTGTCACAGTGGTGGAAAGCTCATATAAGCAATATATGAGACTTCCAGTTGGTCTACATCTTTGTCAGTACTTAGTATTGTGAGATTTTCTTTTTCTTTTTGGGCATTCTAGTAGGTATGTAGGGTTATCTCATTGTGGTTTTAGCATAAATTTTCCAAATAGTTAATAATGTTGAATATATTTTCTTTTTGTGCGGTCCAAGGGATCAAACCCATGTATTTTAGTATGGGCATTATTTCTGTGTTATCTACCAGCAGTTTTATAATTTTACTTATCACGTTTACACCTATGAATCATTTTCAGTTGGTTTCCTGGGATTGTGGGATGCCATGATGGGAGGCGGTTGAAAGTCTATTCTTTCTTCACTGGATACGCTTAGCACCCTTGCAAAATCAATTAGCTGTAAATACAGGGTTTATTTCTGAGCTATTGAATCTATTCCATGGATCTATGACTTTGTCTTCAAGCCAGTACCACAGTGTCTTGATTTTTTTTGTGTGTGGCTTAATAGTATGTTTAAAAATCAGCAAGTGTTCTTTTTCAAGATTGTTTTGGCTAGTTGGGGCCCTGTGTTTTCCAAACTGGGTTGTGTTCTTATTATTAAGTTCCTAGAGTTCTTTGTATTTTTTTTTGAGAGCTATAAAATGTGTTTTGCAAATATGCTCTCCTATTCTGGGGCTTGACTCCTAATTTCTCTACCAGTGTCTTTCAAAGGGCACACATTTTAAAATTTTGATGAAGTTCAATACAATATAATTTACTTTTACGGATTAGAAAAGAAATTGTCTAAGAAATTTTTGCCTAAGTAACTCAAATAACTCTTGTGTTTTCTTCTAGATGTTTTATAATTTTAGGTTTTACATTTAGGCCTATCTTTCATTTTGAGTTAATTTTTTTTTTGGGGGGGCGGGTACTGGGATTGAACCCAGGGGCACTTTAACCACTGAGCCACATCAATTTCTATATTTCATTTTGAAACAGGGTTTTGCTAAGTTGCTTAGGACCTCACTAAGTTGTCGAGGCTGACTTTGAACTTGTGACCCTCCTGCCTCAGCCTCCTGAGTCACTGGGATAACAGGCATGCACCACAGCACCCAGCATGAGGTAATTTTTGATTATGGGTCAAAACTTATCATTATGACTTTTTTGCATGGATTTGCAGTTGTCTCTGCAACACCTGCTTTGGGCTACCTACCCCCTTGAAAGCCTCCTTTTCACTTGTGTTGAGAGCCATTGATTTTACACAGGAACTTTTGCTTATTCTTCTTTTGAATAAAATATGTATATTTAAATAAATTTTATATATAAAATATCTAATTATGTATGTTCACATTAAGTTATAATTACAGAGTACCATGCAGCTCAGTTTTCAATCACAACCTTATTCTTCTAGAGTACCCACCATCCTGATTTTTGTAATGCAAATTTCCTTGCTTGTATTTAAAGATGTACCATGTACCTAGGTGTGTTTTCCCTTTTTGCACTGGGGATTGAGCCCAGGCATGCTTTACCACTGAGCTACATCCCCAAGCCTTTTTGATTTTTATTTTTGAGACAGGGTCTCACTAAGTTACTTAGGGCCTCACTAAGTTACTTAGGACTTCACTACGTTGCTGGGGCTGGCCTCGAAACTGAGATCCTCCAGCCTCAGCCTCCTGAGTTGCTGGAATTTCAGGTGTGTGCCACCACAGCTTTCTGGATGTATCTTTAAGCAACATTTTATTTTTGACACTGTTTGAACATTTTGTGAATGGAGTCATGTCAAATGCATTCTTTAAAAAATTTTTTTAATTGTGCTAAAATATACTTAACAGAACAATCGTCCTCATAACCATTTCAAGTGTCTAGCTCAGTGCTATTAAGTCCATTTCCAATGTTGTGCAAACATCACTTGTTGAGGGCCACAGCCCAGTTGGGATGATGCATGGCATTTTTGCCAGAAGAAGTGGTTGAGAGGTGACGCCAGCGAGCCATTGAGATGATGATGGTTATGTTAAGCTGTGTATTCAATTGTATATTAGACCCCTGCTGTCCACCTCGGCCTGCTACTTTGGAGTTCTCCAGGAGAATTCCTGGGGAGTTCGAGTAGGTTGGGGAAATGCCTGAGGAGGGATTTCCGGAGGAGGCATTTCCCCTTGGTGTGTGGTGTGTCCCGGGAGAAGGCCCCATGCGTGGCGATCGCGGGAGTGCGGAGAATGAAGGAGTTCCTGTTTTGAACCTACAAGGCTGTGTGGCGGCTCCGTTATTTTGTGCCTTGCCAGACAGCGGCAATCACTGCCACCTATCTTCACGATTCTCTTTGTCTTGTAAACCTGAAACTTTCAACCTATTTGTGACTCTCAGAACTTCCTCACATTCTTTAAGACTATTGAGTTCTGCCAGGCGCAGGAGCACACACCTGTAATCCCAGCAGCCCGGAGGCTGAGGAAGGAGGATCATGAAGGTGAGGTCAGCCTCAGCAACCTTAAATGATAATGGCCCATTAAATGATAATGGCCCATTTCTCTCCCCCTGAATGTATCCCTTTGCATTTTGCTGCTTCTGTTCAGGAGGACATTTGTGAGAGCTCTGTGTGACATTGGACATGTATGCCACACTTCTGATCATGTAACTCGTTCATTTCCATGGTTATACAAGAGTACTTTTCAAAGTCAGAGCATGCAAGGGATCAGAGTTATTCCCACAGTACCCAGGATAAGTGCACAGCACATAATACCAAGCAGTTGTTTGCCTTTTAAATCTTCTCTCTTTCTCATCAGTGTGCTGTGGAGCTTTTAAGAAACCCAATAGTACGTGATATTGCAATAGACCGAACAGAATACGAGAACGTGGTTGTTTCCTAGTAAAGTAGACATTCAAGAGAGTTACAAGATTGAAAAGTTACGCAACCCTTATCCCAACTTTCAATTTTACAAAATGTTATTTTCATAATTATATTAACATGTTGTAGATTTGTTATCTTTTCAGGAATTCATTAATAAGTGTTTCAAAAGTTTCTCAGTTTAGATTTCCCATGTTTTAAAAACATACAGTTTGGGCTGGGGTTCAGTGCTTGCCTAGCATGCAGAAGGCCCCGGGTTTAATCCCCAGCACCACAAAAGAGAATAAAGAAAAGGTGTAACCCCTATGAGCCAATGCTCTTTGGAGAACTCAATAGTTTTTTGTTTGTTTGTTTATTTGTTTTTTTGGGTACAGGATATTGGACCCAGAGATGCTTAGCCACTGAGCCACATCCCCAGCCCTATTAATTTATTTTTTTTTTATTTTGAGACAGGGTCTCATGAGTTGCTTAGGCCTCATGAAGTTGCTGAGGATGTTTTCAATAGCATTATAAACTACAAATATCTCAGCTGTGTCAGCTGGTGCACATATGAAGGAGGTAAAGAATCAAAGTCCTTTAACTTTAATCATGTCATACTGTTTTTCAAAATGGTTGTGCCAATTCCTATTCCTACCAGCAGTAACTGATTGCCTCAGCTTCTATATTCTTGCCAACACCTAGAATTACAATACCATATTTTTAATTTTTGACAATTTTATGGATGCATAAGAGAGAACCACCTTCCACGGGGTATTCTTTCGTGTTTTTCAAATTTTGCTCTACGTGCATGCTTAATTATAAAAGCCGTACTACCTATGTTTTAAAAAGAAAATTTCTCTTTATAAAACCACTTAAAAATAACTTTCTGTGCTTACCTTTTTTTTTTTTTTTTCCTTGAAAAATTTCCTTGTGGATGTGCTATCCGCAGGCATATCTCATTTTGGGGGGTGCAAATACGGATAAGTGGACCGGAATTTTAACCCACGTGTCTCCCTTTCAGACTCTTCAATTTCTTTTAGGGGAGCACGTGACAGGGAACTGCTCTTGTTTTCTTTTGATTTTGCAACTTTTGCAAACAGATGATGTCGAGGAACGCCCCCTAGTGGGCTCCCGTGGGTCTGCAACTACAAGATTTAAAGAACCTTCCTCTAGGTCCCTCTGCTCGCTTTGATTCAACTAACCCAGGACTGAAAATATCTTTTCTTTCTTTCTTTTTTTTTTTTTTTTTGTACCAGGGATTGAACTCAGGGGCACTCGACCTCTGAGCCACACCCTCAGCCCTATTTTGTATTTATTTAGAGACAGGGTCTCACTGAGTGGCTTGGTGCCTTGCCTTTGCTGAGGCTGCCTTTGAACTCGCGATCCTCCTGCCTCAGCCTCCCAAGGTGCTGGGATGACAGCCTTGTGCCACCGTGCCCAGCGGCTGAAAATAGTCCCTGAATAATAAAACAACCCTTTCTATAGCATTTATATTATATGAGGCGTTATAAATGATGCAAAGATGGGAGGATGTGGGTGGGTAGAAAGTACAGTGCCATTTTACATAGGTGGGGGGGGTTCCTGGAGCCAATCTCTTGTGATTCCCAAGGGGCTGTGTTAGCCTCTGGCCTCCAGCAGAGAATAAAGAAATGCATAATTCCTCCTGGGGTGGGGGTGGAGAAATGACAGCAAGGGTGTCCTCTTGGGGTCCCAGGTCAGGGTCTGACATCAGCATTCCTTACGGGTTTCAAACTCCAAGGGACACACCAGGCTTTCACCTAATAGTCTCTCCACCTGTTGACATTTTGGGCAGGTTAATCTTTTCTTGTGGGACTGGCTCATATCCTTGGCCTTTACCCCCTAAATGTCAGTAGCGTCCCTGTCTCCAGCTGGGACAGCCAAACATGTCTCCAGACATGGCTTAGGGCCTCACCAGCCCAGTCCTGAAGCTCATTAACCCTTACAGTACCAAAAACCCCTTCCCCGGCAATTAGGGCTGGCTGAGGGGTGCTCTCCGCCCCCCACTCCCCGTTCTCACCCCCTCTCTCCGTGAAAATATGATGATATGATGTCTACCAGAATCTGTGAGCTTCAAAGCAGGCTCCCTCTGATCCCCTGATGAGCAGGGCAGGTGAAGCCGGCCCCGTGTCTGTGCTCTGGATTTTGGCTGTGTTTTGAGTGTGTCCCTCCAAGGATTCACAGGTGGGAAGTCTGGTCCTCCAGGTGGTGGTGTTATTAGGTTACTAGGTTATTCCGTTGAGAAGGTTGTTATAAAGATCAAGCCTGGCCCCTCCCTGGTCGCCGACTTCCTGTCTTGCCAGGTGAGTTTTTCTGCATGGACCTCTGTCCCTGAGAAGCCATGTGTCATGGGATCCTTACCAGAGCCAAGCAGATGCTGGCAGAGTGCTCCTTTTATTTTTAAAATGTCTTCTGATTAGTTATACATGACAGTAGAATGCATTTTGACCTGTCATACATAAATGGAGCATAACTTTCTCGTTCTTCTGGTTGTACATGATGTAGAATTAAACCAGTCGTGCAATCATATATGTACCTAGGGTAAGGATGTCCCATTCGTTCTACTGTCCTTCCTACCCTCTTACGTCCTCCCCTCCCTTCCCTCCCCTCTGCCTAATCCAAAGTATCTCTATTTTCCTCTAGCCCCTACACCTTATTGTGAATTAGCATCTGCATATCAGAGAAAACATTCAGCCTTTGGCTTTGAGGGCTTGACTTATTGTGTTTAGCATGATATTCTCCAGCTCCAACCATTTACCTGAAAATGCCATAATGTCATTCTTCTTTAGGGCTGAGTAATGTTCCGTTGTGTACATACACCACATTTTCCTTATCCATTCATCAGTCGAAGGACACCTAGGTGGGTTCCATGGTTTAGCGTTTGAGAATTGAGCTGCTGTAGACACTGATGTGGCTGCGTCACTGTGGTATGCTGATTTTAAGTTCTTAAATAAGGAGTGGGATAGCTGAGTCAAATAGTGGTTCCATTCCAAGTTGTCTGAGGAATCTCCATACTGGCACAGCGCCCTTGAAGCTCCAAAACTGTGAGGTAAATAACGCTCTTTTCTTTACACATGACCCAGCCTTAGGAATTTTGTTATAGCCACAAAACCAGACAAATACAGCCTGGCACAATCTATGTGCTTGAAAAATGTTAGCCATTATTATCAATGATTCATTCAGTGCATGACTATAATTACCAAGGCCTAATAGACAACAAGCATTGCTCTAATGTGGGTATGTAGTGCACAGGAAAAAAAGTTGTATTAATTCCTGTTTTAATTATTGTTTATTTCTCAAACTGCCAGCTGCATCAATCTATTAGCAGGTGGGGAAATAAAGGATTTCTCAGGAGGACCAGTAGGACCCTGGGTGGAGCTAAGGACTAGTAAAAGAGTACTTTCAATGGGCAGGGCACCCCAGGGGAGACATGTCATACAAGATTTTTTGTCTCTATCTCAGGAATACTCTATTGCCCATGTTTGAGGCTAGAGCAGGGTTGCCCAATAGAATTTTCTATAATCATGGAAATACTCCCCAGTGGCACTCTACGGTACAGTAGCCACTAGCCACCTGGGGCTGTTGAGTGTGTTTTTTTAATATTTATTTTTTAGTTTTCGGTGGACACAATCTCTTTATTTTACATTTATGTGGTGCTGAGGATGGAACCCAGTGCCTCGGGCATGCTAGGTGAGCGCCCTACCACTGAGCCCCAGCCTCAGCCCCCTGTTGGGCATTTTGAATGTGGCTAGTGTGATGGAGACATGGAATTCAAAATGTTATTTAATTTTGAGGGACTTACACTGAAATAGCCTCCTTGGCTACCGACGACCATATTGGATAGTGTAGAAGTACCTGGGGAGATGAAGTATTATTGCCCACCATCTGGGGTCCAATTTCTTCAGCTGGAAACAGCGTTGAGAGACAAGAAAGCTATTTCCAGTACTTTGGTTTTATATAACTTTTAAAGAAGTAGCCAAATTATCTTATATGGTGTCTGTACCGTTTTATATCAGCAGGGGGATTCCAATTTCTCCGCTTCCTTGCCAATATACTTGGTTTCTGTTCTGTTTTATTTTATTGTAGCCATACTACCATATGGAGAGTGCTGTCTAGTGGCACCTGATTGTCATCTTGATTGACAGGTCCTTATTTGTATGTGTTCTTTGGCACAATGTCTACTCCAGCACTTGGCTCATTTTTTTTTAAATATTTTTTTTTTTTAGTTGTAGATGAACACAATGCTTTTATTTATTTATTTATTTTGATGTGGTGCTGAGGATCGAACCCAGTACCTCACACCTGTGAGGCAAGCGCTCTGCCACTGAGCCATAATCCCAACCCATTTGGCTCATTTTAAAGATTGACTTCTTATTGACCTGAAATCTTGTCATATATATTCTGAATCCTATACTCTTGTCATATATATGGTTTGCAAATATTTTCTCTCATATCTAAGTTGTTTTCACTTTCTTGACAGTGCCTTTTGATGCACAGGTTTTTTTAAAAACATTTTTTGATGAAGTCTGATTTATCTATTTTTCTCTTTTCTTCTTTGTGCCTTGGGTATCATTTCTAAGAATCCATTGCTAAAACTGAGGTCATGAATATTTACTCCCGTGTTTTGTTATAGGAGTTTTATAATTTTAACTTTGGTATCTGTATCTTTGATCCATTTTGAATTAATTTTTTGGAGTTGCAATTCTGTTCGACTGTTGTGTATGTCTAGGATAATGCCAGTACCTTACTGTTTTGATAACTACAGCTTTGAGTAAGTTTTAAAATCAAGGCAAGTGAGCTGGATGCATTGGCTCATGCTGGTAATCCCAGAAGCTTGGGAGGCTGAGGCAGGAGGATCTCAAGTTCAAAGCCAGCCTCAGCAAGAGTGAGGTGCTAAGCAACTCAGTGAGACCCTGTGTCTAAATACAGTACAAAACAGGGCTGGGGATATGGCTCAGTGGTTGAGTGCCCTGAGTTCAATCCCTGGTACCAAAAAAACCAAAATATGTGAGTCTTCCAACTTACTTTTTTTTTCTTTTTAAAGTATTTTGGCTATTCACGGTCTCTTTCTTTGTTGTTTTTTTTTTAAAGAGAGAGTGAGAGAGAGAGAGAATTTCAACATTTATTTTTTAGTATTTGGCGGACACAACATCTTTGTTTGTATGTGGTGCTGAGAATCGAACCCGGGCCGCACGCATGCCAGGCGAGCGCGCTACTGCTTGAGCCACATCCCCAGCCCCTATTCAGGGTCTCTTTCAATTCATATGAAGTTTAGAATCAAATTTCCCACTTTTCTTAAAAACTTCATTGGGATTTTGATTGATAAGGATTCCGCTGAATTTCTTCTCTTTAGTAGTGTTGCCATATTAATAATGTCACATCTTCCAATCCGTAAACCTAAGATGTCTTTTCCCTTATTTGGCCTTTTAAAACCTCTCTCAGAGATGTCTTATAGTTTTCAGTACGTGAGTCTTTTGCCTCCTAGGTTAAATTTATTCCTGCTTCTCTTATTCTATTCGTTGCTATTGTCGATGGGATTGTTTTCTTAATTGCATTTTTAGATTCTCCATCACTAATGTGTAGAAATAGAGCTGATTATCTTTTGTGTGCTGGGCTGATATCCTGCAACCTGCTGAGGAATTCATCAGCTCTCCTAGATGTCTTGAGTGAATTCTTCAAGGATTTTCTATAGCTCCATCATATCATCTACAAATAAAGATAATTTTACCTCCTCCTTTTACATTTTGGATGTCTTTTATTTCTTTTTATTGTTCTTTCTTTTTCTTTCGGTTGCTTTGGTGAGAATATTAAACACAAGTGGTAAAAGCCAGCCTTGGTGTCTTCCTTGGGATCTTAGGGGGATACTTTCAGTCTTTCACTATGGACTATATGGTAGGTGAGGTTTTCAGAAATGTCCTTGATCATGTTGAGGAAGTTTCCTTCTATTCCAAGTTTAGTTGCATGTTTTTTTTTCTCCCATAAAATGGTGTTCCATTTTGTCAAATGTTTTTCTGCATTAACTGAGATGATCTCGTGGGCGTCCCCTTGGATCTATTAATGTGGTATATCACATTAGTACTTATCTTTTAAGGAATAAGGCTGAGAGATGCCCACACACTATTTCTCTTCACATTTCCATGTGGAGAACGCAGTTCTCTGGGCACCGTGGGCTGCAGGACAGGCAGGGAAATGCAGCTCCTACCTAACACTCATGTGTGCGGTTAGACCTTGGGTGAAAGTTCTGGAAGGAAGGTGGAGAATAGACCTCGAACATCACTTCAATCAAGAAGTCGATAATTCTACAGGCCATGATTCCATCTCAAGAGGGCAGCAAGATTCTTTTGAGACATGGTGGCTTCTTATGGGGCAGAGCAGTCTGGGAACATTGGCAGTGTTGGGAAATACACTGGGGAAATTCTGAACATCTCAATGAGTTACTCCTCCTACCTGTAAATGCCAAATGCCTTTGGAGACCCTGACTCTCTCTCCTCCCATAAATCAATTCAGGAGAAGGAATATGTGTTTCTTTTTTCAGTTTGGGTTGCCAAAAGGATACGTTTAAATGTACTGGCGCCATCTTGAATGGCGCCTACCTGGGATGGGGTTGAAGCTCCCCTCGAAATGAACCCTGCAACCAAGATGTGAGAGCAAGCAGCTGATTTGGTAATTGATCCCAGGAAGCATCAGTAGGGGATTGAAGATATGGGACAGGAAGCCAGTTTAAGGGTGTTCTGTGGGCTGGGGGAACTGGGGTGCAAGCCCCATTGGGAAATCCTGGGAGAGTGTAGAACATGACTCTCAGAGTTATCCCAACCAAGCTCCCTCGATAGAGAGATGGGGTTTGGATCCATGGCCTCTCATCTGCATTTGGTGGGGACACTCCCAGCCTTCCTTGAAGTCTATCACATGGTCTCCAGTAGCCAGGGAGGGACTTCAGGCAAAGACCGCAGCTGCCTGCAGAGGAGACCTGTCACGCTGAGTGTGCATTCAGATTTGCATGTTCTTCACACTAAGTCCTTCACTCTGTCTTGTCGCGGGTCCTTCCGGATGGTGGCCCATTATTGCCAAAAGAGGGTGAGTAGGATAAGCTACGCCTCTGCTGGTTTGGTCAGTCCCGAGGTTGTCATTGATTCTCACGCACCATTCTTCATTCTCAACTTTTGCCCAGATTTTTTTTTTCCTTGTGAAATTTCTTTTTATTGAGATAGTATCTCATAAACCACAAAACGCGCCCTTTTAAGTGGGTGGTTCGTTGGTTTTCAGTGTCTTTACAAAGTTGTGCCACCATCACTGCTAATTTCAACACATTTCCAGCATCTCGTACCCCTTAGCAGTCACTCCCCATTCCTTTCTCCACTACCCCACCCACCTCCTTGCGCCCCCGAATCATTATCCGTCTCTACGAATTTGCCTATTCTGGACATTTCATACTGATGACATCATTTATGATGTGATTTTTGCGCCTGACATTTTTCACTTGGCATATGATGCTTTCTGGGTTCATCCATGTTGTGGCATATGTGGGTGGATTATTTTATTGAATGGAAATGCGATTTTATGTATCCACTCGAGATGGCCATATCTAGCCAGGAGTAGAATATAGAGCGAGTGGGGTAGAGCGGGATACACAGCCCGGGCACACAGCTAGCTTATATGGTAACTGTCTGTTTAACTTTTTGCTTAACTTTTTCCAAAGCAGGTATCCCATTTTACCTTCCACCGGCAACATCCAAGGGCTCTGTTCCAAGTACTTCAATCTTTACCAACAGTTGTCCTTTTTTTGATTATGGCCAACATGGCAGGTATGAAGTGGTGAGTCACTGTGGCTTGACCAGCATTTCCCTAATGACTGCTGATGTTCAGATTCTTTTTATGTGCTTGTCTTGGTCATCGGTTTTGCTTGTCCAGTGCTTTAACCCAGGTTTTATCCCTGAGGACTTGGAGCCCGTGGTTTGCTAGAATTGGTTCTTGACAGTTAAAAGTGGGCATGGGGCTGGGGGAGTAGCTCAGTGGTTGAGTCTTTCTAAATGTGGGAGGCCCTGGGTTTGGTCCCCAGCGCTGGAAATCTATCAAAAACCTGGGCATGGGGTCACAGAGAGGTATTCCAGGAAGACCTCTGAGTTACAGACATCCTCCTGTCTGTCCTTATGGTAGTGATGGGAGTCACGCTTGAAGATCCACGTGTCCTCAGGTCCATGTGTTCTAACTGTTGGGTACATATAACAGCTGTTCAAAGTGCATACTGTATCCTGATGGACAGCCCTCCAATCTGCAAGGTGGTGTTCCTGAGAAACTGATGTGACTCCATTTTTGAAAACAGCTTCTACCTCAAAGCCTGTCCTAAGGAGGGGGGTGTGACCCTTGTCCTTGGAAAAACCCATAGGGCGCTCCTAGGCACATACCCACCCTGCTGAGTTGTTTATCTGCAAAGAATAAGAGAGATCTTCTGTGCCAGGTGTCCCTGACTCAGCTAGGCTAGGTGAGGACCCATAGCAACCCCCTAGCAACCACCCATCAGCATGAGACAGGGAAAATACCTGGGATGCCAGATGACCCCCCAGTAGTGTTAGAGTCTGTAAACAAGTCAAAATAACACCTGGCATTTTGTCAGGGGAATGTTAGAGTTCGTAAACAAGTCTGGATGGTGCCTGGCAAAATGTCAGAGGGAGTGGTTTGAGAAGTAACAAAACCAAACCATTAAGTGTAGAGATTCCTGATTGGTTGACTGATGTATCTAGTTTATGCTAATTAGATAAGCTGTGTGGAATGTATAAATACTGCTCCTGTCCTGCAATAAACGGCTCCTACTCCTGCTGTATCAATCTACACAAGTTATTCGTCGTCACCCCCCCCCCCCCCCCCCCCCCCCGCTAGTTTGCTGCAGCCGGACTGCGGCACAGTAGTTTCCGTGATTGAGAACATGATTAGGAAACCCTGCAGTTTAGCATATACACTCTTGCAACCCCTAAACCAATCAGTTCAAATGTATCCTCCACTTGAACTCACCAATCACCCCTACCCAACTTATTCCCGCCAGTGAATGTGCTTATCAATGTTAAGAGCTGTTATGTGACTTTCCCGCGGTGTGGAATGATCTGCTGTGTGATGTTGTGATGCATAGAGTATCCCCCCAAGACCTATAAAATCTCACTGAACAAAGGACCGGGACTCACTCCCTAGGACCGCTGCGTCGGGAACAGTTGTGAGTCCAGGCTGGAGCTTGCAATGAAGACTCTTGTGTGATTGCATCGGATTCGGCTCCTGGAGGTCTACTGGGGTCCCACGAATCTGGCATTACATTCCCAAGCTGGTGTCTTAGCTGTGTCTTCTAGGGCCCATTTCAGCCTTCTGTTGAACAGATAGCGTCTTTGTGATGTGGAGTATCCTATGCACCGTCACCATAGACAATGAGTCCCCCTGTCCTAAGAAACCAAATCAGGTCCTCGTTGAGTCTTCAGAGACTGGTGCTGGCCAAGATATTGTGGCCAGGAAAAGATAAATAAACCCACGCTCGGAGTCCTGTGAGTCCCAGGAGAGGCGAATCATGGCTCCCTCCAGGGCAGAAGTGACTCACTGCCATCCACCTGCCACCTGGAGTCCTCCAGCATGGCCCGATACTGAGCCCATATGGAGTGCCAGTATCTGATGCTGGCAGGTCAAATGTCTCTGGGGCAGAGAGCTCGCGTTTTGGGGTCTCCATCTCCACCAACCACAGTTACTCTCTTCAAGGACGCACTGTGTCAACATAGTTACAGTCAAGTGCACGGCTGGCTGATCTCCACTGGACAAGTCACCCTGTCGCCCGCGTGTGTCCCTCTGTTGGTGGAAGCTCTCTGGTGGACATTGATATGAGACAGGGAGATCCACATGCTTTGGGCCTTTCCTACCAATCCTGCTCTCCCATCCTGCACTCTGGCACCCACTGAGGAGTCAGCATAAAGCCTGAACTCAGCCAGTTGGGGCTCGTCAGAGATTCTAGCAATGTCCTTTTCTCCCCCGTGCACACCTCTGTGCCATGGGATCTGCCATGTCACGTGACTCAAACCTCCACCACCACCTCTACTGCAGGGGGGACCTACTCAAAGTTCTCTTTGGCTCTGGGCCTGATTCAAAACCAATAGGTTTCTGAGTTAGCAAAAAAAAAAAAAAAAAAAAAAAAGGAGCCTCCCCAGGGATGGTGGGCGTCATCTCCAGAACGCCCAGGGGCCTGCCCGGTGCTCTGCCTCTCTCAGTGCTGGGAAGTGAATACGCAGTATTCTTGATCTTGCAGGGACCGCCTCCCGGTGCTAGGCTGGAAGGAAACTTCACCAACGAGGTGGCGGTTGAGTTATATTTGCACAGAGAAGGGAGATGGGGATCTGGAGTGTGGAACAGATTGGTGGGGAGGGCAACCACAGGTGCAGCAAGACCTCGTAGTTTGTGCCTTCACGTTTTTGGAATTGTTGGCCTGCTGGGCTTGGTTTTACTCCCCGAAGGGAGGGAAGAGGAGCTGGGATTGGATGGTATGTCAGTTAAGGTAAACAACTGCTGGAACCAGTGACCCTCGAAGCTTAGTGTTCTATACAATAAAAATTCTCTTACATTATAATCTAACGCGGTTCATGCAGGGAATTTGGCGTGTTGTGAATTGGGCCCCCCTGATCATATGTTGAAGTCCTACCCGCCTTCCCCTCCCCGGGGGTGGTGGTGGTATTTAGAGATGGAACCTTTGGAACTAATTAGGTTTAGAAGAGGTCTGGAGGGTGGGACCTCATGTGGTGATTAGTGCTCTTATAAGAAGAGTCACCAGAGTGCAGTCTCTGTCTCTCTGTCTTGTCCTCTCTGTCTCCCACGCGAGAAGGTGGCTATGTTCTATGCAGCAAGAGGCCCCTCACCAGAACCTGGCCATACTGTCACCCTGATATGTGAGAAGATAAATTTCTGTTGTTTAAGCCACCCCGTTTGCATGTTATGACAGCCCAAGATGGTGAACACAGGTGACATCCTGTGACTGTCTTCCTGTAGGACGCATACGCATCCTTATTCTTCTCCCAGTGTCTCCTGGGATCCCTTCCCAAGTGAATGATTTGAATTCACATCCTTATCTCAGGAACCCAACTCCCGTGCAGTAGGTAGAGGTGGAGTGTGGGGTCAGCGGAACTGGACTCAAGTCCTGCTCTTACTATATCTTGGACAAATTGCTTAACCTTCTTAAGCCTCAGGTCATTTTTTTGTCAGCTGTAAAATAATATCACAGAACCTTCCTCATTAGCATGCTTTGAGACTTAAATGCATCTAGAATATAAATATTCCTGGACCCGTGAAGGGGTTACCTCCCATAAACCCGTTGTAAGTTGAAAATTCACTCAATTCACCAAGCTTATGGACCCCGATAGCTTAGCAGCACGGTGTACTACAGAATATTGGTTATTTATCCTCAGGATTGCATGCTTGGCACCGTGGCTCACTGCCCCTGCCCAGGATCAGCAGAGAGGATCGTACTGCATATTGTGTTAGTCTGGGAAAACATCCAAACTCAAAATTCGAAGCACGGTTTCCACCCAATGTGTATTGTCTTGCACGATCATAAAGCTGAGGAATTGTAAGCGAAACCATTTCTAAGTCAGAGCCTGCGCTCAGCTAGGTGCCAGGCAGGGTCCCAGTCAATAGCTCTAATCTTAGCAGCATTTGTGAAGCATAAATTCCCGCCCACCCCATCAAGCTGAAGGAACAGTCCTTGGCCCTGGCTGTCAGCAAGGGTCTGTTGGTGGAGGACGGGAAATGGAGGATGCTGAAATGAGCTGGCTTTCTTAATGTAGGGAAAGAGGGCATTTGCACAGGAAGCAAAGGACCTCGGTTATGGCACTAATTCATTAGTGTCCAAGTTCCTTGAGGGGAGGGGTCTGCGTGCTTTGTGTTCTGAGCCTGGGAGTGTCACACGTATTGAATGGACAGCCAGGTATGATCCTTGAGGACTTCTGTTTCTAGGTGTGAAAAACGAGTGTCAAAACCTTTCCCACCGCAGGTTTATGTCATTCCAGGGATGTGATCGAAGTGTTTTGTAAACTAGAGGATCTCTCTGAGGATGAGCTCCCAGGTAGGCGCTATGCCTTGTAGGTAAACAAGAGGACTCTGAGGCCAGACGGGATTGGGTTAAAACCCTAACCCTGCCACTTACAACCTGTGTGGGCTTCACCGAGGTGCTTAACTTCTCTGTGGATTAGCAAAATCCAGCAACTGGTCAACTCTCAATGGAAACTCCCCAGCTTTTGGCTGTTTTCTGTGTGACCACTAGAGGTCAGGCTCACCCCAAATTTCAACCCTTGCTCACACAGGCCACTTCAGAGAAAGTGGGAGATAACTTCTGAGTGTTAGCTGTGTGTTGGGAACTTTAGAAAGTTCCCATATGAACTGATTTAGTGCTTACAGAACTCCAAGGGGTAGGTATTTTTGGTTTCATTTTACAGATGAAAAGCTGGCAGAGGGACATAGCTCTGGGGTCTCCGTTATAGTCCCTGGGACGAGCCTGGGCTGGCAGATGACATTAGGAGCCAGCTGACCTGTTCAGGCCTAGGGTTTGTGAACCACCAAAGGCTCTGAGCACTTGCCAGGTGCAGAAGTCACTGGGACACATCTTTGGGGTTTGCCCAGCACTAGTGAGAATATTCTCCTCTCTCCTTCTTCTTTCCTATCTGTGGTTCTGGGGTGGGGGTGGGGGTGTCACACAAACCTGGGTTCAAATCCTGACACTGCTGTTTGCCAACCACGTGTCTTGATCTCCTCCTCTGTAAAATGTCTCTATGACTCCTCTTCTGTCTCCTGTGGAATATGAGTTCCTAGAGGAGCTTCCTAGAGGGAAGGCTCCTCGTTGTTCTTTACATTATCTCCAATGCCTAGAACAGTGCCTGGCATATAGTAGATTCCTAAGAAATATTTGCTAGGTCTGGGGATGGAGCTCAGTGGTGGAGCACTTGCCTAGCATGCAAAGGCACTGGGTTCCATCCTCAGCACCACCAAACAAAAACAAACAACAAACAAAAAAGACTGACTGA
Organism: Marmota flaviventris; assembly: GCF_047511675.1. Taxonomy (NCBI): domain Eukaryota; kingdom Metazoa; phylum Chordata; class Mammalia; order Rodentia; family Sciuridae; genus Marmota; species Marmota flaviventris. Next base: position 17,293,997 of record NC_092516.1, on the reverse strand, counting down.
TTCTTCCCACCAAATTTCCCCTAAAGTATATGTGTTCCACTTTCCATATCCCCATGAAAAATGTTTCTTAGCTTGTTTTCTGTTGTTGTGACAAAACACCTGAGGCTGGGTGATTGATAAAGAATAGAGGTTGCTTTAGCTCATGGTTCCAAAAGTTGAGTATTTCAAAAGCACGGTGCTGAGATCTGCTGGGCGTTTGGCTTTCTTGCTGCACCATCACATGGCAGAGGACATCACATGGGGAGACACAGCAATCCCATCCCCTCCCGGCTCCTCCGTGCATGGGCGTTTCCTGTGTATCGGACCCTTGCCACCCAGGAGGAGAACTCAGAGCGGTCAGCCCTGTTCTCTCCGATTCTGCAGACTGAGGGGCCTGGGACATGCATGAATCTAAATTCCTGGATGGTGGGTTGTGTGTGTGTGGGGGTATGTTTTAAAATCATTTTTAAAAACACACATGTACACAAGCCAACAGGCACATGGATTCCTTCCCTATGTTGGGTTAAGTCAGCATGAGCACCCGGGGGTGGGTCTAGTCCTCTCTCATGTGCTCCACGAGGCTGACAGGTAGAACCCGTGTTCCAAGGTGCCTTTTCACAATAACATGTTCCTAATTAATGTGGGGGTGTGCCCCTCCCAGGGACCCATTTCTTCCTTCCTCTCCCTCCTGTGTGGCCCCAGAACTGCAAAATGTGCACCTCTGTTCAACACGCTCTCCTGGCAAGGCCTCTGACCTGGACTGTCAGGAGGTTAGCAAAAAAAGGAACCAAGAAATGGGGAGGGAGCATGACATCGCAGAAAGGGTGAAGGAGGAAGAGTCCCCAGAGACCATCCCTGCCCACAGAAGGCTCTGCTGCAGGAAGTCTGGGCAAGATATGGGAGACCCATTTGGTCCCTGTCTATTATCAGGGACCACCACTCTTTGAACTGGTGGGTGGGGGAAGCAGAACTTCTGAGTCCACTCTGAACCCAGATTTGCCCTAGAAGCTCTAAGAAATCCCTGTTTAATATGTTTAAAAGCATGTGTAACAGCTGGGGGCAGTGGTTCACGCCTGTAATCCCAGCTACTCAGGAGGCTGAAGCAGGAGGATCGTGAATTGGAGGCCAGCCCGAGCAACTTAGTGAGGCCTTATCTCAAAATAAAATAAAAAGGGCTGGGGAAGTAGCTCAGTGGTAGAGGACTTGCCTCGCATGGTGAGGCCCTGAGTTCCTCCTTGTGTATGTAGGGAGTGGGGCTCCGCCTTCCACCCCTGTTCCTTCTCGGTGGAGAAATTGAGCTGAGCAGGCCCAACCCTAGCTTGACCAGGTGAGGGCCTTTCCCTTTCTGGCCTTGGTGAGTTGAGTCTGATTTTTTTTTTTTTTTTAATCCCAGAGGTAGGTGCAGCAGCTGGAGGAAAACTCACTTTTCCTCCTAAGTGAGCCGCTTTGCACAAAGAGGCTGAATACCCGGGCCCATCTCTCTTTGATCCAGCAGAGAGAAGGAAATAATCTCTTGCCCACTGGGGAGGACGGAATGCAAATTCTCACTACTTGCCTAGGGCTTGGCTCCCTAGGAGCAGATCCTAAGAAGTTGTGGTTGTGGGGGGAGAGTTCTCTGGAGGAGGAGCGTGAGGAACCATTCGGTGGGGGCTCCAGGACCACACAGAGCTGGTCCCCATGATCAGTGCGCTGGCCCCAGGCTGCTGGGTCCTCACTCTGACCCCAGGAGGTGCGGGGCCACCATGTCCTAACAATGTGGACTCCTTCTGGCCCAGCACAATGGATTAGTTTCCGGGGGCTGCCCTAATAAAGGACCGTCACCTGAGCATCTTAAACCACAGAAATTTATTCTCTGTGAGTTCTGGAGGCTGGAACTCTGGAATCAGGGCATGGGCAAGGGTGGTTCTGTCTGAAGGCTAGAGGGAGAATCTGTCCCTTGCCTCTTCCCTGGTTGCGGGCGGTTGACTGGTGATCTCTGGCATTCTTGATCTCTGCCTGCATCTTCTCCTGACATTCTCTGTGGCAATTGGGGATGGGAAAGGGAGGGGCTCTGGGTGTGGTACCAATAGCATCTACTCCAACAGTGGTTCTCCAAGTGTGATCCCGGGCCAGCAGCCTGGGCATCCCCTGAGAACCTGCTAGGAAGGCAAAATCTCAGGCCCTCCTCCTGACGGTCTGACGCTCTGACGCTCTGGGGACAGTGTCCCACAATCTGTGTGATTCTAATGCAGGTGAAAGTTGAGAACCACTGCCCTCTACTACCCGATCTGCTGACCAGAATATGCCCGTGGCAAAAGGAGGCCAAAGGGCATTGATCTAGGAGTCTGAAAGTCCCCAAGGGATGCAGGGCTGTCACATTACACAATTCTGTGGGGCATCATTCAAACTGTATCTCGGGTCAGTGATGCTTGTGGAGCACAAGTCTGAAAAAATGCAAAGTGAATACAACATGCATGGTCCCCTGCTGTCCCCTGGGACCAGGCCTGGCCCCTCCTGTTAAGGGAAGAGAAGCACTTGGGCCAGAACATCTATTGGGTGTCACAGAAGTGGCAAGACTTGGTGACACCTCGGGGGCTTCCTTGGAGAGGTGGGCATAGGCAAGTTGGGATATTTAGGCTCATATTTGAAGGGACAGGCTAGTGTGGGACAGGCGATCTGTGCACCCTCCTACAATCTACTGCTAAAAGCCACCCTCAGTTGGACATATGGTGAAGACGAAGCAGAGAAACAGAACCAGCAGAATGTATGAATGTCAGAGAGGACTTACCAGGGACTCATTCACACGCTCACAGAGATGAAAGGTTCCACAATAAGTCAACTGCAAGCCGGAGAAACTGGCGCTCTGTGGCTTGGTCCATGGAGCTGGGAGCCTCAGAACCAGGGAGGCCACCAGTGCATCCTAAAGGCCCGAGAGCCGCCCAGGGACTGCAGGTGCCTCTGTCTCCTGGAGTCAGAGGCTGGAGAATCCGGAGCTGAGGGCCAACGGTGCTGACTTAGAAGTTCTTCCTGCCCAGATTCAGGCTCCCAGTCTGAATAGGTGTCATTCAGCGGCTAGGGAGGCTGAGGCAGGAGGATCACGAGTTCAAAGCCAGCCTCAGCAAAAGTGAGGCACTCAGCAACTCAGTGAGACCCTGTCTCTAAATAAAATACAAAATAGGGCTGGGGATGGGGCTCAGTGGTTGGGTGCCCCTGAGTTCGATCCCTGGTACTAAAAAAGAGAAATAAAATGCCCCCCCCCCCCCCCCCCCCCGCCCTCAGCAGTGTGACCTGTATATTGACTGCTCTACTTGGGAGTGAGTCTGAAAGTCCCCAAGGGATGCAGGGCTGTCACATTACACAATTCTGTGGGGCATCATTCAAACTGTATCTCGGGTCAGTGATGCTTGTGGAGCACAAGTCTGAAAAAATGCAAAGTGAATACAACATGCATGGTCCCCTGCTGTCCCCTGGGACCAGGCCTGGCCCCTCCTGTTAAGGAAAGAGAAGCACTTGGGCCAGAACATCTATTGGGTGTCACAGAAGTGGCAAGACTTGGTGACACTTCTGGGGCTTCCTTGGAGAGGAAGGCATAGGCAAGTTGGGATATTTAGGCTCATATTTGAAGGGACAGGCTTCAGACTGTCGATTCAGGCTCCCAGCTAATTGGACCATGGCACCCCACTGAGGGTGGGTCTTCCCCAATCCATTTATTCACCCGCATGCCATTCTTCTCTGGAAACACCCTCACAAACACACCCAGAAGTAATCATTGACCAGATCTTTGGGCATCTGTCTCCAGTTCAGTTGGGATTAAAATGAACTATCACAATGACCTTGATCCTAAATGCAAATGCATGCGTGATAACTCAATGGCACCCATAGGCTTCAGCTAATTCGGGGAGCGTCTGGTACCTGAGGGAGAAAATCTCATTACCAAGGGGCCCATAATAGGGCCCTGAAGGAGATTTAACCCAAGAACCTACTACTGGGAATGCAGGGCCGGACCATCCTTCCGGAATGTTCTGCCCATATTCTGGTTCCATGAAAGGTGGGCAGGTTTGACTTTGTGGAGCAGATCAGCTGGACCTCAAGAAAAAAGTGGGGCACACGGACATTGGTCCTCTCAGTGGTCCACCAGCAACGCAGCAACTGCTGCCATCCTAATTGGACTGCACAGGTTCACTCCCAAGTAGAGCAGTCAATATACAGGTCACACTGCTGGGGGGGGGGGGCGCATTTTATTTCTCTTTTTTAGTACCAGGGATCGAACTCAGGGGCACCCAACCACTGAGCCCCATCCCCAGCCCTATTTTGTATTTTATTTAGAGACAGGGTCTCACTGAGTTGCTTAGTGCCTCACTTTTGCTGAGGCTGGCTTTGAACTCGTGATCCTCCTGCCTCAGCCTCCCTAGCCGCTGGAATGACAGGCAGGTGCCACCGTGCCCTGTGGGTGAGCCATTTTCTAAGGTCTCATGCAGATTACTCTCACCACAGGCTTGTGGATGGGTTTGAAATCATCCGCTCATTTTATGGAAGAGGAAACTGAGACATAGAAGCCCAGGTCATTGGTCCAAGGTCACATGGCTGGTAAGTGGCAGAGCCAGGATTTGAATCTGGGTTGCCTGGTGACGAGTCCTTGCTTCCCCAATGTTGAAGAATAACACCAGAGAAGCACGCCGAGGCAAGGTCAGAGTGGAAAATTAGAAGTTTATTAAAGGACAGCAGAAAAGACTTCTCCCGGAGGAAGAAGGGGACCCAAGAGGTGGAATCCGTGGAAGTGTGGTTGTCTCCCCTTTTTATAGTTTTCGGTGATGGAATGTAGGTGGGAAGGCCCGAGGGGTGGGGCACAGGTGGGCCAAAGAAGTAATCTGGGCAGGAAGGACTTCTAAGTCAGCATCTTCAAGTTTGCTGGGGGCTGTTCATTAACACTTCTTTGGGATGGGCTATCTTCAAATCTGTTGGGGGCTGTTTCCTGGGCTTCATTAACATTCCAGGAGAGTTGCCCAACTTTTCCGGGAATTCATTCTCAACATGGCCTCCATTTTAGATTTCACTCCATATTAGACCCGATTTACCTAACTACACTGACCACCTAATTTTAAATCTGGCTTCAGTACCAAACCGTGCCCTTACCCTACGTGACCTCCCAAGGGAGTCATGGGGCAGGCAGGGACTTGATGCTGGACCCTGACCTGGACCTGAGTCCCATTCTATTCCCGTCAGGGGTTTGCTCCTTGATTTCATAAGAGGATACATCCTATATACATCCCATACCACATACAACCCTATGTGGTTTCACCCTAGTCTGAACTACGATTTTTCTTTGGTTCTTGATCTTAAACATGGAGAATTTGTTTCCATTCATTGTTCTCGGGTTTCCTGGTGACAACTTTCTCCCTCCGGCAACGGTGGGTGACTCATGTGGAGTTGCCTGGGGGATAGGGGTGGGGAAGTCGTGTGTGGGGAAGGGTGTCAGGGGAACAAGCATGAAGACACTTATGAGAGGTACCTAAAACAGGCAGATCCACGGAACCAGAGACTAGAATGGTGGTTGCTAGGGACAGGGGGCGGGGCACAGGGAAATGGGGTGTTACTAATCAATGGGCGTCAAGTCACTGTCAAGTGCAATGAAGAAGCTCTAGAGACCCGCCATTCAACATTGTATCTGTAGTCAACAAAAATAATGCACTCCTAAAAATTTGCCCAGAGGGCAGATCTCATGTTAAGTGTCCTTAACACAATACAATGAGAGAGAGAGAGAGAGAGAGAGAGAGAGAGAGAGAGAGAGAATATCACATCTGTTTTTATGTAGCCTGTTTTTCACCTCAGCTACTTTTCTTTGTTCTTCTTCCTGCCAGACTTAAGTGTTGGGGATGGATAGAATTTAGGATCCTGGCCTTCCCTTCTAGAATATTCTCTCCCCTAGGGCAGTGCTGGCCAATAGAATTATAACGTAAGCCACACATCTAATTTTACACTTTCTACTAGCCACATTAAAAAAATAAAATAAAAAAAGCACCAATAACATTAATGTGCATAATGTTTTGTTTAACCCAATATGTTTGAACTATTATTGTAAGGGTCCGGCGAACGTCGGAGGAAGAGACCACCAAGAGACTGCGGCTCATGCAACAGCAAAAGGGGTTTATTGAGGATCCAATCCAGCGCGCTGGGGCTCCGTGCTCACTCAAGAAGGGAGAGCAGCCCAGGGCCCTGAGCAGGGGTTGAGCAGTGCTTGAGTACACTTTTTGGGGAGGGCGGGGACTTTACATACATCACAGTCTCCTTTAACAAATCATCATACACCACTGGAAAATCAAACAACAATTCTGAGACATGATTAGTACATTCATTGGTGGGAACAGGTCGGGCGGGGGTGATAGGTCAGTTCTAAATCGGGGTACACATTCAAACTGATTGGTTTAGGCCCTGCGATGCCTACATGCAAGACCACACAGGGTCCTAGGTTATTAAACAACCAGATGGTCAGGGGGAATATTTACTGGGCAGTTCCGGGTATTGTCCTAACAGCTACAGGAATTTCAGGTTTTGCATGTAGCATAGGAACTTAACAATACCTGGTCCTTTACATTTTAACTCAGGCCTTGCAGCTTAGAAACTTTACAATGCCCTGTCTTTTACACTTTAACTTCAATTTCTTTTACCCTTACATTATGGCTTGAACATTTTAGCAGTATTAACATGATTAGTTTCTTTTTTTCATACTTAAATGTTTGACAATAATGGTTCATTACAATGACTTACAATTATATCTCCATTTGGAATTGCCACTGTAATGCCCGATTCGTGGGACCCCAATAGACCTCCAGGAGCCGAATCCGATGCAATCACACAAGAGTCTTCATTGCAAGCTGGAGCCTGGACTCACAACCGTTCCCGACACAGTGGTCCCAGGGAGTGAGTCCCAGTCCTTTGTTCAGTGAGATTTTATAGGTTTTGGGGGGATACTCTGTGCGTCACAACATCACACAGCAAATCATTCCATACCGTGGGAAAGTCAAACAACAACTCTTAACATTGATGAGCACATTCACTGGCGGGAACAAGTTGGGTAGGGGTGATTGGTTAGTACAAGAGGGGGATTCCTTTGAACTGATTGGTTTAGGCCACGAGGGGTGTATGTGCTGAACTACATGGTTTCCCAACATGTTATCAACCACCATAAACTACTGGAGGGTCATCTGGCATCCCAGGTATTTCCCTGTCTCATGCTGATTGGTGGTTGCTGGGGGGGGTTGCTATGGGTCCCCACCTAGCCTGACTGAGTCAGGGACACCTGGCACTGCAGACCTCTCCTGTTATTTACAGACAAACAACTCAGCAGAGTGGGTATGTGCCTAGGAGTGCTCTGTGGGTCTTTCCAAGGACAAGGGTCACGCCCCCTTCCTTGGACAGGCCTTGAGGAAGAAGCTGCTGTTATTTATTAATTTTTAAAAACGGAGTCACATCAGTTTCTCACCACGTTCCAATGCTCCAGCGCCACATAGTTTTAGAGGCTACCATATTGGACCGTGCAGCTCAAAAGCCCTGGATCTCTAAGTGCTGGGTGACCTCACTTTAGTCACTCATGTCAGAGGATGGCTTCAAGACCCAGGGCTTCCTAGCTCCAACTTCATCTCTTCTGGAGAAATGAGTTTTGTTCTCTCTTAATGGAGACTCTGACCTGGGCCTGCCATGGTGGAATGCCTGCTAGAGAGTAGATGCTACATGCACCGTGACCCAAGGAGAGTGAGATGACATGTATGATGACATGTATTCCTTTAACAACTATGTCTCGAATACTTCATAAGTTCAAGATCCTGTCCAAGCACTGTTTGGGGTCCTGGGATCATGGGAACAAATTCCCAGCTTTTAAGAGCAAAAAGACAAAATGAGCCACTTATTGAATTTCCTGCCCTCATGGAAATTCCATTCCACGGAAGGTGTATTGGTCAGCTGTGAGTCACTATCCTAAACAACCTGACAGAGGCCTCATCTGAAGAAGAACAGGTTTATTTAGCTCACAGTTTTGGAGGTTCAAAGTCCAGGACTGGGTGGGCCCCATTGGTTGGGCGTCTGGTGAGGGTGGTGGCTGTGGGAGGGACTTTGTAGAGGTGAGCAGCCACCTCCCCAACCAACCAGGAGCAGAGAGAGCTGTATGGGGCCAGGCTCAGGCATCTACAACCACCCACTTGAGAGTAACACCAAGGAGTCCTAGAAAACTTTTGAAGCCACAACCCTAATGACCTCAGGACCTCTCATGAGGTCCCACCTTCTGAAGTTTCCATCACCTCCCAATAGTGCTCCCCCTCCCCACCAAACACTTATTCTCAATGGGCCCTTGGGAGACCCACAGACTCCAGCCCAACCATATGGAAGGAGTCAGATGGGGAGGACAGAGTGCCAGTTGGGTCAGGGGTCGTCTGCAAAGACCTCACAAGAGCAAAGCGACATTGGGGCAAGCACAAGAAGGAGATTGATATGGGATGGGGGTGGGAGGAGCCCAGGAGTCAGGCTGCCTGGGTTCAGATCCTGGCTCCGGAGACTTCCGTTTCTCACCGTGGCCGAGTAAGTGGGCCCACATTCACCTTCCTGCCTCCAACAACTCAAAGCCCTGACAACGTATGCAAAACAGTGGGTGTTTGGACATTGAACCTCAGACAGGACAAGGCAGGAATCCCCAGATAAGGAAAATAATTTAGGTAAGACCTATGATGGTCACCGGCCTCAAGGTAGAGAGAAGAAACCCAAATAGAACCCAACAGCATTCCTGAGTGGAGATCTTGGGGAAGACATAGCAGAGAGGACTGTGGAGATCTTTAGAAGGTCTCCCTCCAGTCCTTCAGCTGAGTCTTGGTCAAGGCATCAATGTGAGGACACTACTGTAGACCAACGGAAGGCTACCAAGGGGATCCGGTGGGGCTCACGCAGGGTTGGACTTACTTGTGTTCTTACCAGCTGGAGAGGAAAGATCTCACATGAGCAGAGTCCTGGGTAGGAGACTGCCTCAGTAATGGCCTCATTAGCCCTAGACTAAAGGCTGTATCTACCTAAAATCCCCCCCCGTCCCCCGCCCGCCCTGTACTGAGGATTGAACCCAGGGGCATCTACCACTGAGCTACGTCCCCATCTCTTTTTTATTTTCTATTGAGACAGGGTCTTGCTAGGTTGCTCAGCCTGGCCTCAAACGTGTGTCTCTCCTTCTTCCTCCCAAGTAGCTGGGAAGACAGATACGTTGCCACCACACCTAGTGTTCCTGCCTAATAATCTTAAGAGGAAGCTTCAAAAGAATCAAAGGGTTTCTGGTATCTTAACTGCTAAAACAAAACTAAATATTTAAAAGACTATTAAAAACACACGCAAAAATCTCAGGACTTAGCCATGCAAAATTCACTGTGTTGGACAAAACTACCAGGTAAGAAGTAAAGAAGTAGAAAGTAGAGCCACAATGAGGAGAAAAATCAACCCACAGAAACAGGACCCGAAATGCCACACGTGATCGAATCAGACCAGGACATTAAAACAGCTTCTAGAAATATACTTCAGACCCTCAAGAAGGCCAAGGAAAGCATGAGCATGCTCTTGACAGACAGTGGAGATGTGAAAAAGACCAAGTCCAAGTTCAAGAGATGGGAAATGACAGTGGAAGAACAAATAGCAAATTAGACATTAAAAAACACGTCAGGGAACTTGAAGATGGAGGCAACTGGAAGTATCCAAAGGGGAAAAAGACTTAAAAAAAAAAAAAAAAGAACAGAGCTTCAATGAACTGTGGTCAACTTGAACCAGAGTCCTAATATACGTACAATTGGAGTCCCTGAAGAAGAGGTGAGACGTGACGGAGCAGAGGGATGACAGAAAATGCACTGGAAAAAAAAATCAGGACGGAACAATTTCCAAATTTGACTAAATAGACACTAGAAACCCACAGATATGGAACCGCAAGGAGAAACCCAGCGAACCCTGGATCCAACACTGGCCATGCAACTGTGGGTGAGTTACCGCGCCTGGGGGTCTGCCTCTCATGTGTCGTGATGATCATACCTAACACACGGAGCACTCGCTCTGTGCCAGGTTCTGTCCTAAGAGTTACCCAACAGAACTTGGTGGGTGCCATTACTGTCACCTCCTCCATACAGAGAAAGACACTGGTGGATGAGCCATGGGCAGCTTAAACAACTGGCCAGAGGTGTCCCAGCTCAAAAGCCTGGGGGATCCAGGACCCAAACCAGAGTCCAGGCTCTCACCCTCTGCATTCTACTGTATCTCTAAACTCCACAGGAGCAAGGGCAAGATGACCCACAGGGAATATGTTTAATTAGCCCAGGGTGAATGTTCAAAAAATTTAAAAAATGGGAAAAAAATCAAAACTTTGTGACTGGTATAGGAAGAAGACCCGTGAAGCCACGAACAAGAATTGACACCAGCATTTGCCGACTGTGGGATGAAAGGACAGAAGCGCTGGCCCTTAGGTCCCTTGCTGCCCCTGGGCCTTCACCCCTTCCCACATCTCCACCTGTCTTCTCCTGGGAAAGGAGGCAGTGGATGACGGGTTGCAGTTAGTTCAGGGGAAATGAACCAGGAGCGGACTGAAGGCTCTTTAGTGTTTATTCTTTCTTTTTAAAGTTTTCCCAAATGGCACACTCTCTGTTGTGTTTAAAGATACTGTAAAATCTCAAAAGAGCTCGGGCAGGAATGTTGAGTAAATGATTCAGTGTACTCGGGCTTTAACCTGTTATTTTTTTTTTTGCCTTTGGAAAGGTTTAGTCGGCTCTGCACTAGGACGCTGTGGCCTCAGTTTGAACTCTGCCATAAGCATTTCCTGCCCAGACCTGTCTCCGGGACCCAGTATTAGAAAAACAAAACAAAACAGAACAAAACAAAAAAAAACAAGTACTCAGTTCATTAAAACTGTAGGTACTACCTAATTGATCGGAATTATCTTCTTTTATGTAACTATCTGCATGACTCTTTTCAAAGATAGGTTGGTATCGATGTTATATTTATTTTTTTTCAAAGTTTCCTTTATTGAAAACCATTAATAATGTGAAGAACCTTCAGCAAGAAAGAAAACCTTTGTTAGTTATCTTCCGACAGAGGATTAATATCCAGAATATATAAAACTCACACCAAAAACAAAATTAACAGCAAACAACCCAATTAATAAATGGGCCCGTGAATGAAACAGACGTTTCTCAAAAGGAGAAATACAAATATATGGGAAAATGTTACACATCATTAGCAATTAGGGAAATGCAAATTAACATGACACTGAGATTTCATCTCACTCCAGTTAGAATGGCAGCCATCAAGAATACAAACAGTGATGAATTCTGGAGAAGATGTGGAATAAAAGGGAACACTTTTACCCTGTCAGTGGGATTGTACATTAGTACGAGAACCATGGAAAATAAGTATGGGGGTTCCTCAAAAGACTAGGAATGGAACCACCTTATGATCCAGCGGAACCACTTCTCGGTATTTATCCTAAAGAATGAAAATCATCTTGAGCACACCCATGTTTATAGCAGCACGATTCATAATAGCCAAACTATGGAACCAGCCTGGGTGTCCATCAACCCATGAATGAATAAAGAGAATGTACTATATATACACAATGGGTTTTGTTCAGCCATAAAAAGAATGAAATTATCTCATTTGCAGGAAAATGAGTGGAACTTGAGAACATTAGGGCAAGTGAAATAAACCAAACTCAGAAAGTTAAGGGTTGTGTGTTTCTCTCCCATGTGTGGAAGCTATGGAAGAACATGGAAAAGAAAAGTGGGGGTATCATAAAAATCAAAGGGAGATCAGAAGAGGAGAGGAGGGGTACTGGGGTGGGGAAATACTGGGGAATGAGATTGGCTAAATTATATTGTCATATTGTGTGCATGTATGAATATGTCATAACAAATCCCATCGTTATGTGCAACTGCAATTCACCAATAAAACCATGCAAAAAGTTCCCTTTACTATTTCTTACAAAAATAATACCCATTCCTTAGAGAATATTGAGAACTGTACACAGCCGGGTGTGGTGGTGCCTGTCTGTAATCCCAGAGACTCAGGAGGCCAAGGCAGTCAAGTTTGAGGCCAGCCTCAGCGACATAGTGAGTCCCTAAGCAACTTAGTGAGACACTGTCTCAAAACAAAAAGGATTGAGGATGTAGCTGAGTGGTCAATTGCCCCTGGGTTAAACTCCCAGTATCCCCCACCATCCTAAAGTAGAATAGTACATAAAGAGAAGGAGAAAAAAAATTATTAGTAAACCAGCCAACACACTTTAAATTTTGATGTATATTTTCCCAGTGTTTAAAAGTGTCTATCTGATGAAAATAGGGTCACGCTTTTAAAAACTGATTTATCACGGATGTCTCTCTTTGCCATTGCTTATTCTTTTGCATCGTAAATTTTTGTGTGGTGTCATAATAAATACACAGCTGGGTTACATTTAATGCAAATTTGAATTACACAGTTTGAAATAGTAGGTTATAAAATATTAATTAAATTTTGTTTTATGGGCCAAATTTGCAATAATGTTTAGCATTTATTTTGGGTAGGAAATTTAACCTTTCCTAACGTAAGTTTTTCATTGGGTGAGGTCTTCAGCCATTTAATCCTCTGCATAAAATATGGCTGTCCTCCTTGACCATTTATTTAGCCAGCCCTCTACTGATGGTCACTTAACACTGCATTGAACTTCTTTGAAGATAAATCTGTACACAGGTCCAGGATGATGTCTTAAGGAGGAATTCTTAGATGTGAAATTGCAGGTCAATGCTTTTGATGCATACTATCAAAATCCCACCCCCAAAGAAGGTTTAGACATTTATTTAGCAAATATTGACATAGTGCTTACTACGTGATGGGTGCTGTTTCTAAGATCTGTGCGTCCTCATAACAATAATATGTAGAGTGCTATTGATTAACCTCAGGTCACAAAGCCAGTAGGTGGGGGAGCCGGCTTCTGACCTCTGAGCTCTGCTGTTTCCACAACATTCTGAAGATCAGTGAATGAGGTGGTTATTTTCCTGCACCCTTGCCCACAATAGGTAAAATCTATTTGCTCGAAAGAATTGTGACTTCAATATTTATATAAGGGAAATCAATTTATCAAAAGGTGAATTCTGAGCCCTGGGACCATAAGAGATAAGAAAAAGGTTCTAATCCTTGGTTATCGTTAAGTTACTGATCTGCAACTCCGTATTTATGAATGGCATACTCGTGTCCTTCCAAAATGCGCAGGTTGAAGCTCTAATCCCTAATGTGATGGTATTTGGGCCTTTGGGAGGTGGTTAGGCCATGAAATTGAAGCCCAAAATGATAGGATTAATGTCCTCATAGGAAGAGACACAGAGGGCTGACTGTTTCTCTCCCCTCCACCCGCCCCTCTCTCTCTCTCTCTCTCTCTCTCTCTCTCTCTCTCTCTCTCTCCCACTGTGCCATGTGAGAGTACAAGAAGTTAGCTATTTGCAAGCCAGAAAGAGAGCCCTCACCTCACCGTGGATCTGGCTGCACCTTGATCTTAGACTTTCCAGCCTCCAGAGCTGGGAGAAATCAGTGTCTGTGCTTGAAGCCACCCAGTCTCCGCATCTTGTTAGAACAGCTTGAGCTGAGTAGGACACTCCATCAAAGGACCGTCTTCTGAAGCTTTGCCCAGGCAGATGAGTGCCTTCCTCTTTGTTCTTCAGGTAACAGATGTTTCTGGGGTCCCCTGGTTCCTCCCAAGGCTCAGCCACAGCCACAGCCACAGGAATCCAGGAACCTCTCTCCTAAGCTGCCGCACTCTCTGTTCTCTGATGCAGATGCTGGCTCCAAGCTTTGAGGGCTCTGCAGCTTCCCATAGCCCCTGACCTGACAAGGTGGCTTTATTCACTCACTGCAGTGAGCATTCATGCTGAGGGACTAGCAAAGGGGCCTTGGAACTCTGTAGCTTCTTTCTTTTCTTTTTGTAGAGGTAGAGATCCGAGTTTAGTTGTTCTCCCTGAGCTCACCTGTGGGATGATTAGTTCTTCCCCAAGACCTCTGGGCCCTGCTTAGCGGACAGATGTTAACCTGCCATAACAAAAATACCCGACTATACATGGCTTAAAGAGCAAAGTAGTTCATTCTCTCTCACGGAACAGTTTTGAGGCCAGCAGTGGGGATCACTGGGGTGTCTCTCATCCACACGGCCTCTTTGGGGACTAGATTCCTTGCACCATGTGCTTTGCCACATGCCAGGACATTAGCATCATCGACATGGCCAAGGGTTCCAGCCAGCAGATGACACGGAGGGGGCCCTGCCCACTGCAAGGACCTAGGCACACCTTAATTCCACTTGAATTCCATGGACAAGAACTTAATTACGTGGTAACCCCTAATTGCAAGGGAGGCTGGGAAATGTAGTTTAGCCACAGAGCCAGAAAGCAGGAGAGAATGGATTTAGGTGAGCACTAGTGGTACCCAAGGGACCGCCCCCCCCCCCACCTGCCAACCAGGGGACAAACCAAATTAGGCGTCTTTCCTAAGATGCCACCTGCGATAGGTCAGTGTTGTTCTTACGCTGAGTTTCCTCCATATTTAGAGGAAGAGTGAAGCATCACTTCCACATACACCCCTTGGATCTCTTGGGCTGATTTGGTACACGTGTGTGTGTGTCCTTGAATTGTGGTTTGGGAGATTAGATGAGTGGATTGGTTTAAGCCAATTGGGACCATTTGGGTCACTCCCAAATAACTATATGGCAATCATTTGGGGGGAAGGATGTTCCTCTAAAGGGAAACGGGGTTGTAATTAGCAGAAAGGCAGCCCAAACAACAGATGTCCACTACAGAGAATGTGTTTGAAGGATGAGTTAATTGGACTTAATTATGGCCCAATTTTTATTTGTTTTTTTGAAATGATGAACTGATTCCTTCTGATGATAGATGAACTAATTATGGTCTCTGGTAGTTTTCTTTCATTTCCCTCTTAGTCGACTCCTAAGAGTCAACTTGTACCAATGAATGTGTCCCTGCTCCCCAACCATGACATCTGCAGTGCCTCTGTGACCTAGAGGTTCATGGTGCAGGTGTGGAGTACCTGTGGTGATCCGAATCCCCTCCCCCAAAGCCTTCAACAAAACCCAAGTGCATTCAAGAGGAATTCCAGGAATTCCAGGAATCCAGGTCTGTCTGAGTTTGCAATATTTGTCTGAAAAAGCAGTGAACTTTTTCTGTCTCTGAGTACACACACACACACACACACATGCATACACACACGCACGCACTCAAGAGAAGCAGAGTAAATTTTTCTGTCTCCGTTTCTTGTCTGTAGAAATTTGCAACAGAAATAAATACTAAGTTATTTTCGACACGAAGATGCAGACCCTTTCAAGAGTGTGTTGGCTGGGCATGGTGATGCACACCTGTCAGCCCATTGACTGTGGAGGCTGAGGCAGGAGAATAGCGAGTTCAAAGCCAGCCTCAGCAACTTAGCCAGACCCTTTCTCAAATAAATAAATAAATAAATAGATAGAAAGATAAATAAATAACCTCTCTGAGCTTTATCAAGTTGTGAGATGAAGATAGCAGTTCATACCCATGGGTAAGAGGTTACAATTAGTTGAATTAACAGAGGCAAAATTTTGTTCTCCATAAGGGACCTGGCCAGGGGTGGTGGCACATGCCTGTCATCCCAGCGGCTCGGGAGGCTGAGGCAGGAGGATCATGAGTTAGTTCAAAGCCAGCCTCAGCAAAGGCGAGGCACTAAGCAATTCCGTGAGACCCTGTCTCTAAATAAATACAAAATAGGGCTGGGGATGGGGTTCAGTGGTCGAGTGCCCCTGAGTTCAGTCCCTGATACCCCTTCCCTCCCCAGAACAGGGACCTATATTGTAATGATCCACTAAACTAAGCCACTTAATAGAATGCACTGCTACCAGGCAACAAGAACTTTATGAATGAATCCTCGGCTTCTGCTGTGAAGGCCCGTCATAAATAAGTGTGCTTGAGAGAGTAATTGTCTTTAACAAAATATTGCTTTTTTTAAATCGAAAAACACGCATTTGGCTTAGACAATTGAAATGATGGAGTAGGAATCACATGGAGAAATATATACCATCGAATGATGTTTTGTAGGAGTGCTTTTTCCTCTCTGGGCAATCTAGGTAATTTTCCCTAACAAGGTAAGCCATTTCTCTGTTAAGTCTAGCTCATAAGATTCATTTCCCTGAGAAAGGGGAGGGGACAATACCTGCTAGAACAAAGACGATCGGAGGAGAGAAAAGTAAAATAATGTGATGTGGGGGCTTCTGAGGAGACAGAGAGGAGACTTAGAACAAGTACTTCCTTTGGGGTCCAGGGTGTCCGATGTAAGAGTAGAGAAAAGAAGGACGCATGTGTCCTGTCTCCCTTCCCCTTGATCAAAACTCCTGCTTGGTGGACTTGGGTGGGGGGTGTATTAGAAATAACTAGAGGAATTTGGGGGAATGATGGAGCAATGAGACTTGGACCCCAATCTCTGTGAGGGACTCTGGGGGAGGGGATGAATCATAAGGAGCGCTGTGCCAACTTAGGGAGGTTGCATTAGAAGAACATGGTGGCGTGGTAGGTGTGAGCAGAGGGCATGTGCTGTCACCTTGAGTCTGTCCCTTCCTCTGTGCCTGGGAATACTCCAGCACCCTCTTCACCAATCACCGAGAGGGATGTAAAAAGCAATTGAATGTACTAGCTCTGTTTCTACGACAAAGGCAAAATGGCCCGGTAGCCAAGAGATACAGGATGAATTTACTGTGCCAAGGAGTTGGAATGGAAGTCGTAACCAAGATCTGCAGAGCCACTGACCGTTGAGGATGCCAACTCAGCCACCCAAGAGCCCAACCAAGAGCACTACCTGCTGTGGGACTCGGTCAGCAGCAGAGGTCAGCTGCAGCCTCAATGACCAGGTTAGAAAGGAGATTCCTGTGGAGGGAGGGGACAGTCCAGGACGCAGTACAACGAGGAGCCCAGGGACCAGTCACCAACATAAGGAGGAAGTACAGGCTCGAGGAGAATGAGGAACCAATCCTGGGGAAGAGGGAGGGAGCCCCGGTAGAGAATTTGAACCTTGAACTGGAATCAATATTTTTCCAAAGGCAATTGTGAGAGACTGTTCTGAACATCAAGTGCCCAAGTTACCTTAATCAGAAGTTAAGATTTTCCTGGCCTGCCATCAATGGGCTAGGTGCTCATGAGCAAGATGTAAGAGACGATAGGAAAGCTAATGTTCTGCAGTCAGAGCTGGAGGATGTTCAGATACTGTTGGTCGCTCTGATTTTAGGTGTCCTCTTTCCTCCAACAGCTCAGAAGCAAAATACAGACTGTTCCTGACTTAGGGTATTTTGACTTGGAATTTTTTTTTTTCACTTTCTAATGATGCAAAGCAAGAGATATGCTGGGTGGGGGCAATGAGCCCCCACTCCTGGTGGGCCCCAAAATCACAAAGGAAGCCATCAGCCCACCAGAGTGTCTTGGGTGGCTAAACTATGATGTTTGCCAGGTTAGGTGGATTAAATAAATTGTTTTTAAAACTTACAATTGTATTTTTCAACCGATGACAGGTCTATTGACTAGTCGGAACTAATCGTGCCCCCTCCCCATGCCAGTCATTGGTTTAGGCAGGAGAGTGCATCACACTTCTGGCTGTGAGACACTGGGACGTCTACTGAGGGGTATCTGGGACTTTTTTTCTCATTGAAAAGAAGAGATGCACAGGGAAGAAATCATCTCTATTCGGATGCAGGTAATGACCGAAACTGTGGCAGACAACTTGGGACCAGGAGGAGATTTTGCTGAAAACTATCATGGAAGTTAGAAGAAACCTGAGTCCCTGATGCTACTGGTTTGCTGAATTGACTCCCACACCTCCATTATCCTTGCTATGGGAGAGGTTAACTTCCCTAATTTAAATCTGTTTGAAATGAATATGTTACTTGCAGCCAAAAGCATCCTCAGTGAGGTAGAGTGTTTTCTCAACCTTGCTTGTCCTGAATCATAATTGTATCCATATGATGGTTAAAAGAAGAAGAAGAAAATGGCACTAATAGTCACCAACATTGAAAGGCACTTGGAATTATTCCTCGAGTCAAGTTTTATTCCCAGACCATTGAGCCCCCTGGGTTGGATAGCACATCTGCCTCACGTGTAGCACGCACACTCATTTGCCTTCAATACCTTTCCTAAGGGAAGAGATAAAGACACACCTGTTAGCTCTTCTTGAAAGGGAACAAAGGTGATCCTTTTTCCTCTTTTTAAAAAAATGCATTATTACGATGTAAAAGGGAATGTGTTTCTTCTAGAGTTGCTGGAAAGAGAGAGGGGAACAGTGAAACATTAGATGTGCTTTGTGCATCGGCTTCAACTGGAATCACCTTTTCTTTTTCTTTTTTTTCTTATGGAAGAAAGGAAGTCTTAGAACTTAGAAGCATTTCAACGAGAACTGGATTTTAACGGCTGATAATCACGACCAGAAATATAAGACTCCCAGGGACTGGAGGCGCGTGATTTCACTGTCTTTTCAACATTCAGAGTTCTGTCTGATGCTCCCAAATTGCATCTACTTTGATGAGGCCTATTTTTCCCCCAACCGAATTACATTTCTAGGAGTTCACCTCACAGATGCCGACTGACTTTGTGTAAATTATTTCAGGCTAATTTACTAGCTGGAGAGAAAGAGGGAGGCAAGGGGTGGGGGAGGAGGTAAAGTTAGAGAGTGGGGGTTAAGGAGAAGGGGGGGAGAGAGAGAGAAAGAGAGAGAGAGAGAGAGAGAGAGAGAGAGAGATCTGAGATGTGATAGTCTGAATTTGTAGGTTGAAGTCGTTTGGAAATAAGGCTTTTGAAGAAGTCATAAAGCTGAAATTAGATTGATAGGGAGGAACTTAATGCAATCTGACTGATGTCCTTATAAGAAGAGGAGATCTGGACACACGAGGAGACTCCAGGGACATGTGTGCACAGAAGAAGGACCATCTGAGGATGCAGTGAGAAGACAGGCCTCGGGAGAAACCACAACTTCTGATCTTGAACCTCCATCCTCCAAACTGTGAGGAGAAATCCATCTCTAATGTTGAATCCACAAAATCCCATTTCTAATGTTGAAATTGGTATTTTGTTATGGCGGCCCCTCGAAAACTAATACAATAATGCATCCTTCCAAGGGCTGGGCTATGGTGTGAATATGGTTTGTCCCCCTGCAAAAATTCATGTTGGATCTAAGTCCTCGTTGTGAGACATTAGAAGAGTGGAGGTGTAATTAAACTGGGGTGTTTAGAGGTGGGAGGTGATTGGGATTAGGGGAAGTCATGGGGGCTCTCGTATTGAATCCTGATGGCTTCATGGCTTCATAAGAAGAGGGAGAGAGACCAGAATATATACACACAGTTTCCCACGCTGGAATCTACTACTGTCGTCCCCACTGGGTCTTTGTGTTTTCTGCTTAGAGGAAATAGAGTACAAAGAAGCCCCACGTGGGAGAGTTTATTTTATTTTATTTATGAACCAGGGTAATAAGTGATAAACATCACTTCTACAGATTCCACAGTAAGAACTTGGTCATGTGAGGCACCTAACCATAAAGGTGGCCAGGAAATGTCATCCCTTCTGGGAAAGCCTCTTTCTGGCTAGCAACAGCTCTCTACAGCAAAGAAAGAGCATGAACTTTTTTTCTGAAAAGCTAATCAATGCTAAAGGGTCAACACAAAGGCACAGGGAAAATGTCTGTGAATGGTCAGCGTGTTCAGAACCCCATGATGAGCTAGCACCTACCTAGAACCTGGGATGTCTTTGCCTCTAATAAATGTTTCTTATATGAATGGATGAGTTAAGGAAACTAGATGCAAAATGGAAGGAATTCGAATTGATATTTCTTGAGTTAATAGGTTTCATTGGCTATCCTTATTGAGGGTCAGACCTTCCTCTGTTGGTGGAAATTATTATTTCCATTTCAGCTGATCAAGCAGAGACCAAGAGATTTTAGGCACTTGGGATGTTGTTGGAGATTTTGTTTGGGAAATCAACATTCATTCATTCGAATGCCTAACGTATATAATCAATAGCAATTCAAATTAAGAAAACATATCCATTTAGTCAACATTTGTTGAGCATTTACTATGTGCAGGTCCTGCATTAGATGCACAAAGGTGAATGAGGTACGATTCTTGGATAAAAATTGCACCTGAAGGGCTTATATTCTAGAATTAAAAATACAGAACCTGAGGAATTAATAAGTTTATAAGGCAATGTGTGTAACTAACCATTTGACAAATTCAACCCACGTTCCCAGAAAGGGTCAGAAGGACGATTCTATGCCTAGAGGAGAGGTCATAAACAAGGTAGAGTTTAATTCAGATTTGAAAGGAGTACTAGGATTTAGGGATTCCTAAGGGCAGGAATCATGCATTTATCATCCTACCCACCATTCGAAGAGCAACAATTATATTACTCTTCCTTCTGCTTCTAGAAACAGGATTGAGGGACTTGCTGTACAAAATAACAAGATCTATTGCAGAACTCTGGAAAACAGGGTGTGGTATTAGAATCAGAATAAACAAAAAGAGTCATAGACCAGAAAAAGGACCTCTGAAACAGGTATATCTAGACCAATAATTGGTTTATCACAAGAGTGACTCAGCAGAACCTTAAGAAAGAAAAGTCTTTTTTTTTTTTTTTTTTTTAAATAAAGGGTATTTTTACCATTGGGTATTGGTCTGGAGAAGAAATAAAATTAGACCCCTAGCTACACAAAATCTATTCCAAGAGGATTACAGACCTAATTTTTGACAAGATAATAAAGTTAGAAGATGATATGGGTATGAATGTCTTCCTGACCTGTTAGGGTCTGTAAACAAGTCAGGATGGCGCCTGGCAAAATGCCAGAGGGAGTGGTTTGTGAAGTAACACCAGCGAGCCATTAAGTGTGGAGATTCCTTATTGGTTGACTGATGTATCTAGTTTATGCTAATTAGATAAGCTGTGTGGAATGTATAAATACTGCTCCTGTCCTGCAATAAACGGCTCCTACTCCTACTGTATCAACGTACACAAGTTATTCGTCACCCCCCTGGTTATTTTGCTGCAGCCGGACTGCGGCACTGACCTTGGGGTAGAGAAAAAAATTCTTAAATAAGACACAAATCTTGAACCATAAATGAAGAACCTCTGTTTATTAAAAGATATTGTTAAGGAGGTAAAAAGGAGGGTGGGGAAGGTGTTTGCAACACAAATCAACAAAAGAACATAAAAAAGCGCTCATACAAATCCATAGGAAAAATGACCCCAAATCTCACAAAACAAGAAAATTCTAGTGGACATTACAAATGAAAAGATGTTCCACATATGAGTGAGTACTCAGTGGGAAGCAAGTCAAAATCCTCATGAAAGTTGTAGCCCGTCTTCAGAATCATCTCCAGTGAGCTCCAGCCCCCTGGGTGTTAAGCCCTCCCACACTGTACCAGGATTGGTTGGTGTTGATCAACTGCATATGACAGACACGGTGTCATTCCACTCCTGAGTTTAGGTTATAAAAGATACTTCAGGTTCCATCTTGGTTGCTTTCTTTCCCTCTTGGATCAATTGCTCTAGGGGAAACCAGTTGGGAGGTCACAGGCAGTCCTTGGGAGAGGACTATGAACTAAGTAACCGAGACCTCCATCAGTGAGCTTGGGAGCAGATTCTCTAGGTCATTTAAACTTTCAGATGACTATGGACCTGGTCAACGTCTTGACTTCAAGTTCTTGAGAGACCCCGAGTGAGAACCACCCAGCTCAGCCACTCCTGGATTTCTGGTCCCCCAAAAAACTATGTGCGATCATGTATCTGCTATTTGAAGCCTCTACCATCTGAGCCAACCTATTCTGCAGCAGTAGTTAACAAATACACCGGGATAACACTAACCACAAGGAGAGAACACTGAACACAATACTTAGCATTGGGGGGAAAGATGTGGAGACACAAGAACCCTCATCTCCTCCAAGCAGAAATTGAATTCAGCAAGATCACTTTGCAAAACCAGATGCCACTATCCATAATGTTAAATCTTCACCTATTATATGACCCAGTAGTTCCACTCTTAGGTAGGTACTCTACAGAAATGCATGATCATGGCGCCAGGAGTCCTGCACACAGACATTCATAGCAGCAAGGCTTGTAAGGGTCTCAAATTGGAAATCGTTCAGCTGTCCATCATTAAGTAAATGGGTAAATAAATTTTTATATATTTTCATAATTAAATACTATACAGCAGGGCTTGGCAAACTTTTTTCTATCAAGGGCCAGATGGCATATATTTTAGGATCTAAAGGCCATGCGGCACAACTATTCAACTCAGCTGTGGTGTGTAAACAGCCACAGACAATATGGAAATAAATAGGTGCAATTATTGTGTTCCAATTAAGCTTTATTTATGAAACAGATGCTGGACTGGATTTGGCCCAGGGGCCCTGTAGTTTCCTGACCCCTGCTGTACAGTATTGAGAGTGAGCGGGAACAGCTATAAGCAACGGCAAATATTGAATGAAGCAAGTCGGACATAAAAGAACACGTACTCCCTTTAATATGCAAGCTCCATTTAGATCAAGTTCAATAGCACAGAAAGCAGAAGTGCATTGTTCAGGGGGACCCCTCAAAGTGTTGAAAGCAAGGAAACGATTCTTTAAAAAGACAGCATGGTGGTTGCCCCTGGAGAGAGCTGTCATTGGGAAGGGGCACTTGATGGATTCCTAGGGTGCCAGCAATAGTCTAATTCCTTTGACCTGGTGGGAGTTACATGGGTGTTTATATAATTTGGTAACTTGTACGTTTGTGTTTTAGGCTGTCTTCTGTGTCTGCACTCTTATTTCTCAGTAAAACCTCGAAGAACAAGAAATAAAGAATCATGCATCAAACTAGTATGCTCTATTGACTGATTGAAAATGTCTTTCTTCAATGAACCAACATTAACATTTATCTATTGATAGGACACTGGAGAGTTGATCGAACCCAGAGCATTGCACAGAAAAGTAAACCGCGTGCTGTCCACTACGGAGCTAAATGTCTAGCCTTGAGCCTTCATTTTTACATTGTTCTTATTAGCCAACTCATTGGTATTCACTCTGGGCTGTGCAGCAAAATCTCCTGCAGAGGGTTTCTTCCCCACCAGCACTGATGCCTAAGCCCAAACCTTTAGGACTTGAGTCAGCAGATTCAGGCTGGAGCAGAGGTCTTGGTAGTTTGTGGATACTCCCTAAGCCGGGGTGATGGGCAGCCTCTGCTTTAAACCCAGCCCATCTCTGTTCTAAACTCTGCATTTCTGTGGCCATTTCTGCACAGTGTATTTCCTTCAGTCACTCACCAGACCCCCAATATTCATTCAAAGTGACGACCTAAGCATTTTGGCTTTTAATTGCATTTGCCTTGAAGTTAGTTTTCCTTGGAGTGGAGGAGTCTGGTTCCGTTCAAAGCATTATCTCATCTGACATTTATTTCAGCTTTCCATTCACCCACCTCTCCACAGCAACACCTTGACACTGCCTTGGGAATGCACGCTCCTCTCCTCATTTTGAGGTGCACATTCTCAGCTTCCTACAGCCCAGCCCCTCCCCCCTCCCCCCTCCTCCCCAGTGCCGCAGCAGCAGGCTTGCCACCCACCCCAGCACAGATAAGTGCCTGTTTATCCCTCGCCTTTGTTTCTGGGCTCTAAGTCAGTTTCCTATCACCAGGAAACATTCCTCCCATCCTCGGGTGACTCATCTTTATCAGCCAGTTCCTGGAGAACCTTATCAATAGACTTTTGAACAACGACATAAATTAAATCTATCCCTCTTCTCCTCTCTCTTTATTTACTGCTTCCGAACATCTCTAGCAATTGCAAAATATTCATGATCAACTTCCTCTTGGAGTGAGCACTGCCCTTTTTTCCCAGTAGGTGTCTTTTTTCTTTCTTTTTTTTTTTTTTTTTAATGAATAAATGAAAAATTATTTGTTCCTTTGAAGGTAGTCTCCACTCCTGTGAAAGCCAGTGGGACCCCAAGTCCCCACGTGCCTGGAAATCATTAAGGGCATTCCCTTTGACTTAAAGAAAAGTCTCAGTTTGGAGGGTGAGTTTTATGGTTACTTTTGTTGAACGGTAACTAGAGGTCTTGGGGGTCCTGGATCCTCATCCCAGCTGGGTCACCCACCAGGTAGATGGGTCTGACAGTCATAGACCTCTTAAAGGTCTGGTCCCCAAACAAAGAGCATCAGCCTTACCAGGGAGCTTTTTTAGACCTGAAGAATCTTAGGTCCTTCCCCGGAACCGCAGAAGCAGAATCTGCACTTTAACAAGTCTCCCAGATGATTGGGAGCTTGCAAAGCACATACCTGGAACCCCAAGATCTTCGGTTTATTAAAAAACTAAACAAAATGTCCAGGCTTTTCATAGCATTGAATATCAATAGTTCAGGGCTGGGGGTGTAGCTCAGTGGTAAGGCATGTGCTTAGGATGTGAGAGGGGTCCTGGGTTCCATCGCCAGCATCATTAAAAAAGAGAGAGAGAGAGAGAAAATAATAAACAAACAAACAAATAAATATTTCAGTGCATTTTAATATCAAATCCACAGAATAAAGAAGTACATTAAAAACACAAAGTTACATGGAGGATAACTTGCTTTTTTTTTTTTTTTTAACAAGTGAATGAAAGGAATCTATTCGGTGATTAACATGCTACAAGCATTAAGTTGTCATCAATAATAATAATAAAAAAATACCCGTTTAAAATAGTCCAAATGCTGAGATGGTTTAGAAAAAACTTACCTGTTCCATTTGTGGTTATTATAGAGTAGTTCACTAAACATTTTGACTTGCTCGAATGCTTGATGTCCCTGTTTTGCATTAAAAATCCCCACACAAATGAAAATGGAAAGAAAAAGTTTTGCTCAATATCTGTTTCTGTTTCCTATTTCCCCGTTCTCTGTCTCGTTCTAAGATGGCTTTCACCCCTTGGGAAAAATAGTATTAAACTCGGATTTCCAATAATAAACAAACAAAAAAATATTTTTATTTGTTCTTGAAGGAAATGTTCTGTCTTACACTGTAAAGGAAGCTGGGCGATATGGTTGGGGTGTCTCCCAGAGGCCCGTGTGCTTGAAGACTTGGTCCCTACCTATGGCACTATTGAGTGCCACCTTCTTGAACTATAGTGTCTAGGGAAGTTAGGTCATTGCGGGCACGCCCATGAAGTTGGTCTCATTCTCTTTTGTTCTCTTTTCTTCCCAGATGCTATGGGATGAGCGGCTTGATCTACCACGTGCCTCTCCCATGCTGTACCTTAAACTATGAGCCAAAACAAATCTTTTCTCTTTTTAAGTTGATTATCTCCAGTATTTTGTTACAGTCATGGTAAGCTAACAAACACACATGGTCTCCAAGTATGCAGCAGGCACCCTGAATATTTGGGGGCATAATAGTTTTTTGGCATGTTTTTTTGACAGTTTTTTTCTTGGATTTTCAAACAGGTAGCCTGGTGGGCCTTACTTGCCTCCTTCAAAGCACTAACATCAGCTTCCAGGAAACCCAGATATGGCATGAAGTCCAGGGAAATAGTTTGTACCAGACATGAGATGGAATATTCATGAGTCCCATGAATCTTTGATAAGATCTGATTTCATGGAATGCCACCATCTCAGGCTTATAGAAATGAAGTTTCATTGCTCTGATGTATTAGTCAGATTTCCATGGCTATGACAAAATACCCGAGTTAATCAATTGATAAGGAGGAAAATTTATTTTGACTCTCTGAAGTTTCATTTGATGGTTTCTTTATCCTGTTGCTTTGGATCTGTGGCAGCACAGTATATCACAGTGGGGGATACACAGTAGAGTGTCTTATTCACCTTATAGCAGTTGAGAAGCAAAGAAGGAGACAACAAGGGGCTGGATCTTAATATCCTTTTCAAGGGCCTCCCTACTCTAAATTCCACCATTTCCCAATAATGCCGTAGGCTGGAGACCACACCTTTAGCACTTATGCCTCCTAGAGACATTTAAGATCCAAACAATGACACCTATTGACAGAGATACACTTTTGCAAACAACTTTTATAGAGAATGACCCCCTGGGTGCTTTCCCACTGTCCAATTGGCAGGTGATCTCTTGCTTATCACCCAAGATGGGAAGGGAAGCCTCAGCACCCACCTTCTGGTTTTATGGCTGAGCTGGGTGATCGGGGAATAGCCTGGCTTTAGGAAGGGACACTGATGGTGACTCTATCCAATTTATACATCTCAATAGGCTCTTGTCTTTTCAAGGATACAAAGCAGATACAAAGTTCTCATTTTGTGGCCACGAGTCAGGTAAAAGCACTCATGGGGGGGGGGGGCTAGAAACTTCTAATGTTTGCTTCCCTGTGTCTCACCTTCTATGTGTACACCAATGCTATTTTATAACAGGATTGCCACAGGGTACCCCGTGTGCAGGATTTTTTTGCATATATTCTATGTCTTAGTATATTTTCTGCTACTGTAACAGAATACCACAGACCAGGTAATTTATACATGTAAAAATAATTGCTCATGGTCCTAGAAGCTGAGAAGGTCAAGTTGCCAGGATTGATGGAGGCCTCGATGCTGCACATTTACATGGCAGAGGGCCTCAGATGGCAAGGGAGCGAACAAGAGAGAGGAAAAGGGGGCCAGACTCCCCCCTTTCCCAATTAACCAGTCCATGAGGACAGTGCCCCCATCACCCCTCTAGTCACCTCTCAAAGTGCACATCTCTTAATACCCTCCTAATAGCAACTGAATTTCAAGACGTGTTTTGGTGGGGACATTCCGACCACAGCACCCCCCAAATACTCATTAGACGCCTGTGCAAGCCAGGGCAGCCCCTGGGAGGACCTCCCAGTCCAGGGTGGAGACGGACAATCTCCAAGATTATGAAATGGCTTAATCAGAGTAGAGTACCAAAAAAGGGGGTCACGGGATCTGCACCCCGTGTTGGGGTAACATGGGTGCACCTTGCTAATCTGTGTTATGGTTTGGTTCTGGAAAGTCCTCCAAAG
The DNA here is from genome assembly GCF_047511675.1 of Marmota flaviventris. Classification (NCBI taxonomy): domain Eukaryota; kingdom Metazoa; phylum Chordata; class Mammalia; order Rodentia; family Sciuridae; genus Marmota; species Marmota flaviventris. Next base: position 17,267,030 of record NC_092516.1, on the reverse strand, counting down.
TCTCAAGTGCTCGCAGGGCAGGCTTTGGGGAAGGGGTTGGGTCACGGGGGCTCTGACCTCATCAGTGGGTTAATTCACGGCTGCTGGCTGGATCCACTGAGGGACCCCTGGGAGGAGGGACCCAGCTGGAGGAGGTGGGTCCCTGGGGCTCCCTCTCCCTCTCCTTCCTGGCTGCCCTGAGCAGAGCCGTGTTCCGGCTACACCTTCTGCAGGAGCCTTGGGGTCAGCCCACGTGGACGGAATCCTTTGAAACTGGGAACTGACATGACTACTTCTTCCTCCAAGTTGTTCTTGTCCCTTATTTCGGTCACCGCCACACAAGGCTGACTAACACACACCCCAGGAGGTCAGAGGACAATTTTAGGTGGAGGTAAGGCTGCCTCTGAGCCTCAGAAGATGAGTCGGAGGGAGACGGGCAGGTGACATCCTTGAGGGTGGGGTGGCGTTTGTGTCACTGGAGGACAGTGGTTCTCAGTGACGGGCGAGGGTCTCCCTCCCCTCCCCTTCCCCTCTGCTGTGGTTTGCAATTTTGCATTTTCAAAGGTCGCTGTGTTAAAAGCTTGATCCTGGGCTGGAGACAGCTCAGTGGTAGTGCTTGCGTAGCATGCGCAAGGCCCTGGGTTCAATCCCCAGCGCTGCAAAAAGAAACCAACAAAACTGAACTTGGCAATGTTGGGAGGCACTATGGACCTTTGTCGGGGGCCTAGAGGGCAACCCTTTAGTCATTGGAGGTACGCCCCTTGAAAGGGATGGTAGGACCCCAGGAGCCCCCTCCTTTCTCTCTATTTTCTCTTACTCCACCAAGTGCTTCTGCCACCGTGAGCTGCCTTAACATACACCCCCAGGACTATGAGCCAAGACAAACCTTTTCTACTTATAACTTAATTGCCTCAGGTATTTTGTTATAAAGATGCAAAGCTAAAAGACCCTCCTTTCTCCAGACACTAGGCAAGGTCCAAAGACGTTTTGGGCTGTCACACTTGGGGATGTGTTGCTATTGGCATCTGGGGGTGGGCAGAGACCAGGGATGCTGTTACACGTTCTAGAATATACAGGGTGGTCCTCCACCACCACCATGTGGGGTCAATGCCGATGGTTCTCAGGGTGAGAAACTGTACTAGGAGACAGGGTATGCACCCTTAAAGGGATTAAAGTATCAGAGAGCAGTTATATTAAAAGCTATTATTCAGTGAGTAGAATAATTAATGTCTTAAATATAATTATTTCCTGATTTAAAAAAATAGGTCAGAAAAATGATGCAGAGGTACCTGGCAGGGGGATCCAGAATCAAAGAAAGAAGAGGGGGACCACATTTAGGAAGGGCTTGGTATACTAAGATGAGGCCCCAGGAGGTTTATTTTTTAAAATTAAAACAATATGTACTCTTAATTAGACAATGCCAAAGGATTGTTTAAGTAATCTCATTGTTGGGATGACACACACCATTTCTTTTGTTGTTTATTTACTAACAATATCTTTCCTAACTATCACACCTGGTATATGTCTCTGTCACAAATGCTATTTTTTTAATAATAAAATGTAATCAATTTAAATTTATTCAAGAAAAGCCAATCATAAAAGTAAAGGACGACGAAAAAATGTTGGTGGTTATTTTATCAGATTCTGGGGAGGGAGAACTAACGTAGTGTTGGAATTCAGTAAGAAAAACCTCAATAATATCCAAATAGGAAAAAAAAAAAGACAAGGAAAGACACAAATTCTCAGGTACGTACACAAATAGCTGATAATCATAATAAGATGCTCTAACCCGGTGGGTCATAGAATAAGTACAAAACAACAGGAACATTTTTTTTTTCTATTGAATGAGCAAAGATTTAAGAAAAAACTCACTGTATAACGCTCCTTTCTGGAGAGGTGAAAGGAAGGTCGATCCCTTCCAATTCTTGGTAAAGGATAGCCCTCGGGAAAACCTCTGGAAATCTATTGGCATTTAGAATAGGCCTGTAGTCTTTGGCACAGCAATTCCAACTCCAGATATCTATTCTGAGAAAATAAAGTCATTCTAAGAGATTACGTCGGTGCAGTTGATCATCAGGGATGCCCTCGGAGAACAAGAGATAAGAAATGACCAGCAAACCCAAGAAGACGTGAAAAATACTTGAAGGTGCACCCACCCAATGTGAGAAAATGAATTTTTGGATGGATGTTTAGTAACAAGGGAGAAATGCTCTTGGCATATTGTTTAGGAAATAATATGCAAACAGGTTTTCATTTTAAGCAGGGCATGGTGGTGCATGTTTATAAACCCAGCGATATGGGAGGCTGAGGCAGGAGGATCTCAAGTTCAAGGGCAGCTTCAGTAACTTAGTGAGGCCCTAAGCAACTTAGTGAGAACCTGTCTCAAAATAAAAAAAATAAAAAGGACTAGGGATGTGGCTCAGTGGCTAAGTGCCCCTGGGTTAAATCCCTAGTACCAAAAAAATTTTTAAAAATCTGATCCCATACATCATGTAAATAGTGGTGTGTGTCTGCAGGGTAGGTGCAGAACAAGGTATCTTGAATAGAACCCAAATATTCTATTTTGTGCTGTTAGCTAACACTGTCATGTAAATTTTGGGAAACAGAGCTGCCTGCCCTGAGTGCTTGCAGTGCTTGTGGACACCTGGTTCATTCCCTGAATCTCATCTCCTGGGAGCAGAGGTAAGTTTGTAATTTAGGTGTAGACAATGTTCAGTCATGTCTAATGAACTTGGGGGATACCTGATGGAAAGTTGCCTACAGGGAAACCTAGAAGACCTTCCTGACATTCAGGTAGGAACAGTTCTGGCACTGGGTCTGGGTTGCACGGGAGGGTGAGGAGGCGGGAGTTGGAGGAGAGATTCCAGGTCTAGGTCAGGGTGGAGCACGCATGCTCACAGGGAAGGGAAGACCCAGGGGTGAAATAAGAGGAACTGCCTCACAGTGGCCTGCACCCCTGTGTCAAGCCACCAACCCCGTAAACTCTGGATGCTGCAGAGGCAGGCATTTCTCTGTTAGCCAGAGAGAGAAACAGAGGCAACTGCAAGTGGCAAGAAATATTTGCAATGAGTAACCACAGAGACGGGGGCATTGTGAGTGAAGAATGGACAGGACACTGCGTGGTGGCTGAGCACAGTGCATGCACTAAGGCTAGCAGGGGCCCAGCAGCGGCAAAGGGCCAGGGGATGGTGAGGAGTGGAGCAGGTGGAGAGGGACCCTCAGGCTGCACCTGGCAGCCCACCTCACCTGTGTCCCACTCTGAGCTCTCCTAGTGTCTTGGCGTTTGGTAGATGGTGCTGGTCATCTGCTGGAGGGAGAGCAAGCTGGGCAGGCAGAGCCCTGGGGGACAGGCCTCACCCTGCGTGATGGAATGCTAAGGCATTGGCCAACCCCCATCTAGGACAGAGCCTGGAGTCCCCTCCCCATCACCATTGGTAAACCACAAGCTGGATGGTCTCACGGTGACCTGGTGACCCTTCGATGATCTTGCTGGCTTTGGAAACACCCCCAAAGAAAGAGGAAACATCCCAAAACAAGGATTTGAAATTCTTCACTAGTTTCCAAGGTGAGAGGATGGAGAACAGGAAAATGTGCTATTGAGACAGAGAAGTTGATGGGGGGAGCTTTCAGGAGGAGAAGGGGGAGGGCGGGAGTGTTTAGGACTTAGGACTTTTTCTATCACGACAGACAGAAACCCAACAAGCTGGCTTAGAAACAAGAAATTGCTCATGTCATGGAAGTTCAGAGGTGTCCTGCTCAGATGACTCAGATGGGACATTGACAGATTTCAAGCCCACAGTTTCCCTGCTTGGGTCCCCTTTTATTTGGTTACCAGGGATTGAACTCTGGGGGCACTCGGCCACCAAGGCACATCCCCAGCCCTATTTTGTATTTTATTTAGACACAGGGTCTCACTGAGATCCTTAGCACCTCACTGTTGCTGAGGCTGGCTTGGAATGTGTGATCCTCCCGCCTCAGCCTCCTGAGCCACTGGGATTACAGGCAAGTGCCACAGCACCTGGCTGGATCCTCTTATTTATTTATTTTTTGTATGTGACAGCAGAATGCACTACAATTCATATTACACATATAGAGCATAGTTTTTCATATCTCTGGTTGTATACAAAGTATATTCACACCAATTTGTGCCTTCATACATGTAGTTTGGATAATAATGTCCATCACATTCCACCATCATTTCTAACCCCCTACCCCCTCCCTTCCCCTCCCACCCCTCTGCCCTATCTAGAGTTCATCTATTCCTCCCATGCTCCCACTCCCTACCCCACTATGAGTCAGCCTCCTTATATCAAAGAAAACATTCAGCATTTGGTTTTTTGGGATTGGCTAACTTCACTTAGCATTGTCTTCTCTAACTCTATCCATTTATCTGAAAATGCCATAATTTTATTCTCTTTTATTGCTGAGTAATATTCCATTGTGTATATATGCCACATTTCCTTTATCCATTCATCTACTGAGGGGCATCTAGGTTGGTTCCACAGTTTAGCTATTGGGAATTGTGCTGCTATAAACATTGATGTGGCTGTGTCCCTGTAGTATGCTGTTTTTAAGTCCTTTGGGTATAGACCGAGGAATAGGATAGCTGGGTCAAATGGTGGTTCCATTCCCAGTTTTCCAAGGAATCTCCATTCTGCTTTCCATATTGGCTGCACCAATTTGCAGTCCCATCAGCAATGTGTGAGTGTGCCTTTTCCCCACATCCTTGCCAACACTTATTGTTGTTTGTCTTCATAATAGCTGCCATTCTGACTGGAGTGAGATGAAATCTTAGAGTAGTTTTGATTTGCATTTCTCTGATTGCTAGTGATGATGAACATCTTTTCATATATTTGTTGATTGATTGTATATCCTCTTCTGAGAAGTGTCTGTTCATGTCCTTGGCCCATTTATTGATTGGGTTATTTGTTTTTGTTTTGGTACTTAGGTTTTTGAGTTTTCTATATACCCTAGAGATTAGTACTCTATCTGATGTGTGAGGGGTCAAGATTTGCTCCCAGGATGTAGTCTCTCTGTTCACCTCACAGATCGTTTCTTTTGCTGAGAGCAATAGTAACAAAAGCAGCATGGTATTGGCACCAAAACAAACTAGTAGACCAATGGTACAGAATAGAGGACACAGAGACTAACCCACAAAATTACAATTATCTTATATTAGACAAAGGTGCCAAAAACACGCACTGGAGAAAAGATAGCCTCTTCAACAAATGGTGCTGGGAAAACTGGAAATCCATATGCAACAAAATGAAATTAAACCCCTATCTCTCACCATGCCCAAAACTCAATTCAAAGTGGATCAAGGACCTAGGAATTAAACCAGAGACTCTGCGTCTAATAGAAGAAAAAGTAGGCCCTGATCTCCATCATGTGGGATGAGGCCCCCAACTTCCTTAATAAGACTCCTCTGGTGCAGGAATTAAAAATCAAGAATCAATAAATGGGATGGATCCCTTTTTCTTGATCATTAATTCCGTTCTCAGCATCCAGGCCAGACATTAGAAGGTTTAAAGCTGGTTTGAGTTGGGGGCGGAGTGGCAGTCCCTGATTACCTAATGGCTCTTTGGTCCATTTTTAGCGTCTTCTATCATCTTGGTTCATTTGTACAAGAAGACAGTTCTATTCCATCATCCTTATAACCTTTTAGAAAGTTACATAAGAGACATGTTCCTGTGTCTTTAAATAAGGGAATGAGCTCACCTGACATTAGCATAAAAGGTGAAGGTGCTCTCCCCAGCCCCACCCCAGGGAGGGGGCGAGAGTGTCCTCCTCTGGTCTAAGCCTAGAGGAATCCATTTGAGTGAAAGCCAAACTTCCAATCCCAGCTGAAGGGAACTCCACTCATCCTAAAGATAGTAGTTCTCCAGGGCAGGTGACAGCTTCTCTCTGACAATTTCTGCTTCTGGAAAACGTAGAAGGCATATGACCCCAAATGTCCCTGGGGGAAAGAAAAATAAAGGGGGGGTGGTGCAGGCAAGCCCCAAACCAAGCCTGGCCAACAAGAAAAGATGTCCTGGAGAGAGAGGATGTTTCAATGTGGATTCTCCTACACATTGGCCATGTGAGGAGGGAGAAATCTTCAAGCCACATTCTGCTCCTCTGCAAAACAGAAAAAAAAAAAAAAAAAAAAAAAAATCAGACAGAGCTGAATGTTTCCTAAGGCTCCTGACCTGGATTTAGTCCTTTGCAACAGTGTGTCCTTTTGATGGAAGAGGGAAGGGAGGTTCCCAGAGGTGACTTGCCACTGATCTGACACAACTCTGTTCTAGGGAGGGTGGGTGGACTTCCCAAAGCTCAGATGGCAGGAAGTTCTACAAATGCTGACTCCACTGCACAGGACAGAACGGCATGTTCTGGCTCTGCACCCCTTGAGACAGTCGGGGCCACCATAGAGACAAAGGGCAAATGCACCCCAGATCTAGACTGACACCTGAAGGCCATTAAGAGCTTGGTGCTTTTTACCAGCTCTTGAACCTCTATTTCTGACTTTGCCAGCTATTGAAGGCTTGGCGGGTGCCTTTCCTGTTCACCCTCCAACAACCTTGGCACTTCTGATATCGGGTGTCTTATGGGCCAGGACGCTCTGGCCACGACTGTCCCCAGACAAATAACATAAAGGACAAAACTATTGAGAATCACTGAAACAGCAATTTCTCAGGACCCTCAACCTGTTCCTCCCCTGATGTGTGCCTTCTTGCATTCCCACCTCTCTTACCAGATACAGCAGCTCATCCCTAACCACGGGGCAGAGATGTGCACCCGGGCTGTGCACTGATACGAGAGCTGGAATGTTCGGTACCAGGCTGACCACTGGCCACCCCTCCCTCCAGTGTAAGTGCTCACCTGGGAAAAGAAAAACACGCCTTTCCAAACTTTTTCTAAAGTCAATGAACGTTCCTAAACCTCCAGCCTCCCCCCGCACTACCCCCCTTTCACGGGAATGAAAGTGGCTCTCTCCTTTGTCCCAAGACAGCTTGACATTCTTGGTCAAGGCTGAGCCTCCCTTCTGCTCCAGCAAAGTCCCCGTGAAACGTCTAGTTCCCCGTTGCTGTTGTGTGTGGTTTTTCTCACAGAGAACATCAGAACCCACCCAGCCGGTGACACCCTCCACTGAATGGTGTGTGACCAGATCAAACCTATTTTTGTTCACAAAGTAGGTGCTCAGGAAAGCCCACTGGGGTCAGAAGAAAGGGCCCAGGTGCTATCAGGACAAGGGGGGATTCTGATGGGGGGCTTTTCACTAGGGAAGCCAGACATAAACTGTGCTAACCAAGTTTCAATCTTGGGTGTTACTAACGGCCAGCTTCTTCCCTCTTTTCTCTACCTCTATCTCCTTCCTCCTCCTCCTCCTCCTCCTCCTCTTTTTTTTTGGTATTAGGGTTTGAACCCACGGGCACTTAATCACTGAGCCCCGTCCCTAGATCTTCCTCTAGGCCTGGGGTGGTGGCACACGCCTGTAACACAATGGCTCAGGAGGCCAAAGCCAGTCTCAGCAATTCAGTGAGCCCCTGTCTCTAAATTTTAAAAAAATACTCAAAAGGGCTGGGGATGTGGCTCAGTGGTTGAGTGACCCCGGAGTTTAATCTCTGGCACAAAACAAAACAAACAAACAACAACAACATAGATCTTTTTCAGTTTTTAATTTTTTTTTAATTTAGAGACAGAATCTCACTGAGTTGCTTAGGGCCTTGCTAAATTGCTGAGGCTGGCCTTGAGTTTGTGATCCTCCTGCTTCAGCCTCCTGAGCCGATGGGATTCTAAGCATGAGCCAGAACCCCTGGCTTCTTTTTTGTTTTTAAAATTTTGGTACTAGGAATGGAACCTGGGAATACTCTATCATCGAGCCATATCCCTAGATCTTTTTTTTTTTTTTTTTTTTTTTTTAAATTTAAACACAGGGTGTAGCTAAATGCCCAGGCTGGCCTTGAATTTGTGATCCTCCTGCCTTAGCCTCCTGAGTTGCTGGGATTACAGGAGTACGCCACCATGCTCAGCCTTCACTTTCTTTTATTTTTATTTACTTATTTATTATTATTCTACTAAGGACTGAACCAGGGACACTTTACCGCCAAGCTACATCCCTAGTTCTTTGTCTTTTTTCTTTGAACACAGGGTCTCACCAAGTTGCTGAGGCTGGCATTGAACTTGTGGCCCTGCAGCCTCAGCCCTCCGAGTTGCTGGGGCCCTTGCGACTGGCCCCACTTTCTTTTGCGTCTCTAAACCTTTGGAACAGTGCTTCACTTTGGGCTTTGCCTGCAGCCCTGGCTGCTCTGCCACTGAGACTTATTTCTAGAATGAACAGGTTTCTTCCTCTTCCTCTCTCCCTGCTCCTCCCTGATCTCTCCCTGCTCCTCCCTGATCTCAGGGGAAACAGGATCACCTTTCTTCCCCATCCAAGCAGAGTATCTGTCCCTGAGTACACGGCCACCATAGGAACGAGTCATCCAGACTCTGGGGAGGGCACCAGAGAGCTCAGAAATGACTGTCCCGCGAATGAGCAAGAGAGTCACCACTCCAACAGAGAACCCGTGAAGGTAGCCTTGGAGTCCCCTCTTTCAAAGTCCCCTGTTCCTGCTATGGGCAGAATCACAGCCTTTGGGACAGGGGTCCCCTGGGTAAAGCATTAAACCTTCTTTTCTCTTTTTCTCAAAGCTGTGTCCTTGGGCTGGGGCTGTGGCTCAGCGGTAGAGCGCTGGCCTAACACATGGGAGGCCCTGGGTTCGATCCTCAGCACCACGTAAAAATAAATAAGAAAGTTGTGTTCAACTACAGCGAAAAAATAAATATTAAGAAACAAAAACAAAAATCAGTGTCCTTGTTAGTGGATTGGCGTCAGGGACAAGCACTGAGCTTTGACAACACTTTGGTCTGATATTCTCCTATAATTTTTTAATATGGATCATCCTTCCTTCCTCATTGATCCAGATTTAACTCTTCACCTCCCTCCCTCCCTCCCTCCCTCCCTCCCCTCCTTCCTTTCTTTCTCAAAAAACTTTGAGGGCAGGATTGTTCTAATTTTCATATTGATTTTCCTTCTTTGATTTCTGCTCCCAACTAGTTTGCATCTTAACCTTGTTTCATTGGGATTTTAACAAAAGAAACACTTCCTCTTGAGAATCTGCTCTTTCCCTCTCCCCGCCTCAGATTTTTAGCATTTTATTCTTCACATTCAAATTTTATCAGACTTATTTAAATGCAGATGTGTAGAAAATAAAAAATAAAGACCCCCCTCCTCCCGAATCCCCCCTCTTTAGAAGTCACTACTGTGAATAGCTGGGGGTTCATTCAGGATTTTTTTTTTTTTTAATAAACCATGAAACCATCTGTTTTTATTTTTCATAAAAAGGAGACCACCCATTCCCACCGCTCTGCAGCTTGCTTATATTATGAATGTTCTGATTTTAAACCCAAATTGTTTCCTTTGTTTTTCCCTCTTAATTAAGATGGAATAAAAATCATCACGATCTCACTTCTTTCTTTCTTTCTTTAGGTGCTGGGGATGGAACCCAGGGCTTCTTCCTGCTAGGTCAGCACCCTACCACTGAGTTGAACCCCCAGACAACTTATACTGAGATTATTTTATATTTTGATCAGTTACACAGAGGGATACTATTGCTTCATTAATGAATTGTTTTTCTCATAGTTTCTCCTTATTTTCCCTTCATTCCTTCATTTCCTCTTCTATTTGGGCAATCAAAAAGGAAAAAAATCTGGCCAGGTGAATAATCCCAGTCACTTGGGAGGCTGAGGCAGGAGGATCACAAGTTTGAGGCCAGACAAGGCAACTTAGCGAGACCCTGTCTCAAAATAAAAAATAAGAAAGGGCCGGGGATGTAGTTCAGGGGGTAGAGTGGCCCCTACAAAGAAGAAAAATTTGTTGCCCATTTCCTTTAGGAAGAATGTTATGTCAGAAGCCCTCTTGAGCTTCTCAAGTGGAAGTCATGGTTTATACCATAGATTAAGACTATTTGCTGAATCAAAATCTCCTGCTGTTGAGGAGAGAAAAATTCTCAGAACTGGAAAAGAGGAGGAGAGAAGAGAGCACATAATGGGACAGAAGTGTGGGCCTTTGAAATGAGAAGGGGAAATGAATAAGGACTGCGTTTTGGACTCATTGCTTGTGTCTCCCTCCCCAATTTTTCCATTCACTGAAGCCCTGACCACTCATGTGGCCGTACTTGGAGAGAGGAAGAAATTAAGGTTAAACGAGATCATAATCCTATTGAATCAGGGTCCTTTAAAGATAAGATTCGCAGAATTGAGCTCGGTGGAGCTCAGGGAGGCTGAGGCAGGAGGATTGCAAAAATGAGGCCAGCCTCAGCAATTTAGCAAGACCCTGTCTGAAAATTAAAAATAAATAAATAAAGGGCTGGGGATACAGTTCAGTGTTAGAGCACCCCTTGGTTCAATCCCCGAGACAAAATCAAATAAGAAGAGACATCAGATAGAATCATGACCATCTCACACCTACTTATTTTTAGGCATTGAATAGTATTATTTCCCAGACAGTATTTATTAGGTATGGAAAATGAAAAAATCCCCAAATAGTGTGGCCTGGGAAGAGGGGATGAGGAAGAAGGCAATACATTGATAACACGGATCCTTTCCCAATATATTCTTTCCCAGGCACAAGACAAGCCCTGGGGAGGAAATATCCATCCAAGCCTAGACTGACGATCTCTGAGAAGAAGCTCACTTATGGACCCTTCCCCAAACAAGCCCTTTCTCAGTGACAGTACGAGACCCTGGAGGGAAAGAGATAAGTACTGACCACTGAACGTCCATCTGGTCCACTGATTGCTGACCCCAGACCCTCCATTAGACAAACTCTGGCAATAATTAGGCCCCCTCTCAGTAGAACCTAAATAAGCACAAACTCCCCCTTTGGCCAGTAGCTCATTTTCCATAAGAAAGTGGGTCCATCAGAGGCGTGACTCTGTTCCTGAATTGGCTGATCCGTGAAGTTTGGGTCGGCCGGGTCCTTTTGTGCTAACGGTACTGTCTTACTTACTTCTAATCCTCTCTTTAGTAACGACTCTTGAATTATATACATGTAGTAGTTACCGGGCTTCTTAATGTATGATGGGGTGCATTCAAATAAACCCACTGTAAATGGAAAATGCACTCGATGTACCTCGCCTACCTTCATCGCTGAGCTTAGCCTACCTTCCAGGTGCCCAGGACCCTTTCCTTGTGGCCATATGTAAACCAGGAACAGAGCCCTCGCAGGCAACCCATCCCCATTGGCCTTGATCTTGGATTTTCCCGGCTTCAGAACGGTGAGACCGTATCTGTCTGTTGTCAAAGCCGCATAATCTACGGCATCTTGTGATGAGAGACCAAGCAGTCAGACGCAGACTCCAAGACAGGCTTGGGGATTTCTCTGTCACACCCAGGGTCCCTTGAGGAGGAGGCAGACCTTGCTTATGAATAATCATAAGCCAAGCTGTGTGGGCTAGGAGCCAACGACACTGCCGTGGACCAGCGGATTGCAGCCCCTGCTTGGATTTTCAAGGCTATCAGGTGGCAGCAGTGTGTGACAACAGTAGCCTAGGAATGGTGGCTTCCTTGTGGTTTTGCAGAGAAAGCCGGAGACTCTGCGTACTTCTTACCCACTCTGGGGACACCAACTTACAGCAAGTGCAACATACTCAGCAAATCAGAAGCTTGAAGAACGACATGATTTTAAAACTTTGGGCACTGGAAATTGAACCCAGGGATGCTCTACCACCGAGCTACACCCCTAAGCCTTCTTATTTTTTATTTTTGAGACAGGGTCTCACTGAGTTGCTGAGGGCCTTGCCAAGTTGCTGAGGCTGGCCTTGAACTTGAGATCCTCCTGCCTCAGCCTCCAGAGCCAGGTGGCACACATCATGAACTGCATGGCCTTTATTCAGGGACTGTGGGAAGGAGTGGGCTAGTTCCTGTCCCCAGCCCAGACAGCTTCATGCCTGCAGTAGACCTCTCCCTCCGCTGTGGAGTGCAAACGTGACCTCTCCAACCCTCCAGCACGGAACAGAAATGAAGTCTGGGAACCTGCTTCCGCTGGGCTCCTGGCTCTAGGGCTCAGTCCTGAAGGACTCCACAGGCCCTTGGGATTATTTCTGCTTCTGTCCTTCTTCTTCATCTCTTTCTCTTTCTTCTTTGAGATAGAAATTTCTTTCTTTTTGGTGCTGGGGATTGAACCCAGGGGCACTTTACCCCTGAGCTGCATCCCTTGCTAAGTTGCAGAGGCTGGCTGGGAACTTGGGGACTTCCTGCTTCAGCCTCCCGGGGAGCTGGGATGCTAGGCCTGTGCCACCGCGTCCAGCTTCAGAGGCAAGGTCTTGCTTCGTGGCCTGAACCGGCTCTGAGCTTCTAGGCTCCAGAAATCCTCTGAGTGCCTACAGGTGCCCTCTTTGTTTGGTCCAAGCTGGCAATCCTGGGGACAGAAAAACCTCCTTTGGGGACAGTCCTCTCCCTTTCCAAGAGGTGCATTGAACTTTCAGTGGAGCCTCACCCCGGGGAAGGGGTGTGTGACTCTGCCACAGAAAACAGAAGTATCCATTGGCTCTAGGGCCCGACTCAGGGGCTCATCGGACAAGGAATGAGATGGGTCCCAGGCGGCGTCCCTGCCTGTACTCAGCCTTGGCTCAGCGGCTGCTCCCCTAGCTCCCAGCCTTGTGGTTTCTGAGCAGCCAAGACTGGGGTGGGGCCCAGCGAGTCACAGGGACTCTCTGCAGGGATGTTCCCGTTTGGGTTGGAAGTGGGGGGGGGGTGGAGGAGGCTAAAAATACCACCTCCATGGCAGATTCACTCTGCTCTCCTGAATGCCCCCGAGAGATTGCCCAGAGTCACTACCACCAAGCCTGTGATTAAACCGTAATAACCACTTTCATGTTTATAAATTTCGTCCTTGATATCAGAGAGGAGTATTTTTAGGCTGGAACGTGGAGCTCACCAATCCCCGTTGGCGGGAGCGTGGGCTTAAGCAAGTGTCTCTTCCTTCCTGGGATACTGCGACCAGGCCGGGAAGGAGCTGTCCCTGGGGATCGCGTCCTCCATCCAGCCTGTGGGGAGCAGATCCCAGCCTTAGGGAATGCCGTCCCCAAATACGCTGCTGTGGATTTCAAACCGAGGACGCTCAGGAGGACAGCAAATGTAGGCGGGGACTCTGTCCAGGCTCCCCTTGCGGGAGATGCTCCGTGAGCAGCTCAGTTCTCCTGAATCCCCTTCCAGGAACCTCAGCCATCAGGGAAGGTGGCAGGAGAGGGGACCGACCGGAGGTCAGCCTGACACCCAGGCTCTGTCGAAAGCCCTTCTCCCAAAACCATTTATTCTCTCCTGAGCTTCTAGATTGTTGTACTTGGCTTTTTTGCAGCTGTGTCTAAAAGATCTGACCAGCACAACTGTAGAAGAAGAAGGGTTTCGTTGGGGGCTCACGGTTTTAGAGGTCTCAGCCCATAGACAGCAGCTGGCTCCATTCCTGGGGGCTCGAGGTGAGGCTGAACATCATGGCGGAGGAGTGTGGTGGAGGGAAGCAGCTCACATGATGCTCAGTAGCAGAGAGAGACTCCACTGTCCAGATACAAAATATATCCCCTAAAGCCATGCCCCCCATGCCCACCTCCTCCACCACACCCTACCTGCCTTCAGCCACCACTCAGTGAATCCCCATCAGGTGATGAGCAAAATCATTTCTCCTCTAAATCTTCATGCACTGTCTCACACGTGAGCTTTTGGGGGGACACTTTACCTCCACACCATAACACAGATCTCCATGAGTTTTGGGGTATTCACTTGTCTTTCCTGGGATGCCCCAACTTGGGTGGTAAAGATGTGTATCTTTTCTCCTTTGGGTCTGTCTACGGCTAGTTTTATTTCACAAACTCAAATACCCAACCCTCAGAGGGCAGAGGGATTGCTGTTCCTCCCCAACCAAACACATTCTTCTATCTTCTACCTTTCTAATGATGCTCATTCAATGCATTCATCTGTTCCTTAATGAATTAACTTGACATATTTTTTATTGAGCACTTACTACATGCTGGGTGCTGGGGATAAGGCAGAGAATAAAGAGACCCAGTTCCCATTTTCATGGAGTTCATACTGTAACGGTGGTCGCGGTTACCAACGGGCGGGGGGCAGGGAGACCAGGTAATAAACAGATTAAAAACTGCAATGTCCTTTGGTACCAGGATGGGAATCAACAGAGAAATGCTACAGAGAGGACCAGAGGAGGCAGGGATACTGGAGATGATGGGATCCAAGAAGGAGTCAGCCATCTGAAGAGCCAAACTCTCTGGTTCTATTTGCTGACCCAATTTGCCCACGATCCTCTCTCTCTCCTAACCCTACTTGCCCATGAACTTCAAGGACCTCGTGAATCCATTTTAACTGTCTTTGAAGGAAACGGCTTCCCCTTGCAACTCTTGCAAATAAGGGCTGTTTATTCTCCACACCCAGCCTTCTTCCCGGTCACAAACAGGAGGGCGTTGGGAGCCCTGTTCCTAGAGCTCTCTCCACAGGCTTGGAATCACCCCCACTCCTTTGAGACTCCAGCCATTGGAATATACCGCGTCCTCTCTCTCATTACTGGAATTTACCTCCTTGCAGGACATTCCCCTCCATTCATGGAAGACTTTGGTGTATGAGCCAAGGTCCTCACCTTCTAGACAAATACGGGCTGTCACCTGCATTATTCATTGGATACTTTAGACTAATAGTTCTTTGACCTCCTGATCCTTTTGACTTTCACCTCCACCCTACTTCCCCAGTTTTTTCACAGCTACAGCCTGGGTCCCAAAGATCTTCATCTTAAGAAACTTCCAGGTGGATATCTCATTTAAACACAGGAAAGACTGGCTTCCCCAAACCTAATTCTCAACATGGCATCACAAGTAAAAGACATATGACTCCTTCTGCCAAGAACCTTGAGAAGTATTTCAGTTCCTTACTGAATGGGTCTTGAGATGGCAGCAAAGTTGGTGTGGGGAATAGACATCATAAAATACACAAGAAGTCTTCCTAAAAATGAACTTTCCCCATTTCTCACCTCCAAATGCTATACCCTCTGGAAGTTCCTTATCTCTTTTCATCCTGCTCAAAACTTCCAGTCTACCTAGTTTTCCTTTTGGACTCACTTTTCCTTCTCTCAACTTCTTTTTTTTCTCAAATAGGATCTGTGGGTTATTTTATTTTATTTTTTTGTAGTTATAGATGGACAGAATGCCTTTGCTTATTTTTATGTGGTGCCAGAGATCGAACCCAGTGCCTCACACGCGCTAGGCAAGGACTCTACCACTGAGCTACAACTCCAGCCCATGTTTTTGTTTTTCAATGCCCTGGTATAGGTGTCTCAGCTGGTTTTCTGTTGCTATAACAGAACACCCGAGACTGGGTAAGTTATAAAGGAAAGAGGTTTGTTTAGTTCAGAATTCTGGAGAATGGAAGGCCAAGATTAGGCTGCTGTATCTGGCTGCATCATAACATGGTAGAAATGCCAAAGGGCAGTGGACACACACAGAAGGGATAAAAACACAGCAGGCGGGACTTGTTTTATAACAATCTACTCTCACATTCACTTCTCACATTCGCCACTTCTCAACACTGATACCTTGAGGACTGACTTCAGCATGGGTTTTGGGAGGGGACAGACCACATTCAAATCACATGGCATGCCTCTCGGTGCCCACCATTTCCCACCCTTCCACCTTGGAGTGGCCATCAGTACCTCATCCTCTCCCAGTTCACCTGCCCCTGTCTGATACCCCGGCGCCCCTTTTCAGCCCACACCATCTCAGGGGAGGACGCCGACTTCTATCTTTTTACCCAACCTCTCAGGCCAAGCTCCATTCAGATTCCCGGGTTTGGCTGTGTCTGCGTCTACACCCGGGAAACACGGCACAACTGGACAACGGGTGCCTTCAAAAATCCACGGCAGCCAACGCCGGGCCCAGAGGGCTGCTCTTGTATCCTTTTACTCATCTCTGATCAGATCCTGCTCCTGTAACCTCCCCCTGGGTCCAGTTTGCCCGAAACCAAATCGTGTTTGCACTTATCAGTTGCCAGAACAAATAATGGCTCTTCTGCCTTTTTTTAAAAAAAATATGTTTATTTCACTTAAATGAGGTTCCTTCCACCTGAACTCAAAAGACTCTATAGAAATATAAGGAGTGACCCCAAGTTCAGAGAAGATGCTGAACTTGGGGTCACTCATTATATTGGGAAGGGTGGAGGGGGAAGCCCCTTCTGAATGGATAATAAGGTGGGGGTAGGTGCAGATTCGACGGGGGGGGGGGGGAGATCCAGTCTCTGTGTATTTGGAGGTCAAAATGGTAGTCAAGGAAGCGCAAGTGGATCTTGGAGGGAACATTCCAGAAGACAATTGGCTAGAGCGGCTCTGCCCTCTTTCCGCCTTTGCTCCAAATCCTCCTTAGAAAAGCAGAAATCCCTGGGTCTGAAATGGACAATCAGACTCTGCTAACAGCTGCGGCTCAGAACTTTAGTTCTTGGCAAAAGGATCCCCGACACAAGAGCATTTCTTTGTGGAAAATTATGCATTCATCGGGCTCATTGGAAACAAAATATGATTTGCATCTTAACTTCCTGTAACAAGCTCCGGTTCTTCTGTGGATTTCATAATGTCTGATTTTGTTGGACCAGATTGTGGTGGTGGTGGTGGTGGTGGGGTGGGGGGGGGCCCATGCTTTAACCAAACAGTTTAAATTCAAGCCCAGGTTTTTCTTATTTTAAATAGCAACAGCTGCTAAGCATGATAATTATTGTATTTCATCAAAATAAACTCTCCAAGTTGCTTCTGAACAGTCTTTGGAGTTGCTCTCCTGGGGAGGGGGGCGTTGGGAGGGTGTTCCTTGGAGTTGCTGAGGAAGGTACAAAGCTTGGATCTGAAAATCACAGGACATGAGGCTCCGCGTCCCGGAGGGGATGAGGGACAGTTCCAGGAATAGAGAAAGAAAAACAGTCACTAGCTGGGGGCAGACCTTCAGTGAGACGCCTACCTCTCAATCTCTGGTTGAGTTTTCCCTCTGCAATGCTCAGCAATTCTAGATGTCTCAGGGCTGTCAGATGCAGGGAGAGAAGAAAACACTGGGTATTGATTGATCCTGGGCACTGTTGTGTCTTGTACCTGTGTGGCAGCTAGAGTGATCTCTCTTAAAGACAGATCTTGTCCCTCTCCTGCTTAACGCTCTCCTTCAGTGACCTCCGTAGCTCCCATCTGTTCAACCTTTAATCCTTCCAAGTTGGCTGCCCATTTGGAATCAATAGAGAGCTTTAAAAACCCCAAATGCACCAGGCACGGTGGCGCAGGCCTGTAATTCTAACGGCTCTGGAGGCTGAGATGGGAGGATCACGAGTTCAAAGGCAGCCTCAGCAAGAGAGAGGCTCTAAGCAACTCAGTGAGACCCTGTCTCTAAATACAGTACAAAATAGGGCTGCGGATGGGGCTCAGTGGTCAAATGTCCCTGAGTTCAACCCCTGGTATTCCCACCCCCCCAAAATACTCCCTCCAACTCCCCCCAAAAAACCCAACCAACTAAGCAAAAAAAAACCCCAAAAAACCCAACCAACTAACTAAGCAAAAAACCCCAAATGTCCGGGGTCACACCTCAGACCAGTTCTCTGACAGTTACTGGGGCTGGGGCCCCACCCTCGGTATTTGTTGAAAGTTTCTGGGTGGCTTCAGTGTGCAGTCAATCTTAAGAGCCATTGTATCATGCCCTGAATTAACGCCCCCCTCAATCTGACAGAGGCCGGGGAGGCCCTGTTTGATCTGGACTCTGCCTTCCTCTCAGAGCTCACTTATGAAAATTCATCCTCTGTCTTAACTGAGAGATTAAGCTTTTTGTTTGTTGGTCTGTGTAGGGTACTTTTCGTGTCCTGTAAGACCCCCTGATCCAGTGAAATATTTACCTCTGAGAAATGAGAGCCCGTGGATATTAGTCACTGCCGTGTCCCCGGAAGGTTGGTAGATGGTAGATGTTGAGTAAATATTTGTTGAAGGAAAGAATAAGTGCTTAGGAGATTCCTCAATAGATATCGGTTGAATGAATGAACGAACGAGCTCCTTCGATCCCCCGAACGGCAGGCGCTGTCCACACCGTCTCACAGATAATTCATCGGGGCCAGAGGTCAGATAACTTTACCAAGATGATAAATCATGGCAGAAGTTCCTACGCTATCTGCTGGTGGGGGTAGCAGACAGTGGGGAGAAAGAGCATGCAGAGAACTTTTTTTTTTTTTCAGACTATGAATTATTATGGACTCTGCCACTACTGGGGAAGGTGACTCCTTCTCTAATTGGCAAGAACATGTAATTAGGTTTTAAATTGGGGGCTTTGGAAAGGACTATTTTAAAACCACATCTGGGCTGAGATTCTGACCTCTGGAGGGAAGGCAGTCTGGATGATATGGAAATCAAGGAAGAGCCTCGTCATTTCGGGGTGGCATCCTCTTGGCTTAGCCCAGAGGAGCTGAGGGCTGGGGAGGCAGCAGGTCTTGGGATCCCAGAGACTTCCCTGAAGTTGACTCATGGCACCTGTCAGATGGTCTCTCCGGAGCTCTGCGCCCCACCGTGGAGACCAGAGACACTGTGAGTCAGAGGTGGTGTCTGCAGCGAGTCAGTCACTGTGGCAGGGCGGGAATGAGCGGGGACCTTGGCTGCTTCTGCACAACTGTCCGAGGCGCCTTTATCCGAATGGAAATCCAAGGGCACCTTGGTGTCCAGCTCTGCATTTGAACTTTTAACTAATAACAGTGGTAGGCGGCTGCTAGGTCTGGATATGAGGTGTCCCCGCAAAGCCCCTGTTAATGCAGAGATATTCAGAGACACGATGAGTAGATAATGAGAACTGTCACCTAATCAGCGGGTCCTAATTTGAATGGACTGAGTGGGTGGGGGCTATAGGCAGGTGGGGCACGGCTCAAGAAGGAGGGTCACTGGGGACTCGCCCTGGAAGGGTGCATCCTTCCTGTGGCCCTATTATTCTCTCTCTGCTTCCTGACTCCACCATGACCTGAGTGGCTTTCCTCCCCCGGCCCTTCTGCCATGATGCGCTCCCTCCCCTTGGGGCCCGAGCAAGCAGTTGGCTGTCTATGCTCTGAGCCCTCTGAAACAGTGAACCCCAAATGAACTTTTCCTCCTCTAAATGGTTCTTGACAAGTATTTTGGTCTCAGTGACACAGTGACCTTAGGTTGCCCTGACAAAATGCCACAGACCGGGCGGTTTCAATAGCAGAAAGGTATTTCCTCACAGTTCTGGAGGTTAGAAGTCCAAGAACAAAGTGTTGGCAGGTCTGACTTCTCTGCAGGCCACTGTCCTTAGCTCGCAGATGGTGCCCCTTGAGTGTACCCTCCCAGACCTACCTTGGGGCTTGAGCGTTGCTGGTGTCTGTCTGGGTCCTAACTTCCTCTTCTGAGAAGAACACCCGGTCAGATTGGATATAAAACCCACTCTCGTGGCCTAACCTAACCAATGCCGTAAAGGAACTGTTTCTAAATACAGTCATGTGCTAAGGTACCGAGCGTGAGGGTTTCCACATAGGGATTTTTAGGGGACACCATTTAGCCGATCACAGGTGACATTTATTGAGCATTTGTGTTCAAACCTTTCACGAGTCTTATTTTACAAACATCACCTCACATGGTTTCCTAACTATCCTCACGAGTCAACCCAACCCATTCCAGAAAAATCCAAGAACCCGAAAAAGAAAGGTCAAGTTGTCCGAGTTCACACAGTTCAAAGGGCCACAGCTCAGAGTTGAGCCTGGGTATCTCTAGTGTTGAAGTCTGTTCTCCTAAACTCTGTGCCCAACTGCTGAAGGCTACAATTTTGGCTTTTGGGTTCCATCCTTTGGTTTTGGTGGTTGTTATGGCTCAGATACGAGGTGTCCCCCCAAAGCTCACGTGAGACAATGCAAGAGAGTTCAAAGGTGAAGGATTGGCTTAGGAGAGCCTTAACCCAATCAGTGCATTGATCCACAGATAGGGATTAGCTGGGTGGTAACTGTAGGCAGGTAAGGTGTGGGTTGCTGAGGCCATCCCTTTTGGGGCTTATATTTTGTCCTTACTGAGCAGAGCTCTGTCTCTGTTTTCTGATTGTCCTACATTTCTTTTCTTGTCTCTCTCTTCTTAAGAAGATGTTCGGCCTCACCTCGGACACAGAGCAACGGAGTCGGCCATCTGTGGACCGAGACCTCTCAAACCGTGAGCCCCAAATAAACTTTTCCTCTTCTAAAATTGCTCCCGTCAGGTCTTATGGTCACAGCGAAGAAAGAAGCTCACCCAAACAGTTGCCATATATCTATCTTTGATGTCTCCCCTCTTTTCCTCCAAACTTTTATCTCTCTGTTCTAAAAGAAAATAAAGAGATTCTGGGAGTTTTTTCTTAAGTTTGTCCTTTAAGCCACTTACTTATTTATTTTTCCCCCATAACCGGCAGGTTCTTTTCTGTTTCTATTTACATTAAAAATTCATAAACGAGGCCTTCCCTCTTGAAGGTCATGTTCTCATTCACAGCGGATCTTCATGGTCACGGCTTTGTGATTTCGTGATGCCTTTTGCAGCGAGGAACACCAGCTCCGCGCTGTGGAAATGCACAAAAAGAGCGGGGAGCCAGCCCTTCTGGGGGGGCGGGGAGGTTGGGCGATCTGCTCTAGAGATCACCTTATCTGAAAACAGAGACCAGGCTCCCTGGGAGCGCTCCCCACATGCCAAAGGAACCCCACCCATGTTCAGGACAAGGACCTGGGGGCCGGGTCTCTGACCTCTGTATCAGCTCTCTTTTTCTCACACTCACTCCCATTTCTGATTCAGAAGGACAGAACCCCACACCTCCACCCCAAAGTGTGAATCTCCTCCGATCTTTGGAAAACCCGCCATCCCTTATTCAACGCTAACAAGGATCCCTGGGGCCTGACTTCTGGGTACGGCATATACCTACCAATGGCAACTGAGCCTTGTTAAGACAGTGTTCAACTTAGCATATTCCCGATAGCTAAAATGAGGAGGAAACCCAAGCGTTCCTGATGGGTGGGTGAATGCACCAGCCAACGTACCTCCACGTCATGGAATATCACTGAACTTGAGGAGAGGAAGTCGACTCTGACACGTGCTACTACACCGATGAGCTTTGAGGATGTTATTTCACTACTGAAATGAGCCTACATGGAAAGACACATGATTCTACCAATGCGAGGTACTGAGAGCATTCAAATTCAGAGGTTCAGAAAGTCGAATGGTAGGAGCCGGTGGCTGGGGGAAGGTTGCCATGAGAAGTTGTGGTTTCCTGGGTGTCGAGTTTTACCAGATGCAGAGTCTTGGAGATGGGCGGTGGTGATGTGCGCACACGATGAATGGACGCAGCACTCTAAAATTACTAATAAGGTAAATTTTATTACTGTTTTTTTTCCTTTCCTCTTTTTTTAAGATGGCCAATTTTAGGTGTATTCACTTCAATAAAAAAATTGAAAAAAAAAGAATCAGTAAGGTTTGGCAGTATGGGGGGGGTGAATCTAGGGACTGTCACCCCAAATATAGTGTCCTGATATGCCAGTTGTTTTTAATTAAAGGAATTCAAAGAGCAAATAGAGGACTGGGTGTGATGGAGCACACCTGTAATCCCAGTTACTTGGGAGGCCGAGGCAAGAGGATCAAAAGCTTGAGGCCATTCAGCCTCTGAAACCTGGAGAGACCCTGGCCTAAAATAAAATTTAAAAAATTAAAAAAAAAAAAAGGCTGAGGATGTGGTGGGGTGGTGTAGTATGACACGGGAGGCTGTGGGTTTGATCACCAGCACTACAAAACGAAAACAAACAAAACAAAACAAAGCCATAAGGAAAATAGCAGATAATGGAAGAGGTTTCACGTTGAGATCTCCTTCTCTGCTCAAAGTCCAGCTATCAGGGAAGAAGACGATCACCTCTGTGCTTTGTCAACTAAACCCGTGTCCCAGGAAGAAAGGCTGAAGTCTGTCGGCTCACCTGGATGGACGCCTGTCACACACCAATTGTCTTCTATTTTGGTCCCATTCAATATTCCAAAGAGAGCCATTTCTGTTCTGATGCTCAATGCAGTCTGCCCCGGGGGCCCCCTGTATGTTTCTCCAAGCCCATAATATAATTCACTCTCCGAAAAATGATTTGCTATTCCTCAAAAGTTGCCTGTAATCCCATTCCCCTTCCCCTTAGGAGAGAGTATGTAAGCTCCCAACAGTTGACCTCTTCTTTGATGTTCACACTTGGTGCCCAGCTTCTATGCTGTGATATGCTACCGCCTCTGACTGCCCCCCACCCCGCTGTGTGCTTGTCTGGATTCTAAAAAGGGATGTACTGCCGCAGCCTCTAGGCACATATTCAAAAACACCCAAACCACAAGGACAAATTTGCCCAAGCTCGAGTTGTACCCATTCATGCAGAGCTGCCCCTGGGTTTCCGGGGTGGGTGGGGGAGGTCACTTCCCGCAGTAGTCCCAAGGTCCACACAGTGGGCCCACAGGGGGCCATTCAGACCTCCAGCTGTTTTCTGAGTACTCAGTGAGACGGGCTCCAAGAAACGACCCTATTAACCCTGAAGTGTGTACATGCAGGTGACAATTATACCTGGGTGAACCTAAGAGGAAGCAGCCCCATCGTCTCAGGGCGGTCACCACGCTGCAACCCGCTGCCCCTCTGTGCAAGCCGGTCCCCTGGATTTCCATCCAGCCCTCTTCTCCTCCTGTCAAAAATATGACCATGCTTTCTCAGTCTAGATCTCTGAGCTCGCCTGTTTTTAGGAAGTTTTCTCCTGTTCTCACAATTAACTTGTTCCACATCTGCCTCCTGTTAGATGTGTGTGTGTGTGCATTTTTTATTCATGCATTCAATGAATATTTATTGACCACTTAGCACATGTTGGTCTTTTGTCAGGCGGTGGAGATGGAGTGGCCAACAACAGAGAGAAGGCTTGACTCTCCTGGCACCGGCTTTTCTAGGTTGCAGACAGAACAAAATCTCTCATCAGAGTATATTTACTTCTTGTCATGGTTTGGATCTGGAATGTCCCCCCAAGGCTCCTGTGTTGAAGGTTTGGTGTCCAATGCAGCAATATTCAGAGGTGGGGTTTCTGGGCTGTGATGGGATCATCTGGGCTCTGACCTCATCAGTGGATTAATCCATTGAGGGATTCATAGGTGAATGGACTATGGGGAGGGGGTGATGAAACTGTAGGAGGTGGAACCTCGTTGAAGGGACGAGGTTCTTGGGGGCATTCCTGTAAGGACTATATCCTGTCCCTGTCCCCTTCTGCTCTCAGATGCTGGGAGGCATCCAGTATTCCTCCATTATACGCTTCTGCCATGATGTTCTGCCTTATTTCAGGCCCCAAACAATGGACTGATTTATGAGCTGAAACCTCTGGAACTGTGAGCCAAAATAAGTTTTTCCTCCTTTAAGTAGGTTGGTTCAGGCATTTTGTCATAGTAACGAAGAGCGGACGAACACATCTTTCTTTATAGGTTATGAAACACATGGTCATCCTCTCCCTCCTCCTCATCTTGGCATAAACTATTCAGTACTTGTGTGTATCTGGCCTTTCAGGCCTTACAAGTATTCACTCATTTAAGACAGGCACCATGCCTTATTCAGTTCCATGAACTGCCCCCTTCCCCATGGCCCATAATACCTTTTGTTTGCCACAAGGGACATACTCAGTTCATCTTTGCTGAGTGTATGTATCGTCTCTGTGTCTTCTATTTTGTACCATTGGTCTACATTGTCTATTTTGGTACCAACACCATGCTGTTTTTATTCCTATTGCTCTGAGGTATTGTTTAAGGACTGGTATGGTGATGCCTCCTGCTTCACTCTTCTCGCCGAGGATTGCTTTGGCTATTCTGGGTCTCTTAGTTTTTTCCCAGTGAATTTCATGATTGCTTTTTTTCTAGTTCTATGAAGAAGGTCATTGGGATTTTGATAGGAACTGCATGAAGCCTGTGTAACAGTTTTGGTAGGATGGTCATTTTGACTATATTAATTCTGCCTATCCCAGATCATGGGAGACCTTTCCATCTTCTAAGATCTTCTTCAGTTCTGAGTGCATGTAGGGTCAAATCAACTAATTTGGGAAAAAAAAAAAAAAGTGTGGACCGTGGTATGCATCGCAGAAACGTTGGAAGTGAAAGGTCCCCACAAGAAATAGAATTTTCCTGTTTCCCCACACCTCTCTCCCCCACACACATTCAAACATACACACAGGGTCCATCCAGAAAACAGTGACCACTTCTCCTATTCACCACACAGGAAGTTGATGCGGGGACTTGGTTATGTCGGTGATGGAGGAGGGGACGGGCAGGTGTGGTGGACTGCAAACATAGCCCCAGATGACTCGTCTCCTGCCAACCAATGGAGCTAATTTCTTTACTCTTGAATCTGGGCAACTCTTACGACTTCCTTTGGGAGGAAGTGATATGGTACAAGTTCCAAGCTTGGGCTTCGAGAGATTTTTTTTTTTCTTAGAACCAACTGAATATGCCTGGGCCAGAGGGTTGAATTATGAGAGACGACATGGACCCGCCAAAGCGGGACCCCTGCTGCAGACTTGGCAGCTGACTGCAGGTGCCTGGGCAGGCCTAGCTAAGAGCAGAGTCCAAGACTTGTCCAGATGATCCCAGCCCTAAATTGCTACCTTACAGACTGTGAGCCACAAACAAACGGTTGCTCTAAACCATTATACGTTGGGGTAGTTTGTTTCATAGCAAAAGCAAACGAACACCGGAAATCCCAGAGATTTAGCAATGACAGAGAGCTACTATTGCTCTCTTGGGTTACAGAGACAAAGAGGAAGCAATAAAACTGGATCCCAGTGTAATCAGAATAAAAAAGAGGAATGAGGGATGGAGTGTCCCATGGAGGATTGGAGGGGTGGAGGAGATGGAGGGGAGGCTGGTGACTGAAGCAAGGACAGGAAGAAGTACCTTGGCTTCTCCCTTCCATCTGCCTTCCAATCTCCCTCCAGCAATTGCCATCAGGAAAGCTCAGCTGGGAACCAGTTGGACCAGAAGAAGCCTGGAGAACTAGCAACCAGGAGTCAGCTTCTCTCTGCAACACAGAGCAGAGCTGGGAAAGGGCCGGGAATGGATCCAAGTGCAGACAGGCTCAGGACCAGGACTGCATCCATTAGGAGACAGCAAAGTAGGTGAGACTATTGGTGGAACTTTCCAAAAAAGCAAATCCATATTTTATTCCCTACTCATGAATTCAATCCAAATTAAAAAAAAAAATGGGTTCTAGTTATTGGAAAACTGTGGTTGCTCGTGTTTCAACTTTTGAAAAAAAAATGTCCAATGAAGCCCCAGGGGCCTATTTATAAAATGTCACACACGCCACGGCTCATCAAAAACACGAGCCATCAAAACACAGCCTCAGTGATGCTATCGCTGGGTCAAACTGACGTAAAACACAAAGTGGATTAATTTTAATTCTTTCGGCCAGCATCCAAACCTTCGTGCATGCCGGCCAAGCACAAAGTAGGTGGCACCCCAGATGTGCGCACATGAACACACAAAGTACGACACAGTGCCAATGCCATCGAGATTCAAAGAGACAGTGGAGGGGACCATTTGGAGGTGGGTCTTGAAAACTGAGTTTTACCAGGTGGAAAAGGGAACGAACGCTGCTTTCAGGATTAGTGTGCGAGGGTCCAGAGGCCGATGCAAGATGCCCTATTTAAGAAACCATTGGGGGAGACAAGAAGCCATAGAAGTGGCAGGGGTCAGGCCAGGGGGATTTCATATGTCATGTTGAGGAGTGTGCCCTTCAGAACAAGTGGGAGCAGCAGCCTTTGATTTTATTAGATTTGCAAGAATTATATTAATAGGTGTCTATTTTATCTTATTATTGTTATTATTATTATTATTATTGGTACCAGGGATTGAACTCAGGGGCACTTAACCACTGAGCCCCATCCCCAGCCCTTTTTTGTATTTTATTTAGAGACAGGGTCTCACTGGGTTGCTTAGCACCTGCTTTGACTGAGGCTGGCTTTGAACCCGTGATTCTCCTGCCTCAGCCTCCCGAGCTGCTGGGAGGACAGGCATGCTCCACCGCCCCTGGCTTAGATGTTTATTTTCAAGAATTAAGGAATTAGGTAAAAGCTAATGATTTCTGACCTCTTTTATCCTGGAAGTATCTAAGGTTACTAATCAGGGGCATATCCTGATACGTAGGTTATGCAGGGTTGATGGGTTTGTTTTCTGGTCTGGCTTCGATTACAAAAACGGTACAATATGCTTAGTTCTCTTGCTCGACTTGCCCTTACCATTATGTGGACATCCCTTCAGATCAATTAGATTTAACTCATTGGCTTATTCAACCATTCTTTTACTGGAGGGCATTGGAGTATTTCTCCTTATTTAGCAATGATGAAAATCCTGCAGTGTGACTCCGTAAGGTGATTCTAGGTGTATTGGGGCTTTCATTTCGGGAAAATAGATTTCTACAGGTGGGATTTCTGAGCCAAATGATGTTTGCATCTTGAATTTTAATAGGCGCCTTCTAATTGCTTCTCCAGCGGTGAGACAGTACCTTGTCACTCATTTTGGCAAGTACCATGGGTGAAAAAAGGCGATTTTTAATTAGTTTTTTCCTTGGCTTTTATTAAGAAGTAATTCGAGACTAACAGGGAGTCACCCACCAGGAAAGTGGATCCATCAGAGGCGTCACCCCATTCCTGCATGAAACTTCACTCCTAAATTCAAAGCTGAGATGATCCGTGAAGTTGGCAGCGGGTCCAGTCCTTTTGGGCTAACAGGTGTATTTCTTTAAATGACCCAATAGGGGACCACCATCTTGGTGCCTGCTCCCCTAGACACCTGATCTTGCATGATCATCATGGAAGTCAGGCCTCACTTTTTGCCCTACCTCGTGTCTCTTACTCTGCTCTTTGGGTCTGGCTACAGGTGAGCATGTTTCTCACACTCAACACCAATATTTTCTTGACTCTTCTCAGGTTCTCAATTTTTTTTTTTTTTCCTCTTTGAAAATTTCAAAGCCTTGGATGCCTCAGCCCAAAAAAAGGGAGGTTGCATTTGCCCTTCCTCTGCTTTTTCTTGTTCTGATCAGGCCCAAGAAGGATGGAAGCCTGCTGCCTACGTGGGTGAGGGTGGATTTTTCTTAGGGAGTCTACTGATTCAAATGCTAATTTCTTCTGGAAACACCCACCCAGGCACCTCTAGAGGGGATCACTGGAGGCCGCAGAGAGACCAGGAAACAGAGAAACAGGACTCCTTGTCCCCCGGTGCTGGTCACGTCGTGCATTCTGTACAGCAGACCAAACAAGGTGGCTCTGACTGCAGTGAAATTTCCAAGAGAGAGGAAATGATCAAAGAAAGAAACAGAACCATTTCTGACACCATGGATATTAAGGGGGAAAAAAAAATTGAAAAATTTTTTTTTCTATAAGAATAGACCTAAAAAAAAAGTATATCTGGAACACTCCCAACAAATTACCATCATTCCTCCTTGAATTTTGATGATCTGTATTGTTTGAATTTTTTTTAAAAAAATGATAATATATTCATGTTTTGTGCAATGGAAAGTAATCTTGAAATAATATAAATAGACTATTGTGAGGGCAGAAGATGATGGCGGCTAGAAGAAGTATGGCGGCCACGGAGGTGGGGAACGAGGGAGTCAGGGAGAAGAGAGTGGGAGGTAAGAACCAAGAGGGTCTACAGCACCTAATAGAAGGGGTAACTGGGAGGCTTTAAAGTCTTGAGCTGGAGTGACTGGGTGTCCCTGGTTTAAGTAGAGGACCAACAGATTTTTGGAGGAGCTAAGGAGAGTGGGTTAAACACCCCAGTCTTAGCAACCCCCTTCAACCTAAGGCCTCTGCCTTACCCTAGGAACGTGCAATAATTGGGTCTACGAAATGAACCTGCAAGAGACATATGAATAGGAGAAAAGAAAAACAATTTTAATTATGCACACAATCACTGGAGTCCCAAAAGATGCAAGCCTCACGGAAGGGCCCTGTGGTCCAAGTCCTGGAGCATCCTGAACCACAGGAAGGAATAGGGGCGTGGAGTTCCTGGAAGGGACGGTCAAGGCCGGGGGAGAGGAGAGGAGGCCATGCGTGGTGAATAAAAATCGTCATGTTGTGCAGATGGAGTCTGTCGGGCAGCAGAAGTTGCCTTAGGGTGACAGGGGACAGAGAGGTGGGAGTGCTGGGTGCGGGGACCCCCTCATGAGTTCTTTTCCAAGAAGCAATCTACCAGCAGCTGTACTTAAGCTTAAGTGGACGGGGTATGTTAGATCCTTCAGCAAACTACCAGAAATAATTTTGATAAGAGGGACACCAGGGACCCTAAAGTGGCGGGGAAGAAAGGGGACCTTTGCGACACTTAATGCAGACCAGATCCCATAACAAAGAGATCAGGAGAGTTCCTCCTAACCATAAAATCTGTAAGAATCTATGGTGTTAAGAATCCAATTAAAACTGGTCAGCAGGGGCCAAGGTGACCTAGAATTGTCATGGCCCTGGGGACTTGAAAGTCTGATGTCATCTCGCTGTCAATTAAAAGTCAAGAGGTGGACCTGGGTGGGACTCTTTGGAAACTTAAAGATCCCCCCCAAAAATGGAGTGCAGGAGAGGCGCGCTGTCCCTCTCTTCTCGGAGAGGACACACTTTCTCCCCATCCCTTCTCACAGACTCATTCCTGCTACTCTGAGGAACATGCCTGAAGTCTTTCTGACTTGATTGCAAGAATTGGGGTTTGAAGGAGGGCTCAATTTCCCAAAGTGCCCAGCCCTGTAACAAGAGGATTTGCGCAATTGGGTGTGGTCATCTCTTCTCCTACTGGTTAATCTTCCCTGGAGGATGAGACTCCCAGGGAGGTTGGACATTACAGTAAAGTTCCCTTTTGAAGGATCTATCTTCAGGCAGATAAAGAAACTTCAGAGAAAACCTCTCCTGTGCAAGGGGAAAGAGAGAAGGGTGAGACACGGGAGGGCAGGGAGACTTTGGCTCTTCTTTGGGGCAGACTACTCAGGATGCCAAAGCCCCATACTTTGGGGTATCATTTTCTGAGACCCAACAGATGCAAGGCCACTCGCTGATATCGGTTGTTTTTTACATCTGGGGAGGACATTCCGAGAAAGCCGAGGAGAGAGAAACTTTTACCCAGGTTCTCGAGTGTCTTGCGGACATGACCTGGCTGCCAGGCAGCGCAGCTATCCCTCTGGTCCCTGCCAAAATGTGGCAGTGGAGCAGCAGAGGGACCCCGTGGGTGGGTTCCTCAGAATGGGGCCTGAGGCAGGGAGGGCCAGTGCTGTGGATGAAAGAAGGTGCACTGAGCTGTCACCCCAGCACAGCTTGGCCTGGCTCAGTGCAGGCACCAGCTCTGTGCAGTGGGGTAACTCCAGACACCCCCTGCCCCCAGCATGCGCCACTCACTGGCCTCAACCTCCCACTGTCCAAGAAGCAGGGAGAAAACTGTAGGAAGGCAAACCTGAACGGGATTCAGTGCTGACCAATAGCATCAGTACTTTGCCAAACCCTAATCAGCATAGTTTTGGACCAAGAGCATTGATACGTTTTTCCAAACCCCTGATTAGCATAATTTTGGACGGAGAGCATTGACCCAAGTGCTCTATAAACCCCTAGACTGGCACAGATGGCAGCCCCTCTTGGGCCCCCGTGCACCCTGTGAGAGTTTTGTTTCTTTGTGTGTTTGAAGACACCCCATGCTCACACTCACATCCTGATCTGTGGATTTCATTCTTCAAATTCATGAGATAAGAACCAGGAAGAAGAAGAAATTGAGGCGAGCCGCTGTGGTTGGCTGAAACGCAGGCGGGCAGGGCCTGCCATTAAGAGCTCAACACTCCTGGCTGCAGAGGCCTGCGGCTTGTGCAGACCTCACCTGCAGGCGGAAGTGGGGAAACTCTGGTTTCAGTGCTCCCACCCCCTTCCTCTAGATATAGAGAAAAAAAAGTGAGAGGAATTATTCATCACTTCAAGAGAGCTTTGGCCACAGACTCCGTTGTGTTCCCCTGGCTTGGTTAGTTGGTGTTTGTTGAAGCCTAGGACATACTGAAACAGACTGAATTTGTCCCCCATCATAAATAGGGAATGGCTTCCTCATACTGAGAGTAGAGACTGGGGAGGCTGGAACTCCCTCCCAACTTTTATCTTGAATCTATTCTTCCATCTCTAACATCTTTTCTTCTTTTGGGGAGCGGGGGATACCAGGAATTGAACTCAGGGACACTCAACCACTGAGCCCCATCCCCAGCCCTGTTTTGCATTTTATTTAGAGACAGGGTCTCACTGAGCTGCTTAGGGCCTCACTTTTGCTGAGGCTGTCTTTGAACTGGCAATCCTCCTGCCTCAGCCTCCCGAGCCCCTGGGATGACAGGCATGGACCACCACCACCCCTGCTGGGCGAACAACCTTTCTTTTGTTACTCAACGTTCTGTAGAAGTCCTCCTGGAACCCTTTTTTCTCCTCAGAAGACAATGTGTTGATCTCAAAGGGGGATACAGACCCTGGACCCAGGAAGTCCTAGCTCCTTCTGATCTGATAAAGGACTCCAGGGGCTGAGACCCCGTGAACTCCTGTCTTCTGTCCTTCTGTCCTACCCTCTGCCTTCCTAAAAGCGTTCCTCTCCCCAGAGCTTTTCAGAGAGAGAATTTTTGAAACAGTGACGTTTCTACCACCTTCCTTCAAAGCTAGCCGGCTTTGAGTAAGACCTGTTTTCCTACAGATCTGAGCCTTGCTGGAACGGAGAGCCTTTTGGTCTTGCCTCCTGCCACCCCACGTGGGACAGGGTGCCTCCTGGTGACAGCACTGCCTGTCCCCGGTTGGCAAAACCTATATAACTTACTCCAGGTCTTCTTCTCTCTTGTCTCTCTCTGGATCTCCTGTGGTTCTTTTCTTAGGAAGAGACTTGGACACTTTCCTACCCGACCAGTGGCCTGGTATCCGAGAGAAATAAAGCAAGATTGGGATCCATAAGTATGAATCCAAAGAGAAAAGAAAAATACCAAACGAACGATGCTAGAGATTCTACCTCTTTTTTTTCTTCCTGACAAAACAACACCCACAGCATCCAGGGTCCATATTACCCTGACTTTAGTGTGCAACTGACGTCCTAGGCCAGAGAGCAACTCGGGGGGTCCCAATGGATCAGGTCTAGCCATGCACCCCCAAAACCAAGTGGAAAAACTGATGGTGCAAAGCAGGAAGGAAACTGATTCAATGCATCTCTACTGGGAAGACAAAGGGGAGACTGGGGAGGCTGGAACCCCCTCCCAACTTTTATCTCCAATCTATTCCTCCATCTCTAACGTCCTTTCTTTTTTGGGGGGAGAGGGGATACCAGGGATTAAATTCAGGGGCCCTTGAACGCTGAGCCACATCCTCAGCTCTATTTTGTATTTTATTTAGAGACAGGGTCTCACTGAGTTGCTTAGGGCCTCGCTTTTGCTAAGGCTGGCTTTGAACTTGCGACCCTCCTGCCTCAGCCTCCTTGGCCCTGAATAAATCCATTTCCTGCTTTTCACCATCTGTTTGGTTTCAGGGTCAAGTAGCTGATCATTAGGTCTCTCAGAGTCGGGCCTCTGGTGGGTCTAGGACTTTGGTTACATGAGTGTGTGTGTGTGTGTGTGTGTGTGTGCGCACGAGCGCGCACACATGTGTCAATGTTAGAGATGGAGACTGGTGTGAAGGTGATGGTTCACGGTACTTAGAATTAAAACCTTCCCTCCCTAGTATTGAGGTAGGATGAAAGAAATAAAAAGAATAAAGGTTAAAAAGGAGATAAAAGGAAGGATAAGAAAATACAATTTTCGTCTTTTGTTCCACTTACAGTTCTTCCCCAGTCTCTCCCCGACTAATTTCTGCTCTCAGGCCTGTCACTCCAAAATTTCTGGGAAATCTGCAAATCCTAGAGTTACTGGAAATTCACCCACTTATGGAAATTACCCTGTGCACTGTTAATTGGCCCACATAATACGTAGAATAAGCAGAGAGAGAGGTGGGGTATTTTAAGAAACCTGTAACTTAGGGATTTTCCAACATTATCTACTAATCAGATCATGGAGACCACGTCAGCCTGAGAATCCTGAGAATGACCAGGCCACCACCAAGGGTCTTGTGATCGCCAGACTAATGTCATCCCCACATACCTTCCCAAGCCTGTCCCTCCCCAAGTTTCCTTTAAAAGAAGAGCTTGAGATCCCCCAAGTGTCCGTTACCTGGAGATGACCGAATTCTCTCTGGGATGTACATATTCTTTGCTTTCCTAAACAGATCTCCGGGCCTCTCATCCGCACACCCTCCAATTCATTCCGGCAACATCTGTCACGAGCCTTACTCATCCTTATGAGGAGCAGGAAGTCTGGGGGTCCATTTTCAGGACACAGTATTGAGCGGTCAGTGTGACGTTGGGATCTAAGGAATGCCACAGGGGGCAGAGCTCAGGAGGGCAAGCCCCAAGCAGGGAAAGCCACAGTGTGGAGAATTCACAGCCTCCTGACACACAGGGGGGACGGGAGGGGCTGACCTGACCCACCGCCTACCTGCCCCAGTGCACTGGGTCCCAGGGGACTCTCCTGCCACCAGAGAACAAGGGGAGGTGGAACAACGACAGGAATACTTCTGGAAGTCACCCAATAGGAGATGGTGAGTCCTAGGTGACGGCAGAAGCCCACAGTACTCAGCCAACGATGATCAGGGAGGGACCCTGCCCTCTAGGGATCAAGAGCTATTGTAACCACCCTGGGGACCTGCTCACCCGACACCTGACCTTACAAGATGGTCCTTAGAGCCTCAGGTTTTCTTTTTCTTGGGTTTGGGCAGGTGAACGTGTTCCTCACATCCTGAGTTGAGGTGCCCCCCTCTTGTCCCTGATGCCAGTCTCTGGCACTTTAATAACGAGGACACAGTTTTGAAAAAAAAAAAAAAAAGGAAAGAGAGGGTTTATTGCTTTGCTAGCAGAGGAGAAGCCCAGGGGACTGCAGTCCCAGAGGCCGTGACTCTGGGAGAACAGGGGGATTTTAAAGAGACTCTTCAAAGCCTACAGTCCAGGGGTGCCCTGTAGGGGACAGTGATTCACTTGTTAATTTGGGAGAGAGTCACCTCCTAGACCTGGCTCCGTCTCCTTCCTGTGGTGGGTGTGTGCTCCAGGACAGAGAAGAAAGCCTAAGACCAGGAAGAAAAGGTGACCCTGTCTCCCTAATCCTGTTAGGGAAGGGGGGGGGGAGAGACAGACAGACAGACAGACAGCAGGGACAGACTCCCCTGGAGAGGAGGGGACCCAGTAGAGCT
This sequence comes from Marmota flaviventris, assembly GCF_047511675.1. Classification (NCBI taxonomy): domain Eukaryota; kingdom Metazoa; phylum Chordata; class Mammalia; order Rodentia; family Sciuridae; genus Marmota; species Marmota flaviventris. The sequence continues at coordinate 17,233,730 of NC_092516.1, read as the reverse complement.
GAGCCCAAGAGAGTGGGGGTGTTTTGCCTCTTTATAGATTTTAGGTTTCCTCTCTTCTCAGCCCACAGGACTCACAGGCAGGAAGAGAGCCAGGGAGCCGTCTAGAGGGTGGTCTCTTGAGTTGGAAAGTCGACCTCCCCTTCCTCTGGAGGCTGTTAGCAACGGCTGATGGGGAAGCGCTATCTACCCATTTCCTTGTCTTTGATGATCAGCTGCCCATCCTTTGCCCCCTCTCATTATGAGAGTCACCCAGGAGAGGAGGTGAAATCCTGCCAACACCTTTAGTCATTACAGTGTGGGCCTTTTATTCATCTGGGACTCATGAGAAGTGACCACTGCATTCAACAAGGGTCGTGTGGTTAAAGACATTTAAGATGGTCTCCTTGGTGCCGATGGAAGGTCAGGGAAGTATGTTAATCAATGAATCCCCACAGTCCTCACTGGATCTGAGAACCTCCCGGGGTTCATGGCCATTTCACGGTGCTCCGTTACAGAGTCCGGTTAAGTCTTGCAGAGAAAGTTTAATATAACAAACAAGATTTAACCCTGTGATACTCATGACGTAAATTCCCGGGACACAGCACGGCTCCACGTGTTCACACCACAAATCTTCCTTTACCAATTTAAGCCCTGCTTCCCACACAGCAGCCGAAGCCCCCTTTGTTACAGAGCCGATAGACAGATGAGGAGGGTGGGAACACGACGTTAAGAGAATAATTCTATAAAACGGGCCCACGGTGCTGACCCCCACATGGTTGGTTTTCCAAGATGCCATGTACCCGCGGCCCTGCCTGGCCCCAGTGGACAGGCTACGACACTCCTCAGCCAACTACCTGTTCACTGCAGGAGAAATGCAGGCCCCACATCATGTTGATAAGAGGAACCCAAGTCACCCTGAAGGAGGAGACTTTGGTGACCAGATCCTGAAACTCTGGGAGATAAAGATAGAGCCTCCTAATCATAAAATGTATAAGAATGTACGGCTGAGAATCCAGTTAGAGGGCTGGGGTTGTGGCTCAGCGGTAGAGCGCTCGCCTAGCATGTGTGAGGCCCTGGGTTCGATCCTCAGCGCCACATAAAAATAAATAAAATAAACGTATTGTGTCCAACTACAGCTAAAAAACAAATATTAAAAAAAAGAGAACCTAGTTAGAACTGGTCAGCATGGGCCAAAGTGACCTAGAGTTGTCATGGCAGTGGGGACTTGAAAGTCTGATGTCACTCTGCTGTCCCTTAAAAGTCAAGAGATGGACCTGGGTGGGACTCTCTGGAAACTTCTCTGGGATCCCCAATAATAAAACCAGAGTGCCGGAGAGGGATGTTGTCCTTTCTTCTCTGAGAGGACCCCTCTCTACCTTGAGAGTACCCCCTTTCCTTTTCTCTATTCCTCCAATAAACTCTTTCCTGTGATTATGAGCAACATGTCTGAATCCTTCTGACTTGATCACAAGGGTTTGAAGAGGGGCTCCTCCTGCTGCCTCAGTTTCTTGGGGGCCCCAGCTCTGCAACACCTCAACTTAGCACGGTCAGGTGTTGGGGGTATCAGTGGAGATGTCCCTCAGGTGTGTTCACTGGCTGGGATTTGGGGCCTTTGATGTGCAGAGAAGGGATTCTCAGCCCAGGCTGCACATTAGAATCACCCAGAAGCTTGAGAAAGGTCCCCTCCCCAGGCCTCCCTCCTAGAGATTCAGACCCCATTGTCCTGCGGCAGGGCCCAGGCATCAGGAGTTTTAATGATCCTTCATTAATTAGCAGCCAGGTTTAAGAACAATGGACCTCTGGCCTGGACTTGACCCTGGACTAAAGGACAGCTTTTCCAAATGGACTTTCATGTCCCTCTTGGCTGCATCTTTTCAAAATTCTAATCAAATACAACTTTCTGTGAGGATAGCAACGTTCAGATCAGGACCCAGACAAGGGTGAGGCACAGGAGGTACGGAGGGGGCAAAAATTAAGGAGGCTCTGAACTTCAGGTACCAACCTCCATCTGCAGGACCCTGGGTGAGGAGCCCCTCCTTAAACCTTGAGCACGGGCACCTCACTGCCCTCACCCTGATCTGGGCTCTGGTTCATATAACACACATGATCTTGGTGGCATCGTATTGCTTCAGGGGTCAAAAACGGGTTCCTGGCTTTGGGTGTGCGTGTGCAAAACCCTGAAAGAATTTACATATGAAGCACAGGTACACAGACACAGTACATGAGGAGATACGCAGCTCATCTGTGTTATAAAAATTTCATGGGGGAGAGGCAATTAGAAAAAAATAAATAAACAGAAAATAAATCTAGGAAGGGGCTTCTAAAGGAGGACTGGGCTTCAGTACTGTGGAGTACTTGAAATGCAGCTAGTGAGACTGAGAAACAGCCGTTGAAATTTAACTGCCGTTCCCAAGACCGCCTGTGGTGGGCAGTTACATAGCACAGATTGAGAAGATGGACGAGGCCAGAGGACCTCATGATCCCTGGCCTTCTCCAAAGCCCAGATGTGTTTAGGCACAAATGGGATCTCCCTTCACAACACACGTACCCACCTCGCCCCCTCCATCATCTCTCAGGCAAAAGGAGTGTCTCCAGGGCTTGACTTTGATTCCAACGTGTTTGTTCTCCAAATGTCAAAGTCTGAAAAGATGGGCCCATTTATGACATGCTCCTGAGAAAAATCTGAATTTTAGAATGAAAAAGGGCCATCTTAAGCTCTAAAAAAAACCCCTCTTACACCTGCAATGATCTTATCGAGCCTTCCTTCCATTTCACCCAAAGAAAAGAACAACATCTCCCGTTCTTACACTCCCAGGGCTCAGGTTTCCCTAATGTGCTGCCCACAGAGGGCAGAAATAAGAGCCAACAGGCAGAAATGACCCCGGGAAATGAGGAGGCTGCGTTAGGGGGAAAAGGTTTCTTCCCTGTGGGAGCCTGACATACAGTCTGCACCCTCTCTCAGGACCAGGACACCTGGCATTTATAAAAGCAAATTTTTGTCCATAAAATTTCCTTGTTTAAAAAAAAATTAAAAGAGCAGTAATGTTTTATAGCAGAGGAAAAAGTATATGAAATGTCATAATGTTCATAAATAAAGTCTTATTGAACATACAAGAATATTTCCTTGTTTTTTTCAAACTTCCAAACATAAATGTCTATTGCTTTCCTTCTCCATGCTTAGGACGATCCCCTGATGTAAATGTCTCCTCCTGCAGAATACAGTGGAGGGATGTACCCAAAGGTCCTTCCTTGGTCCAACAGTTGTCCACACTGGAGACCCACCTCCCTCACCCACCCATCATTCTCTGGCTGAAAGTGGCTGTGATCTCAGGAGTTCAGGAAGGACAGAATGTTCTCCAACCCTGTGGTTCCTCAGTATTATTATTAATTATTATTATTATTAAAAAATAGCAATACACATTTATTATCTCAGACAGGGTCTGTGAGTCCGGAATTCCAGGTCCGATCAGTTGCATGGTTCTGACATGTGAAGCAGGTTCACAGGGCACTGGCCATCAATGTCCCTGACTCTGGCAAGACAGAACTCACAGACAGGCAGCAAGGGACAGCAGAAGACTAGGATTCACTGCAAGTCTGTCCTCCATGCTTAGGAGAGCCGTCTGGGGCAGACAGAAGGGCGGTTCCTAGAACCTGGTTAGCAGGTGCACCTGGTTGGGCCGCCACCTGCTCACAGCTCCAGTTGCCCTTCACTCTGATTGGAGGAGTTTGGGGCTACCATCTACACGATTGGCTAATTTTAGAATGAGGGCGAGCAAAAGGGGAGGGCTACAGTAGGATCCAATTAAGGCTGAATACCAGATTTTGAAAATGAACCGCCAGACTTTCTCACAGCTGGGATACAGCATTGGAAGATATCCTGTTCTGAAGGCAGCGGGGGTGTGACAAGGACATCCATTAACGTGAAAGCTACAAGGTCCTGCCTGGCCAATCCTGAGATAATGATGGACAGAGGGGACCCCAGCAACATCACCTGCTTTGGCAGCTGGGAAAAGCCTCCAGCTATGCAAAACCCCCCCCCCTCCCCAACCCTTGCACCCATTTCTCATTCTGTAAAACCCCAGGACAGGGGTCTGTCCACCCCTCAAAGACAGGTCTAAGGACCCGGGTCCCCTGGATTTCCTGGTGTAGCTACAATATGAAAGTTCCTTCCATACTCTTTACCACTCCCTTTTCTGTTTGGATTTTGAGGCGAGTGAAGGACCTGAATCGTTGGATCCCCAGAGTCAGGCCTCTGGCTAGGATTGTGGTAACAAGGGGCTGGAAGAGAACCTGTTTAAATCAGCCGGTCCCTCCCTGTCCCGGGATGCTGCATCCCCAAGAACAACGTTGTTTCCTGTTCTTCTTTCAAGTGGAATTGGCTGGATCTGTGGGTTCCTTTCTCCTTGGCCAGGGCAGAGCTGTTTGCAGACACAAAGGTCCTCCACCTTCCTCCCTCACTCTCCTCCTTCTGGTCTTGACTTGCACCATTAAAACCTGTCTGTCAAGATGATTTCACTCAGTTTTGTGTCTGAGGTTCTCTTTCCAAAGTCTGTACTACTTACTGGATGCTCCTGAGAAAAATCTGAACTTTAGAATAAGATGGTGGTTTTTAGCCCCTGAAAAGCTCTTGGGTATGCAGCAAATTTATCCAGTGTTCCTTCCTATTTCACTTAAAGAAAACATGTCTCTTGCGGAATAAAACCTTCTTACTCATCCACTGATGTTTGAACACCATCTTGGGACCCCTGATTCTGTGACCATGATCTAAGCTTAGGAACAATGAAATATGGGTGAGAAATAGAATGAAAGGAATATGGATTTTTTTGGGGGGGTTACTGGGGATTGAATTTAGGGGCACTTGACCACCGAGCCCCACCCCCAGCCCTGTTTTGTATTTTATTTAGAGACAGGGTCTCACTGAGTTGCTTAAGGCCTCACTGTTGCTGAGGCTGGCTTTGGACTTGTGATCCTCCTGCCTCAGCCTCCTGAGCCTCTGGGATTATAGGCTTGCGACACTGTGACCGTCTAGGAAGATGGAGTTTGAATACCTCACCATGTGCCAATCCCCGTATCTGTGCACTGAGGTGAGCCTGCCTTGGTCCTTGATATAATTTGACTCTGGAATGTCTCCCAAAGGCTCCTGGGGTGAAGGCTTGTCCCCAGATGGTGGTGCTGTTGGGAGGGAGTGGAAACCTTAACAGGTAGAGCTTAGTTGGAGGAGATAGTTCATTGGGGGCATGTCCTTGAAGGGTGAATCTTGTCCCCAGCTCCTTCTCTCTCTCTCTCTCTCCATCCTGGCCACCACAAGGTGAGCAGCTTTGCTCCACCACATGCTCTCTGCCATGGTGTTCTATACACCAGAGCCTCAGAATGGCCATGGACAGAAATCCCTGAAACCGTGAGCCAGAGTAAATCTTTCCTTCTTTAAGTTGATTTCCTCAGGTACTTTGTTACAGCAATGGAAGGCTAACATCATCCGGCAAGTAAGGAAAACTTGGATTCTCCCAGTGTGTGAATGAGTTCTTTCCCAAGACTGGAATCTGCGCAGTGTTGTGCTGGGGCTGGTTTTGCAGAGAAAATTGTTAAATTTTTGCACGCTGGCTATTAAACAGCCATTGTAAAAAGTTAAATGATATAAACGTATGATGAGCTACGTTCTGTTTTAAAAGTTAATACTCAAAAGACATCATTTCCTAATAATTTTCCTTTTACTATTACCCTGTGTTTTGAAGTATATAAATATATCGTGGTTTCACTTTCTGCGGTTTCAGTTATTCACAGCGAATTGTGATCCATGAAATATGAAATGGAAAATTCCATTCATATATACACATGTACAAATGTATTTATACATATATATTATTTTATTTATTTTTTTTGCAGCGCAAGGCTCAGCAAAATTCATCAAGGAGTTCTTCTATAAGAATCCCTTGGCTAGGTGCCATTTAAAATGAAGAGCATTTTATGCCTTATATTATTATTTGTCCACTGCGTGATACATTCCTGATATCGGTGTGATATCATAAACATACATAGGGATAGGCCTGCTGAGCCTGTGCGCTCCACCCCCCCCCACCTCCCAGAGCCCGTTGTTGCTGTCACCACCGAACGTGGCTGTCAAGCAGGACTTTGGCCAAGCGGAGTGTTGCGGTGAGGTGCCACCTCAATTCCCTGTCAAGCTCCGATTCCGACTTGGCAAAGGCTTGTTCCCACGGGAGGCTTAGCCGCTCTTCCACATGGGACTTTGCCCAGAGTGTAGTTAGACTGTCACAGAGAGGAGTCCTCCAAGGAACTGGCCACCCACACACCTGCCTCCCATGCACACTTACTGCCTCTGCCAAATCACCTGATGTGAAATGTGTTTTCTGTGCAGGAGAGAATCCAGTGAAGTTGGCCAGGATCCTGAGCCCCTTGGTCCTCAGCTTCCTGCTTGCTACCCGGATGTCAAGAGAGTTGTATCCAGGCAAAAAAAAAAACAAAAAACCTTTGCTAAGAAATGTGTCTACTATTGTGTGGCCTTTGACCATCTCCTTTAGAACCACCTGGTGGACATGTCCATTTCTGGATCCTACCCTATTGGGTTATAATATCTGGACTCAGTCTGAATTTTGCACTACTCCATGCATTTATTCATTGATTGGGGGCCTGCTGTCTTTCAGGCACTGTTCTAGGCTCTAGGATATGCCAGGGAACAAAACAGACAAAAATCCCTGTTGGCATGGGGGTTATGGCTAGTGGAGAAACACTTAATAGACAAAATTTATAAAAATAAAAAAAATACAGTCATCCCTCTGTATCTGTGGGGAATTGATCCCAGGACTCCTCAGATACCAGAATCCATGAATGTTCAAGTCTCTTATAGAAAATGGGATAGCATTTGTGCCTGGGTTACACAATTCTCCCTTACACTTTAAATCATTTCTAGATCACTTATAAGAATTCATAGAGAAGGAATGTGATGTCGTAATAGTCATGCCCATCTCACAAGGCAAAATGCATTCAGTCCACGTCCAAGAGCCTCTTCCCAGTTCCTGCATGGCTCAGTCTAAGTGGAAAGACTCTGAGACTCCAGGCGAACCCTGCTCCGAGACCCTGTGAACATCAAAAGCACGTTACGCATATCCAATATCCAGTGACATAAAATAAACATTTCCATTCCAAAATGGAGAAATGGGGGCATGGAAAGAAGAGACGGGACCAAAATCAGACTGAAACCCAGCCGGGCAAACGTTCGGTCCTGTAACTCCACATCCAGCATCGGGATTGGGGGAGCACATACTGGCCAGTTGTGAGCTCCAAGGTGGACATCCCTGCCCCGACGGCCTTGCTGGTTGTAGTTCTCAGGGTCCCTTGGGCTGGCTCTTTCTAGCAACTGTCCTTGGCAGATGTTACTGATATCTCTTCATCTGGGGGCCTCCACTACGACGTTGGCTTCCTTTTCATGGCTTTATGCATCACCCTCTCAGGGGGCTGCACTTTGCCTGGCCTCCCAGCCTCCCTTTGAAATCTTGGCGGAAGCCTCCATGACCTTTTGACTCCAACATTCTGAATTTCTACACTATGTGGATGATGCCAATGTCGGCCACCTGCTCCAGCAGTAGCTGGGTCCACTTAGATCATGGCCTCTGAGTGCCTGAGTTACTGAGCACCGTGAAATAAATCCATGGCCATTAGCTTTCTGAGCACCTCTATTTGAGCAGAGCACCCCAAAGTTTTCTTAAATTACTTTTCACTTCTACACCACTGTGCATGCAATGGGTACATTTTTTTTGCCGATTCCTGAGATTCCCTTAAGACATCTTTCCTATTGTCTCTGTGCAAAATACTTAGCTTCCCGTTGGCATGAGTGGAAGCAATCTCTTCAACAACCACACCTTTCTTGGCTTCAATTTTATATGCACTTTTCTGGCCCAACTGCAAGTTTTCCAAATCCTTCTGCTCTGCTTTCTGCTCCTAATTATCACGCTATACCTGGCTAAAAGCTGACATCGAAACCCACCTCCTGTGCCTAAACGCTGTGCTGTTTATATTCAGCCCCATAGAAAGTCTCAGGATATGGACCAAAAAAAAAAAATAGAAAAATTCTTTGCCAGATGGTGAGATGAATGGCCTCTAGTCCAATTCCCAACAGAAACCTCATTCCCTCTGAAAACCTCATGAGCACAGTCTTTACTGTCTGCTGTCCTATCGTCATCATCCTGGTCTTCTAAGCTCCCACCAGAATCACCCATGATGCTTGGCATACCCCATTTTCCAAGGCTTCTCCAGCCTCGTGTCTCCAAATCTTTCCAAACTTCTCCTGCCAACCAGTTCCAAAGTCTTCTGAACCATATGGTGAAGTTTGTCACCGCCATCGTCCCATTTCTCATCGAATGTTCTGCGTTAGTCATATGTTTGTCACTGGGACAAAAATACCTGACAAGAACAATGTAAAGGAGGAAAAGTTTATTTTGGTCTCTGTTTTCGGAGGTGCCGTCCATGTTGGCCGACTCCATGGCTCTGGGCCTCAGTGAGGCAGAGCATCGCAGCAGAAGGGTGTGGTGTGGAGGAAAGCTGCTCAATTCATGGCAGATGGGAAGGAGAGAGAGAGAGAGAGAGAGAGAGAGAGAGAGAGAGAGAGAGAGAGAGGAGTCAGGGGGACAAGATATAATCCCCCAGGATATAATTCTCAGTGACCTACTCCCTCCAGCTACACCCCACCTTCCTACAGTTACCACCTAATAATCATTTCGAGTCACTAAACCATCAAATGGATTATTCCACTGAGCAATGTGTTGTAGCTCTAATCATCTAAACATGTCACCTCTGAACATTCCTGGGTTAACACAGGAGCTTGGGGGGACATACTAACATTGGAGCAGGAAGAGCTGCAGGGAGTCAGGAGCGTGGGATCGACTTTGGTGAGCCATGCTGAATGTCTGGGGAGAGAGTGATCCCGGCAAAGGAACCTCAGATACACCAGCTCTGAGGACCGATGAGATGGCCCGGTATGGCTGGAGAATCCCCAGAGTGCCCCTAGGTAAGCAGATGCCGCTTACTTTTTCATGTAGGCTAATTAACCTCTGCACATGGATGGCTCCGGAGCCTCCTCCGGTTCATTCATTTCTTTCCACTACCATTTATTTGGAGCACGTACAAAGTGTCTGTGATTTAATGAGGCTGAAATCCCTTCCCTTAAAAACCATTTCTCTGCTTTTTTTTTGTCCATCAATCCAACGCCCTATGACCCCCAGCTGGGTTTCCTACTCTTCAGATCTTTGAACCTTGAGTTATGAGCTTACCATCCCCCTCACTCCTCCAAACACACTAAGAAACAAACAAACAAACAAACAAAAACCCCAAACCCTCTTTTCCCTTTATTCTCTGCTTATGGGCACAGGATAGCTTTATTTCCAGAACTGGCATCCCACTCCCTGAACCTCCATGACTGTGAAGGGCTCAGGTTCCACCCTGGCCTGCAAGGGTGGCTGGGTTTCCTCTTGGACAGCTTGAGTTTGAGGCACCTGGAGGACACAGAGGAGGTCATTAGGTTGACAGGCCCATGGCCCAGAAGAGGAAGAGGGCTGTAAATACAGAGGGAAGTCACGCCAGGCATTGTCGAAGTGCTTTCCACGGGACAGGCTGCGGATCCTCCACCCTGGCTGCCCATTAAAACCACCCAAAGAGCTTTTTAAACATATAGATACAGGTACCCCGCTGCAGGACAAGTAAGGCCAAATCCTTGGGGGGTGACTCCTCGGCATCTGTAAATTTTAAAAACAGATTTTAAAACTCCCCAGGTGATTCTAAGCAGCCAGGGCTGAGAACCTCTTCAATAAGCAATGAGTTAGATCAGTGATTATCAAACATGGCTGCACTAGGGGAGTTTAAAAAGTATAGTCTGGGTCCCATCCACTGAGGTTTGGATATAATTGACTGGGGTGTAGCCAAGCAAGCCTGGGGGTATTTTTTGTTTTGTTTTGTATTGTTTGAGATGGGGTCGTAAGCATTTTTGCCCAGATTGGCCTTGAGCTCAAGAAATCCTCCTGATTCAGCCTCCCAAGTAACTGGTACTACAGGGGCATGCTACCATGCCTGGCTGGAGGATTTTTCTAAGCTCCTCAGGGGCTGTATCCAAGGCTATAAACCTCTGAGCTAGGTGCTGAACACCTAGAAGGAGAGGATTACAAAGATGAATCAGAAACCTTCCCCATTGTGTTAGTCTGTTTTCGGTTGCTATCACAAAATACCTGAAGCCAGATATTTTATTTTAAAAAGAGTTTTATTTAGCACATAGTTTTGAAGGCTGAAAGTGCACCATGGGGTAGCCTCTGGTGAGGGCCTTTTTGGCTATGTCACTTCATGGTAGATGACATTGAAAAGAGAGGAGACAGAGAGAAAAAAAAAGAGAGTGAAAGAGAGGAGAGAGAACAGGGCAAGACAGGAAGGCTGTCTTACTCTTTAACAACAACCTCCTCTGAAGGGAACTAAATGGAGTCCCACAAGAACTACTAGTCCCCTCCAAGGGTGATGCCCCCAGTGATCTAATGGTCTCCCACTAGGTCCCACCTTTTGAAGGTCCACCTCCCAACATCACCACACTGAGGACCAAGCCTCCAACACCTGAACCCTTAGGTGACCCACCACATCCAAACCAGAGAACACACCCTCAAATAGCTCACTATCAAGCTGGGCACAAGCTAGGACAATAATCCCAGCTCCCTGGGAGCTGAGGCCACTCTGGTCAACGTAGCCAGACCCCGTCTCAAAATACAAGACAAAATCTCACTGTAACAGATGGTACCACAAATGGAAAGTTAACCAGGCTCACCTTCTTTCTTGCACCTTGTTCTAGCTCTGAAAGTTCAAACTCCAGTGGCCTATTTTGGTGACCTCTCTGTCCTGCCAACTGTTCTACCAAATCCCTCCCAATATACCTTCTGTGTGACCTTTTAGCCCTGCCGGTCCTTGAGGTCCTTGAGTCCCTCTGAAGTGACCTCCTTTCTAGCTGGACCCATAGCCCATCGTTTCCATGACTCTCCCTCCAGGCCTCTAAATCCGTCATCTCCTTGGCTTCCTGTTCTTCTAATCCACAGTCTCCCGGTCAGGTCCCCAAATCCGATGGAGTCCTCCTCTTAAATATTCTTAGATGAGCCTGTTTCTCTCCATCGCTGCCACCGCCTATTTCAGGACACCACCACTGACTTAGATGCTCATTGCAGGTCTCAAGTGGCTTATCGGAGTCTAGTCACGGCCCTCTCTTGTCCATTTGGTGCCGTCGGAGTGACCTGTCCAGTATGCAATTACTAAAACTTTGTTTTTTGAGAATGCCATGCGTCCGTACTCACTCTTCCGGTTGAACAGACGGATGAGTCTTGACAAGGGCATCTAAGCCATGAAACCATCACCAAAATCAGGACACAGAGCAATTCCACCATCACCCCAAATCCCTTCACGACGCCAGTTTACAGTCAGCCCTAACCCCTGGCAAGCCCTGGTGTCTCCTCTCTCCCCCTAGAGTCATCTATTCCAGATTGCTCACGAATGAGATCATACTGTATAAGAACTTTCTGAGTCTGGCTTCTGCATTTAGCAATATTTCATTTGAAATTCATTCAGGTTCCTGTGTGTATCAGTGGTTTATTCCTCTCTCTCTCTATTTCTTCATTGCTGATTCGCACTCCACGATGTGAATGATCTCCAGTTTGCTTCTTAGCCATTCACCCGCCGAAGGACATTTGGGCTGTTTCCGGTGTGGGGTGATTTGGAACAGATCTGCTAGAAACATTTGTGTATAGGTTTTTGTGTGAACATAAGTTTTCGTTCTCCTTGGGTGAACCTACAGGAGTGGGATTGCTGGGTCACGTGGTCAGTATGTTTAACTCTGTAAGAAACTGCCAAGTTGTTTGCCAAGGTGGATCCGACCACTTTGCAACCGTACTAGCAGCATATGAGTTCCAGTTGCTCCGTGTTCTTGCCAACACTCGCTATTGTCTGCAGTTTTCATGTGAGGTACTCTAAAGGAGGTACAAATGTGCTTCATTTGCAGGCGCTGCAAATTGGATCACGTTCCTTTCTTGCTTAAAACTGTCTGAAACTCCCTGTTGCTTTTTGCTGTGAAGACCTAACTGGGGAGCATGACTGCAGAGAGCTCACGGCTGGGGTGGTGGCTGTGGTAGTGGCGTCCCTGCTCATGGCTCAACCCCAGTTGCTACTATCCTACGGCACCATCTGCATTTCATGCCCTGATTGCATTGAACTACTTTAAGTTCTCTCCCTGAGTGCATGAGTTTTCTCATTTTTGCTTTCTTTGCATGCTATTACCTCTGCCTAGAACATTCCCCTTCCTTCTTTCATCGGGTCAATTCCTACTCGTTTTTCCTGTCTGGAACTTACAGGTCAACAACTCCAGATGTCACTGGCCACCTCTTCCTAGTTCCATGGAATACCCCATTGCTCCTTCCTACCCAAGTCCCCCACCCATAACCGGAAGCATGCCCTTCTGGCTACTTCCACTTAGGGTTCGAGATCGACCACATATTTTGTAGCTCTTCCTATCAAGAGATGGAATTTTCCTTTGTACCCTTTATGGTGAGACCTATTTTATAGACAGGGAATCTGATCCCAAGATCACAGAAGGAGAGGATTACAAAGATGAATCAGAAACCTTCCCCATTGTGTTAGTCTGTTTTCTGTAGCTATCACAAAATACCTGAAGCCAGATATTTGATTTTAAAAAGAGTTTTATTTAGCACATAGTTTTGAATGACCTTTTCAATGACCTAGCTGCATTCAAACCCAAATGTCCTGGCTCCAAACCTTAAGCTCCTCCCACTAGGCTGTGGGAATCTGGCTGCCCTGGACGTCTGAAGCTTTGTTTGACCTCAACTCCTTTCTGACTGGGAACATCACTTCCCTCGTTGAGCGGGGAACCCCTCCCGCTTCCATTTCAACAATATGACTTTCACGGGGACAAAGGGCATGTGACCTGAGCCAAGATCAGAACTGCCCTGGAGACTTTGGGAGTTAGAGCTGTAAGACAGATGTGAGCTTGCCCATCACGGGTGGCCACGTCTCCGGCTTCATGGAGAAAACAGATCTGAGAAAAGGAGAGAGGAAGTGGTGTGTGGTGGGGAGTGGGAGGGAGGGCGTCACCGTGTGCCAAGCAGGAGTACCCGGGTTCTTGGTTTTATTGTCCCTGAAGGCAGCTGCTTCCTAGTCTTTCCAAGGTTTAGTTACTTTGGTCAATAAATTCCCCGATTTGCCGCAGTTGGTTGAAACTAGGCCAGTTGTGACAATTCAGAGAACCCTGATGATATGCAGGCCTTGGGGGGAATTCATGGGGGGGGGGCAGGAATAAAGCATTTGGTAAGAGCAGCCCCTTGGAGTGGCCTGGAGGGGGGTGAGTTGGGGATGGGTCTGTTGAGGACCCAGGTGAAGGCATGGCTTGGACCCCTGGCTCAGGTCCAAGGCTCTCAGCCTCCAATTCGACTTTGACCGCAAAGGACTCAGGGAAGAAGTGGAAACGTGTGCTTCTCCATCACAGGAGGGAAAAAAGTGTCTAACAGGTTGTGAATAATTCAGATTTAATTACCAGGAAAATGCCTTCCTTCCTTTCTTTCTTTCTTCTTTCCCCCTGACTGATGCTTAAGGCAGCAGGTTTAGTAGATATTTTAGTTCCAAAAATTCTACTTGAGAAACAGCAAGCCAAGTCCTCAGCGTTTTTTTTTTTTTTTTCTTTTTGGGGGTGTGAAAGCCGGAGTGTTTGGGATGTGGGCAGGAGGGAACAGCAGGTATCCCCCTCGCTCTCTCTACTGAAAGCTGTCCCCCTGCCTCCACCCTGGGGACCTTCCTCTCACACCTGGGGCCTCTGAGCTTGCATCCCATTGACTGTAAGGTGCTCACGGGCAACGAGACCGTGCAGATGGGTGCCATGACAATTTTGTGGTATTGTGTCTCAGGCAGGGGTGCCCTCGCTCGCTGCTTGGCAATCCTATCACACGCCCACTGCCACCAATTCCAAACCTCATTACTTGGCTTCAAGCCTGTGTCCCCAGTGGCCCCTCCCCACTCCCGCTACCTTGCAGAGGGTGAATTTTTAAAATAAAAGCTTTATCGAGGTGTCAGGGCCTGTGATATAAAATTCACCCGTTTAAAGTGTACAATTAAATGGTTAAGTGATTTTAGTATACATGCAAAGTTGTAGAACTGTCACCCTGATCTAATTCTAGAACATTGTTATCACTCCAAAAGAAGCCCCATTCCCATATCCTACCCCCCAACCCCACCCCTACGTCCCTCCCCTCTCCAGGGCCTGGAAGCCTCTAGTTGACTTTATCAACTGTCTGAAAATAGGATCGGTCTATTCTGGACATTTCAGATGACAGAATCCTACAATATGTTTCTTTGTGTCTGGTATCTTTCCCTTAGAATGGCATTTCACGTTGTAGCGTGTGCTAATACTTTATTTTCTTTTCATTGCATACGCTCCATGGCAAGGATATGGATTGAATTTTTCCATTCATCAGTGACGGGTATCCAGGTTACCGTTCAATTGCTGGGTGCTGTGGTAACTTTTGGAGAAACTGTCAAACTGTTTTCCAAAGAGGCTCTGCCGTGGTACGATCCTAATCAATCACAATGCAGGAGGGTTCCAATTCCCACATTGCCACTCGTGCTTTGAAGGACTGGGTGCCCGCGGAGGATTCGCTGGTCCACAGGACCCTCCTGGATTTCAGAAGCCACGGATGCTCAAGTCCCTTATATAAAATTTTCTGTCTTTTATATTTTAGCTATCCTGGTGGGTGTCAAGTGATATTTCATTGTGATTTTGATTTGCATTTCCCCAATGACTAAGGAAGTTGAACATCTTTTTATAAGCTTGGAAGTCATTTCTAGATCTTCTTTAGAGAAATTCTACTCAAACCTTTTGCTCATTTTAAAATGGTTTTTTTTTTTTTTTTAAATTGACCTGTATTTGTTCCTTATGTAATCTGGACACCGTAATTTATCCGATATGTGATTTTTGAAATTTTTTCCCCAGTCTGTGGGTTGTCATTTTATTTTCTTGATGATGTCACTTAAAACACCCACAAAAAAAGTTAGTTTGATGTTGTTGAATTTATCTACTTTCTTTTTACTTGGGATTTTGATGTCATGATTAAGAAACCACCGCCTAACCCAAGGTCAGGATAATTTATTACCGTATTTTCTTCTAGATGTTTTAAGGCTTTCACTTTGGCATTTAGGAATTATTAATTTTGAATTTATTTATTTTTTACATGGTGTGGAGCAGGGGGGTCCAACTTCATTCCTTTGCATATGAATATCTAGTTGTCCCAGTACCATTTGTTGAAAGACTATTTTTCTGAATTGGCACCCTGGTTGAAAATTAATTTACTATAAATGTGAGACTTACATTGGACTTTTCAATTCTATTCCATGAATCTATGTGTTTAGCCTCATGCCAACGCCACACTGTAACTCAGTTCTAAGTGTTAAAGGGAGAGGTGTGAGTCCTCTGAGTTTCATTATTTTCAAGTTTGCTTTGGCTCTTCTTGGCTCCTTGAAATTCTATCTGAATTTCTAACCAAAAGGCCACCAAGATTTTGATAGGGATTGAACTGAACCTGTAGATCAGTTTGAGGAATATTGTCAGCTTAACAATATTAAAGCCTCTCTATCTATGAATTGATGTCTGTTCATTTATTAGATTCAGTTTGATGAGTTTTGACTGTTGCATACATTTGTGTAATAATCCTCCCAAAGTAAGATAAAAAGCATTTCCATCACCCCAGAAAGTCAATCTGTGCCCCTTTCTAGCTAATTCAGTTCTACTGCCACAGAATGCAGTCATATAGTGTGCTCTGTCTTGTGACTAACTTCTTTTGCATAACAGAATGTTTTTGAGACGCAGTCACGCTCTGGTGTGTTTCCATGGTTTATTTCTTTGTATTAAGGAGGAACATTCCACTGTGAGGACAATACTACACTTTGCTTATCCATCTTCCTCTTGAGGGATATTTGCATCATTTCCAGTTTGGGGCTATAAAGAATAAGGTTGTAATGAACATTTGCATGTAAATGTTATTGTAAATGTTTGTCCTGGGCAAATACCTAGGCATGGAATTGCTGGCCATGTTGTAGACATACATTTACCTTCATATGAAACTTCTAAATGGTTCAGAACAGCCATAGTTGCTCCATATCCTTCTTGACACCAGACTGTCAGTCTGTATGATTTCAGCTATTCTAATAGGTATGAAATGACAGCTCCTGTTGGCTTCACCCTGATGATAAACAATAATGAGAACCACTTCTTGTGCCTATTGTTCATTCCTTTGCAAATTATTTGTTCATGGTTTTTGCCCATTGAAACCATTGAGTTGCTGATTTTTTATTATTGATTTGTAGGAGTTCTTTATATATTTAGGATACTATTCCTTTGATACAGGTACTATGTTTTCTTTTTCTAATCTGAATGTTGTTGTTTGAGATTCAAATGAAGTATTGTATGTTAAGAACAAAGCCAGAATATAGCAATCATTCCAAATAGAAAGAACAGAGGCTATCAGGGAATGATCTTTCTCAATTCTAGGCCTATCAACCTCACAATAGAGCTACATCTTCTCCTGTTCTTAGGGTTTTTTTTTTTTTCCTTCTGCTTTAGAGGAAGAGCCTTCAACCTAATCCACCTCAACAGAGATCTTGCTATATAAATGATGCTCTCCTATATGCTTAACCTCTTTCTTTATCCCCCATTCATACATATTCAAAACCTACACTTTCTTCCATTAAAAACAAAAACAGGAAGACGATAAGGAACAGTAGGTATATGGGACATTTTTCTTCTCCTTTCTGTGGTTTTTTAAGATGTTCGATTTATTCTTGATGCTAATCATTGTCAACATAATGCATTTGGACATGGGACTTCTTAATTTCCTCTTGTCAGTGCCTTTACCTGGTAAGCGTCACATTGCTTAACACAAGGGCTGGCTTGGTTGTTTATTCTCCCCAGTTAATTACCTTGACAAGTGCAGCCAGCCACCTAAATCTGGGGATTCAACCAACTGCTAATAGAAAATGCAGTTAGGACTATGATGGCTGTGTCTGAACACGTACAGATCTTTTTCTACAGTATTATATACCATTTGCATTGTATTACGTATCATGAGTGATCTAGAGATGATTTAAAGTTCATGGGAGGATATGTATTGGCTACATTCAAATACTCTGCTGTTACACAAATTGGTGTCAACATACTTTCTATACAACCAGAGATATGAAAAATTGTGCTGTATATGTGTAATAAGAATTGTAATGCATTCCGCTGTCATTTATTTTGAAAAATAAAAATAAATAAATAAACAAACAAATAAATAAATAAACAAACAAATACTATGCTGTTTTATGAACCTTCATACCTGGGTCCTGGAACCAGTCCTCTGATGATACCAAGGAATGACTGCATCCTGGGATCCTGGGCTCACCCTGAGCTGGGGTCCCTCCTCCTGTATTCCTGCTTTCTCGGATGATTCTCCATGTTTGAAGTGATGGTTTCCTCCACTTTGGTTTATCTATAGTTCCTATACTGTCTACTTCTCCACTTTCAGCTTCGACTTCAAGTCTCTGGCCATCTGATGGCACTTTCTTGTTTTTTCCATACACTTACAGATTTGTTTCACGAGACGATGAGTCATAAAGATATAAGAGCTTGTGCTTAATTAATCATCTGAGTCAATCTCCGAGAGAACTTTTTGACACGTTGCTTATATAGGAAACA
Source organism: Marmota flaviventris (assembly GCF_047511675.1). NCBI lineage: Eukaryota > Metazoa > Chordata > Mammalia > Rodentia > Sciuridae > Marmota > Marmota flaviventris. The sequence goes on along the minus strand of NC_092516.1, from coordinate 17,215,990 downwards.
GGACAGGGTGCTCTGGTCATTGCAGACACTTACCAAGTTAGTTTCAGAATGAATCAAGAGACTGGTGGGTGGTAGAGAAGCTTCCAGATGCTGCAAGCCCAGGGACCTCTGTATCACAGTGCTCAGAAACGTGGACCTTCAGAACAGATGGGCTTGAGTTTGAACTTGGCTCAGCCGCTCACTAGCTGGGTGACTCCGAGCGTTCCTTTAATGCACTTGGCCTCGCTTTGCTCATTCATAATCGGGAGTGATAATAATTCCCACCTGGTGGGATTGCAAGGCGGATAAATGCAGGAGTGCACTCAGAGTACTTAGGATGACACCTGGTGCATATATCAGAAAAGATTCAATTTGTTTTAAATTAAACAACAAAACATTTCAGATCCAAAAACATGTCTGAGGCATGTGATCTGCGTTACTTACTCTCTTCCCATCTGTCCTCCGCCCTCCGGAATCTGGCTCCTCTTTCACCTGCACCTTCCGGCGCTTGGTACCCCCTTCCCCCACCCCCTCAGCATCTATGTGCAAGGTCTCCCCCTTTCACGAAACCCAGAAACTTGCCACACAGCCTTCCCTTTAATGGGCCTTAATAAAAACCCTTAACCAAGCCTGTCATCACTGTCAGTAGGAGGTGAGTAAGCAATTAGCATGCCTCACTAAATGGACCAGTATTTCTCTTGGGATGCCAGTTCCAATTAAGAGATGGAAATAAAGTTTTCGTTCTTGCTTCATCCTGGACATAAGACCCGTAGGGTTGACACACCCTCTCTTCCAGGTACTACGCAGGTAAATCTGGGATCATCTTTACCTGGGCTGGCACTGCCCAGTGACATGAAGGTCATCATCTTTTAAGTCTTGTTTTAGAAATACAAATGGGTTCCAAGAGGGGCCCAGTGAACCCACCTGGGCTAGGAAGGTGTTGTGTCTGATTCTAGAAAAGCTGTGTTTGTCAGCTTTTTGGTGCTGTGACAGAATACCTGAGAACATCAACTTAAAGGAGGAAAGATTGATTGTTGGCTCATGGTTTCAGAGGCCTTGGTCTATGGTCAGGTGGCTCTATTACGTTTAGGTTGGTGGAGAGGCTGATACATTATGGCGGAAGGGCGGGAGAGAGGAAGGCTGCTTACCCCGACAGCCAGGAAGGAGAGAGAAAGAGAGGAGGAGGAAGGACTGGGAACAAGCTATACTCTTCCAGGGCCTGACCCCCGTGACCCACTTCCTCCAACTAGACTCCTTCCTGTAGATCCCATCACCTCCCAATAGTCCATTCAATTACAACCTATGGATGGTTCATCCACTGATGCAGCCAGACCCCTAGCTCTGAACACTGCTGCACTGGGGACCAGGTCTTTGAGGATCATTCCAGACCCAAGCTATAACTCTGACTCATGGAAAGAAACACAATAGATGCTTCTCTGGCCGTTGAGAAACCATCATGCATCAAGAGATGCCTAGAAACGGAGAGGACATACTTGCATTGGGACAAAAGAAAGCTCTTGGTGATTTGGTAAATATTTTTGTGAGCACCTATTATGTTCCAATTACTATTTTAGTGTTATAGCAGGAGAGAAAACAGACCCACATCTCTTCCTTTGTGGAACTTACATTCCAGTATAAGGGTCCTGGGGGCCAAAGGGCCAGAGGAAAAAGTAAAAAAAATTGATTGGCAGTTGAAGAATTTTGGAGCTGAACGATGACTATGATCAAAGTAGAATCAAAGGGCTAATGAAAGACCTCAGATCCAAGGTCTTATTGGAGAAGGGGATGGAGAGATGCTCAGACCTCATTCTCAAGGAACTTGAGGTAGGAGGACTGAGAGGTTCTTCCCAACACTTGTGCGGGGCTGGAGAGGGACAAGATAGGCAAGAGAGTCAGTCGTTATAGCTTTGGTGATTGGAAATATGCTCTTGAGGGACACAGGCCGAAGGGCTGGTGGGACGGGGTGGTGGGAGTTTGCATAGGATCTTGCCTTGCTGGGGTGCTGGTGGCATCCAGGGTCCTGGGACTGCAGAGGCCATAGAATAATGGATTGGTTCTGCGCGTGTGTTTTGAAATCAAGCAGATTTGGGGGGTCTCACATCTGCTGTGTGTCCTTGAGAAACTTTCCAACTTTCTCCAAAGGAAGACCTCAGTGTCTTCATCTTTAAAATGGGAATAAGGCGGTAGGTGGTCATATAGATTTTAACAGGTCTAAGTATCATATGCTTGGCGTTCGTATCATTCTTACGCACTGTTTGCAAAACATCTCTCCCAAATCGCTGCTTCGCGGGCACATTCACAACCACATGTGCAGAATGACGAGGAAAATACCTCAGCCTCCTCAGACCGTCATGGCCGCCATCCAAAGTGGGGTGCTCTGCCCAGACGTGGGTGATGGCTCAGGGTCCACTCCGACTTGGGCAGGGGCTCCTTTGCTGCCTCTCCGTGTCCTTGCACCGAGAGGCCTCAATTTTTTTTTGCTTTTGTTTTTAAAATATTTCCCGAAGCTGTAATTGCTACACTTCCTCAAATGTTTTTAATACAGGCAATCAGTGACTACTGCAATTAGGAAGGCCTAATTAGCATTCTCTTTTCTTCTCTGAGAAACCACCATTGGAACCGTCACAAATGAACCTTAATGAAGACCAGAGATCCTTCCCCAGTCGAAAGCCATTTGTAATCATGATCCCTTATTGTCAAAGCCAGCAGGCAGAGGAGTCCTTGGAAGGACTGTTGCATATTCAACAGCCCCAGCGGCAGCGGCAGCGACAGCATATAAAAGGGGACAGGAATCTGTGGCTCATGCAGGTGACAGAAAGGGCCTTGCACCCCACCTATGAAAGGCCTTGTGCTTTCATTGATTTGCCGGGTGAAGTTGTGAACGTCGCACTTTTAGAAAGGTAGTGAGGTGTAGTCTGTGATGGGCCCAGGGAACACCTCTCAAGTATGAATTTTTAAATAGACGTAGACCCCGGGGAACCCACTGGGTAGATGGACGTACAGGACATTTCTAATATTCTGGAAGACCCACGCTCCCCCTTCTCTTATATATCAATCAGGATGGAATCAGAAATAGTCCCAAGACTGTTAGGGGGTCAGGGGATCAGGGAAAAGGGGCTCACAGGAGTCCAGAGGCCCTGACACAGGTGAGCAGGTGGAGGTTGCAGGGAAAGCCCGGATGTCAGTCATGTTCAGCTGCAGGAGGGAGACGGGTAAAGGGGGCTGCCCTTGGAGGGTGGCTGGCTCTGTCGCTGCTGCCTCTGGGAATCCACATCTGGTGGTGCATGGGGGTCGCCGCTGGTCGGGCTGGAGCCGGTTCGCACCTCTGCATCCGTCTCGCCACCTGGAACCTTCTCCATGCTGATGGGTGACGTCTGTGTCACCTGTCGCACAGAGCACCAGCTGTTGGCAACTCTAACCTGGAGCCGGACAGGGAAGTGGGGTTCCGGGAAACGTGCTTCTAGAACCAAAGGGGACTGAAGCTGCTCCTAGGGAATCATGCTGCTGCTGACTAAAGGTGGCCCTGGAGAGAAAGTCTGTGTATGGTAACTGCAGGACATTGGTACATCTTGCCCAGAGTTGGTGAGGGGAGGAGACTGCCAGTCCTGTCTCATTTTTGTCCCCTCTGGGTATGGTGGCTTGTGCCTGTGGCCCCAGGTATTCCGGAGGCTGAGGCAGGGAGATTGTATGAGCCAAGGGGGTCTGGGGCCAGCCTGGGCAACACAGGAAGACCTGTTATAAAAAATGGGGGGGGGGCTGGGATGTCGCAGCACTTGCCTGGTACAGGTTCCATCCAGCACAGAGGGAGGGGGAAGGAAAGAGAAGACTGACAGGGCTGGGTCAGATTCTATGTCAATGGGCCAATTCACCAAGGTCATGTCACTGGCCATTCGCTTGATAGTCATCTGGGTGCGGCCGTCTTTGGCAGTCGAGGTGAGAACAGTGGTTCTTACCATTGACCGTATAACGGACCCATCTAGAAAGTTCTACAGAAGGCTGATGCCTGGGCCCTACTCCAGAGATTCTGCCTCAATGGGGTCTGGGAAACAGCCCGGGCGGGCACTGGGATTTTCAAATCTTTCTTGATGGTCCTAATGGAACGCCAAGGCCCCATCCTAAGCCTGTAAAACCGGCGACTTTGGAGGCCGAGGCAGGAAGACAGTAAGTTTGAGGCCAGACAAGGCAACTTAGCAAGACCCTGTCTCAAAATAAAAAAATAAGAAAGGGCTGGGCAGGTGGCTCAGTGGAAAAGTGGTTCGATCCTCAGTACTGGGAAAAAAGATAGATTCCCCTGTCTGGGCCTACCTAAGGCCAAGTGAATCAGAGTCTCTGGGACAAATGGTTTGTATTTGATATAACTTGGGCTTTTTTCACAAGGATTTTTATGGAGTTTTATAGTGGAGAGCACCGCTCCTGGGTACGACCAGCTCCACGAATGGTCATGTAAATGTACCCTGTGTGTCTTCACCCAGGGGCAGACGTAGACAGGCACCAGAACAGGGTGCTACTCTTCTGACTTCTGTCACCCTAGGTTCTGAAAGAACGATCAAGGCTCGCCATCAGAGAAAATGCCCGTTTATTGAGGAACAGCTCTGCATATTTATAGAGCAGGGGTCAGTTTGACAGTTATGACAGTTTAATGGTTGAATGGTTTGACAGTTGGCTGGGGTGCTTTCTGATTGGTGGGTAAGGATCATGTGAGCCAGCAGGGCTAGTCTGATTGGTGGGTAAGGATCATGTGAGCCAGCAGGGCTAGTCTGATTGGTGGGTAAGGATCATGTGAGCCAGCAGGGCTCACCATTGGATGGCTCTTCTTGGGGGATGGGGAAGTTAGTCTTTGGAGCCGGGGGACTCCCAACAGGTTCATTTTGCCTCTTCCCAGTGTCATGAAGAGGAGCGTCCATGCAGGGTATGAGGGCAGGCGCCTGGTGTTCCACTGAATGAATAGACCGCCATGTCCTGATCCATCCCATCGATGATGGAAATTTGGTTGTCTTCATCGGACTCCAATGGTCACCCGAGCCTGGGTCCTTGAGTTCAGAGAGGGTGGAAATAAAAGCAGACTCAGGAAGAATTTAAGCACAGGCAAGGCTTTCTAGGGGGATGGGGTGCATCAGCTCAAACAAAGGACAAAAGATGGACCGCTTTACGGCATCTGTAGGGGAAGGATCTGTCTCTTGATGTCACAGGCACAGGTGGCTTCTAGCTGCCTCCTGGGCTCTTTATCGTGCGTCTTCATGTGTCACCTGTCTCACTACCATCTTAGGTCTCCCCCTAGGGGTGTGCATTCCACTATGTGAACAAGGTGAAGGTGACCTGGGTTATTTCAGAGAATCTTCTATGCAAGCATTTCCCCCTCACCACCTGCAGCTGCTACTTATCATCAGGAGAGTCCCTAAAATGATTTCCAGAACAGGGCTGACCATGGTCCTGTCTCAGTGGGTTTGATGTCAGTGACCCTGTCCGGAGACCTAAGATGGTAATGAGACAGGTGATGGAATGAAGATGCACGATAAAGAGCCCAGGAGGCAGCTAGAAGCCACCTCTGCCTGTGACATCAAGAGACAGATCCTTCCCCTACAGATGCCGTAAAGCGGTCCATCTTTTGTCCTTTGAGCTGGCCTGACACTTTCTATTGACCACCTGGCCTCAAAAACTGAGCCAGCCTCGACGCCTCCCATCTCCAGGGGCATTACCATAATTCCACACTCTGGAGACGGGTCCACTTCAACGAACGCCAAAGTTTTCAGTTTGTCTGTTGACCTTATAAGACTGAAAACTAGTTTGATGGTCTCATTCCCTCCTGAGGGGTGTTTCTCCCTTAGCTTTAAAAGGTGCTGTTTTCCCAGGGCCCCCCGCTCTGTCACTATGTAAGCACCATTCCTTGAAGCATACTTGTTTTTCTTAGGTACACATCAGTCTGTGGGGACAGAAACTGGTGTAGGTTTAGTGTTTGCAGAAAGGGCATAGGTTTTTTTGTTTGTTTGTTTTTTGTTTATTTTTAAAGTACCCAAAGTGTTCTAATATTTACTCAGAGTTGAGAGTAATGGATCTGGAGGGTGGGTAGAGCCATCTTCAAGAAACGTGGGGCCGTGGATATTAAAACTTGTCAGTCGGGGTCTGGGCTAGCTGGGTCTTTAGGGGCAAGGTCAAGGTCAAGCCAGAGGGGACAGACACATTTCTCACTTAGCCTAGATGGGGTTGGTTTTCAATGGAAAACCTACCTTGTGTCAGGTGTCGGTTCCCCTAGGAGCTGCGAGCCACAGCTAGGGTGCAGAGAGCACCGCCCCTATGTTACCTGCAGTCCTCGTTCACGGTCCAGGGCTCTTCCTTCTCAAGAAACCAGAAGGAAGTCTCACCAGCTGAAAGGGCAGAGGAAAAGTCATACTCGGGTGGCCGCTGAGACAGCAGCTTCTACAACACAGGAGAGCTGCTGGGGGAGTGGGTTTCATTATTAGGGGCTGGGGTGGGAGCTCAGCAGGGGAAGAAGCAGATTTCAGAGGGAAAGGAACAGTAGCACAGAACCTGATAATAGAATTATGTAAGAATTATGTAACTAATAGAAATGCAATAAACACATGATAATGGATAGTAATAGTATAATGATAAAATAGTATAATATTAAAATAGGTGCACATCCGTAATCCCAGCGGCTCGGGAGGCTGAGGCAGGAGGATCGCGAGTTCAAAGCCAGCCTCAGCAACAGCGAGGTGCTAAGCAATTCAGTGAGAGCCGGTCTCTAAATAAAATACCAAATAGGGCTGGAGATGGGGCTCAGGGGTTGAGGGCCCCTGAGTTCAATCCTGGTGCCTCCTCACCCCAAATAGGTGGAGTGTTAGTGGGCAAAGGGGAGGAATACTTTCCTGGACATTGCTTTCCTCTTGTTATTACATTTGTTTGTTTATTTCCCCTGGAGAATGAAACATTTAGCTCTTCTCCTATTGCTAGGGGACAGAAGAGGGGGAATCCAGGGAGCCAAGTCCCTGCCGGCAGCTGGAAGCCGAGCTCACCTAGGGTCTCTCTGAAGGTAACCAGCTTTGGCTCCTGTAGCAGATGCTGCATTGGAATTAAAGTTATTTTCTGTGACCAAGCAGGAGAGGTGATAGAAGGTGATATGATCACTCTCTCGAGAAGATGAATCTCCCCAGAGCCACCAAAGAACTCTGTGGCCAGGTGCAGTAGCACACACCTGTAACCCTGGCGACTACAGAGGCCGAGACAGGGAGGATCACAGGTTTGAATCTAGCCTGGGCAACTTAGTGAGACCCTGTCTCAAAATAAACAATAAAAAGGGCTGGGGCGTAACCCCGTGGTAGAGCACCCTGAGATTCCATCTCTAGTACCACACAAGGCCTTCGTATGGTGAGGCGCTGGGTCCCCTGGTGGGAAGCAGGCTCTATTCTCTGGGGAGAGGGTAGTAAAAATAGTGTGATGGGGTCCCCAAAGGTATTAATTCAGGAATATTTGCAGGTAAAAGACTGGATGGTGAGAGCTGCGACCTAAGCAGTCCATCCTAGCTTGAATGGATGGGTGGGAACTCTAGGCAGCTGGGGTGTGGCTAGGGGAGGTCACTGGGCTGTGCCCTGGAAGGATGCATCTGCTCTGTGGCCCCTCCTCTCCGACTCCCTCTTTGCACAGCATGGGGGACACACAGGTTACTTACACACAAACACTGCTGTACTTCCTTAGTTGACCAGATGGCCGACTTGGTCACTGAGTGACTAACAGGTAGGCAATGGACACCATTTGGATACTCTGGACAAAGGGACATTACATGTCCAGGGTGGGGTGGAGGGGGACAGCGTGAGATCTCATCACACTCCTCAAAGTGGCATGCAATTTAAAACTTATGCATTATTTACCTCTGGAATTTTCCATCTCATGCTTTTGGGCAGAGGCTGACTGCGGGTAGCTGGAACCCTGGAGAGGAGAGCCGTGGATGAGGGGGGACTCCCGTGGGAGCTACGAAGAGGTTAAGTGAGGCGCTGACTCGGGTGAATCCAGGGATGGAGGAGAGGGCAGAGCTTCCTGGGTGCCCAGTATGTTGCCTTGGACGGTGATGGCTCTGCGTGGGAGAGGGGAGTGGGGTCCACCTTGGAGGAGTGGGGTCCCCCCTTGGGACTGTCCTATACTGAAGATCTCCCCTGGCCTGGGCTTCACCAGGAGACACTGAACAGAAACACTGTGAGACACCCAGGGGGAGTGTTGAGAGTGGTGGGGCGTCACCAGGGCGGGGGTGTCCTCTGCTGGTGGAGAGAGAGTCACTCCTGTAGCTGAATAGGGTGGTTTTGCCTCTTGGTGAATACAAAGCCAAAAAAAAGTACAACCAGGTCACAAAAGAGTGGAGAAAGACTTAGTACCTCAGCAGGTAAGGAGAGCACTGGGGTAATTTGCAAAAGAAAGTTCTCCCCAAGCACTTTGGGTGTGGTGGTGGTAAGCACATTCCTGAGCATGCTCAGTTGAGGTCCATAGTTCCAGAAGGAAAGATGGCGGATCCACTTCTGGGCATGCTCACCTCAAGGTCAGAGAGCACATGTTCAAAAAAGTTAAGGTGGCGGACCTGAACACTTGTGGGCATGCTGGGTCAGGACTAGAATGAGCCTAGGTGACTGCAAGAGGCCTGAAAGGATGAGACAGAGGGTCTTGGTGACCTTCACGGGTCTTTCACCAGTTCTTAGCTGAAACCAAAAAAAAAAAAAAAAGGAAGAGACCACTCTGCCCATGGGTTTATGCAGAAGTTTGCTTCCAAAGGTGCCTGCCTCTCTTAGCAGATAATATTCTGACCCTACCCTCTTGAGTTCAGTAGCCGGGCCCTGCAAATTAAACCCTCTTTTCTGGGGGAAAAAAAAGGGGTAGAAAGAATGAAGAGTCCAGTTCCCACCAATGGGGCTTTGGAGGAAGGGAGATCCACTGTTTGGGTGTCTCTTGCTTTCTCCTAGAGTAACTGAAATCAGAAGCCACCAGCTTTCCCGCCACCAATTGATTGACTCCCTGCTGAAGACCACCCACCATGATGTCAATCTGAAAAGGCTTCTCAGGGGAAGCCTCCAACACAGGAGGTAGGTGTAAGCCCCAGCCAGGTGTAAGCTATTTGGAGAAACCTCAGACTTATTACTGTTCTCACTCCTACCCAGTGGGGTGAAATATTTAAAACCCAGCACAGTTAATACCAACGTCGTTAGGGAGGAAATTGAAAGTGTTAACGTTTCAGAGACCTGACGTTACCCAGGCCTGAGATTATGAATAAGGAAGCTTAATGTTCAAGCAGGATTGGAAGGGACGGGGGCTGCGCTAAACCCCTCTGTGCTCAGAGCCGACATTATCTTCTCAAGGTGGCACGGCCTCCATTTGCATAATGTCTTGCCTCTTGTTGTCCTAACTAATTGCTTTAGGATTCTCAACCTCCGCTCTTTCCTCCATCTTCCTGGACAATAATGATATTTAGGCTCCTCGTCCCTCTTGATGGGGACAATGTGGATCAAGTTGAGACACTTTGAAGGCTCAAGATTTAATGTGACTCTGTCACATCTGGGGTGAGGATATTGACCTTGGGGTTCCAGAGAATGGACCAGGGAAGGGGAGATAGAAGCCGGCTCCTGTGGTTCCCCGGTTAACCCAAGTGTCTCATTGCCTGATGGGATGGTGGGTTGGCAGGAAAGATTGCGGGACTCGGGTATTTGGAATCCTCATGGAAGTGCCCCTTCCTGAGAGAGGTTTATGGTGGCGATTGCCTGCTTTTTTAGGGTTGATAAAATTAGCTACTGATTCAGTCGTCTGCCTTCTCTAAATTGTTCTAGAACCTTAAGGGCAAGGATACTGGGGTCCAGGAGGAGTAGGATTCGTATTTTCATAACGGTCTGAGAAGTTCTCACTTATGAAGCACTGACCATGAGCTGGTCTTGTGTTAAGTGACACTCAAGCTTTGTCCTGCTTAATCCTCCCTGTGCCCCGTGAAGTGGATTCTGTCATCTTTCCTATATTGCTGCGTAAAAGACGCAGTCATTTTCCTTCTACTCTCTTGGGTTCAGTATCCGGGGCCCTGCAAATTAAACTGGTTAAAAGACAGATCAACAGAAAAGAGAAGAGGCATAATAAATACTGTTTGATGCCAATATTTTAATTTCATACACTTACATAGGACCCTCATAGAAATGGAAATAAAACTCCAAAAAGAAGTGGTTAAGCCTCAGAGTTTATATACTATTTTAACAAAGAGCAGTAAATTTGGGGCAACGTGGCCCAGCAACGGAAAAGGGTTTGGAGTGCTGGGGGTGGTGAATTGTGGGAAGGTAAATCTAGCGGGGACCTGGCGGAAGGTAAGGGTTGATTGTGCTCACTGTTGGAAGGTCGGTTATGCAGATTTGAGTTGGTGTCATCTCCAGTGATAAAAATCACCTCTTCTTGCTGGTATAGGAGGGGGGAAATCAAAAAGCCACCCCCCTACAATCATGGGGTAGGGACTTAAACGGGGTATGTTATAAAGACAGGAAGGATGGGGCTGTGGCAGGAGGTTCCAGAGCTTCCTGTGATGAGGGAGGCCAGAGCATGTAGCTCAGTCCCGGGCAGATGCTGCTGCGACTCTCCACGGGTGGAATTAGAGGAGCCTCGGTTCTGCTTTTAAAGCCTTTTAACTGATGCCGTCGGGCCCACCCAGGTTATTGAGCACAATCAATTAAACTTTGAATCAGTAAGCCTTCTACCTAAAAGCCAACTCTGGATGCTGAGCACATCTGCCAGATCCCTTCCTGGCAGCTCCTAGATGGGCGTTGGACTGATGAACGGGGTGCCACAGGGTGGCCAGGTTGGCACGTTAAGCGGACCACCACGTGCTCAACACACATTTGCAAAATGAATAAAGAAGAATAAGCTAATATTTACCGAGCAGTTAAAACACGCCCGATGCTGTTCTGGAAACTTTGTGTATAATAATTCACTTGCCCAGCCCAACAAGTGTATGAAATCAGTATTATTATCTGTGTGGGACAGTTGTGCTGTTATTTGTTTGTTGGTTTTGGTTTTGGTACCAGAGATTGAACCCAGGGGGTGCTTAACCACTGAGCCACATCCCCAGCCATTTTTTTTTTGTTTGTTTTTATTTTGAGACGGGGTCTTGCTAAGTTGCTTAGGGCCTCCCTGAGTTGCTGAGGCTGGCTTTGAACTCGCGATCCTCCTGCCTCAGCCTCCTGAGCTGCTGGGATTCAGGTGCGCGCCACCGCACGTGGCCAGTCCTGCTGTTCATTGGTCAATATTCCCTCTTCTTTTCCTAAGCGTCTGGTGAATCGTCACTTTCCTGCAGCCTTCCCGTTTGGTGTGGACTTGTGACTTATTTTCATCCAGGACTTAGGAGCTGTGATGATGTATGTACCTCGCCGGCAGAAACATTTTAAAGCCAATTTATCTTTTCGTTCCCCCCCCCCCCCCGATCATGTGACCCGCAACTTCACAAGGTAGAGTCTCTGTCTGCTTTGATCTCCTGTAGTGGGCAATGCGAGCAGAGCCCCAGAGGGCCACACTGGAGTGTCTCCCAGCCTCTCCTCCCCGCCCTCTTTATTTTGCAGTTCTCGGGAAGAACCCAGGCCTTGGTGCATGCTGTGCAAGTTCTCTACCCCTGAGCTCCATCCCCAGCGCCCCCCAGCTGACCACGCGGACACACTGCATGTGTTTTAAGCTACTGCTATCCACCATGTGACCCATCCTATCCTGATTACCTCATTTTGTGTGAGGAAACTATAAGGCCCAGAGAGGTTAAGTAACTTGTCAAGTGGATGCACAGTAAATGGTGGCTTTCTGATTCAAACTCTGTTAGTCCTTCCTCTGTAGAGCCCTAAATGGACTCAGGTTACCACCTTTCCTAAGGCTTAGTTCTTCAACCTCCCCATTCCAGGGATTCTGCATTAAGAGCAACAGTAGCCTCCTCCCTGCAGGAAGCATTCCACAGTGTCCCGAGACATTCTTGGTTGTCACAATTTGGCAGTGGAGGGGAGTTGTCCCACCAACATCTGGTGAGTAGAAGCCAGGGGGCTACTGAATGTCCTCCCTTGCATGGGACAGTGCTCCCAGCAACGGGGAATTGTCCAAGCGTCAATAATGCTGCTGTTAAGAAGCCCTGAATCTATGCTGGGCACGCGGTGGTGCACGCCTGTCATCCCAGCAGCTGGGGAGGCTGAGGAAGGAGGATCAAAAAGTTAAGAGGCCAGCCTCAAGCAATTTAGCAGGGCTGTAAGCAACTTAGCAAGATCCTGTCTCAAGATAAAAAACTTTTACAAAGGGACTGGGGATGTGGCTCCGGGGTTGAGCACCTCTGGGTTCAATCCCCAGTACCCAAAAAAAAAAAAAAAAAAGCCCCAAACCAGACTAGATCCCTTGTCACTTGCTTATTAGCCACAGTTGTTTTTTTTCCCCTCTTTTTCTTATCTTTTCGCTTGCAGACAGCTGCTTGGGGAGGGAGCTGTTATGAGTTAATTAATTAATTGGGAGCCGCGGGGTGTCGGCGGTGGGGCCTGTCCCGTTGGCCATTTGCCTGACTGATCCGGAGGTGGACGGGGTGGCCATCACTCCACATTGGCTGGTGACAGTGCTGCCAGGTAGTGAAATACCAAGCCGCTGGTGATAAAGCCGCAGGAAGCGCTCGCCAGGCTGTGTGAGTGGGCAGAGGAGTTGCCAGGGACGAGCTTCAGTGTGGGCAAGTGCAAGGTGCTGCGTTTGGCAGAAAATAATCCAAGCTATACTTAGGGCTGGGAGAGGTTGGAACAGAAGGGTGGGGGGGGGGGACAAGAATGTAGAGGACTCCCGAGCCTGGTCCCAGGCTTACCTGAGCATTGCCAGGCTCACCTGGTTTCTAGCCCACAATGCAGGTGCCCAGGGCCCTGCCTGGGGGGCTCAGAAGGCTGACCGATCAGGTTTGCTTTAATTTTCTGCAGGAACACAGAGCCAGTCTTTCCAGATTTTTTTTTTTTTTAAGAAAAGCTGAAAAATCCTGGCTGGGAGGCCCAAGTTCCCATTTTTCCCCTTTATGGTCACGTTTTATTCTGATATAGTTTCAATCTATACAAAAATATTGCAAGAACAGAACAGAGAGCTCCTCTCTCCCCTCTACTCAGATTCACCCAGGAACATTTTTTTTGCATGATTTGCTTGATTGTTTTAAGTTCTTGATTTTTTTTTTTGCATGATTTGCTTGATTGTTTTAAGAAGTTTTTGATTTTTTTTTTTTTTTTTTATAAACACCCGTGGGCCCAAACTCAACACGAATGTGAATGTAATTGGGTCCAAACTCTCGGTTGGTGATTTCTGAAGTCCAGCTTCACTCTGGCTCAATTATGTAAGAATCTCTGGGGTAGAGATTGGACATTTGGAATTAAAATAAAAATTCCCTGTAGGTGATGCTAACCTAACAGGGTGCAGCAGAGGCTGAGAACCAACCATTGGTTCTTCTCCCCCATATTAAGTCCATCACCCTTAATGGCTTAGGGACCCAGGATCCCATTTTGTCCAGTGAGAATAAGAAAAAAAAATTGAATAGAATGCTTCTGAGTCGGTTTCTTTACTCTTAAAGACACATAGGAAAGAGGTGGATGTCGTCTTGCTGGATGTCGTCTCTGGATATTATGGGATATTGTACCTGGATGGGATGTGGTAGTGTATTTGTATACAATGGGATATTCTACCTGATTTTTGATGGGGTCTAAGGATGGAAATGTGGAAATAGAAAATCGGGAGGCCTTGGAATTTATCTTAAAATGCTGAATTTATGAACCTCAAGGGCTCTTCACCTTGAGTTTTGTTTTTATGGAGAACATTTTTTTCCTACTTACGGGTGTGGCAGAGAGGACTAACTAGTCTCCTGCCAAAGACATGAAATGTGCACACGCTATGAAAGGTAGAGCTACAACTCTTTTGCCATGGGTGACATTTTCCGTATGGGAGCTGGACAGGACCATGCCATTTTGTCCTCATCAGTGGCACTGAAGTGCATTACTTCTGTGCCGCAGTCCGGCTGCAGCAAAATAACCGGGGGGTGACGAACAACTTGTGTAGATTGATACAGCAGGAGTGGAAGCCGTTTATTGCAGGACAGGAGCAGTATTTATATATTTCATACAGCTTATCTAATTAGCATAAACTAGATACATCAGTCAACCAATAAGGAATCTCCACACTTAATGGCTCGCTGGTGTTACTTCACAAACCACTCCCTCTGGCATTTTGCCAGGCGCCATCCAGACTTGTTTACAGACTCTAACACTTCTGGGCCAAGGTGATGATGTTTTGGCGCATGACCTTGACCTTCTCACCACCTCTTCTCTCCCTTGAATCCCCCAGGTGGATGACTGCAGTACCTGCCTGCAGCCACAAGGTGGCAGAACTACAAGACAGAGCAGCTTGGTTCCTTGAGTCACTGCCTGGAGCCAACCCATCCAGAGAAGCCACTCAACCGGGACCGCAGTAGTCCTTGTGTGGACAGGAAATAGCGGTTTATTGTGTTAAGCTTGATCTTTTGGAGTCTGTTTGTTATGACAGATAGTCGAAGTTTAAATGGCAAATAGAAGCTAGTTAAGTTGGAACTAAGTCAACAATTTTTTTTTTTTTTTTTTACCTAAATACTCAGAGAAGCGTCCACTAAGTCCAAATTGCTACCTCAACGACTGGTTTCTGTTTGATTGATTTGCTTTCCATTCACAAAAAAAAGCCATCAACCTTTCATCAATTTAACCTCCAGGAGTTGCTTGCTTCTGGCTTGGTGACTTGGCCTAGCTATTGTCTTTATGGTGGCTTTGATTTTACACCAAAGGTTTACTAAACCCTCAGATACTCATTCCTGGTTTCCTCTGTCTTGGATCTTTGTGAATTAAACTCACTTTGAGGGTTTTCTTTTTCTTTTTTTCCTCCTCCTCCCTTTTTAAAAATATTTTCCTAGTACTGGGGATCAAACCCAGAGTCTCCCCTACGCTAGTCCAGTGCTCCACCTCTGAGCTGCATCCCCAGCCCCTTTTGATTTGATTTTGAGACAGGCTCTTGCTAAGTTGCCCAGGCTGGTCTTGAACTTAGGATTGTCCGGCCTTTGTCCCTGGAGTCTCTGGGACCACAGGCGTGTGCCACTGGGCTCGGCTTAAGCTCTTCCTTGACATTTGGACTCACTGCGATTCTGGCCTGGTTGTCCTGCTCTTTCTAAGAGGGATGCTTAGTTGTACCCCTATGGTCAGGTGTCCCCCAGTTCTGGAAGCTTCTAGAAGCATTAGTTCTGAGTCAGTGTTGGCTCAGTAATCCCCAACAGAGATCCACTTAGGCTGGTTCAGGAAAGGGGAGATGTTTGGAAGAATGTCCTAGGAATCAAGAGAATGGGATTCAGCTGGGCCTCAAGGAACTGGGGCGAGGAAGCTATTCGAAACCCAGGAAGTCACTGTCTCTTCCTTTGAGATGCTTCGGCCTTCCTCAAAATAGCACAGACTGCATTTCCTTCCTTCCCTCCCTCCCTCTCTCCTTTCTGTCTTCTTCAGATGTCTGAGCACCCCCCAGGTGTTAGGCCTGGAGAATACAAAGAGACCGAGACAGTCAAGGACCCCGCTGTCACCGAACTTATGTTCTTAAGGAGAAACCTATAAAAATAAGTAAAAAAATCGACAAAAATAAGACATTACAAAACTTTGAGCTATCAAGGGAATAAAGATAATAGGCCACCTACTTTAGAGAGTTGCTGAAGCCGTTCCCTCTGAGGAGGTGACAGAGCTGAATGATGACAAGGCTCTGTATAAAGAGAGAGAAGAAATTTCAAGAAATGGGAGCAACAGGTGCAAAGGCCCTGAGGCAGAGAGATGTTTGGCTCGATTAAGGAACCAAAAAAAGGGAGTCTGGCATGACTGGAGTATAAGGGGCGAGTAGCTTGGCATGAAGTTGGAGACTCAAGACCTTGAAGGTCACGGCAAAAATCTGGATTTCATTTAAATACCATGGGTTCTCTCTGCCAGACTGTGTTTTGCAACTTCAACTTGCATTTGGCCCACTGTGACTGCGCTGGTCCCACAGCTGCCCCGTGTCCTTTCTGTCTTGCTCTCGGTAGCCAACTAGCAATTGCCCCTGGCCTCTTAGTTAAAAGTGCCAGTAGAGATCCTCTGATTGGCCTGGCTTACCTTTTGGGTTTGGTCACAATCCTGGACCCCTGGCCATGGGTGGAGGAGCTGGCCTCAGGCTGGTGCTGTCCTGTGAGCTCATTGGCTGTGGCCCGGGGGACCGAGTCCTGTCTGCAGTACTGTGAGGTTCACCTTCTAGACGCTGTGGATGGAGCAGACGATGATACAAGCCCTGGAGGAGCTAGTTCCAGAGGTAAGATTTAGGGACTGGTGTGTCCCTGGATTCCTAACTTATTAGACTTCTGAAGATACGTGTTGGATTTGGTCTAATGTATCCCTGATTAAAACTCTTAAATGGCTCTTGATGAACGCACTTAGGGCCAAAATCCAGAATCCTCAACCGACCTATAATGCTGCATCCTCTGGACCCAGCTTTCTTTTCTTTCCTGATCTCACCTGATGCTGCTTTTCTCCCCCCTCTGTGTTCCAGGCTTACTGGCCCCCTCCCCCCGTCCATCTCTCGGGCCTCAGGGCCTTTGCACACATTGCCATTCCTGCCTCCACACTTCCTTCTCTTCACGTGGAGAACTCCAGCTCTTCTTTAAGTCTGACCTTGATATTCTTTCTCTTCCTTTATGACTCGGCAGAAGTAGAGACCCCTGTTTATGTCCCCTCCTACTTCTTGCCCTGTGTTTCTCTTGTCATGGCACAGATCACAGTTTGATGTTGATCTATGTGGTCACTTGTTTGAGGCTTGTCTCCTGCTAGGCTGAGCCTTCCATTAGGACAGTGCTCCTATCTGTTGAGATGCTGGCTGCTGCGGACCTAAAGTAGGTGCCTGATAAAAAGTGCCGGGAGGAGGGATGGATGAGTGGGTGAATGAATTCGGAGGAGTGAGAGATTGTGTGGTCTGGAAATTCCCTAAAGAATTCATGGAAAGTGCCGAGTGCGCTGGCGCAGGCCTGTCATCCCAGCGGGTCCGGAGGCTGAGCAGGAGGATGGCAGGTTCAAAGCCAGCCTCGGCACCTTAGCGAGCCCCTGAGCAACTGAGGGAGACCCTGTGTCTAAATAAAATATAAAAAGGGATGGAGATGTGGCTCAGTGGTTAAGCACCCCCTGGGTTCAATCCCTGGAGAAGAAGGAGGAGGAGGAGGAGGAGGAGAAGAAGAAACAAGAATTCATGGAAAGCATGAACTTTGATCTTGGCCTTGAAGAATGGAGAGGATTAGGTGAGGGCAACCATTTCAGTCAGGGATAATGATTATTGGTAAAGGCAGAGAATTGGGAACAGTGCGATAGAGCCAGGGTGTCCGATGGAGCAGTGGACACTGGCCTGGTTAGAGCAGAAATGTGTGCGGACAAGATATGGAAGATAAGGTTGTTTAAATGCAAAGAGACGCAAGTAGAAAAAAAAAGAAAAAACCTGAGGCATGTCTTAAATAGTAAGTGCTAACATTTATATGGCGCTTACGATGTTCTAAGTTCTTTTCCATGTGCTGTATGCACACAAACTCTTTTAATCCTCACAACGAATCTATGGAGTGTTACTTTGGTGCCCATTTTACAGACTGGGAAGCTGAGGCTCAGGGAGAGTATCTCACCAGAGATCTCGGGGGTGATCAACACAGAGCTGGGGTTCAAATGTGGGCAGCTGCAGCCACAGAGGTTTAGACAGGGGTCGGCCCAAGCTGCCTCTGTCCTCTACCAAGGTATGACGTGCCAGCAGACGGGTTCTGGGGGCCTCACATTAAGAAAACATGCAAGAAGATTCTAGTTTTGAGCTTGCCGGAAGGATGCTGCTCATCCAGGAGCGAGTGATCTGGGAGGGGGTGCAGCCCTGGGCAGAGAAGATGGAGAACGGGCGATGGAGCAGGACCTGCCTGAGGCCTGACCAGGAGAGCTCAGGGGACAGCTGTGGCCTGACTCGGAAGCCAGGCAGCCACGGGTCCGCACGGTTTGCACTCCGACTCTCCTGTCTACTTGCAAGTTTCAACACCTATCCGGGTGGTTTCAATAAAGTGAGATGAACTAAGCGACATTCATAGCCCCATGTTTGACACATAGGGAGATGGCCTCGTGTGTGGACGCTCCTCACAGGGGTTTGGAGGACAAGGCTGGGCCACGATCCTGGCTGCGTCTGGGAGGGTGATGTTCGTCTTTACTTGATGCCAGCCAACTGGGTCCTGCTGGGTAGCCTTCAGGCACAGGTACCCCGAAGCTCCCCAGGTCAAAGGTTTGCAGGGGACAGACCGAGAGGGTGCAGGGGAGTCTTCCAGGACTCAGGGACCCGATTCCCTCTTCCAGCTGCGTGGCTCTGCAGAAAGGGCTTTCCCCTGCCCCCAGGGCTGGCTGCCCGCTAGTGAAGACTCTGGAACCTTCCTCCCCCAAATCAGCTTCCCGTATGCACCGTTTTTGACAAACTCCGAGGTCCAGGGTGGCTGGAATCTGCGGCTTCACACTTATGGTGCATTTCCTATTCGCTAGAACTCGGGGGTCCCCATCTCCGGGGCTGGCAGAAGCCACTTTTCCCCGAGAGAGGGAGGAGATGCTCGGGAATCACAGGACATTGCGTGACACACTGAGGAAGAGGTCCCCTCTCCAGTTCTGCTGAAGCATCTCCTTTTGGTGTCAGACCCTAGCACTGTGCTTCTGCCCTGGCCACCCGCTTAGGACAAGCAACATCTGGGAGATCACATGGTTGGTCTGTGCATTTGCTTATGGCAAATAATCCCAAATCTCCCTTTTCGAGCAGTGAAACTCTAAGATTACCCTCCAATAAATATATTTGTGAAGGGGAAGAGGGAGTCCACTTAAAGATAAAATGAGGTTAAGTCATTGTCTGCGGGGAATGGAGATCTGAAAAAAATCTCATCAAATTTGGACTCTGATGACCGAGGTCTAGAAGATGTGGCTACAGCGAGGGTTCGTTCCCCGTAGGAAGCAGAGGCTGAGGTTTAAATGCTAACCATGCTAATTAGCACCTAAGAGGCCCTCGTTGAGCCTCCATTTCTTCACCTGTCAAAATGGAGACAGTAATTCCGACCGCATGTGGTTGTTTTGAGGATTAAATGAGATAATTTGATGTCGATGTCATTTGCATGTCATGACTCTTCGGTGTCAAGGGAAATTTTTTTTTTCCAGTGTGCACTTCATAATAAAAGCCACTTTATACTAAAAATCACGGTGTGAGGGTGCATATGAGTTTCTCAGCCCATAATAATAATAAAAATCTGGACATGTGGTCAAATCTGGACATGCTCCATATCTTTCTTCCTCCAGTTTCTTAATTGGTCAATGAGAATATTACTAACACTGTCCCCATGGGGATACTGGGGGAATCAATTGATTTGACACATGTGGGGCACTAGACGGCTATACTAGGGAACTGTCATCTCCTAGGTCGGTGGACCCTGCCTCCTGCTGCAGTTGGAGTCCTACACGGGAAAGATCTTTGAATGGCAGCGTGCTGGGTGTGTGCCTAAAGTGCTCTAGGAAGTCATTGCTGGCGGAGGGGACATATTCTCATACTGTCTAATATCAAAAATTCAAAATATTCAGCTCTCCTTCCCCTCTCTCTCCCCAGAGACTTCAGAACCTGCAAGAAGTGGTCTCCTTCCTTCCCATCATGTAGAATAATTTCCATTTGGTTTTTATTGTCCGGTAGCCATGCTTGGCTGTGGCCTGAAGCAGGTCTCTGTCTCCCTGTACCCTCACATTCCTAGGTTGAAGCCTCAACCTCCAGTATGATGATATTGGAAGGGGATGTGCTTTGGGAGTTCATGAGGGTCAGATGAGGTCACTGAGGGTGGGTGCCCCCATGATGGCATTTGTGGCTTTTTAAGAAGAAGAGAGAACATTCTCTTCTCACTTTGTGAGGCCACAGCAGGAAAGCAGATGTCCACAAGCCAGCAGAAAGCCCCTACCTGGAACAAGATCTGCTGGATCCTTGACCTTGAACTTCCAGCTTCCACAAGTGTGAAAAAAACAATGTTTATTGTTTAAGCACTGAGTCTACACTATTGTGTTATAGCAGTAGGAACTGACTAACAATATAATGCTTAGCCTGAATTTAAATCCATCTAAACATTTAAAAACACTCATTGGTTATCTATAACGTGCTCATCGTTTTATCTGTAGCATTTTATTTAAGCCTCAAAACTTTGTGGAGGAGAGAAAGATTATCACATCCCATTTTACAGATGAAGTCTGAGACTTGAGCTCAGGTGACTTGCCCAAGGTCCTAGAGCTACTGGGTGCCACAGTTAGACCTCAAATGCCACTGTTCCCACTACCCCGGAGGACACACTGACTCCAGCATCTACGGGGAACACCTTGCTGGCCTCATGGGAGGCAGAGAGGATCCTTCCTATAGAGGCTGGAGTGTGACTGAATGAAATTCAGCTTCTAAGAGGGAGATGAACCCCGGGGGGGAGGGTGGCAGGTGAGTGAGCTCATGTGGGAAGCACCCAGGGAAAAAAAAAAATCAAAATCAAAAGGAAAAACAAAAACAAAAAACCACCCCAGCTCGTTGATTACGACAAGGCAAAACCTTTAATAACATGAGTGCTTATTACATTAGCTGCTTCGGGACTCTGACATCTTTGATTTCCGGTCATGTTATTATTATTATTTGTTTTCTAACACGTAAAGGTGAATGCCTCCCTCAGGGCCACCTGGGCGGTGGTGGGTTTCCTGAGGATCTGTGTTGGGTGGACAAATGGGGACAGCTACGCCGGCACCTGATGGGGGATTTGCAGATCCCCCCCCCCTCTGGCCACCACCCTGTGACTTTTGATAAAGTCCTCTCCCAAGGAGGGAAGAACAGTGGAGGAAGGAAGGACAGAAGGACATGTGGGCACAGATACACGGAGGGGAGGGAGGGAGGGACGACAGGAAGGGATCCGGTTGGAGAGGTTGGGAATGGAAAGGTGGGGGTCCTGTGGGGATGGGGTGGGGGGACCCCCGTGGGACAGGGCGGAGTCCATTTGGTCTTCATTTCTTTGTGAGAAGTAAGAACCATCACGAGGACCATGCCATGCAACCTTGGAGACGTCTGTGGACACTGCGCCCCCCGCAGGCGGTGCTGCGCGCGGCCAGCGGTCAGGGCCAGCCGCGTCCGCTCACACGGGCGTGGTGCGCCTGTTGGCCGGGTTGTTGTGCAGCGACTCTTTGAACTCTTTGGGCGTGGAATTGTGGAACTGTAGAAAAGCGTGGTCCCGGTCCGAGTTGAGGAGGGTCCCCATGGTGATCTTGGAGGGGTCCCGGGACAGGGTGAACATGGAGATGTCGGTGGAGGGGATGGTGTGGAAGCCTTTGCTGATGGGGGACAGGTCTCGGGACCGCGGCTCGGTGGAGCGGGAGCTGGACCTCCTCCGGAACCTGTACCTGTAGGGCGGGAGGCGGGCGAAGGTGGACTTCTTGAGGAGCTCCGAGTGCGATTTGGCGCGCAGCTGCTGGTGTTTCTCGATGTAGATGTGCACGGCCACCACGCCCACGATCTCGGCGATGATGAAGGAGAAGGCGCCGAAGTAAAAGGACCAGCCGTAAGAGTAGCTTTTCTTGGAGTCACGCTGCCCGGGGTCTCCGGCATTGGCTGATATATAAACGATGATGCCAATGATGTTGCTTAAGCCTGAGAAAAAATGGAAAAGAAAAGAAAAAAAAAAGACACACACACATACACACATGTGTTGGAGAAAACCTCCAAGGTCAAGGTCACTTTGGGTCTTGAAATATGGATAGAAAATGCAGAATTAAGGTGGGGAGGAGAAGAGACATGGATGATGGCTAAGAAATCCTCGGGCTGAGCTCCTCTTGCAAGGTCTGTGTCTTGGGAAGTGGGGAATTTCTGCAGCTCCCGTCCTGGGCTGTGCCCCTTCAGGTCAAGATGCCCTCCTACTTCTCTAGCAAGGGTGGTAGCACTCAGGGGGACCTCGGTGTCCCCTTAGAAACAAGGCAACACAGAATCTTTGGCTTTAAGTCATGAGAGTGATAAAGCGAACCAGCGACTGTCCCCTGCCCTTGAATTTCTCACCGTTGGGCGATTGGATAAATGCCATCGGAGCCAAATACAGTAGAACTTTACTGGGGGTACTTAGGAAATGATTCAGAGGCAAAGGGGGAGAGAGAAAGGCTGAGAATTTTGCTTTGAAAATGAGGCCCCATGGGAGCCAGATCCTGCAGCTGAGAAAGAAGGCGGGGACCGTGAAGCACCAGAGAGGGACCAAGAATAACCGGCTAGTCAGCTTGGGTGACTGGGAGGCTGGTGGCATCTCAAACTAAAATAAGAGGCAGCCAACAGACCATGTTTAGAGAACAGAGATTTGGATACACCAAGTTGAACGTGTTGGGGGAGACATCCACCACTAGATGTCTACGGATCTGGGGCTGCAATTTGGGGGAACTAATAAGCTCAGGGGGCAAGGACAGTCATTGACCATCTTTCTGTCTGTGTGGAATAAGATAACCAGTCTTGGGTTGGCTGATGTTTGAGTGTCAAAAATTGGGGAACACAAAGCTGTTTTCCCCCAAAGGCGAGGTCTGCAGACTTAGTTCCCCCCACCAAGTGCCAACAGAATAGCATTGGGAAGCTCCTTTCAGCCTATCGGAGAGAAATAAATTCCCTAGAGAATGACAAAAAGGTACAGGAATCTCTAAGGGCTGTGTTCATCTCGGGTACCTTCCCACATTATTACCCCAGATGGGAAATGTCTCTTTTGGACCCTCTACTCATGGGGTCTCACTCAGAGTTGGTGCCAACAGTGACCCCGAGGAGGTTGACATAGTACCCGGCAATTAGTGCGAAATGGAATCTGTCCTTCATGACCATTCCCAGCACCAGTTGGTAAGTGATCATTTCCAGAAGATTCCTGAGTCCTCCTGACACTCTTTGAACTCTCCGTATTCTTTCTGGGTCTCCCCTAGATCTCCCCCAAATCAAGCAACTAAGGGCTAAAGCTTGGCATGTCAGGGTCACAGCATCTGCTCAAGTGCTACCATGTGATTGGCAGGAGCACCTGGGTGACGGGTATTATTAATATTTGGGGTGGGACTTCTGCTTATGCTCCATCTAGGACCTGGCCCTCAGGGGCAGGGCTGGGGTCTGCTCCTGCTGTGGGTCCTCTTGGCATGACTGGGTCCAGGCATTCATTAGGGACTCAGCAAATGCTAATCACCTTGCTATTTGTCACTCTGAGGGTTGGCACATCCTGCTCGGTGTCAGGCCGCAAGGGACCCGACAGGATAAAAAACGGTCCCCTCTTCCTGGAGTGTCAATTTGGCTGGAAGATTAGTAAGGAAGGCACATTCTTTTCTATTAAAATGAGCACGGATATAATAAGGAGGAGAAAGCAGAATTCACATGAATTTTTAAGTAAAATGAGAAGCTGACTTCAAAGGCATTTCCGCTCCCTGAAGGCGGCTTCTAGAGATGCCCCCTGATTCCCCAGGGCCAGTTTGCTCTCTCTCCACCGCTAGCAGGGACATTTTGGTGGCAAAGTTTAGGAAGCCCCCCCAAAGGGGTCTTGCTGGGGGTCGGGAATAAAAAAGAAAGAAAAAGAAGTTCCAAGAGAGGCTCAGATGTCAACCTGGGTTAAAGAGGCAGGAAGCCAAGTGAACTGTCAGTCATTTATGTATAAGGTACTAACTCTGTGCCAGGCCTGATTTTTTTTTTTTTAATTATTCCTCTTTTGCAGATAAAGAAACTGCAGAACTTAAGTACTTTTTTGGTACTGGGTAGTGAACCCAGGGGGATTCTATCACTGAGCCACATCTCCAGTTATTTTTATTTATTTTTTAATTTTGAGACAGGGTCTCCCTAAGGGCGGCCTCGAACTTGTAGTCCTCCTGTCTCAGCCTCCTGAGTCACTGGGATTACAGGCATGCGCCTCTGCACCCAGCTCCAAGTGGAACTTGAAGCCCCAGCTCAGCCGTGGTAGTAGATTTAGATTTCAGTGACGAGGCGCAGGAGGAACAAGGTGTGAGTGGGCAGTGACTTGGTCCCACCTGTCTGACTGTAAACTTCCAGGTTTGCTCATTGCTATGGCCCCCAACTCCTAGTCTAGAGCCTGACCTAAAGCAAGCATGGAATGCGGGAGTGAATGGAGTTATTTACGTGAAAATCAAGGACCCAGTGCACGTAGGATCAGCTGCCGTGTCAGGCACACACTGGGTTGGGAATGATCCAGGCACATTCATGTATAGGGACTCAGTTCATCTTCCCAGCCTCAAGAAGTAGGGCCATGAGTATCTCCATTTTTTAGATGGGGAAACTGAGGCAAAGAGAGGTTAAGTGACTTGCCCAAGGTCACACAACAGAGAAGAAGCTGAGGCAAGCTTTCCAGCAGGCACAGTAGCTCCAGAGATCATGTTATTATTATTTATGCCCAGTGCCTGGAACACAGTAGGTGCTCAATAAACAGTTGTTGATTTTTGTAGTTTAGCAAAAAGAGCCCTAGAGAGTGTTGAATCCTCCATTTTCCGCCATTTTATAAGTGGAAAAAAGCCCTGAGACTCTTGGGGTTCCTGGGGGAGGTTGGTGGAGGGGTCTTGGTTTAGACCCCAAGCTCTGGGATCCCCCTCTGGGCTCTGCAGTTCCTCTGAACCTAATCTACCTGCCATGTCTCATGATAGCCCTGTGTGGACAGAGTTGCTGGCGACACACATGCTTCCCTAACAATCCCCTTGGGGGATAAAATAATGATCTTCTCTTGTTCTTGGGAAACTGTCACATCAGCACAACACTGGTTCTGAGGCTCTGGCTGGGTCAGAGCCAGGAGGGGGCCGACCAGTTGCAGAAACGTGCCTCGAAGCAAAACAAGTCCCTGGGTTTGCCAGTTGGGAACATCTGTCCACCCAGAGCCCAGAGAGAGGCCACAGCCACCCTGTGGTGGCTTTCTCCCTGGCCTGTCATTGTTGTGGCTTCCCAGAGACTCCGCCAGACGTTCTCACATCCTCACTTTGTAGAAGGGTACACAGTGGGGAAGGGACCTGAGCAGGGATTTACAGGGTCCCCGACTGTGGAATATGTTAGGAATTTATTGAGAAGTAACATTGTGGTCCCTTTGACTCAGTCTCCTTCCAACCACCCCAGGAAGTTGATACGATTATCATTTCGCCATCTCCCAGATGAGGAAACCAAGTTACAGGGTCTTGGTGACATTTCCCAAGGCCTCGTAGGATTCAAACCCAGGAGGACCCCTGTCTTGTTTATCACCCTCTCTTAGCCTTCCTTGTCCCCACCTCAATAAACATCCCGCCATTGCAGCTCCCCTAAGCCATAGGTTCACTTTCCAGGGTTTTATTCATGTGCAGTCTGGAAATATCACATAGAAAATTCCAGAAAAAAAAAAAAACCCAATTCATAAGTTTTAAAGAACTTTTATCAGCATAGATTGTTATGACTCTTCTATTTTTATTGTTCTATATTAGAAATAGAATATATTTTTAAAATATATTTGTTAATGTCTCATTAACAAATTAAACCTTATCATAAGTTGTGTATTGGTAGGAAAAAGTGGTCCACAGAGGATTTGGTACTATCTGCAGCTCCGGCATCCACCAGAGGGTCTTGGAAAGCGTCGCCTGTGGATACCTGGGGACTAGAGTGCTGTGCAAACCTTGGAAGGTGGTCACTGGTGAGAAGGTAGGTCCCCTCCTCCCCAAGCCCTGCCTGGTCCTTTGATTCTCTGTCGCATGCCATCAAGGGGCACTGATGTGTCTTGAGAGGGGTGGGGTTTACAATAAGCACGTTTCAAAGGTCCAAAGTTGGCACGGAGCATGCCCAGGGGGACAGAGAGGTGCAGCCCTGGCAGGTACACCCAAGCTGCTCCGGTTCCCCACTTCCAGCTGCAGGTTTGGCATCTTTGGTTTTAATGAAATTCTTCGCGTGCTCTGCTTTAGCACAACGAATTGCACATTTTTTATTTTATTTTATTTTTGGCTCTTTCCTGGAGGGGACCCTGGGTAGCATGGCTCTGTCCACCTGGCTTCAGGTTGGGGGTCTGTGACGATCTCAGGGCTGGGGCAAGTCACTCACCTGCAGACACAAAGAAGATGCCAGCACTCAGGATGACATTGTGCCGGCTGCGGTGGAACTCGCTGGCCGCCACGCAGAGCCCCCCGAAGAACAGCAGGGTGACGCTGAGGATGGGGAAGACGCTGGAGGCCCTCACAGCCCCTGTGGAGAGGAAGAGAGAGGCCGCGTCCTGCACACCGGCCGCCCCGGGTCCCCCTGCCACGGGCATGGGGGTCCCTGAGGGGAAGACGGGGCAGAAGCTGCAGAGCAAGGCCACATGTGATGTGGGCCCAGGTTAGTGCCGTCTGCTTGGGGACCTGAGCTGGGAAGGGGTTGGCACTCTGCAGTCACCGTCCTGAGAGTCTTAACAACCTTTGTCTCTGAATCCGTGTGGTGGAAGCCAAGTCCAAGGGCACAGAGGGCTCTGCACTGTGAGCTGTGAGCTTTCGTTCACAACTTCTCTACTGTCCACCTCCCCAACTCCCCAACTCCCTGGGCCGGGTTTTCTGTCCTCTCCTGCCTCTGCTCGGTGACCACTATCATCCTTTGTCCCTGCTATGGGCCTGTGCATATAAACACAGGGAGAATCAGGGGCAGGTGTAAGCCCCAGGCCCCTGGGAGGGTTAGCACTCACTCTAACAGTGTCCCCAGGCCCAGGGGAGTGTGACATTAAACAACCAATAGAAAATGCTATGACAGGTCAGAAGAGAGATTGCAGAAGACAGTAAATGATTTTTCCCCCCTGCATTTTGAACGAGGAGCCCAAGATCTTTATTTTGTATTGGGATCTGCAGATAATGCACCCAGCCTTGGATGCGGGGACTCCTATCAGAACGTTCGATGCTCATCACATGCAGAATCTTCCCCAGCACACACCTGCACTTGCGTAGTGCAGAGCCTGCTCATATCCATTGAAAACCCATTCAGTCACTGAATGAGCAAATGAATTTATTCACTCAACACGTATTTTTTGAGCACCTACTAGATTCCAGGTGCTGTGCTGGCTGCAGGGAGAATGTTTAACAACCACAGAGGCACGGGCACTTTATTTTATGTTTTGAAGGTGAAGCTGACAGAATTTGCTGATGGAGCAGTTGTGGACGGGAGAGGAAAAGTTCTGTCAGCCCTGAGCAATGGTGGCATCTGTGTTGACAAAGGAGCAACACGAGGGTGGGGCAGGGAGGGACGCAGCTCTTTTGGGCCATGGAGGACTCACAGCTGTTTGCATTACTCAGTGTTCTAGGCTAGACCACAGTGAAGTGTCCTAGGCTAGACCACAGTGGAAGTGGTCTAGCTCCGGGTACTTCCATTCACCACCCAAGAGATGCTCAAGACCCCACGGACAAGAGCTCTCTCCACAGCGTCATGATTGTGTTTAAATAAATTAAAGAAATGCTTGCTTGCTTGTTTGTTTTTTACCTTCAGATTTCTGGGATTATCTGAAGGGGACAGTGGAGGAGCCCTGGGGTCAGGAGCTGAGCTCACAGGGGTAGAGAGAAGACAGAATGCTTCTAGCATTTGATTCAATCTGGCTGCCCCAAGTGACCCAACGCAAGGGTCTGGGCTGTCCAGGGCCCCAGATAACTCTGCCCCTCTTGATCCTTAGCTGCGATGGTGACATTTTGGGAGCAGTTTCAAACTTCCTAGAAACCTGCTAGAGGAAGACGGGCACAGAGGAGAGGATCCTGCCACCCTGTCACCCTGGGGACATGAAGGGATCAGTCCCTTTGTGGGCTTCTCGCCTGTGCTGGCTGTTCTGAAGATTTTTGCTCACACACTGGCTCGGGTTGGGGCTCAGAGAATGGTAACGTGGAAATACAACGTTTTTTGGTTTTTTTTCCCTGCATGCTGATTAATTTGATCTAAAGGAAATGAAGAGGCTTTCAAAGAGCAACTTCAGAATTAAAGGTCCCTCTGACCTTGTCTCCTCCCCATCCCAGCCCCACGCACACCCTCGTCCTTCCCTCAAGCACAGGGAGAGGTTTTTCTGCACATTTCCCTTATCTGCCTGAGGTCCAGACCCACTAAAGAAGAAGCCGTTACCTTGGGTTCCTTCCTGGGTTTTCACTCGCTAAACTCATTTCACAGGAAAAAAGACTTGAGTCTGTCAACACCCCTGGACGGACTTTGGTCACACACCCTTGCCTCTATTTTAGTCCCAGAGGGAATCATTTACAACCCAGCCTGTCCTTCCAGCCAGACCCCGCCCCAGGTCACCGTGTGCTCTCCAGGCTCATGGAGTCCCCTGAAAAATCATTTACCTCATTTATGGGGCCCCCCACCCCCAGCCAAAGGGGTATAGAAAGAAGCTTCTCCATCACGTTGCACAGGGTCTAAGCACATTCCTGTGGGTTTCCAACACGTTGTGATGTTTTTTTGCTTGTTAATAAATTTGCAGATTATTTCTCCCATTTCTTAATGTCCATGACATATTATGTCAGTGTTGTGGTTTGGACATAAGGAGTCCCCGCCCCAAAGCTCCTATGTCCTTTCGGGAACGTTCAGAGATGAAATGATTAGGTTAGGAGAACTGTCACTGAGTCTGTGGATGGATCCATCGATGGTTGGTGATTTAGACAGTCACTGGGTGGTAACCGTAGGCAAGTGGGGTGTGGTGGCTGGAGGGAGCAGGTCACTGGGAGCCTGCCCTTGGGGGTATCCTGTTCCCTGGGACCTTGTGCTCTCTGTTCCTGGCTGCCATGAGCAGTGCTCCTCTGGATGCCCCTCCGCCATGATGTTCTGCCTCACCTTGGGCTCAGAGCAATGGAGTGAGCCGACCATGCACCTCTGAAACCATGATCCAAAATGAACTCTTCCTTTGCTAAGTTATTCTTATCAGGTATTGTGGTCACAGCAACAAGAAATTGACTGATGCAATCAGCTTATTTCCATGGACCTTCAGGGGCAGAGGGCCGATTTCCCTTCACCCTAACCCTACAGGAGGCAGGCTCACCTTGGTGTTCGTTAGCCCCCAGGTAAGCCGTGTCATCTCAGGGCGTGGGCTCTGCGGTCCTGAGTGTGGCTATAACTGATCTCTTATGAGCCCAAATGTGGGAGAGCAGCTCATTGATAATTTCTAAAAATTCACATATCTGGCCTGCGGGTTTCCACTTGGACTCTTGGCCTGGAACCCCCCAAATTATTAAGGGGGTGGGATCCACCCCCTCCAGTGGCTTCAAGCGCCCATTTGGAACTTGCGAACTGATGTTTAAAGTGAACATTTGCTTTGCGTATTGACAGGAATCACTTGAATATTCAAAGGGATGAGTTTACTTGGTGAGAGAGAGAGAGAGAATCCTTTACAATTTTTTTTTCCAAAAAATGATTAACCTTTGAAATGTGCCCAAAGGAAAAGATCTGAACATTTCAAGCGATTGACTCACGTTGGTTGTGACAGTGTATATTTGCAATGTGTGAATATGTGACATGTAAACGTGGCAGTTTTCAAAGTGGCAAAGTAACCATTAAGTAACTTTTAATGAACAAGACATGAACAGATTCTGTCATCTCTGGCTACAGGTGTCTGTAAGGCAGGATTTTTTTTTTTTTTAAATCTGCTGACATTTTCTCTGAGTAGGTTGGAGTCCACCCTGTACGGTTTAGCCCAGGGGGTCACATGGTGGCTTCAGAAAAAAAAAAATATATATATATATATTGTCTTTTTCCCTGTTTCTCCTTCTCAAGGTCTCTGACCTGGTTTGGATCTGGAATGTTCCCTGAAAGTTCGCATGTTGAAAGCTTGGTCCCCAGTGCAGCCAGGGCAGAGGTGCTCTGGACTTCTGGGCACTGACTGGACCCTGAGGGCTCTGACCCCATCAGTGGGTGGATGGATTAATCCATTTTCAGCTGAATGGGAGGTGGGGGGAGGGGGGAGTTGCAGGAAGTAGGTCACTGAGAGCCTGCTTTGGAGGGGTTTGTCCTCTCCCGGCCCCTTCTCTCTCTCCCCCACCCCTCCCCGGGGTGCCGTGAGCTGAGCAGCCCTCCTCCACCAGGACCTTCCAACACTATTTCTGCCTTGGAACCAGCTGACCATGGACTGAGTGTCCTGAAACCATGAACCGGAATAAATCTCCCATCCCTTAAGTCAGGTGTTTTGGTCACAGTGATAAAAAGCTGACCACTGCACTGGCTGGAGCTAAGGGAACGCCTCAGGGCGGGGAGGTAAGCTTGATCCAGGGTCCTTCCACCATCCGAGTCTGAGTAGGACTTTGCCGAGTCCACGCTATGTTATGGGGAGTCTCCAGACGCCTTTGAAACCTCCCTCTAGGGTGCTCTCCCCTAAAATTTATGTACCGGAAACAGAATCCCCAAATCTGCATGTTAATGCTATTTGAAGGTGGGTAAGGAGTAATTAGGATTAGAGGAAGTCATGAGGGTGGGTCCCCCACGACGGCCCTGGTGACCTTAGGAGATGAAGAAGTGGGACCCCATCTGGCACGCTTGCTTTATCTCAGCATGTGATAGTCTCCTCCATGTCATGCAGACAGGAGGCCCTCACCTGAGGCTGAGCAGAACTGTGAGCCAAATAAACCTTTATTCTTTATAGATTACCTAGCCTCAGGCATTTTGTTATACCAGTGTAGAGCAGACTGAGACATACGGGTTTAAGCTGCAGCCTACCCCAAAGGGCACATAAAAAAGGGAATAGAACAAAAACATCATGTGCAGAGGTCCGATCCCATCAGGACTGTGGGTCCCAACAGAATTAGCAGCCTATACTCTTGGATGGGCAAGGAGATCCCTGCAGGAACAAGACTCTGGCCTTCCGTGGCTGAGTCGGGGATTCCAATATTCCTGACCTGTGGGCTCTTTTAAGGGTCCTCCTTCAACTTAGCCAGATGGTGTGGAGATTGGTGAAGCTTACGTGAACCGTGAGGTAGGCTGAGGGGAGATAAAGGAACAGAGGACTCTACCTTCCCAGAAGGGAGAAAAGCATTTTGATGGAAAAGTAATTGACCTCTCCAAAGAACTTAAAAATCAATTTTCCGAGTTGTGCAATAGCAGTCACGGTTCTGTTGAGCCTCCAACAGAGCAAACATCAAAATGTTTCGTCCAAGTCGGAAAGAAAAACAAGGATCAGCTGTGGGCGCGCTGGTGAAATCCCACTGGTCATGACGTCCAAGCTATTCTCTTTTGAGGAGGTCCAAGTTCTACCCTCTGGAGATTTTTTGAAAGCATGTATTTGAGTTGAAGAAAATGCCTGAGATTTTTCTCCTTAATGTCATACCCTAAGCTTTGGATAAGCTTGCAGCTCCAAATGTGGTTTTGACTTTGCACACCAAATCTCTTTGAGCTGCTGATATAAGGGGTTTGAAGAAAGATGAACAGTGTGTTCCGTGTGCAAAGTGGGCCTAGGCACGACGATTCTTTTCACATTAGCTCTTCCACAATAACTTTTTCCTGTTACGTTATTAAAGGTTCATACGTAGACTCACGGCCATATGCATCTAGAATCACGTCATGACTAAAGATGAAAATGATTTTAATTTAAAAATTCTCCTTCCTTCCTTGCTCTCTGGTGCCGGGGCTAGAACCCTGGGCCTCCTGCCTGCTAAGTGCGTGCTCCACTTCTGGGCTACATCCCCAGCCCCCAAACACTTGAGGTAGGAGCTAACACACAGAAGCTGAATAGGAAAATTTCTTGGAGTTTTAATTTATAATCACCGTTTTTAAAAAAAATCACCCGAAGTCTAACACTTCTGAAGAGCAAATTAGTCAACGCCGGTGAAATTTTCCTTTTGAGTGATCTGAAAACAGGTTCTTGAAGAAATGACATGTAAACCCCAAACCAAGTTCCCTCTGGGCCGGAACCAGTTTGACTTCTATTCTTCTCTTGAGCATAAACTTGACTAAACTCATTGTGTGTGTTTGATGATCATTGTGGGTGTTTGTTAACTATCCAATTAACCAATCTCTAGGGCAGTTAATGGCTCTGTCAATTCTTATAAATGACAAGCCATACCTCGGTTCTGCGGCTGAACTGTGCCAATATAATCCCCTGCAACAAACCAGAGCTAACACACACACACACACACACACACACACACACACACACACACACGGCCTCACGGTTACATGCTGGGCCCGGGGCTAAGCGTACTGTGCATTATTAGCTTAGTTAATTTTTATGACCCTGTCAGACAGAGGACATGACAATCTCCGTTTCGGAATAGATGAAGAACGGTTAAGAGGTGAGACAACTTGCCCCAGGTTGAACCTCGCTGGGAGGGAGTCAAACCAGGGTCACAGCCCAGATCTGTCAGATTCCAGAGCCCTTGCTTGAAGTCACCACACTCCACTGGCTCCTATGTGCTTTAGTTGTGACAGTCTATATCAGATCCATGGTACTGACCTTGGAAAAATCCTATGGCGACACTGGCCCTGTCCCAGTAGGATTGAAACTGAAGGGAAGTCAAAGGAAAGTGAACTTTGGTTTGTGTTTATCCTCCTAGGACTTACCCCTGGGGACCTCGCCCATTAGCACCCCACCCATTAGCACCTCGCCCATTAGCACCTCCAATCAACCCTCTGCGGAAGGGGAAAACTTGAATTCAAGTTGAAGAAAATTTCTTAGATTTTTATCCTAAGTAGACTAAAAAGGACCTTTCCATTTTAGCCAACCCACTCTCCCACCCCTGTTTCTAGTTCATTAAAAATGAAAGAGACTTAGGTCTCAGACTTAAGAGACTCAGGTCTCAGAACCCTGTCAATAGCTCTGTCTAGTGGCGCCTGGAACTGCTCCTTTGCACATAGATGTGGACATGGAGGGACCTCAAACTCAGAAGCAGCTGGTGGACGGCAGGGGACCCTGCCATCCCACCCCCGGTTCCCCCAAGAGAAAGCCAGGAAGAGGAGAGACTTACGTAGGAGGTACTCCGCTGTATCCTGTTCGTAGTCTGCATCTTCAGGGAAGTGGTCGATTTTCTTGCACACTCCTCGGAAAGCCCCTGCGGAAACAAGCGTGGTCCTGAGAACCCAACGGGTTCAGCCTGAGTCCTTGACCTCATGGGACCGTTCCTTCCCCTGGTTGTCGGGAAGCTGGGCCCAGGGAGGCTCAATCGCATCTTTATACAGAACACAAAAAAAGAGACGAGCTGCTCTGACTTGGATCTTGAATGTCCCCCAAAGGTCTATGGGTCCCCAGCCAGTGACATAGTGGGAGGTGGTGGAACCTTTAGGAGGTGGAGCTTGGTGGCAGGAAGTGAGGTCATTGGGAGAATGCCCTTGAAGGGATTATTGGGATCCCGGGCCTTTTCCTCTGTCTGCTCCCTGAAAACCCTGAGGTGGGCAGCTTTGGGGTATCACCTGCCCTCCCATGTTGTTCTGCTTTGCCACAGGCCAAAAAAAATAATGGAGCCAACCAACCAACCAACCAACCATGGACAGACACCTCTGAAACAGTGAGCCCAAATAAACTCTTCCTGTTTTAAAAGGTGATTTATCTCAGGGATTTTGTCACAGTGACCTAAAGCGAGCACTCCACTAGAGGCAAGCCATTCATTAAATAAAAAAGGAAAAGACTCAAATATTCTCTTTCTTCCATGTTGCACGACGTTGGCATCCACCTTGGAAGAGCAAAAGAAGTAGGAATATGAAAGCAGGTCTCAGGACACTGTCGGGTCTGACCTCTCCCCAAGTGAAAGGAAAAAGAGGTGGGGATTATGTTTAGTAATTTATCTTCCCATTTTATAGATGAGGAAATCAGGCTTGAAGAATTTTGCTTGAGGGCTGGGGTTGTGGCGTGGTGGTAGAGCGCTTGCCTACCATGCGCGAGGTGCTGGGTTCGATTCTCAGCACTGCATATAAATCAATGAATAAAATAAAGGTCCATCAACAACTAAAATTATATATATATATATACACACACATGACTTTAAAAAGTTAGTCCTATTATTCTTTAACAAAAAAGTAAATGAATAAAATAAAAGAATTTTGCTTGAAATCACTCAGGTAAATAAATGGTCAAGCCAGGTTCCCAATCAAGATCTGAATCCAGACATTGTGGAACATTCTAGTTTCTCAGACAATGCTCCTATCAGACCACAGGACTCTCCTGTTCCCTCTCCCTGCTCTGCAGAGTCACTGCTCCCTGTCCCTTGCTGGGTGGCTCACCCCTTCAGGAACCACAGAATTGTCGAGGAAACATCTCAAAGAAACTGTCAGCCTTTGACTTCCTCTCCTTTCTTCAGCATAGATTGGACTTAACTCATTTTGTGTGTGTGTGTTTGATAATCATTGTGGGTGTTTATTAACTAGCCAATTAGCCATTCTCTGGGGCAGTTAATGGCTCTGTCAGTTCTTATAAATGACAAACAATATTCAGGATGTCTCATCTGGCCGCCACACAGCATGAAATTATGCATTCCTGTCCTCTTCCCTGTCTGCAAAGACAGTAGGGAGGTGAGAAAGAGTGTTGTTGTTGGTGGGAGAATCAGACAGAGCTGAGCTTGTGTTTCAGAGCAGTCATTGCATATTAAAAAAAAAAAAAGCCACACTCATGAACAGGAGATAATTTTTTCTGCAAAGCTTTAGGCACATCATAATAACAGCTGCCAGTTATAAAGTCCTTCCAAGGAGCCAGGCACGTTGGTGAAAACTTACAGTCCTTATCTCACTGACTCTCGCCCCCTGCACCCCAGGAGGTAAGGTCGATTAATAGTGACATTTATGACGAGGCAGGGGAGCCACAGAGGGGAATGGAGGTGTCCCAGTCAGTGAGTGGCAGAATTGGTATTCGAATCCAGGCTCCAAAGCCTGTGATTTCATCATTACTCTATGAATAACCATTACTCTCATGTCTACTATTATTATGTCTATTATTATCTTATAATGATAACAGTACTATCTATTTAACCTCTATCATAAGTAGGCTCCCCAGGGACATTTCACGATAATTGCAATGAGCTATGTAGAACATCTCTTTGGTTCTGATCCCCAGCTCGCCGGGCAAAGAATAGACTTCGAACTAAGGAAAGGATTCAGGAGAGAAGTCTCCAGGAAGTTTCTCGGAAGAAAAGACAAACCTGTATCGTCTTCCCTGATATTGAAATAAAAGGCCTTTCGTTTTTTTCTTGTTCAGATTTCAGAGTTTCCTTTATGTATTTTGCCTGGATAATAAATCCTCATAAGTAACTTATAGGTTCTCCTTTTACCATGTGCCCCAGGACCAGTCTACGCATTTGATAGGTGAGGAAACCGAGAGGCTTAACAAGGCTGTGGTTAGTAACTGCGTCACTCAAGGGCAGGTCTGGCTGACTCCAAGGTCAAGGTTCCTAAGCACTATTGTGACTTGCTCTCCCTTCAGTGGCTTTGGAGTTGCAAGCAAGTCCCCCGATAGGTGGCTTAGTGGTCATTCTGTGGTCTGTTCCCCGCTATTGATGTGGCATTGAACGGCACCAGTCATCTTCCCATCAACTTATACTTTTTCTATAATGTATTCCAGGGAACAATGGGCAGGTTAGCAGTTTCACCTGTTCCACAAAAGATTTCCTGGGGAAGAGAAGGTCCTGGCGAA
Source organism: Marmota flaviventris (assembly GCF_047511675.1). Lineage (NCBI taxonomy): Eukaryota > Metazoa > Chordata > Mammalia > Rodentia > Sciuridae > Marmota > Marmota flaviventris. The sequence goes on along the minus strand of NC_092516.1, from coordinate 17,180,415 downwards.
AAATGGAATGTGGACCCTCCTCCAACAGCCCAGTCGGAATCGCTGTGGGAATTAGGAGCCACGCCCTTGCCTGCATCTGCTTGTGAAATGGCCTTACTCAGATGACTCCAGGTGGCTTGAAACTGGGACTCAGAACCAGTGGCTTTTGAAGTCACAGGCACCAGTGTCCTTTCCATGGTTTAAAGTGGCCTCCCACCTGTTTCTGTTCAGCCCATGAGCGAAGAATGGTGTTAGTGTACTTAGATGATTCGAAAAAAAAATCAAAAGAAGAATATTATTTCATGACACATGAAAAACGTGAAATTCAAATTCGGGTGTCGATAAATTTTATTGACACCGCTGTACCCACTTATTGACACAGTTTTGATGGTGGCTTTCATGCTCCTGTGGCGGAGTGAGGTATGGCAGAGACAGCCAAGCTGAAAATAGTTACCCTCTGGCCCTTTTGGAAACATCTTGCTGAACCCTGGTCTGATGATTTCTGTGTTGTGAAGTCACAAGTGAAAAGTGAAGAGGGGTTGGTCCCTTCCTGAGATGGAGGCAATAATTCAGCCTGGTCCCTCCAAAGCAAATAGTGGTGAGTTTTTAGAAAAATCTAGTTGCAGACTGGTTTGGTGATTTTTTTGTTTGCTAAATAAATAGTTCTGTGCTTTTCTTACCTGCAAAATTTTATTGCATGTTTTGATGCATTTTTTCAAAAAATTACACGTGTCGATACAATTTAAAAAATTCAAGGTATCTCATTCGAAAGCCTGATTGGCAGTTTCTCTTTTAAAAAAATGAGGTGCTCCGTCCGTCCCACATTTGCATGGGACAACACCCTTTGTAGCTGGACATCAGCAGCCCTCTTCAGCCTGGGCATGAACTCTCCAATTGGCCAAAGTCCCCAACTTAGGATGCTTCCCTGTCCCTGTAGATATTTCAGCTTATAACCCCAGAGTCAAAATGTGGTGAGAACCCAGTCTTCGGAGTCACCCTTTAGAGAGAATCCTGACTCAGCAGCCGCTTACTCCTTGTGGTTGCCTGCCCCAGATTACCTCTCCAAAACCTCAGCTTCATCTTCTACCAAAGGGAGATAATAATAGTCACTCCTGGGAGTTGTCACCAGAATTAATGGCGGCAGTAATAGTAGTTACGGTGGCAGTCGCTGTTCTCGGTACTTTGCACATAAATCTTTTAATCAGGCAATGATGTAAAGGACTTTTTACAGTCCCTGGCACCTAGTAAGCACTCAATAAATTACAGCTATTACTATCGCCGGTTTGGGTAGGTATTTTAGGACCAGCAGAGACACATCGGCGACATGGTGAGATTTTAGAAAGCAATATAAAAGGAAAGGGAAACAGGAATTTCCTCAAGGAAGATTCCACACTGAAAATGGAGCTGCTGGCACCCCGAGCCACACACTCATTATAAAGTGAACTTGGCCATTCCTGTGGTAGCATATTGCTAGCTCCCAGAAATAACCACTGCTTTGCATTTTTATATATATATATATTTCCTTTCAGGCTCCCCCCCCCTCGTCTTTCTTGTGCTTTCACACAAAAATGACTTAACAAGATTGAGATCATGCTGTTCTTCTCACATTTTCTTAGGAGTATTTCCCCATATCAGTCAATCCAAGGAAATAGAAGGGGGCTGGATTTCCCACCAATTGCACAGAAAGAAATCAAGAGAGAGGTTGAAAACCTTTAAAAGGTAAGGAGCAAGTCAGAACACAGAGATCAACACTGCTAAGGCCCTGGGGCAGAGAGAAGCAAACCAGGAAGAGGACCAAAGGAGTGTGGTCTGGAGACAGAACCGGGGGCCACAGGGGAGAGGTGATGGAGAACCAGCCCTGGGCAGGCGTGAGAACTGGGCATGAGAACCAATGGACTGCAGGACCTTGGGAAGAGTTTGAGAATGGGAGACAGAACCGGAAGAAATTTCCTGAGCTGTTGAGGGATAATCACAGAGCCTGGATTTATGGGTCTAGAGTCTCTCTCTGCAATGAGAATGTGAGCTCTGAGGACCAGAATCTTCTGTCCTGGCCACCCGTGAATCCCTAGGACTCTGGCTTCATCCTAGATAGAAAAGACGATATCAGCAGTTCATCTCCAGCTCCCACAGTGGAAGAAAACACCCGTCACATGAATAAAGATGCACCCTTGAGCGAACACCCCTTAAAGACAAACCTTGGAGATATTATTAAAATCAAGAATTAGATAATCCACATCATCGCCTCTATTATTTACTAGATAGTCGTACAAGTTCTAGTTAGCATAAGAATTGTGTTAGAAGCAATAATTTTTAAAAAATGGAATAAGAGGACCATTTTTTTTTCCAGGTGATAAGAATTCGTCTATTTGGGAAGCTGAAAGCAATTTGGTAGGAAAAAAAAAATATATCAGAATGAATGAAAAGGGCTTAGTAAAGTGATTTCTCATGGGATATTAAGTCCTACCCACTAAGCTGCAAGAATTAAGACATTGTGGTACTGGCTTTAAGAATAACATTTATCAGGCCATTTTTCAATGCAGAGAGATGTTATAAAGAAAACAAGAAACCGTTCCTTTTCCCATCTTCAGATAATCCTTGTTAAATTGGAAGAACAATATGTGCAGGAAAAAAATTCAAGCAGTACAGACAGGGTTCAAGGGGAAGCACACCTCCCCCCAACCCCAAATGCTCTCACCTGATAAATCAGCAGAACTTTTTTTTTTTTTTTTTTTTGTGAACGGAATGATGAATGGAATCATGTCTAAGCCGAGACTTGAAGGTTAATTAGAAGTTGATCAGAGAAAGGGAGGCGTGTTTCTCAAAGCAGAAGGAATAGCTCATGTGGTGATAAGAGAAAATGAGCTCGTAGCTGGGGGTGGGGAGTGGAAGATGAGTGGCTGGTGGCCTTCGGGAGAGACCCAGTGGGTACAGGTGAGAGGGGAGGGGTGCTGGGATCCTGGGATACGGGAGGTGAGAGAGAAGAACTCAACTGTGAAGATTGGGTTTCCGTCCTAGGGATTCACGAGGGTGGCGGGGGCAGGACAGAAGATTCTGGCCCTCAGAGCTCACATTCTCATTGCAGAGAGAGACTCTGGAACCATACATGAATGAGCAAGATGACTGTGCTTTGAAGGACACCAAATTTGATCTCAGAGCAGAAAGAAAAGGTGAAGGCAGGTGTGTGAAGGACCCGGGAAAGAGATTTTCAGCTCGAGGGAACATTCAGGTGCTAAGGCCCAGGGGTGGGACATTAAGGTGCTAAGGCCCAGAGATGTTATAAAGAAAACAAGAAGCACGTAATCACAGAGTCTGGATTTATGGGGCTAGAGAATATTTAGAATATTTTGTTGTTGTTGTTTATAAGCCACTCAGTCTCTGGTATTTTGTTACAGCAACTCAAACTGACTAAGATACCTTAGGCAAGATATTTATTCCCCTGAGCCTGGATACCCTCATTTTGAAAGTGTTGAAAATCTCCTGATTGTTGGGAGTTTCAGAAGAAATCCCATTACATAATCCACTCCCATAGGCCAGTGGGAGGAGGGGGCTACAATGGCAGTTTCCCTGCCCTCTGGCCTGTCCCTTCAGCACTGCCCTTTGGGATATCCTGGAGGTGGGCTGCACACGGACCAAGATCAGCCCTAGTTCTTAGGTGAAAGCAACGAGGTTTCGGACCGTCTGAGGGACCCACACGGTCCAGGGTAGCTTCCAGACATGCAAGGGTGGGGAAAGGGTCTGAAAAATGAGATATTTGTGTTTTCAAGTCTGAAAGCTCTTGTTGACCATCACCAAGAAGAGTGACACTTCAAGTGACTTGGGCCCAATGTCCCCATTCTGAAACCTGGTCTCTCAAAATGGTCATCAACAATCACAAAGAGAGGATAAGGCTGCTTGGCTGGGAGATTTTAGACACAAGTCAGATTCTTGCAATCTGAGGGAAACAGGCCGCCTCTTCTGCCAGGGGTGCATATTCAGCCTACGGAGGGGGAGGGACGAGCTTTCCCAGGCTCAACTTTGAATCCTTGTTCTGTCACTTACTAACCTACTGGTGGATGATCTTGTGCAGCAGGCTGAATGTTTGTGTCTCCCCAAAACTCTCATGCTGAAATCCTCACCCCCTCATGGGATGGTAGAAAGAGGTGAGTAGGTCATGAGAGTGGAGTCCTCATCAATGGGATTAGTGCCCTTATAAAACGGACCCCAGAGAGCTCTCTGCCCTCCCCCACAAAGGCAGATACAAGGAGAAGACATCAGTAGGAAATCTGGAATAGCGTCCTTCCCAGAGCCCGGCTGTGGGGGCACCCTTCAGATTTTTTGTCTCTGGAACTCTAGAGAATTTTTTGTTGTTGTTTATAAACCACTCAGTCTCTGGTGTTTTGTTACAGCAACTCAAACTGACTGAGATACCTTAGGCAACTTATTTATTCCCCTGAGCCTGGATACCCTCATTTTGAAAGTATTGAAAATCTCCTGATTGTTGGGAGTTTCAGAAGAAATCCCATTACATAATCCATTGCTTGTTTAGACATACTCTTCCAGGCACCCGGTGAAGGTGAAGGACTCTTGGGGCGTTCCTCACAGCCCCACAAAGGGGGCACTACTGTCAGTCAGAGAGTGGGGTGAGAGGGCATTCTGGGTTAGGATGAGTGGGTTTGAATCCTGACTCTGCCACACATCAGCTTCAAGTTACTTAGCTATGAGTACCTAATAGGATCTACCTCTTTGGGTTTTTATGAGGAGTGGAGGAGTCCGTATTTGTCAAGTACTTAAAGCGATGCTTAGTCCATGGCGAGTCCTCTGTAAGTGTATGTTAATTCAACAAACACATTTAGAGATGGGAGATTAAGCCATCAAAGCAAAGTCTAATTCCAGCACCACACCTCTTAGCAGAAGTCCTCTTGATGGTCCTAACAAGACGCTGGGCTCGCAGATGTGATTGACAGGGGACGGCTCCTCGGGTTAGTATCATCATCTCTATTTTGGGCCTGAAGTGAGAGGAAATCAGGGGGAATCCAGAGAGTATGGTCTCTCTCCCTCCCTCACAGAGACTCACGAGCGCATGTGCAGACCAGTGCATGTGGGTCCATGGGTGTGTACGTGCCGAGAGGGTCTGATTCAGGAAACTGAGGAGTGTCACCCTCTAGAGGGACTAGACCTAGACCATCTGCTATGCCAAGCCTGGCCGAGGACCAGAGAGGGTTCTCCTGGGTCCTTGGAGAACAGCTCTACCGTCTAGCGCTTTGGGCCTCAAGTCAAGAAATACTGACCCTGGGGCAGAGAGGCCTGGGGAAGTGGGCCTGTCACCTCAGGCTGAGCTTTTCTAAGTTTGCAGTCCTGAAGGGGGATCCTGAATGGGGGTAGGGACAGGTTTCCCCGTGATGTGCCTTGTCCACTGGACGGAGAAGATGTCACCAAGGCCTCTGGATGGACTTCCAGTGGGGACCATCCACGTCCATCTCTGCAGGACCACGCACAGCCCACAGTGGTGGTGCTGAGGTAGGCTTTGGTGGCTATGTGACCCATCAGAGGGACAGTCACCCGGTGCCCTGATGAGGGGAACAGCCCCCCCACCTCAGCTCACCCAGTGCCTAGAGCTGGGTACCCACCTCAGCCTCCAAATACCAGGCCCCAAGAGCCCAGCTCAGAGCTCACGACGGAGGCGGGTTAGAAAGCAGGGCTCTGGGTCCCGCCAGGAGCGTCTCTTGTTGGATTCTCATTGTAATGGATTTGCCTTGGGATATTAGAAAGAGGAGCAAATATCAAGTTTGTTTACGCTTCCCAAGTACGTGGCTTAAGGAAACAAAAGCCACCTCTGGACGGGAAGAATGTCTGGGTTCCTGCTGGTAGAGCAGGCTTTGCCCGAAACAGTGATCATCGATCGGGGCTCACAGGGTTCTCGCCTCGAGGAGGGAGAGAGACCCAACATCTACCAAGGCTCGGGTTCTAGGTCTAGAGATTTGGGGCATGTGGAGTTCTCAAGCCCCCCTGGGTGATTTTAACTGTGCAACTGAGGTGGAGAACCACAACCCTCACAAGTCTGCTTAAAACCAGGGGCTGCCATTTCACAGGAAATGTAAAAAGAGGTGAAGTAAAAAGAGGTGCTTCCGACATCATCTTGAACGCGAGATTCTGATTTAGGAAAATATGTTTGTTTGGCCTCATCTTTTCTTTCTTTTTTTTTTTTTTTGACGCTGCCAACATTACATTTTAATAGTAAAATAACAAAACTGTAATTCACATTATATTTTAATAATCCAACACGACCATGGAGAAGCACTCTACTTTCCCTCTATTACATTAGCAAATACATAGGACAAAATTAAAAAAATAGACTTCACTTCAAAGCACTGGCTCTTAGAACCAGGTACATGTCAGAATCCCCAGTGCAGGTTTCTAAGATATTTAGGTATAGGCCACCCTTTTGGAGAAGGTTGCAAGGGGGTCAGGACTGAGTTTTTAATTGGTTCTTTGTGGTGCGAGGGAGGGCACGCAGGGCCGTGGGTGTGCTCCTCTAGTACTCCACCCAGCCCAGGGCCCAAGTATTTCTGAAAAGCTCTTGGGGTGACCGCCGCTCCGGCTGGGCGAGTCACTGATTTGGGGTTGACTGGGCTACTTTGGCTTTCTTCAGCCACTGTTTGGGGGTTTTGGGAGATTTTCTTGCAGATTTGCTGGGAGTAACTCCGCTTATGGCGAACAAAAACAGGAAGTCAGCCAGGTCTCTCGTGGCGCGTGCCTGTGATCCCTGGGGCTCAGGAGGCTGAGGCAGGAGGATCGCGAGTTCAAAGCCAGCCCCAGCAACTCAGTGAGACCCTGTCTCTAAATAAAAACTAAAAAAAGGGTGGGGATGGGGCTCAGTAGCGAAGTGTCCCTGAGTTCAATCCTCCAAACAAACAAACAAAAAAGTGAGTCATGTTGACTTTTTGGCAGGGGGTGGGATGGGGGAGGGGGTCATTTTTTTCAGACAGTCGCAGGATGGTCCCATATGCCACCCTTTCACTTCCCTGATGGGATCATGAAGCCTGATTTTCGCAGCAGGATCATAAAGTGGGTCATTTTGCACACCCACAAAAGTTTGAGCACAGCATCAGTTTTCCTGAGGGCGGCGGCTGCTCACCCTTTGATATTCAAATCACTGGATGGTCTGTCTTGTCATCCTCTTTATCAATACTCTCTCTTCCATTGTTGGCTTGTGTCCCGCAGGCAGACTCTCCTTGGCCCACGGCCATCATCATCGGTCATCACAGGGCGCCTTCTATTTGCTCTGTGTTGGCCAAGTCCCAAGAGCTGGCGACGGGTGGGGTTGAGGGGCCACCAGACAGAGACCAGGAGAGTGGATGGGGCAGGGGCTGCGGTGGGGGCTGGGATGTTTTATAAGCGGTCGGGCTTTCCTGCCCGTGTCCGGAGGAAACAGAGTGGGTTTGCCTCTGCCTTTGCAGGGATCGGATAATGAATTCATGGATAATGAGGACCCTGCACTAAGCTGGGTCTCTCTGAGCCGGTGGAAGCACTTGGGGTAGAGCAATTAAGAGTCACCGCTTCTAATAAGAGAAGCAGGAGAGACAGAGAGAGTGAGTTAATGAGAAATCAGCAGCTTCTTCTGATGTTAGGGAAGAGCTGTTGGTGACCATCCTCGGCGCCTCTGTCCCGCGAAGCACCCTTCTGGGCGGCAGGCGTCCATCAGGACACAGAGCCATCTAGGTTGGGAGTCTGATGGGGAGAGACCCCGAGTAAACAAGGTCATGGAGGAATCGGAGGAACCAGCCAAGAGACAGAGATAACTTCAGAGAGTGATAAGCCCCAAGACCTGGAGGGACAGAGAGCGGCTGGGATGGGTGGGATGGGTCAGGGAGGACCATGGAGAGATTGACTGGACAGGGAAGGGTAAGCTGAGTGACAAGAGGGACCCATTCATGGGACCATCTGGAAACCACAGGGTCAGAGGCTAACAAGGCAGGTGTCTGGCGACTGGAGCTGAATGGGCAAGAGAGAAAGAGAGAGAGAGAGAGAGAGAGAAAGAGCAGAATAAGGCCACGTTCACCCAGCGGCAGGCACAGAACATGGTGCACCTTGCAGCCTGGCCGGAAGCTGGGAGAAAGTGTGGGTCATGCTTTTAGAAGCTTCCAGCGAATGAGAAGGGCAATCTGACTTAGAGTTTTCAAAGATGTCTTTGGATGCCTAGGGCTTGCAGAGGAGCCGGAGTAGAAGTGCATCATAGAGGAATCCCTGAGCGTGACCTTGAACCCTTTGAAGGTGCCGCTGACATTGTGGATGGGGCTGAGGTCAAGCTGGATTCCACACAGCCACCGAGAGAGAGAGAGAGAGAGAGAGAGAGAGAGAGAGAGAGGCAGGCCCAGGCTCCAGAGCGTCCTGCCTTAGATTCCAAGAAGGGGGGACTTGGAGACGTGAGATGGGCTGTTGGTGTCCCTTGTCCCTCTGTGCACACAGTTAATAGTCCTGATTGATTTCTGAAGAGCCTGACGTGGAGGGCCTTTGGGACTGGGGGTGAGCCGTGGAGGGTTGGGGTGAAATATTTTCCATGGTCCTTAATTATTTGGTTAATTGAGGATCCAACTGAAACGCCAACCTGACCCAGCGCCCAGGGTCTGATCCGTCCTGTGGCACAAACCAAGAGACAACCCATCCTGGTCCAGACCACAGGGTGGATTCTAGTTGACCTTTGCAGGCGGGTTCCCCGTAGGGCACCCCCAAACCCCATGAACACTGACATAGGATGAACCCACAAGGCATCATGGGTTTGGGGTGCCAGCCAAGCAGGGGCACGGAGAAAGAGAAAGCGAGACCTGGAAATGATTTACAAAAGAGCATTAAAATGTAATAGAAAAAATCCAAAGTGATCTTCCTTAGTGAAGAGTTGGCTGCATTATTTTAATGTTGGATGTCAATGACAGTCGGTTGCTTAGAGTCCCGAAGCCTTGATCCTTCCCCCAGTGGAGACCTCACCCCCCCCCCCCGCCCCCCCGCAGACTACATGGGCTGCCACTGCTCGGCCGAGGCTCTGGGGAGAGGGGCTGGGGGACTGCAAGGGCCGTGGCTGGTGCCTCTCTGTCTCGGCTGCTTGCAGGCAGTGACATCTCTCCTCCAGAGGTGCCCAAGGAAGATGGACTCCCGTGTGTGAGACTGTCCTGGGCCCTCTGCACACAGGCTGAGTGGGAGGTTCCGAGAACCTGTGGTGTCACGGGCTCTGCCGGGGTCCTGACGTGCACCAGCGTCTGAGAGCCACCCCCGACCTCCAGAGGGGCTCCAGGTCTCTAGCTAGGCACTCACCGAGGACCAACACGCCTGCAAAGGACCGAGGCTCTGCCGGTGACTGAGACCTCAGCTGGGGGACGCACAAGGTGGGTTTGGAGGTTTCAGAGGGTTTCAGGGTGGAGGCCACGTCAAACCTGCGCTATGTTTGAACGTGAACCCCAAACTGCCTGTAATAGAAACCGAATCCCTAATGCAACATTGAATGTGAGAAATAGATCTCTCTTCTTTATAAATTATCCCGTCGCAGATATTCGGGGATAGCAGCACCCAGTGGATTCAGGAAACTCATAGGAAGTCTTCCAACAGGAAGGTTACATCTGGAGCAATTTTTATGTCTTATTTTGAGACAGAGTCTCACTAAGTTGCTGAGGCTGGCCTTGAACTTGGGATCCTCCTGCCTCAGCCTCCCGAGTCTCTGGGATTAGAGGCGGGTGCCAGCCTGCCTAGTTCATATTTATTTATTTATTCATTTCCAGTGGTGTCTCTTCGTTCCTCAGGGACCTGTGCTTGGATTTCTGCTCCTTTCAATTTCCATAAATAATTTCCAGAATCAGACCCGCAAAAAAAAAAAAAAAAGAAAAAAAAAAAAAGAAAACCCACACGTACACAGCCCGCATTTGACAGTGGCTATAAAGAGCCACACGTGCTTGACATTTGGTCCCATTCTGACGGTGTCCACCTGAGGCTGGGAAGGGAGCCGGCTGCCCTGCGATGCTCATTTCAACCTCCGCTGGTCAGCTCTGCCCAGCGCCACCAGCTTTGCTCGCCAGCAAATCCATCCGGGGCCCTGACATTTATCTGGCGTCTTTGACTCTCTTCTATTCATTAAGCATGGGTGGTTGCCACAGCAACCATTAACCGCACCTGACATCCAGGAATAGTCCTGGCGTGTGGAGCAAACACCGCGCTGGGGTTTGGCAGAGGGAGGTGACGGCTGGCCGGCCCCCTCTGACCTGCCTGGATCTGAGCGTCCTTCCAGAACTCCCGGCTGGACGCGGGTCCTGGGCCAGGAGAAAGATGGGGTCCCCTCCTCCAGATGGCCCGTTCTCCCTGCCCCCAGCCCCGAGCATCAGTGGGGGTGTGGCAGGGCTGTGTCTGAGCAGGGTGTGCCCAAAAAGAGGAGCGTGTGTTTGTGCACGTGTGTGTGTGCGCGCACGCGTGTGCAGGTGGAGGCGGTGTCCGGCATTGTCAGAGGTGATTGTCACTGTGTTTGGGGAAAGCAGAGGCTATAATGGCCAAGAGGTGCCAGATGTGTCTGCCACTCTATGCAGGCTGGTGAGGACGTGCTTTGTGGCTTGGACGCCTTCACATCCGCCTGTCTCCCCCTGGACCCCTCTCTCCTGGCCCCCCCAGGGACCACTGAGGTCCAAGCCTCCGTTAAACCCATCGGGTGGCTTCCTGGCTGGAGCTGAGACTGCGAGTGTGTTCAAGATGTCCTTTGTATTTACTGTCGTTTCTCCCTTAGCTTCGCCCCTAGAGCACGTCTCGGGGTCTGGAGTGTCTTGTGAACCCTGCACAGAGCCTCTCTCTCTCTCTCTCTCTCTCTCTCTCTCTCTCGTAGGTGCGTCCCCCAGTTGGGGGGCCATAACCCAGCCTCTGAGGTCCTCAGGGACCTGACCCTGTCCATCTGGCTTCCCCCTGGACTCTGGACGTGGGAGGGGGACCTGTGCACCTCGAAGGGCAGGGGACTGAGCTCTGTTCCAAGGCTGCTGGGGCCTGGGTCAGGAGCTCGGGCAGGACAGCGACATGATGTGTATGTCAGGGGTCCCCAGGCCTCGGGGTGGACAGTCGTCTGGGGGAAGCTGGGGGCCAAAGCCATCGGGTGGGGGCAATGGGTGATGGCAGCCGGGACGAAGTGGGCATCCCTGGAGGCGGGAGGAGCCCTCGTGTTCAGGCGAGATTGCTCAGCCGGGCCTCGGGGTCTGCTGCTTCTGCATCTGTGGATTCAATCAACGACGGATTGAAAATATTAGGGGAAAAATGGCATCTGTGATGGACATAAACAGGCTGGATCTTCTTTTTCGTTATTGTTCCCTAAACAATAGGGTAATAACCATTTACATAACATTGACATTGCATGGGGCCTTGTAAGCAATCAAGAGATGATTCCAGGTATGTGCGGAGCTTGCGAAGGTGACGTTTTATATAAGGGACTTGTGCACCCTTGGATTGGGGCTACAGCGGGTGCTGAAACCCGTTCTCTGTGGGGACCGAGGGGCTGCTGTGGTTTGAAGGCAGAGCCGACAAGACCTGGTGTGTTGAGTGTGAGGTGCGGGGTACACAGAGGCACCCAGGACAGCCGAGTTCTGGGCCTGTGACCAGAGTAAATAGTTGTGCTCGGAAATGAGACGGGGAAAGCTGTGTGAGGCCCAGGAAGACAAAGGGAATTAGGAAATCCAGCTCACCTGCAGAAAAATAAAGCTATATTCATACACACCTGGATTTGGGGCTGAAATCTGTATGCATGGGAGATGGGGGTTCAGATCCCAGCTCTGCTACGTCCCAGGTGACCCTGAGCCGTTTATCTGTCCTGAACTTCAGCTTTCTGTAAACAGAGATGCTGGTGCTTCTCATTGGCTTTCTTTTTGTCATTTTGAGAATTCAATTTAAAAATGTCTATTAAGGTTCTGGACACATAGTAGGTGCTAAATAAAATTCTTGCTCTTCCAGGGAAAGGTGGTGCTTACCAGTGTGAACCCATAAAGATGGTGCTGTTGATTTATTGAGTGACTGAGATCCAACCTCCGTACCAAATGCTTTACGTAAACATGAGAGCAGGCTGAGCTAAGGTGCATTGCGGAACTACCCTATAGAGCTGTGCATCCTTGAGCTAGTTATTCCACCTCTCTGGACATCCATTTCTTTAGCTTGAAGTGGGTATAATGATGCCATCCTCACAAGGCTGCTATGAATATTGAAAGGTCAGTGTAAGAGTGATAAAGCCTGGAGACATCTTAGATGAGCCTCCTTAGAGGAAGGGTGAGAGCCATTGAGATTGAGATTTATCCTACTATGGACTGACAGGTAGCTATCACGGAGAAACAGGAAGCTCTATGGCCAGGAAAAATGTCCACAAGGGATATATATATTTCTTAAAAGTTGTAGTTCAATATTGGAAGGTTTTATTTCATTTTTTTTGGTCAGGCAAAAACTACCTATGAGTGGATCATAAGGCAATTCATGTGAATGATCGCCTCAGGAATTGGGCAGTGCACCACCTGAGCAACCATATATAGGTCATTTGTGTGTGTGTGTGTGTGTGTGTGTGTGTGTGTGAACTGACAGTTTAACAGGTAGATACTGATTTAGGTATAGACATAATAATCATGGATAAAGATCTGGACGTAGAAAAGTCTTAATACACATAGGAGAAAAATTGAGAGCAATTTTCAAAATGTTACCTCTGTGGGTTGAGGAAGGGATCGACTTTAATTGGCAGAAGGCTGGGGGAGGGCGACTCTCGCTGCTTACACTCTATTTTTTAAAATGGATCGTAACAGAACTTTACTGTTTGGACTCCATGTTCTTGCATATTTCCAATTTGAAAATCTTTTTTAAAAAATCATAGGTAACATATAAAAATATGTTTAGCTAAGAATGGTTTGGCACCAGGTTTGAGTGTTCAATTAAAAAAAAATGGGGGACTCTAGGGAAAAAAAGAGTCAGTCCAGAGTGTATTGGTTGCTGAGGTGGGAGCAGGTCCCAAGCTCAAGGAAATTGCAGGCCTGTCACTCCAGTGGCTCTGGAGGCTGAGGCAGGAGGATCGCGAGTTCAGAGCCGGCCTGGGACATTTATCGAGGCCCTAAGCAACTCAGTGAGACCCTGCTGTCTCTAATAAAATATTTTAAAAAGGGCTGGGGCTGGGGCTCAGTGGTAAAGTGTCCCTGGGTTCAATCCCTGGTAACAAAATAATAATAATAATAATAATAATAATAATAATAATAATAAAGAAGAATCACAGCAGCCAGGAAGCAGTTCCCATGGCGGACCCCAGGGAAGCCAGGGTTCCCTCTGGGGTGCCCAAAACACCGGAGCGCTTCCCCAGGCCGTCCCACTGGGTGCCTGGGGTCGCAGGATGAAGTGTTGGTGCTGTCAGAGTTTGATCCAGGTCGGGAGGGGAGTCCTCATGGGGGGACGGGGAGGCGGGGCCAGGTCTGAGTTGGGGGCGACCCCCCGCTCCCCTCCTCCAGCCCGTTTGGCTCCGCATCCATCCCCTAGGCACCAGGGCTTCAGCTCCTTATCTGGGGAAGGGACCTCAGTAAGTCCCTCTCCGCGGTGGCCTGAGGGTTACAGACCGTCAAATGGGCCAAGCGTGGGGCCCAGAAGGTTCTCGTTAACTCTCAGCCGGGATTTCCGCTGGTACGTGGGCATTGGTATGATCCCTGTTATGGTCGGGGTATGAGGTGTCCCCGGGGGTCACAGGCGGAGTGACCCGACGGTGAGAACTGGGACCTCATCAGGACTTGGCAGGAGGGTCGAGGCTGGAGGCCAGGGGGCCTTGGAGGCACGACCTGGCGGGATTCCTGTCCCTGCGGCCCTTCCCCTCTCTCTGCCTCCTGCTGCCAAGAAGTTTCCTGGCCCTTGGTCACGTCCCTCCGCCACGAGGCTCTGGAGCAAGGCAGCTGGTCCTCCATGGACCTCAGCTCTCAAACTCCAAGCCCAAAGAACCATTCCCCCTGGAAGTTGTCCTCAGGCCTTTTGGTCACAGCGATGAACAGCCGACCAGCACCATCCCTGAGGTCCACACTCCTCGGAGTCCATCCAGCAGTGCATCCTGACCCGAGCCAGCGGAGACCCTCTTCCTGGCCTCTCTCTACCTCCCCTCTTGGGGCCATTACTAAGTTTTATCGCAGAGCAATGAATGAACTTGATCATGAAGTGTTGTCCCCAAATGGTTAAGTCACCCAGGGCAAATGAACCCCCATCTCTTCCTAAAAAATCCCAACACCCCCATCCCCGAGGCTCCCCTGCCTCCGAGGCTGTGGCTCTGCCCCGCGGGGATCTATCCACCCCGAGTTTCTGGTCTTGATTTCTTTTGTCACAGGTCCATGTCACATATGTTAGTATCCGTCTTCCATTTTCTTCTTTAAGGCAACTGTGTTTCTTCTCTAACTTAAATACGTTTTCCACGGAAACTTCATAACTCGACTGTAAATGGAAAGCTGGTACCTTTGGCCATAAATAGAAGGCCACTGTGAAAATAAACACAATCAAAACAAAGTGAGGTGATTCCATTCCCGCTAGAGGCCCAGAATCCAAAAGGAAACAGCTTTTTCGCCGCCGCGTGGTGACATGTTCTCAGATGCTGTGTCGCGAGGCCACACCTCAGCTAGGGTGGGCGCCTGGTGGAGGAGCCGCCTACTGGTGGGGCTGGTGGGTGGCCTGCCCAGTTACCCCCATGTCCCTTCAATCTGGGGTAGGGACATGGATTTTCTGGGTACCAGGGATTGAACTCAGGGGCACTCGACCCCTGAGCCCCATCCCCAGCCCTATTTGGTATTTTATTTAGAGACAGGGTCTCCTGAGCTGCTTAGGGCCTCGCTTTGGCTGAGGCTGGCTTTGAACTCTCGATCCTCCTACCTCAGCCTCCTGAGCTGCTGGGATGACAGGCGTGCGCCACCGCGCCTGGCTCAGGAACCTGCTGTTTGTTCCTGCATTCATCCAAAAAAGGAAGACGGAGTACTTACTCTGTGCTAAGCACCGCGCCAGGTTCTGTGGGTGCAGAGACATTAGGCCTTTGTGAATACCAGAGAGAAGAGAGGGGAGCCCATTGCTGCGTGAGACAGGTGCTCAGGTGGCCAGTGACAGCCGCTGGCTAGGGGAGCCTAGACCAGAGGCATCAGAGCCAACACCCCTGCTGAGCACAGTGGCCACACTAGGAGCAAGAGTGAGAGCAGCTGGGCAGGGAGACCGGCTTGTGCAAAGGCCCGGGGGCTGGAATTCCCCGTCTCACGAGCCCTCCTTCAGGGTAGCGCCGTTCACATTTCAGGGTGTGCAGAGTCCCCTGCGGGCCCTGCCTGGGCCGCATCTCCGGGGAGTCTGACTCGGCAGCTCTGGGCTGGAGCCCACGACTTGACTCTGCATTTCTAACAAGCTCCTGGGAGAGGAAGATGCTGTGGGTTCGGGTCTTTCTGTTCTGCACACCTCAGCACACCCCATTTACAATTACCAGGAGCCCCTGGGGGCAGGTTCCTCTGAGTACAGTGGAGGGTGATTAGGTCACGGGGCGCTGCCCCTGGAAGGGATTGAGGATGCTCTCATGGAGAGAGTCAGTTACACAGCGAGGTCACCCCATGTACTTGGCCTCTTATGCTCACGGTGGTTTCTCTTCCCATTTCTCTATGTCACGGAGCAGTCAAGGTGGCTAAAGAGATGTGGCCATCCAATCCCAGACTTTCAGCCTCCCAATCTGTGAGCCCAACTCACCTCATTACTTGATAAAGGAACCAGCCTCAGGTATTCTATTACAGCAACAGCAAGTAGATACACAGATGCTATCTGCGAACACAGATGCCACCACTAAGGACATTGGGGTGGGGCCACACCTCTAGGCTTCCAAACCCGCCAACCCTCACGATGTCACAACAAAGCATATGCGACCCATGGCTCCCCCTGTGGGACCCCTTTGTCCTTGGGAGTTCCCTAGGAGGTGGGTGTCAGATATCACAGTCTCCGTCACCATATTCGATGGTTTTTTCCTATGTGACATGATTTCCTGTGCATTTTATAAAATATATTTTGCCCATGAGGACATTAGGAGGTCATGGACGTGAAGTTATCTCAGGTTGGATGCTCAAGTAGCCGCGCTGGAATCTGAACCAAGTTCTGTTTGAAATATGCTGTTCCTTTGGGATTCGGACCAGCTCTGTTGGTCGCTACCCCACAGGGGGCCACCGTATCAGGACCCTGGGCAGAGCCATGCCACTCACTCCCAGGAACCAAGGGCTGATGGGCACAGCCAGGGTCGGGCGGGGGGCTCAGGGGGTTGGGAGCTCTCAGTGGAGTGGCCGTGAGGACGGATCCATCAGAGGTGGCTCCAGTGGGCAGCAGGGCGTCCACCCCATGGGGACGCAGAGAGGCAGGGCGGGGAAACCCACTTCAGGGGAGGCGGTGGAGGCTTCCAGAAGGCCAGGCACTTGGGTGGGGCTCAAGGGCAACCCGTCCAGGGGTTGGCCAGGCCCGGGCCAGCAGGGAGGGGGAGCTGAGAAGCGAAGCTGGGCCTAAGCGCAGTGTCCAGTGGGTGGGGAAGGCCCAGGGGGTCCTGAGGTCCTCCAAGTGGGGGAGACTCCGAAGCGACTCCTGCAGCCTGGCTCCCGGGCCGTGTGACCCGGGCAAGTTCCTCCCACGCCTGAGCCTGAGTTCCTTCTCCCCACAGAGATGATCGTGCAAACCCTGCGTTTGCTGTGGGATTAAGTGAGACGTCTGTGGAGCGGACGTGGGGGCTGCCGCAGCCCTCGCCGTATAGATATAGATGTCCCTGTGTTCCCACAGACTCCCCACAGCCATGTGGCGGCCTCACTCTGAATCCTGGCCAGTTCCCCAAGACTCTCTCCTCCTCCTCCTCCTCCACCCACCTTCCAGGAGACCCCATAATCAGGCAGCAGGAGGGTGGACACAGGAACTGTGGGCTTGGGCATGGTGCTACTGGAAGTCTGGCACAGAGTATGTGCTCAGGAAACCCTGTCAGTTAAGAAGATGACGGTGCTGGTGGTCAGGGTGGTGACCAGAATGGGAGGAAGAGAGTGGCGGGTTATTCTGAATGCCGCAGAAGGATAACCGAGAAGCCCAAACGTCCCTTCCCTGGGTCGGGGGCTGGGGTGGGGGGATGGGGGGGACATTTCCCCCACTGTCTGGGTGAGACACAGAGATGGATAAATCCTGGCGAAAGACACACAGCACGTCGGCAGCAGGCAGGGTGGCCTGGGTAAGCGCTCAGTGAACACTTGTTGAATAAAAAAGAAAAGAAAAGAAGGAAAGAATAATTCTGAGAGGCGCTGAGGGGCTGGGGGTGCTGACATGGGGGCGGGGCAGCTCGTGCCCGCAGGCCGGAGCTCCATTTCTTGGGGGGCCAGGTGGATAGGTCCACTCCTTTTTTTCAGGAGCTTCCCTAAGAATCCAGGTGGAAACTGAAACATCCTGCAGGAACCCAGGGCTTCCTTGTGCAGTGGCCCAAGAGGGTCCCGCAGCCTGGCAAGCTTGGGGACTGGGGTCTTGCTCACCGTGTGCTCCCCTGCCCCATGGCCTACCTGGGTGGGGATAGAGGTGACAGAGGCATCGAGGAGGAGGAGGGGGGAGGGGGAGGAGGGGGAGGGGGAGGAGGGGGGGAGGGGGAGGAGGGGGGGAGGGGGAGGAGGGGAAAGGGGGAGGAGGCGAGTCCTTGGAGAATTTGCCAGGTTTCCGAGAGCAGCGGCCACATATGTGCTGTGGCGTCCGTGGGCTCGCAGGGACATATGTATCTATACCGTGGGGGAGCGGCAGCCCACACACCAGAGCATTTTGATGGCTAATCAACCCCAGAGAGAAGAGCTGGGCTTGGCTCTGCTGGGCGGGGGACCCGGAGAGGCTGCTGTCTAGGTCCGTGTGTCCCTGAGGACAGGGCTTGGGACCCTTCCACATGGTGGTGCCCTGAGGGAAAAGGTCAGGGTCAATCCCAGCCCTTGGAACCCAGGGAATTCCAGCCACCCGGGGCCACCAGGCTGCCCTGGGGTTGAGGGCATACAGGGCAGTGGGGACCTCTCTGTGGGCACCACAGCAGTCACACAGGGGCCCATGTTGAAAAGTGTCAGATGCTACTTTTTTGGGAGGGGAGGTACCAGGAATTGAACCCCGGGGTGCTTCACCACGGAGCCCCGTCCCCAGCTCTTTTTTATATTTTATTTATGGACAGGGCCTCACTGAGTTGCTTAGGGCCTCACTGAGTTGCTGAGGCTGGCCTTGAACTTGCGATCCTCCTGCCTCAGCCCCCTGAGCCCCTGGGATTACAGGTGTGCACCATCAAGCCCAGCCAGGTCCTCTTTTAATGCCCTCTTCTGACTTGAGATTCTTACCGTGTTTGAACAAAGGACTCCCCATCTGCCCTGAACCCCACTGAGTGCCCCTGTCCCTCAGCATTCACAAAGAGTGGGTCCCAGGACACCCCTTGGACGCCGTACTCTGCGGATACGCCACTCCCTTATGTAAAGAGGCATAGTATCTGCACACCACCTCCAGACACCCTCTTTTATACTTTATGAGATTGGCCGCCTGTTCTTTGTGTAATACTGGGGACTCGAACCCGGGGCTTTGTTCATGCCGGGCAAATGCTCTGCCCCTGCCCTACACCCCCAGCCTGGCCCCTTACGCCTCAAACCATCTCTAGGCAACTTGTAGTACCCAATACACGTGGGCACCACGCCAATGGTTGTTACATTGTCCTGCGAGGGAATAACAAGGAGCAGGGCGCGATGGCGGCACACCTGCAATCACAGAGGCTCGGGAGGCTGAGGCAGGAGGATCGAGAGTTCAAATCCAGTCTCAGCTACTTAGCGAGCCCCTAAGCAACTCAGTGAGAGCCTGACTCTAATAAAATATATAAAAAAAAGGGCTGGGGATGTGGCTCAGTGGTTAAGTGCCCCTGGACTCAATCCCCAGTACCAAAAATAAATAAATAAATAAAAAGAAATAACAAGAAGAAAAATCCAGTCTGCACATGGTCGGGACAGATGGAATTTTTTTCCTCAAATATTTCCAACCTGTGGTTGGGTCTGCAGATCCAGGGCCAAGGCTGTGGGCTGCTGTCTACAGCCCGGGGGATAGTACTTAGCGCTAGGAGGGAAGATGAAGGGTCAGGGGTATGAAGGGGACATGGAGGAGTGGCCTCTGGGCGAAAGTGTCCAGGGGCAGTGGGGACAGCCAGAATGACAGCCCCGAGGTGGGGTTCACTGGGGTGGCCCAGGAAGGGAGGGGCCAGTATGGCCCAAGAACCCCCAGACGAGTGACCCACACTGGCCAGCTCGAGGGCAGCTGTTCTAAGGAATTAAAAACATGTCAATTACAAATAGGTCCAGTTTCATCTTTTCTTGATTCTGAAAGGTGTAGAAAATAGAATTTGTTTTAAAACATAAATGTGCCAAAGATTTTTTTTTTAACCTTTGGTGCTGGGGATCAAACCCAGGGCTTTGCACATGCTAGGCAAGCACTCTGACACTGAATTATCCCCCAACCCTGTGACATTTAGTTATTTAGAGATGGAGTCTCACTAAGTTGCTGAGGCTGGCCTCAAACTTGTGATCCTCCTGCCTCAGCCTCCTGAGTCACTGGGGTTACAGGTGTGCGTCTCTGAGCCTGGCTTTAAAGGAACAGCCTAGAGTACAGATCCTGAGCCTCCCTCTGAAGCCACGTTTGCCTGAGTTCAATCCCAGCAGTACCACTTCAAGCTGTGTGATCTGGGGCAAGTTGCTTTACTTTTCTGAGTCTCATTGTCTTCTCCCG
Source organism: Marmota flaviventris (assembly GCF_047511675.1). Lineage (NCBI taxonomy): Eukaryota > Metazoa > Chordata > Mammalia > Rodentia > Sciuridae > Marmota > Marmota flaviventris. The sequence continues at coordinate 17,160,696 of NC_092516.1, read as the reverse complement.
TAAATTGGATATGATAAGCTTTATCTCAGGCGGTTGCTGTGAGAAATAAAGGAGCTCATATATATATATATATATATATATATATATATATATATATATATATATATAATTCCTAGAGGAAAAAAAATGAATGTTTTTATGAATATGTCTTAGCCATTGTTATTTGAAGAAAAGATAAATAGTTCTACACCCTGGGATTGCTATTTATTCAGTGCTTGCTAGATGGGAGAAGTATACGTTTATTTAATTCTCACAATAACTCCATAAAGGTAGTTATCATCACCCAATTTTTTTTTTTTAAGACATGAGAAAACAGACACAGAGAGGTAAGTAACTTGTGCCAAGAAGCACAGCTGGGCTTTAGAACCCAAGTGGGTCTGGCTTTGGCTTTAGTACCTTTGGCGGTCCACTTCTCTTTGTTTTGCAACCCATCAAATCAGGAAAAGGAACCAAAGGCATCCACAGGGAGGGAGAAGATGTTTGGCTCAGTTATGGACAGGAGGACTGGCCAGGCTTGCAGAACACCAGAGGGGCCACGCCTGGTGGGCTGCGTGCACCTAGGGATCTGCCCGACCTGCAGCCTCCCCTCCAGGGGGCGGGACTCACCGCACAAGCCGGCCCCGCCCCGGCCAGGCCTGCCCCTCCAGCTAGCCCACGCCCCTCAATCCGGCCACGCCCCTCAATCCGGCCACGCCCCTCGCATCCGGACACGCCCCTCGCCTTCCGGCCACGCCCCTCGCCTTCCTTGGTTTCCCACCAAGAGCGCAGGGATGAAGACTGACTTCACGCTGGTTCCAAGTTACCCCCGAAGCCATCACGTCCAGGGAGGACGCGCCGGGCCACAGTCCCGGCTCCCAGGGCACCGCCTCTGCCCGGTCCTCACTGGCCGCCGGCTCATTTCACCATCGCGTACTTGAAACGCGCTTAGGTGGTCCCCAGTTGTGGCGCTTTCTGTGGGTGACCCATCACAGTCCCAGGGGACATTCACGGTCCCCACTTTATCCTTGGGGAGATGGAGACACGGCGTCCATCTGGGCAGCTTTGGCTCCTAACTTTTGCCGCCCTGAGGCTGAAAGGGGCAAGCCAGGTGCCCGGCCGCTGGTGTCCTGCTTCCCGACCCCACAAAGGAAAGCTCCCGAGAATGTCCCAAGGCCCTGGGTCCCTTCTAGCCAGGACCCAGGACCCTGGGGGTTCCTAGGATTTGCTCCCTGCAGGGACATTTTTTAGGTGTCCTGGGAGAACGCCCCCATCTGACCCCCAGCGTCGTCGGAGGACCGGTCCCCTGGGCACGTATGACTGTGCGTATGGACAGGGGCTCTGGGCAGGGTGTGGGAACCCTAAGCTCCTGCTTGGGGAACGTGCCTCTGTGGGGGGGAGAATCTGGGATGAGAGTCCAGTGCGCACACTCTGGAGCCAGCTGCCCAGGTCCCCATCCCAGTACCACCACCTACTCGCTGTACGACCTTGGGCAAATCACACAATTTCTCTGTGCCTAGTTTCCCCCATCTATAAAATGGGGGTAACAAGGATACCTGTGTCTTAGGGTTTCATGCAAACTAAAGGGGGTAACATGTGTCGGGGTTAGACAAGCGCCAGGCGGCCGGCAAACACCATCAAAGTCAGGGCCATTGTCATTGGCAAGTCTTCCCTGGCTCCAAAAGCTCCTCTTCTTGATGTGGTCCCTTTCATTTGGAGACTTGCCAGAGGCTTCCATCAACTCAATCTGCAGAAAGTTCCTGTCTCTGGCAGCCTCTCTGCCTCATGCGGTCCTAGTCACAAGTCACCCGGATGGCTCCAGTGACCTCCTCTGTGATCCCCCACTTCTAGGCTCCCTCATTTCTTTTCCTTAGAGATATTTTGCCACACATCCCCGCCAGGGGCCACGAGGTGCTCCATGTTCCGGCCCCTGTGCACCTTCCAGCCCTCACTTCCTACCACTGGACCCCCATTGGTTACTGTGCTCCAGCCACAGCAAATGCACCAAGGTCTTCACTGCCCCAGGACCCTCGCACATCCATCTTCACCACATTCTCCCCAAGCGGCCTCCCCTTTCCACTCAGGTCTCAGCTCAAATGTCACCACCTCAGAGAGGCCCCTCCCTGCCATCCCATGGCAGGATAGGATCTGATTTACGCTTTAAGACGATGATTCGAAAGCTTTGTGGAGAAGTCGTGGCTTACACAGCTTGTTCCCAGGCACCCCTGCGTGGACCTCCGTGAATCGTAATTCAGCTGTTCACTGACAGGCGCTGTGCTGGGGATTGTGTACAAAACCAAGACGAATGAGTCACCCGGCAGCCGTCGGGAGGTCAGCACCCAAGCTGGGAGGTTACCTGGTGATTTCTCACGCAGAAAACATTTTGTGGATGGAAACTTTCTGTAAAGAGTGACATTTTTCTAACCAGTGTTAGGAGGCCCGAGTTTGAGTCCTGGCTCTGACATTAGCTGTGAAGACCTTGGGTAAGTTATTTAACCTCTCTGAGCTTCCTTTATCTCACAGCCCAGCTGTTGGGAGTAAAAGATATAGAGTGTGGGAAAACGCCTAGCATGGGTTAGACAGTAAATATCATTTGCTCTCTGCCTTCTTTCTCTACCCTGTAGACTCTCAGTCCTTGTTTTTTTTTATTCACATGACTCAACTTTGGGCATTCTGGAGATTCACAGACCAGGGATCAAGTGCTTGTGCGCAGAGCTTGAGTCCCTGCTTTCTTAGCTGTGTGACCTCAGGTAGGTTGCTTGGCGTGTCTGTGCCTTAGTAGCCACATCAGCAAAGCTGAAGAACTCTTTGCTTTTACCCTTGATCATATCCATCAATGGCGTGCTTACAGTGGCCTCAGGCCTGGACAGGAAGTCGGGGGATACAGCGGCAGAGGAGACGGGGCCCTTACAGAGACGAAGGGCAGCACTGGACTCTGAGAGGCCATGCCCAGGGAAGTCGCACACGCCATCCAGGTTCTTTAGGGCAGGAGAGGGTCGTGGGGGGGCCTGTCTCTTCATTCAAGCAAGGTTTTCTGAGTGTCATAAAGTCAAAAGCCCTGTCCCAGGCCAGGACAATAAGCCCTGGTAATGCATGTCACGAGTTCAGCACGGAGTGTCGGAATGCTAAGGTGTGGATGCGATTTGTGTTGGAAACCGGATCCTCAGTGTGGCAGTGGTGGGAGATGGTGAGGCTTTAAGAGGTGGGGCTGCTGGGAGGTCATTGGGGGGCCTGCCCTTGGAAGGAATTGATGTCACTCTCTTGCGACCCTGGTGAAGTCTTAAGGGGGGGCTGTTGTGAAAGAGGGAGCCGGGCCCCTCCCCAGTCTCTCTCTTAGTCCAATAGCTGATGCTATAACAAAATACCAAAGACGTGGTACTTTAGGAAGAAAAGAGGCTTACTTAGTTCACAGTTTTGAAGACTGAAGGTTCACATAGCACTAATTCTGCTGAGGCTCTGTTGGTTGCATTGTATCGCGGCAGATGGCATCATGCCCAGAGAACACGGGAGAGGAGGAGATCACACAGCAAGACGGGGAGCCCGAGAGAGCACTCAGAGGTGCACAGAGAGAGGCAGGGTTTGTGTCATTCCATTGCTGGCATCTGTGCTGAGCAGACTGAGGCCCTGCGGAGAGTGCCGCCAGGTGTTTAGCGGGCACCCGGGGCTGTCCTGGGCTGCGTTTGCTCTGATCCACAACCTGAGACAGATCCGCAGGCCAGAGGCTTACAGGGAGGGGCCCCGGGAAAAAGCCCCATAGGTGGGGCGGCGAGGGAAGCAGACTGTGGTGCAGTCGTGACAGCAGATTCAGCCAGTCCCACGGGGACCACGGCCCTGCGATGGCAGGTAGAGATGTCCTGACAAAGGCAGAGCCCAGGCCTTGGACGTGGGTGCCGCTGGGAGGGTGACCTCGGCTGGTACAGCTGTCCTGTGCTCAGGCAGTTCCCAGGGAAGGGCTGGGCCAGGGACCTGTCACCTGTGCTGCGGCTCCATCGCAGGAAGAGGTCACAGTGCCCCAGCCCCTGCCACCCGGGTCATGCAGACCGAGAGGCCAGCCTTGGCTCTGCTCTTCCTAGTCGAGGGACCGTGGGTGAGTCCACAGCCTGGAGCCTCATTGTCCCATCTGTGAGTGGGGGCTGGGGCCAGGAGGGACCTCATAGGGAGGGGTGGGGACTGCATGAGTGTTCCGGGGGAGGCTGGGTAGGGGGCTTGGCAGCCGGATGAGAGGTCGTGATTACTGTGCCGTGACAGTGCAAAGGGCCCCATCTAAGGCAAACTGTACCGTGGGTGTGCGGGGACATGCACGCGAACCCCGGGAGGGCAGGAGTTCAGAGCAGGAAGGGCGGCGGCCAGGAAGGCTCCTCCGGGTTGGCGACAGGTGAACTTTGAGAAAACTGTGCTACCTGGCTGTGGAAGCCAAGGGAGGGGCAGAGGGAGGGACAAATGATGGGACACAAGACAGCACTGGGAGTCCAGTGGTTAGAAGGCGTCCATGCCATGGGGGGCCTTGACTTGGGGGGCCCTACCTGCACACAGGGGACTAGTGGGGGAGCTTTCTGCTTCTGACACCGCCACTCCCTTTGTCCCCTTGCTGGGCACCACTGCATCCGCCAGAAGTCAGGATACAAGAGGCCACAGGAAGGACGGAGCCACAGGCTGCAGCCAGACCACAGAAACCCAAAGGCGCTGGCTCCAAAGGAAATCCCAGGGGCGAGAGCATCCCCAAGCTGCAGGACGCTGGGGACAAGCACCCAGGAGGGCTCAGCAGGCCGCTTCCACCAAAGTCACCTGGCCAAGGCACCAGGCACCGCCATGGGTTGAGAGGAGGTGGCCATGCGCTCTGAGCCTTTGACTCGGGGTTAGGTCCACGGCAGGTGAGCAGAGGGGCTGGGGGATCCCGATCCTGGGACCCCACATGCGCAGGCTGCCCTAGGACCAGGGTCTCCCATCCTGGGACACCCGCGTGAACGCCTCGGGATCACCCAGAGCCCAGCGTTTGCAATAGCCGCCTGTCACTTTTTTGCCACTAAAACTTGACAGTTGGGCCTCTGAGAGTCACACGCCTTTGGATTCTCCAGAAAAGATGTTAATGGAGATCACAGGAGGGAAGCGATGAGTTCACATCATTAATCCAGTGTTTAAAGTGCCTTGTGTGGTGAGGTGCTGTCCTGGCCACTGGTCCGTAGAGGCAGCTGTGTTGGAATAAAACTTCCCAAACCTCACTCTGGGCTGTTGGAAGTCAGGGTGGCACCCCTGCAGCTCTGGGGGCTGAGGCAGGAGGATCGCAAGTTCAAAGCCAGCCTCTGCAACTTAGTGAGGCCCTGAGCAACTCAGTGAGACCCTGTCTCTAAAATAAAAATAATAATAATAATAAAATTAAATTTTTAAAAAAGGCTGGATGTGGCTCAGTGATTAAACACCCTCGGGTTCAATTCCTAATACCAAAAAAAGTCAGGTTAGTGTGATTCCCAGGACGGGCAGAGACCACAGGAGCATGTGAGGGGCTTTCGGGGGCCTCTCAGGGGCTCTATCTGGTGCTGGTGACACAGGTAACACTTTGACGTTTCATTGAGTTGTAAGCTTAGGATGTCTGCATCTCTTCATGTGCTTCTTATACTTTCAAATGAAGCGAAAACATTTAAAAAGCTCCAAGTGCTAAGAAGTTGGTAATACCCTCTCCCAGGTGTAATTTGAAAAAACACACTCTCCTTAAAATATGGGTAAGAAAGTCAACACATTCAAATCTTTTCCCATGATGTCTGTTTTGATCATTTTGGGGGGGGGGGGAAATCAAGTCTCATTTTTCAAAGCCTTTCTCCTCTCCTCGGCTCGCACACATTCTTGCCCAGAGCACAGACGTGGTAGGCCATTAATCCAATCTTGCTGGTAAATAAAACCTACACGATGCCCGTCTTCCTGGAATTGAAATTCTAATGAAGGAAAACAGCCATTGCAGAAGCAAACAGACGTGGAAGCAAGTTTTTTGCAGACGTCACACATCAGAGAGGATAAAACAGGGCCACAGGACACAGAGCTGGTTGGGGGGATCTTAAGGCGGGGCTCCCTAAAGGGTGGCACTTAAATGGATAATACACACCCACAAGAAGGCCATTCTAGGTTGTGGGAATGCAAGGGTTAAGGACACAAGAATTTCCTAGAGAATGAGGAAAGGCCTGATGCAGTCGGAGTCCACCAGGAGGGGACAGTGGTGGATAGGTCACTGGAGAGGTGAGCAAGGAGCCCATGAGGGATAGCAGTTGTTTTAACCCCTGTTGCGACTTACAACTAACCACGTGAGCAGTTCTTAAAAATACAGGTGCTGGCTGGGTGTGATGGTGCATGTCTGTAATCCCAGCGGCTCAGGAGGCTGAGGCAGGAGGATCTGCAATTTAGCGAGGCCCTGAGCAACTTAGGAAGACTCTGTCTCCAAAAAAAAAAAAAAGAAAGAAAAAGAAAGAAAGAAAAACCTGAATACATTAAAAGAATTGGGGAGATGGCTTAGTGGCAAAGTGCCTCTGGGTTCAATCCCCAAACAACAAAAACAAAGCAAATGGATGCTGAGAACCTATCCCCGCCCCCACCCCATGGTGGATGGAGCCCAGGTCCAGGTGTGTCTTAAAAATTCCCCAGGAGTTGAGATGTGCGTCCAGCAAGGAGGACACACTGGTGGGGAGCCCCCCAGAAGCCTAGCTTCTTAAAATTTATGCGCATCCAAATCCCCAGGGGACCTTGTGACGATGCAGATTGAGTCCGTAGGTTGGATTCAGTAGCTGCGTCCCTTACAAACTGTGGGGATCGAGGACCACACTTTGAGTAACAAGGTTTTTGGCTGCGATAAGGAGGCTTATTTTTTTCACAGACCCATGGGAAGCCACTGGAGAATATTAAGCAGAAGGATAGAGCGACCTTACGGATGTTTTCCAAAGATTACGGAGGCTACAACAATGTGAAAAACAGACTGGAATGGGAGCCGGAAGATCAGTCGGGAGGAGTCAGGAGGAAGGAAAGCTGAGTAACTGCTGCTCACTCGCCGCCCGAGGCCCTGGGGGTTCTGGGCATCAGGCTAGTGGGAGAGATTAGCCATGTCCAGTGTCCACGACCTTGACCGTGACCCCCTACCTGTGTCATCTCTGTAGATGCTCAGAACGATCTTCTCCCAACTTCACCCCGGTGATGACTCCCCAACCCAGATCTGTCTCCCAGCCACAGAGATCTCTGACAGCAGATAGGGGGGTGGGACAGAGACCAGAAGAAGAAACAGGGGTAAAGCGCTATGAAAATGATCACCCATATCTCAACGCTTGTTGCCAACTAATAGGTCTCTTGGGTCAGAGAGTCCAGGCTCCCTGCCCAGATGAATGAATGAAGCATGGATTCCATTTGGAGGCCTGACGCTCCCAGTTGGAGAATAATTCCCCCAGTCCCATCCCCTGCCTTCAAACCAATCCCCAGATCCCTGAGAAAAAGAATCAGGAGTCAGGAAATCAAAAGAAGCAGCCAAGTCCTCAGGGGATGAGGGGTGTACCGTGGCTAGCAGATGGAAATCTTTCCCTGCCTGAGTGCTCCTGGGGACCATTTTTGGCGGTGGGACACCACTCCATTCTTCTTCCAACTTCACGGAGAAGTGGACTGGCGTGGGTTGGACTGCGTCTGCTGGCTTGCTCAATGCCAGTATTAATTCCTCAACCTCCAGAGAATCGAGATCCCAACCCAGGAAATGGAGAAAGGTCGATGTTTTGGGATACAAAATGACCCAATGCCACGCAGATTTTCTAGTAGTTGGGACCTCTTTTGAATATTTAAAAAAAAAAAAAAGTTCACAGAGCCAGCAAGGTGGCTCTGGCTTGTCATCCCAGTGGCTTGGGAGACTGAGGCAGGAGGATCGATAGTTCAAAGCCAGCCTCAGCAAATTAGCAAGGCGCTAAGCAACTCAGTGAGACCCTGTCTCTAAATAAATACAAAATAAGGCTGGGGATGTGGCTCAGTGGTTGAGTGCCTCTGAGTTCAATCCCCAGTAACCCCCCCACCCCCCGCGCAAAAAAAAAGTTCACAGAGTCCCATGTCATTGACTTGCTATTCTTTTTCTATCAATAAGAGAGTAAAGGTACCAAGATCCTACTCTGGTGGTTCTGCCAGAGGTCATAGTTTGGTTAGCTCTTACAGCATTTGGGGAAGATTTGGCAATCACAGTCAACAGCTTACAAAGTGCAGGAGTTCACACAAAAATCTAGTTTGGGTTTCTGTCCCCAGAATCAGAACACCTGGCAACACAGTCTCCTTCCTATAACAGGCCACGTGGATTTCGTGTTGGTGATAGACCTTCCCCAGGTCACCCTCCAGTGCTCTGCAGGCACCTGACATTGTGAGCCCTACCTGAGCTCACAGCCCACTGTTCTCCTCTTGAGGTATACGGCTCCCAAGGTGGGGACCAAAGACCGACTCTTTATCTAGAATGTAAAGGCAATTTGGAAGCAGTTCAGATCAAAAGGCCTTAGTCATAGCTCCAAAGAAGACTCTACAAAGTGAGAAATAAACATAGAAACAGCCGTTGCTTTCCATCTGGACTTTTTCTTTGATATTAATGGTCTCTGGTTCTCAAAGTGGGTGAGTTGTGCACGCTGTACTTTCAGGTTTTGATCTCTTCAAGAAAAAATAAATAAAATAAGCTCTAAGTCTCATGAGAATGATTATCCTAGGGTGCACTGGACTATCTTGGTGCAGTCAGCTGATTAAAACCTGATGAGCAGCAAATAGATTCAGGGCACACCTCTTCTCCCCCACATCCCCATAAAATTTACAAAAAGCAAGATGAACAAAAAGCTTTTAAAATATTGCTAATCTTCAAGGAGGGGAAAAGGGAGGTGAACCAGGATTCAGGTGAACTGGATTCAAATGGGAGACACCATTATGAAGTCCTGTTTAGCTTTGTATATAGATGGATTGACATAAAACACTTCTGAGCATGTCCCCATTGATGAAGTAGAACACACACAAACATTTCCAAGCTCTGACCGTTGAGAGCACCTAGAAACAAGAGTGGCCCAGTGTCCCAGTAGCAATGAGCACATCCGACACCCAGATCTTGGTTTCTAACACCATCCTCCAGCCAAAGGCACCAGGGATCTTTGGAGAAACAACTGCTTCCAGGATCTGGGCAGGGAATAGAAGGTATGAGCCGGGAGATCTTGTGGTGCCAGAAAAGAAGGAAGTGATCAAAATTAAAACTGATAGAAGCCAGGCGCAGTGGCGCACGCTTGTCATCCCAGCGGCTCGGGAGGCTGAGGCAGGAGGATCGCGAGTTCAAAGCCAGCCTCAGCAAAGGCGAGGTGCTAAGTAACTCAGTGAGACTCTGTCTCTAAATAAAATACAAAATAGGGCTGGGGGTGGGGCTCAGTGATGGAGTGCCCCTGAGTTCAATCCCTGGTACCCCAGAAAAAAACAACTGCTAGAGGGATGTCAGAGTAGCATAAAGTGACATGGAACAAATTAGAAGAGTTCCCAAAGGAACAGTTTGAGCAACATGGGTGATGCAGTAGTGAATTATAAGCCAATGTATAAAATATATGTCTATTCAGCCCTGCCGATATAAATGAATGAGTGAATAAATAAATGGGGGAGAGTAGATGAGTCTCCTGGGTAGAAGAGTTCGCAGTAGCCCGTGAGGACCTGGACCTCCCGAGGAGATGGACACTAACTCCCTACTACATGAGCGTGGGCTGTGCTTATGTCTACCTTCCAATGTGCCCAGGAGGGAAAGAAGAAAAGAGAGAGCAACTCTACAGAAGAACCTGTCAATCAATCTCAGCTGGCGCTCAAGGTCAACACCATCCGTGACAAGTCACGTTGAAAAGATGTCCTCTTACGACGAGGAGATGAGAAGGATGTTCTACCTTCATGGTCTTCCTCCCCTAAAACCATAACCCCCTCCTGTTATCAGAGGACAACTCCAAAGACGCAAAAGAGTGACTGGGCAGTATTTCTCCAAAGGGTCAAGGTCACTGAGAATCAGCAAGAGTGAGAAACTGTCACAGCCTAGAGCAGCCTAAGCGGGAGATGATCATAGAAGATGGATGTTAGGTAAAAACTAAGGGCGTCAGAATAAAGCATGGGATTTAGTCAATAATAATGTGCCGATGTTGGTTCATTAGTTAGGACAACTGTCTGCGTCATTTTAATATGAAGCCTTAACAACAGGAAATGGTGTGGACAGGAACTTCCTGTCCTGCCTTTACAGTTTTTCTATGAATTGAAAATTATTCCAAAGTAAAAGATTTATTTAAAGTTAGGCTAAATTTTGACTCTGTAATTTCAGTTCTAGAAATTCCATCGTAAGGAAATTATTATGAATGTGTGCCTGCATTTATTTGCAGTGATATGCATGTGTGAATACCTATTGTTCTTAATGGGAAGCAAGCTAAGTGCCCAAGAATTGGGGATTAACTAGATAAATTATGGTACTTCATACAATGAAATGCTGTCATTAAATGGTACAGTAAAATACATGTTGACGTAGGAAGGATGATCATTATGTTTTTCAAAATGAAAAAGTTTATCATAAAAAAAAACCTATGGTATAATTCAATTTGGGTTAAAAATAATGGAAAACTTAGAACATACACACACAAACACACACACACACACACACACACACTTGGTGGGGATTATTTTTGTACTCAGATTATAAGGGTAATTAATTGTATTTTCAACCTTTTTTATTTTCTAAGTTTTTTTTTTCTATAATGAAGAATGCATTACTTGCTGGCAAGGATGTGGGGGAAAAGGCACACTCATATTTTGCTGGTGGGACTGCAAATTGGTGCAACCAATCTGAAAAGCAGTATGGAGATTCCTCAGAAAACTTGGAATAGAACCACCATTTGACCCAGATATCCCACTCCTTGGTCTATACCCAAAGGACTTAAAATTAGCATACGACAGTGACACAGCCACATCAATATTTATAGCAGCTCAATTCACAATAGCTAAACTATGGAACCAAGCTAGGTGCCCTTCAGTGGATGAATGAGTAAAGAAAATGTGGTATATACATAATGGAATATTCCTTAGCCTTAAAGAAGAATGAAATTGTGGCATTTGGTAAATGGTAAATGGATGGAACTGGAGACTATCATGCTGAGTGAAATAAGCCAATCCCAAAAAACCAATGGCTGAATATTTTCTCTGATATGTGGATGCTAATTCACAATAAGGGGGGCATAGAGTAGAGGTATATTAGATTAGACAGAGGAGCATGAAGGGAGAGGAGGTGGCATATGAGGGTAGAAATGATAGTAGAATGAATCAGACTTTATGACCTTATGTGCATAAAATTATATAACCAGTGCAACTTTACATCATGTACAACCAGATGAATGCTTCACATTCCATTTATGTATGATGTGTAAAATGCATTCTACTGTCATGTAGAACTAATTAGAACAACAACAACAACAAAGAGAATCCATTGCTTCTGTAGTGAAAAAGAAAGGCAACTTACAGTGGAAAGATTCTAGAACCTTATAGAAATCTACCAAAAACCCATTACTGGGTGCTTCTTCCTTCCTTAGATGACTCTTAGGAGGTCTCAGTCTCCCAAGTTCTAGCATGTTGGGTTCCATGTCTAAATTCTAGCCAAGGAGGTTTCTGTGTTTGCCCTGGGTATTGAGTCTGGGGGAGACTCCGATGTTCCTGGTGAATAATAGGTTCTCAATAAATACTTGCTGAGTGAGTGAGTGGGTGGGTGGATGGGTGGATGGGTGGATGGGTGGGTGGGTGAGTGGGTGGGTGGATGGATGGATGGGTGGATGGGTGGATGGGTGGATGGATGGGTGGATGGGTAGATGTGTGGGTGGGTAGATGGATGGATGGATGGATGGGTGGATGGGTGGATGGGTGGATGGATGGGTGGATGGGTGGATGGGTGGATGGATGGGTGGATGGATGGGTGGATGGGTGGATGGGTGGATGGATGGGTGGGTGGATGGGTGGGTGGATGGGTGGATGGATGAGTGGATGGATGAGTGGATGGATGGGTGGATGGGTGGATGGATGGGTGGATGGGTGGATGGATGGGTGGATGGGTGGATGGATGTGTCCTCTCTTATTTGAAATTCTAAGCTTAGAGAGGTTTTAATTTTGTTTTTGGAGGCCCTGCTTCCTGTACCACCCCAGTTAGAATCCCCTGAGTGGCTTCAAAACCAGTTGTTGCGCAGGAATCTGATTTGAGTGGATCTGGAGGAGGGGGGCAGATAGCAACATTTTTAGGCAGTCCCCAGGTCCTGTGCAGCCAGGACTGAGGCCCCTCAGCCCCACTGTTCTCTAGCTCCCGTCCCCGTGTGCGGGACAGTTCCAGCACCATTCGCCGACCCAATCTGCCTGGCATACTCTGAATGACGAGGACGCTCTCTCCAACCCAGGGATCACTTCCTCAGAACTGTGACTCAAGGAGGCACCAGAAGCCCTTCTCTCCTCCCTCTGACGGTCTTTTGAGAGTCTTGGTTGTATAATAGGAAGTTAATTTAATTATTCAGACACAGCGATAGTTGTCATGCACACCCAGAAAGAAGGAGGAGGACTAATTCTTGAATATCTTCACGGAAGGAGGAGAGAGCAGGAGGGGAGAGGCATTGTGGGGAAGCAGCAGAGGTGGAAATCTCCACGGGAGAAGCGCAGGTCCCCAGCAAGCCAGGCCCTTCTCTTGCAAGGAAGGGCTGAGGCGTGTCTTCAGAGATAAGGCGCCTCACCACACCCGCCTCTGCCTCCTCTGCTGTTCCCCCAGCTCTTATCTCAACTGTAATTGATTAGTTTCTTGGCACAGCTGGGAGTCTGTTGAGGAAGAGGTTTCATTTTGTTTTCTGCAAGGGAGTCTGTTGAGATGCAGGCTGGGAAGACAGACCTGGAGAAGAAACCAAGAAGCCACGTTGAGACCCCGCAGGCGAAACCAAGATGGAAGGCGAGAAGATGGACTTCACACCCCTAAATGGAAGTGCCAGGAAGGGGACAGGAGCCGGAGCCAGGTCGTGGAGAGGGGTCAGCCCTGGTGGACGGGTGGATGCGGGGGCACCCCACCTCGCCATCCTGCGGGAAGACTCACACCTGGATCTAAAGCTATGTCTTATTTGGATGTGATGCATCAAATTGCAGAATCGCCGTCCTCCTGAGAGGACGCAGAGCTTGTTAGTTAAAGCAATGACCCCGGTTCAAATCCTGGCTCTTGCGCTTGCTAACAGTGACCTTGAAGAGTTAGTTAAGCTCTCTGCACCTCAGTTTACTCATCTATGAAATGGAGAGAATCCTAATACCCCTTAGAGTTGTTCTAAGGACTAATGAGTTAGTATGTGAATCGTGCAGGAAAGGAAAGCCTAGACCACTCTTCCCCACGTGCATGTGGGGAAGGAGAGACACACCCATCGCAGTCTGTGCTGAGGTATGATTTCTCGGCATAGCACCTAGCATATAAAGCACTCAATAGATGCCAGTTGTTTTTATTACTCACACTTCAAAGAATCACAGCAGCCCGGGCAGAAATTGCACCATCTCTGAAGGCTGAGAGCTAGCCAACACCAGCCCGGGGAACAGCCAGCCGAGATCTCTGGAGGTTCCCAGTCCCAGCGGGCACCCTAGGGAACTCGGCAGGGAGGAGGTGCCTTCCAAAGCCAGCATCTCGGTGGCAGTTGTGACATGTCGGGGTCTCCAGGGAGCACATCTGGGCTCCAGTTTGGTGCAGTGGCACATGCCTGTCATCCCAGCGGCTCTGGAGGCTGAGGCAGGAGGAGCGTGAGTTCAAAGCCAGCCTCAGCAAAAAGCAAGGTGCAAAGTAATTCAGTGAGACCTTGTCTCTAAATAACATACAAAATAGGGCTGGGGAGGTGGCTCAGTGGTCGAGTGCCCCTGAATTCCATCCCGGGTAACCTCTTCACCCTCAAAAGGCAGGTGGAGGTCAGGACTTGGCCGCTGGAGGGCGCTCTTCAGCACAGACTGCTGTGCACACATGGACGTCAGGGCAGGTACCCTGGCTGCCTGGCACCAGCGATCCCCAGGGTGGGGCACCGCCATCCACCAGTAGAATGAATGAAGGGATGAATGAAGGAATGTGAAGGAATGAATGAATGAAGGGATGAATGAATGCAGCATGAAGTGGGGCATGATCCTCAAAGCCCTTTCCCACCTCGCATCCCACTGAATTCTCAAGACAGTCGTATGAAATATTCAGGGCAAGGATCCCTTTCCTAATTTTGCCAGATGAACTGTCACAGGGCTGTCCTCCCTGGCGAGATTTCAGGCCCGAGTCCCCTCCGGTCCCTTGTCGTTCCCTCTACAGCGGCACAGCGGCTCCCGCACCACCCTTCTTCTGTGTGTTGGCCAGCAGTGGAGGCCAGCGTGGCTTTATCTCATCATCCGCCCGCACTTTCTGAAGTGGGCAAGCCACCTGACCCCCTTGCCAAGAGTCCCCTGGATAAAAAGGCAATTATCTCCTCCAGTGCCCCGGAACCCGGACCTTCTGCCCGTTGGAGCAGACAGACTTCCCCGCAGCCTGTGGCCAGCGCTAATGAACAGTGGCGGGAACCCCCAGGCTGTGGCCGGGCAGCTTGGCTGCCAGCAGGGATGGTGTCCTGTCCCTTGACACGGGCTGACTCAGGGGATTTCTCATTCCTAAGCCAAGCAGAGGCTGGCCCAGCTGCCTGGAGTGTGTGTGTGTGGGGACTTTCTAGAATCTTCGTTCAGTGTCCTAAGATGAGTTTACAGAGAAGCCAAGGAAGCAATTTTACGGCTCCGTAGATTTTTTTCCTTCCTGCTCCTCCACCTACAAGCAGGTGCACCACACCAGGTCTGTGGGAAGAATCCATTTTCTCCAAAGCAGCACCTTTTCTCAGAAGGGAGATAAGACAAGAGTCGTTTTCTATGGAAATATTTTCCTGCGGCTGAGGACGAGGCTGGAGGGAGGAGATTGGAAGGAGAAGCAGGGGATGGGTTTTTAAGGTTTCCCCGGCATGGATCTCCCAGTCCGATGCAGGGGGCCCATTGTGAGAGACAATCTCCCCTTCTGGCTCTTTCCTGGGGTTCCCTGCAGGGGAGTGAAAAGCCTCTGCTGAATGTCGCTGGGCAGACCACTTAGTGTCTCTGGTCCTCAGCTTTCTCAAGCTGAAATCAACATGGATCTAGGAGAGAGAGGCACCTAATCTCAGTGGCTCAAGAATCACATGATATCCTTTCTATCCTTATTCATGAGTGCAGGTTCTGTTCCCACTCATTTGCGCTCTGATGAACTTTCTAGAACAAGAGTGGGGGAAATGTGGAGTGAGCCACGCTCTGGTTACTGTTACTGCTGAGGTCAGAGCTAGGATTCCGGCTCTTCCAACAGAGAAGCCTTTTCATGGGTAAATACAGCTCCAGGACCTTTAAATCCCAGGGGTAAGGACTTCCTGACTTAGGGAGGGACCCAGGTCCGAGTGGCTGAGATCTGAATGGCCACAAGCCATCCTCCATGTGTTCCCAGGAGCCTCAGCGGCTGGCCTCGGGGCTGGGCACCGCAGACTCTCAGCCTTGTCACAGCAGAAGCAGGGTCCCCATTTCGTCTGGCAGCTGTCCGTTCTCAGCAAGCGCTTGGTGGGTTTCCTTTCTGGATGGGCCCGGCCCTTCCCTCCCCTGTTCCCCATTCTACCTGGGGTGGTGGTGGTGGGGGGGTACACTTTTTCCTAATTCATTTAATTTTTTTTTTTAAAGTTCATTCCGGCTTAGATTTTACTCAAATTTCTTAGGACTGACTCAAAGGGAAAAAAGCATTTTGTTAAAATAGCTGCGTTGCTTAAACAATTTGTCCTCCTACTCGCCTTTTTCTTTTTGGGAGACAGAAACTGAATATAGATTTGTGGGAGCGAGATACAGAGGGAGCCGGAGGAGAGGAGCAGAGGGGAATCGGGGGGCTGGGGGCTGGGGCTGGGGGAGGGTGTGGCCGCAGGAGTGGGAGGGACCTGAGCTCCAGGGACAGGGGACAGGAACCCCACCAGGACCCTTTTGGGTTTCGGAGGGTCTCAGCCTGGGATGGGAGAGCAGAGCTTCTTGGGGTCCAAAGGGAATCCAGGCCCCTGCAGATCCAAAGCCGCTCATGAGCTAGTTTCATTTATCAAAAGCGAGGAGGGTCCCTCTTGGGCCCCTGAAGAGAGTCCAGGGGATCGGTGACCCTGGGGACAGCGCAGCCTGCAGGAATCCCTGCGCCAGCGTCTCCCCCGTGCGGTTGGCACAGTGGGACGGGACATGCATATTCAGAGCCTTCCCTTCCAGCGCTAAACTTAGCTGCCACCTTGCTCAGCCCCAACGCGTGTGTTCCTCCTCCTCCGCGGCCGGGTATCCGCTCCACCTGTGCCCAGGAGCCCAGCTTGTCTGTCGCCCCCGTGTCTTTACCTCCTCAATCGCCAGCCTTCCTCTGCCTCAGTCTCTCTGTCCCCACTGGCTTATCCTAAAATGCATTCACTCCACTCTGCCGCCCTTCAGAATGGCATCCCCTTGATCCCTTTCCTCCATACGGTCTGCCCTTCCTCACCTTCATGGACTCCTTGAACAATGCTTTGAATGCATCTCACAGGTACCAGTTCCCGCAATCCTTCTCCAACAGCATGAAGTTCAGGTACACTAATATTGTCTTTTTTTTTTTTTTTTAAACAGATGAGAAAACAGAGGCACAGAGAGATTAAGCAACTTGTTGCAGGTCACACAGCCAGAAAGTAGTGGAAGCAGACCCTGAACCCAGGACAGCCTGCTCCTAACTGCAATAACTCACAAATAACTCCATGCCGTGCATCTGTCTTTGTTCTAAAGAAGATCCTAAAATGGCCTTTCATGCAGGCCCAGGTCCTTCCATTGTCCCTCATCTTCTTCCCCTAAAGGATTCTCTCTGCACTTTTCTCTTGATGATTTAAGCCTACAGGTGGGTTTCTGATTCAACTAACTACAGATTGGAAATATTCAGGAAAAAAGAATCACATCCGTACTGGGCGCATATAGACGGTTTTCCTGGTCATTATTCCCTAACTAGGCCATTGAACAACTGTTTACCTAGAGTTGACATTGTTTTAGGAGTAATTGAGATGATCTAACACCTATGGGAGGATTTCTTTAGGTTACATAGAAGTATGACATCATCTTATAGGAAGGACTTGAGGATCTGTGGGCTTGGTGTCTGTGAAGGGTCCTGAGAGCCGTCCCCCTGGGTACCGAGGGAGGGCTGTGCAGGATCGGTGCTCAGTTGGCAAGATAAGCCCAGCTGCACTTGAACTCTGCAGTGCAGTCTTGAAGTTCGTGGCTCCACGGCTGGGGTGGCTGAGAGGTAGGCCAGGGCCGCAGGCCTCCCGAGTACTCTGACTGACACTCCGCATCACCCCTGATCAGTTACAAGACAACCACCAACGTGGCAGCCACCGGGGGTCATCGGCCCCCACCTGTTCAAGTCCTTCATTCATCATAACCGCCTTTCATTTCCAGAACCATCCCAGGGGGGAGGTCCTGCCATTCTGCTCTTACAGATGAAGACAAGTCTCAGCAAAGTGAAGCAGCATCCTGAAGGTCACCCAGCTGGTCAGCGGCAGAGCTGGGACTGCACTTGTGCTTCTGCCAAGGTCCTGAGCACTGGGGATTTTGCCATCGGCCACCACTGAGGTCACTGTGCCTTGTTATGTGACATCTCTCTCTCTCTCTTAGGAAGGGGGGCATTCCTCTCTGATCTTGGTACTAAGGAATGTTGTGTAATCTCTAAACGGTCAATTTTATTGAACTACTACTTATTGATTACTTGCTGCATGGCTGAGCGGTGATAAACAATCTTATCTACCTACGATTGTTATTTTGTCTTACCCTCAAAATGACCCAGGAGTACAATCATTATTCTCACCACTGGTGAAGAAACTCAGAACTCTGAGATATGCAATGATTTGTCCAGGGACGAGCCCTGGACCCGGCCTGACTGATGGCGCATGCTGGTTTCAAGGGGCTTCGGGGAAGCTTGGTTTGCAGGCAACTTCATGAACTACCCTAAATCATCACCATACACATGTTTAGAGTCATTCTTGTTTTTTTTCTATATTCCCATTTTTGGGGGTATAATTTAAAATCACCCCAATGTATGTTGTATGGCTAGGAATCTCCTTCAGTCCTTTCTAGAAACTGAATGGGCATAGCTCACCAATATACTAACTGTTAATTCTGAATCCCAGGAGAGTCTCTGACACATAGTAGGTCTTCATTATTGATGGACTTTGGGCTAATCTCACCCCTGCCAGCTATATCCCCAGCCTTTCTCTCCTTCCAGGCGGGAGTGCCCCCGGTCCCTCGCTCCTGACCCACATCTGTCTTGTTAATAAGCGATAGCCAATATTATGGAATGACCTCTGGGTTCTTAGTATGGGTCTAAGGCCCTTTATAAAAATTAACTTGCTTGGGCCCCGTGGCAATCCCATCAGATCAGGATGATTCCCATTTTACAGATCAGTAAACCGAGGCACAGAGGAGCTGGAGTGAGGTCATGTCATTCATAGCAATGGAACTAGGCAGTCTGCCAACCCTGGGTGGGTCTAGTTTCACAGCCCGAATCCCTAACCACTAGGCTACACCACCAGGAGCTAGGAGGGCAGTGGGGTAGCCTTTGTGGGTTAGCCCCACAGTGGCTCCCAGAGTGGTCTGTACCTGCAGCTAGAAGGGAGATGGAGACCCAGGGGTGAAGGGCTCCCTGCCGGTGGGTGGCCACCCGCTGTGTTGAAGGCTCAGGACGCCGGTCCATCAAACCCGTCTGCAAGACGAGGAACCCACTCCTGTCAAAGGGAACCGGCTTTGCAGCTCTCAGTTTCAATCCTGCCAACTTGAAAGTTTTAGCATTTCAGCTGTTTGAGAATTATAAAAGCCTACAAAATGCTAAGGTGCTTTTTTTAGAGTTTAAAAAAAAAAAAAAGCGTGTCTTTCCCCACCATCACATAACAATCTGAAGGGATTTTTTTTTCCAGATTCTTGCCAAATGTGTATTTTTAAAGATTGCATTTGGCCAAAGACCAAAAGTGGAAAATCTGAGAGGAATGTTGAGGAAGTTCTGTGCATTTGTAAAGGGGCAGAGGGACCGTTGTGCAGGGCCCCGGGTTGGCCTGGCTGCGGGGCGCTGCTTAGTTCAGCTTTCACATTACATTGGTTGAGGGAGGGTGTCTTAGGACATTGACACTTCGCCTGGTTGCCTGGTCCAGAGGACGCTGGGCTGCAGCCCTGGTCGGGGAAGACCACCATCGCTGCATGACCATCTCCCCACTGGGCAGGCGTCACCAAGAGCCAAATGGCCCCTGGGTGGACAAAGTCACCTCAGGCCTTGGATCAGATGCCAGAGATCGGTCCTCACTAATTGTGCGTGCGTGTGTGTGTGTGTGTGTGTGTGTGTGTGAGACTCCCCTCCAGCGTGAATCAGCTCAATCATTTTTCTTGTCTGTTTCGGCTTCAGATTGCAAACATCCACCAACAAATAGGAGCCTTGCTTTCTAACGAGCTGGGGATGTGTGGAAAATAGAATCACTCACAGAAGTAGTGGGCACAGATGTTCCATGGGGACAGCGGGCCGTGCCAAGCACAGACCGTCTGTGGAGCCACGAGACAGGATGCAGAATCATGTTGCCCACGGGGTCCAGAAGAAGGAGGGACATGGGATCTGGCTTCCTGTCCCCAGGCCTCCTGGGTGGTGGCATGACACTGCATCTCAGAGTGGCCCAGGAAGCTGGATGTTTAGATTTGAATCACTGCCACAGAAGATTTCCCTTCCAAAGCAAGCGGAAGAGGCCCTTCTAAGGAATCAGAAAGACCGGAGTGCCAACCATCACCAAGTGCCTTTGGCAAGTCACTGAACTGGGGCCTCAGTTTTTCCATCTGTGAACGGGGATAATAATAGTAGAATTTGCTGGTTGGATGACTCGTGGCTTCGAGCACTAACAGAGACAGTGCAGACAGAGCCTGAGATGAATGACTGCTCATTGAAAAGGCTCAAGATGCTGTCACAGCCACCATCGCCACCACCAAGGCGATTCTTGCAAAGTCACCCTGATTCTGCTAAATTTCATTTTTCTTCTTCATTCAGTGGGGATGTCTACAGCTCATAGAAATGACTATAAAATAATACTACATAGAAAACTACCATATAGAAATAATCATTCCTGCTCCGCAGAGTGAATGCTTATTAGGTTCCAAGACAGCACCTGTCCCACGGTGAGCCCTCGATAACCGGGAATTCACTGTCCCTCTCTCCTGAGAGCCCTCGCCGTTACTTTAAAACACTGTTGAATGTAATGATCACGAAGCCACACCCGCCAGTGTTGTGCTGCCTCAGGACCTGTAAGCCAAGGGGCAGGGACATGGCCTGTCCCCCCAGGGGACGGTGCTCTGGGAGAAGACAGGAGACTGAGTCGGGCAGCCATGGGCCAAGAGAGCAGGAGGCTTAGAGTCTCAGGACAACTGCTGAAGGACACAGGTGGGTTCCCAACTGATCCCAGAGTCTGCACTCCAGCTAGGACTGTCTCCTGTCAAGAGAGAGCAAAGAGAGGTCCCCGTGAAGGGCCCACATCCTGCAGGTCAGACTCACTGCAAGGACCTTACCCAGGAGTGTCCTCCTTCACGACAGGAAGCAAGGATCGGCCTTGACCCTGCTCAAGGCGAGTGTCTGGGTTCATGGCAGATGGGACTCGGCAATGGCATCATTGGAAGAAACCCCCGTGGTGGTCAGAACACGAGGCGGGTGGGGCAGGGCCATGCACTGTCATCCCAGCAGCTCGGGAGGCTGAGGCCGGAGGATCTCGAGTTCAAAGCCAGCCTCAGCAACTTAGCGAGGGCCTGAGCAACTTAGCGAGAGCCTGTCTCTAAATAAAATATAGAAGGTCTGGGGATGGGACTCAGTGGTCAACCACTCCTGGGTTCAATCCTCAGTACCAAAACAATAAAAATTAGAAAATAAAAATAAACTAAAAATACACAGAAATGAGAGTGAGGTGGAAGCTGAGGGCTTGAGGCATTGCCATGTCACCCAGAAAACACTCAATAAATGGCAACGCTGCCTTTATTGTTCCCAGAACAAGGTCCACCACAAAACAGGAGGCCAGACTTGGTTTTGCCATTGCCCAAGGCCAAGGTCAGACCGAAACTCAGGGCTCACATTTGTGCTTCCATCCCCTTCTGGGGGATCTCCTTTCTAAGTGTGGGGTTCTTTATCTTACTAATAAAGACATTGGTCTGATAACAAATCCCCCCTTGCTGCGATCTTTTAAAATCATAATCTGACAATATCTACTAGACTACGCCCTAATTGATCCAGAAGTCTCATTTTTGGAAGCCCAGGCAGAAAAACAAAAGCACTAGTACACAAGGATATGGGAATAAGAAGGATAGCAACAGCAATAACTGGAAATAGAGTGAAAAGTCCACTTTATGGTTGAATAAATGGGGGGATTCTGACCAGTGGAATATTATGCCACCATGAAAAAGACTGAGTTAGTATCTGTTGACCTGGAAGGATAGCCGGAAGGTATCAGGGGGAGATTAAGTGACAGAGTAATGTCTAACACGTGATTCAATTTCTAAAGGCAAAGAATGGCCCTCTCGTGTGTGTGTGTGTGTGTGTGTGTGTGTGTGTGTGTGTTTTGAGGGTCAAGAGGGGTGTAGAGGAAATACAACTGTTAACAATGGCTAGTTTGGAGTCAGTGAGGGTGAGGCAGGGGAGGAATACAGCAGGGTGTACTGTTACTTCTTTTCCTATTTTTGGAGAGTTTTGCTGGTAAATACATTGGTTTTATAATCTTTTTTTTTTTAAGTTAGAGAAGATTCTTTAATATGCATATTCAATAAAGAACGCATATCCAGAATACATGCTTTTATAATCTTTAAAGAAGGAACTTAGAACTATCAACGTTCACACATATAAGAAAATAATGCTGCGGTCACCTTGCGCTACAGGAAATCACACAACCAAGAAAGGATTTTCTCCTACTTAAGTCCATTGAGAGCAGGGGTCACATCTTTTTGGCTTCATGGGTCTAAGCCAGACCAGCACCAGGGGACACCGGAGTCAGTCTTGGAGCGTGTGGGAAATAGGAGTGAACAACCCGGACTCCACCTGCACCGGGGGGCGCTCAGGGAACCGCACCGGAGTTCACAGGTGCGACTTTCGGTGCTGAGGATGCTCAGCGCCTCCCTGACCCCAGGACTGCATCCGGGAACTTTCCCCTGTCCAATGGCATCACCAACGACTTTCTGAGAACAGAGGTGACAATCTAGTCAACCCCATCGGCAGATGTCCCTTCCCCAAGACAGCCAGTGACTCTGCGAGATGTGGGTTAGGATCCCCCAAAGGATCTCCTCACACTAAAACCTGTGAACCTCAACAAGATGAAATTTTAAATATGGGTTTTTAAAAAAACAGGAGCAAGAATTTATTACTCAAAATGGCATTTGGCGAGCTTCCCTTCGACGGTTCTTCTCAACCTCTTCAAAAATACACGAGAAAGCCCAGAAAAAGATGGAAACTCGAAGCCTGAAGTTTGAAGACTGAAAGACAACTTCGTGGCACAATCTTGGGAGAGGCGAGGACACCAATTAAAAATGCAGTTGGAGACCAAATGAGAAAACAGAGAAGAAAAAAAGGCAGACTTGGAAGAAAATAAGTGGTAAACAATCACACTGTTGAACGCTCTACTCCAACATTTATACATTTCTATGAAATGAAGGCTTTCTAGGAAACAGAAATGACTCCTGATCTTGACAAATGAGAAAGAAGGTACTAATAGACCACTTTCAAAGGGCCCCAGGAAGGGGCTGGGGATGTGGCTTAGTTGGCTGAGGGCTTACCTCAAATGCACAAGGCCCTGGGTTCAATCCCCAGCACCAAAAAAAGAAAAGAAAAGAAAAAAAAAGGCCAGCCCCAGGTCATAAATTTTTATACGAACATTTACCTGCCATTTTAGTCTATTTCAGAGTATAGAAAAATCACTTGATCAGGTGACTACATCCCATATTATATTTTAGCAAATCTATTTCAACATTATAACAAAAAATAAAATATGACTCCCAAGGATTTATTACAAAGAATGGAAGCTTTAGTTTGCTAAGATGAAAGGCATTAATACAGCTTGTCCTATTAATAAAACAAAAGGGTTAAAAAATTATAATTTCAGCCAGGTGCGTGCATGCCTGTAATCCCAGTAGCTCAGGAGGCTGAGGCAGGAGGATCGAGAGTTTGAAGCCAGCCTCAGCAACTTAGGTGAGGCCCTAAGCAACTTAGCGAGACCCTTTCTCTAAATAAAATATGAAAAGGGCTGGGGATGTGGCTCAGTGGTTGAGTGCCCCTAGGTTCAATCCCTGCTACTAAAAACAAAACAAAAAAAGTTTTATAATTTCAATAGATATCCAAATATATAAACCTCCTTGCCTGATTGAAATTCTTAGTTAGCTAGACATTAGTGGAAACCTTGATAAATACCAGTAATATAGAAAACCTGTCTCAACCAATGGAAAATACCCTGCTTCTTGGTAAAATCCTGCAGGAAATTTTCACTTCAGAGGAGTTACTACAATGCAGATCACTGGGCTTGTGTGAATTATGAGATGTCTACTCAGACATTTATGCCATGTAGTGACATTTTGATAGTACCATTCACAGGAAGCTATTACAGTGGGGAGTAAGGCAAGGTGGTCCATGGCCACTACGTTACCTAACACTGCGATTTAAACCTCATCCCAAGGAAAAGAAATGTGGGGAGACGTGAAGCTTTATCTATTATTTATAGACGATAAGATTGTACAACTGAGGCTGGGTGTGGTAGCTCACGCCTGTAATCCCAGTGGCTCAGGAGGCTGAGGCAGGAGGATTGTGAGTTCAAAGCCAGCCTCAGCAATTTATCGAGGCCCTAAGCAACTCAGTGAGACCCTGTCTCCAAATAAAATATAAAAAGGGACTGGGGATGTGGCTCAGTGGTAAAGTGCCCCTGGGTTCAATCCCTGGTACCAAAAAAAAAAAAAAAAAGATTGTATAACCAGAAACCTAAATGAAATTAATTACAATAGGCACCAGTAAAAGAAAAGTTCAAGCATCTTACAAATAGATAATCACAGATCAATAGTAGCTTTCTTCTATAGCAGTAATATTAATAACTTGGAAAATATCCTGGAAAGTAACATGACTTTCCCAAAATATAGAAACTACCCAGAAATACTATCCCCAGCTTGAATGTGAAAAATGTTAAAATTTCTCTAAAAGACATAGAATAGAATATTAACAAATAAAAGAGACATTTAAAATATGAAATCAATGTTTTGATTGTGCCCAAATAAATCTATTATTTAAATCTTTATTGCTATCCCAGTTTTTTTCTGGCAAGCTGATAGAACAGTCAGAACATCTGCTGGGAAAATCAGATCATGAGTTAAGATATCGATAAGGAAGCCCATGTAGTATTCAGAGTCTTGCAAAGCTACATTAATTCAAAAACCAGTATGACAGAATCTTAGAAATAAAAATATAGATTAAAAATCACATTAGAATATTCAGAAATCAATCTGTTTTATGTGTGTATGTGTGCATATCTATTATGCATGAATGTGAATTTGACAAAAGATAAATTTCACATGGACACATTGATGCATAAATAGGTTTACAGTTTATAGTCTGCGAGGGTAATTTTGTGTCCAAGTTCTTGGGATTTTTGACCTCTGCCTATAAGGAGTACAGAAAGTAGCAAGGGGGTGGCACATGTAGGTAAGTCCTCTGGAAAAGCCTGGGATAAGCCCTGAACATTTACCAAGCTCTTAGGTTCCGCTGCTGCGGGGTCAGAAGGGGTGGGCATGAGATTCCACTCTCCTGTGGCCCAGCTGCCTCCATGTTTGATCTAGAGCTGATCAATGAATCTGAACCCCAGGTTCCTCATGGGGGATGGGAATGCTGCTCTTGCATCCAGTCTCATTCATAAAGTTTGTTGGGAGGGGGAAAAAACGAAATCATATTTGAAAGCCTCTGTAACTGCAGAGTGTTAAGTTAGAGTGGCCATCTGGAAACTC
The DNA here is from genome assembly GCF_047511675.1 of Marmota flaviventris. NCBI lineage: Eukaryota > Metazoa > Chordata > Mammalia > Rodentia > Sciuridae > Marmota > Marmota flaviventris. Next base: position 17,135,667 of record NC_092516.1, on the reverse strand, counting down.
CATCCTCTCCCAGGGTGGTAACAGAAGGCTGTGGCTGGGCTCTCAGGCTGCCTGAATGTATCGGGATTCCACTATTGGAATCTCCTGGGGGTCTCTGGGAAGGAGACTTCACCTCTCTGTGGTTGTGTCTTTTATCAGTGGTGGCTCCTGGGACAATTTACTTATTATCACAATTTTTTTCCCTCATGATTAAAAAGGTGATAAAATAATACCTACCCCAAATGGTCATTATAAGGAACAAATGAGAAAAAAAAATATTGCACATTGCTTAGAACAGTTCTGGACAGGTCGCAGCCCACCAATCACAGCTGCTGTTTATTAGCACACCTGTCTCTGGGGGGCGGGGGCGCTCTGGCTCTCCTACTCCTAGATTGGAACCCCTGACTGAGCTTCAGCCAATCAGCTCTTTGAGACCCCTTTCCTGCAGTGATTGGTTCAGTCGTGGGCACGTGACCTAACCCCAGCCAATGAATTGCTTGCTGGGCAGGAAACGCCTACTCATGCTGGATTCTGGCCTGGAAGAGAGCATCCTGGTGGATTCCTGAGTCGCCCATTCATGGCTTCAAAATAGAGTCGGTGCAGAAAGCAAAGGAAACAATAGATTCAACCCCATACATCTAACCCTGTCTACACTCTCCAGTTATGTGAACCAATCAGGTTCTCTCCTTTCTCTGTATCTCCAGTCTTAAAACAGAATTTGGTGCCACTCAGAGACTTCCAGGTAACATGGACAGTATTATTGTATTACTACGACTTCAGGCAAAAGGCTCCTGAATTCTGCACAAAAGATTGGGTCTGGTCTTTTTTATTTTATTTTATTTTTTTAAATAAGCTTATTACATTTTTCATCCTCAAACCATGTTTGACCACACAACCATGAAGATGCTCCTTCATCTGAATGATAGGCATTTTAAGGATGAAAATAACACTGCCCTTTTCCAAATTATGGTTGAGAGCACAGGGTGCAGACAAGTCAAGAGCTTCCAGCCCATGACCTTCAAACAGCAGCCCCAGGGCTGCTATGGAAATTAGCCAGAAACCATCATTTCAAATTTCGAAAGGTCACCATTTATGAAAGGGTTCCTTAATGCTCACTCAAAACCAGAAGATAAGTCAGAAATAGCAGGCAAGGGGCTGACAGAATGGTTACGCACAACTTGCTTCCCGTGACCCAGTAAACCTTATCCGTGCCCAATTAGACCGCGGTGACCTCCTGATGTCGCACGCGGACTTTTAACATCAGTTCATCTGTCACCCGGAATCTCCCCTAATGGCCTTTTCATCGGGTTGTCTCGATTACAATTAGCGGGGGTTGGGATGTGCATGTTTGAGTGTTTTGTGATCAGAAAGCGTAGAAATAATTAGACAAGATGTCCCCAGGAGCACCACAGCAGACGATCCAGTGGCCCCCTCAACAGCCCCGCTTGAATGTCACATAGGTGACTGCAAACTCGACGTGTTCAAAAGCTAACTCGCCACCTCTCCATGACTGAGCTTGCTGTCACCGAAGGGGATCTGAAGGCTGGAAGAGTCTTTGACCTCCTTCTCCCTCACCCTTTACATAGAATCATCAGGAAATTCTGTCCGATTCTTGCTTCTGAGTATCTGCCAAAGTGCTGGCCGAAGCCTCTATCACTTCTGCCCCTTCCTTAATATGGGAATCCATTGTTACTGCATTGTTGCACTAAGTCCTCATAATCCATCTTCAAATATTCTTCTTCCCTTCCCCACTCTGCTCTCTACAGTCCAGCCAGAAGGAGCCTCCAGATGAAACCTTGCTTAGGTCTCCCTAACTCTCATGCATCCGTCAGCTCTTCTGAGACTTGTGATTTTTTTTCTTCTGGAAGATTCTTTCTTCTCCATCTGGGTAGGTAGCCTGGTGGTTATAGAGGGAAGCCATGGCCTCATAGCCTTTGAGTTCAAATTCTGTCTCAGGTGATAGCTACCTGTGTGGCCTTGGGTCTGTTGCTTAAACTCTCTGTGTGTACGTTTTCTTCTCTGCCAGATGGGGACAGTAAGAGTTGCTTATGTGATCATGTAAATTATGTAGCGTAGCAGGTGTGGCACGTGCAATGTTAGATGTGGAGATTATGACTTTACTGTGACATGCGGAAGCTCCCAAGGGCTCTGTGTCTGGACCTACGCGCTATGTGTCACAGCTTACCCGAGGTTCTCATTCCCCACTAAGCCTCTGCTCTTTACTTCCGCCAGTTTCCAAATGTCTATTTCCAGATCACATGAGCTTCACGTTTCTCAAGTCCTCTCTTACCAGGGCGATTGCAGTAGCCACAGTCTGTGAATAGCCACTTCACTGTAAAAGCTCCGACTCAGGTCACATGGCCCCTCTGCTTACAGCCCTCCCATGGCTCCCCCTTCCCCTCCCAGCAGGTTCTCGGCCTTGATGCTCTCAACATTTGGGACTTGATAGTCCTTTGCTGGTGTGGGTGTAGGGGGTGCCCTGTGCTTTGCCAGGTGTTTGGCAGTCTCCCCAGCCTCACCCACGGGATCCAGTACTGCTCCCCTCCGAATGGTGACAACCAAACAAATGTCTACAAACATGGCCAAATGTCCCTGTTGAGAATCACTGGCCTGGTGTAAACTCCAGGTGCCTTATGGTAATCTTCAAGGTCATTCCTAGGTCACATACTCATCCTGAGAGCCGGGCTTGGGTCGGTTCCATATGAACCACACGGATTGTGAACAGGGTGACGTAGAGATCCCCCAAAGAAAACGAGAACTCCATTCCCAGAAGGAGAAAAGAGGAACAGATGTGGGGCTGGGCGAGCAACAAAGAAACAGAAGAGATGTACCGGGCTGCAGACCCCAGCCTTATTTTTTTCTTCTGATTTCTCTTTGTTTTCTAGAACCTAGCAGCAGATGGGCCAAGGGGAGTGTGTGTTCAGAGACTTCCCAGTAGTCCCTTCCATCCTATAAACTCTGCATCCTCACCGCAGTCTCTATGCTTATAGGGTAGAAAGTGGACAGTACATAAATTTAAGCCACCAAACGCCTGAGGAGCTACAGCATGGTTTTCCTGCACTTAGATCCCGACTCCGTGGAGTTGTGGCTTGGCTTTGTCACTGTGAACAAAGACACAAGATGCTACGCGTCCTCCGGGCCCCATCAGACTTTACACCAGCAGGGCTGCATTTTAATCAAAGACACCTCTTCCGGGGGCTGCTGAAGTCCCCCATTGCCTCTTGCAATGGAGGAACAATGGCTTTGCTTAGCTGCAACTAAAAAAGAACTCAGAAACAGAGAAGGCAGTTCTCACCAAGGGACCGTGTTTCATCTCCCACCGGAGAAGGAAAGGCAAGCCCAGAAGCCAATGTGACAAGGTTAGAAAATGACTCTTTCAGTGTCTCTCCTGGACCATCTGAAATTTGTCATCAGAATTAAAATACAGCCCTCAAATTTTTGCTCTCCGTCTGGCTTCATGCTTAATGATTGAGCTTTTTGTTTTTGTGACTTGTATCTATTTGGTATTTCTTGAATTAGAAAGAAGCAAAAAAAAAAAAAAAACTTTTAAATTTTCAATTCATTTCCAAATGATGAGCAACCCCAGTTGCACATTACCATCAATAACACATTTTCATGAAAAAAAAAATAATATACTTTCCAGAAAAAAAAATATTGAATGAGAAGAGTGGCATTTGTTTTTAGATTCTTTGCAACCCTCTTCAATGTCTGGCTTCATAGAAGTCAGATTCTCATTGGCTCTGCATTTGATCCTTGGCCAAAGGTTGTTTGGGCCGAAGTAAATGAAGAAAATCTAATCTCACACCAATATGTGGATGGCAAAGAGAGGAATATTTGAATACCCTGCGAAAATATTTGTGGATGTTGTTCTTTTTTATTACACCAAATCTCAACAAGTGTAGATTCTTAAAAGCTGGTTGCAATGTAGAATCTGAAACCATATTAATTAGCTTTTCATGTTCTGGCCTATTAAAAGCCATTGTTCTCATCTTGCACCTTGAATGGATCTTTTCCTGGGCATATGCATTGGTTTTCTGGGAAATATTGATTCACTAACTTATGCAGGTCTTCTAAATTTGCCACATTTCAGTACACGATATTAAAAAAAAAAGAACATCACATTGGTTCATGGGGCCAGATACAAGTTTTCCCAAATTGGAATTTTCACTTGAAACCTTGAATTTTATCCTTGGCAACAAATACTGTTAGTTGCTTTCTTTGAAGTGACAGGCTTACTTAGCTCATTTTTTGAAAAAAAAAATCTGCCAAATACCCAAGTCTGAATAACCATAATTTGCCTGTCAGTCATTCTTTCAAGTAAATATGACGTTTCATGGGGTAGTGGGGGGGGGGAAAGCAGCGAGTGCAGCTCACGACTCAGACCCCCGAGGGTCTTTGCCAGAGACCACCAGTGCACTTGGCTTTGCATCTGAGGTGCCTCGAAGATGCTTCCCACTGTGTTACCCACACTATTAAAATCGACTGCTCAAGCCTTGAGATTTAATAAAATGAACACTTTTTCTTTTCTGTTTTTCTTGCTGTTCCGCCAGGAATATCTTAAAGTGACACTAATGTTTTCTCTGCCTAGGAGTGGTGGTAATTCACACAATGCCGACTGAGTCACTGTCATGGTTTGTGATCGGGCTCCAGCAGGTGTACCCATGTCTGCTTTTGCATCATTAGTGCAAATGTCAACACAATGAAAAAGGCAAACAGGAGGTTACGATTACTCTGAAACAGTTTTGATGCTGTGGACTTTCTGGAAGGATCTTGGGAAGCCTGCGTCCCTGCCCCCTGGCTCTGGTAGAAGTCCACCCTTGAGAAGGCTGGGCTGTAGCATCGGAATTAAGGACTTTGGCTTTCAGATTTGCAAGACCCGAGTTTGAATCCTGCTGCTGTCACTGAGAAGCTACGAGAATAGGAACACTGAGAAGCTAGGAGAATGTTAGGGACATAGATTTCCTAACATTTTGATGACCCTATCAGCGACTTTGAAAAGAATCAGGCCCAAGACTTGGTCCCTAAAGACTGTGAGCCTGGTTCCCTGGGAGGGGTCTCCATCAACTGTATCTTTGGCTTTGCCTCAGTCTTCTCTGAGGCTGGAGAAAATTCTAGGGGATACAGCAGCCATGGCCCAGATGATTTCCTGCTGTTGACAGAACAGTGCAGATGAGGAGATTCTGTGTAATCTGTTTATTCCGGGAAAATGGGATAAGCACACCACCACCACCTTGGTACTTATGTGTGACAAGCACTCTTCTAAGTGCCATCCAAATATTAAGTACCCATAGCAACCTTATGAGTGGGTGCAATGATAATCTAGATGAGGAAACCAACTCAGCTTAAGTGACGCACCGGAAGTCAGACGGTCCTATGTGGTTGACTTGATTTTCGAGCTTGCTTGAGCTCATGGTGGGAGAGTTTGAATTCTCAACCTCAGACTCTACTGAAGAAGTAGGAAAAAGAGGTGGGGAAAGAGGAGTAATTCTTCCAGAAAGATCTCCCCCCCCACACACACACACACAGGGCTTGTGTTTTTTGAAAAACCTAATTCTGCTCTAAAAGAACATGTTAAAAACCCCCTTGGGTCCTTCAGAAACTCCAGGGGAAAAAAAATGAAAATTGTACTAAATTGCCCAACTGTGATGTAAACACACACGACATAATTTTGAGCAACTGGTGAACACCATTTGGATATTTTCCTTCCAGTGACTCAGAGATGGTGACATCGAAGCCAGAAAGGGGAATTGACAGAAAACCCCTTCACTTGGAGTCGGATGTGATCTACATAGTCATCATCATGGCCATTGGCTGTCCAACTTCAGAGTCTGTCCACAGCCCAAGCAGGGAGGTATTGGTGCAGCCGCAGAACAGGACGCACCCGGATGAATCTTGACAATGAGGAACAGATATAACCAACAGACACAGGTAGAGGCTGATGGAGGATGTGCCCATCCTCCTCCCAGAAAGCAGGAGGCTAAGACATTCTATCCAAGGTGAGTGGGAAAAGAAATGAAGATTTATGTTACTTTTAAAAATTAGAAAGTTAATCGATACAGAGGGTGGAGTAAGTTAGCTCAGTCCTCCCGTATCATGGCAGGAAGTCAATAGATGATAAATCAAGAAATAGACAAACATATTATTTAGGGATGTGGGTGAACACCGGCAGAACCAAATCAGAAATGGTTAAAAAAATAACTTGCACTGGGGAAGAGGAGGTGGGTGACTCTCATTAAAATCCCTTCTCTCTGATTTAATTTTTAAAATAGTGTGAATGATTAAGTGCCTTTATACATAATAAGATAGATTTTAGAAAGCTTTTGAGTAGATTCTGAAGAATTTGAACTCAAAGAGGAAAATCATACCCTCTCTCATCCCTTTGATTTGGTAGGGTGGAAAAATAAGGAAATGATATTTATTAGCTATTCACCAATGGCAATGGCAATCATTGGAACGGAAATGGCAATCATTTTGGGGGAAGGAGGAGTGGATGAGATTATAGTAAGGGTACAAAGATAAACTCAGTTAGATTTTGTGTTATATTAAAAAAAATGCGTGTTGGTGGTGTATGTCTGTAATCCCAGTGGCTTGGGAAACTGAGGCAGGAGGATTGTGAGTTCAAAGGCAGCCTCAGCAACTTAGCGAGGCTCTAAGCAATTCAGTGAGACCCTGTTTTTAAATAAAAATTTTAAAAAAGGGGCTGGGAATATGGCTCAGTGGTTAAGCACCTCTGGGTTCAATTCCCAGTACCAAAAATAAATAAATAAAAGGACGTGGGCTTTAAAATGTTTTTAAATAAAAATAAAAATAAAAATGCGCTTTTGCATTACTTTTATATTTCTGATTTTTAGTTATAGATGGACACAATACCTTTATTTTATTTATTTTTATGTGGTGAGGATCGAACCCAGTGCCTCACACGTGCTAGGCAAGCTCTCTATCTGTGCCCCAGCCTCTCACTTATACATTTTGAAAGTATTTTGATTAAGAAAATACACCAGGAAAAATACCATGCAAAAAAGAAAACCATTATAATTGAATAGCCAGGGTCAATTTTTTTCAATAATAATTTTTTTCATTAATAAATGTGTGATCACTCAAAGGGTCCTCAAGGATCTCTGTCCCCTTTGCCTAAGGGGAAGAGGCCAGGAGGTCTGAATTCCCTTGGATTCCAACTCCCAGGACCAGGAGAGGACAGTCCTCGGTGGTGTGTTCTCCACAAGCCTCTGTGTGTTCTGCAAAAGTGCTTCGAGCACCTCCGGAGGACCAGGCACTTTGGGGAGGCAGAAGCCCTAAGGGAGCGTTTCCATGACAACCCCAACATTGACTAAGCCAGGGCCTCCTACTCGATGCTGCAGGAGCTTCACCTGGGTGCGCCATCTTTGCCTGCACCTCCCCTTCATGGTTGTTAGCTTACCTACTCTGTCTCCCTGGTCCTCGTCCAAGTCCTCAGGACCTGGCATTGTGTCCAGCAGACAGTGGCTGCTGGAGAGGTACCCAGAGGGCAGGGAACCCCGGCCAGAGTACCCACCAATTGCAAACCCTTCGTTTAGCATGACTGATGGGCTCTCCAGGCTGGATGGGGGGCCTGCAGGGAAGACGTGCTAGCTTGAGCCGCAGGGGTGGGAGAAGATCTGTGAGCTGGAGAGGGGCTGCCCGGCAGGAAGGATGACTGCAAGATCTTTGCAAGGTTCCATCAGTGCCAGAAGTTTCTACATGGATGTCACTTTTTATTTAAACCGCCCCCCTCCCCGCCCCAGGGAGAATTAAAACACTGAGAATCATAAGGGACCATGGATTCCTCTTTAGGGGAAGAAGGAGGACAAGGCTGAGATGCTGTTTCACGGCGCCCTGTCACCAGGAGGCTGAGGACAGAGCAGGGCAAAGGTTTTAAAGAGACAGCTGAAGTTCTTGCCTGAGGGAAGAAGGGACAGTCACAGGACGAACCACAGCAGGTGACACCGTGGAGAAGACTCAGACCTGGCAAACTCAAGAACAGGAGTCCAAAATTCCCCAGAGGCTTCCAGTTTGCTCAGAGTCAAAGTCAAAGTCCCTATAGCTCCTTTCAAGGCCTGGGGGTGGCCTGGCTCCCCCAGGACCTCGACTGACCCACTTCCCTCCTCCTCAGCCACACAGCTGCCTTGAGACCTCAGGTCTTTGCAGTTGCTGTTCCTTTTGCCTCAATGCCCTTCCCTCATCAACCACTGGACTTGGTTCTCGCCTCTTTCACATTGTAAATGAAGTGTCCCCTTCTCAAGGAAGCTCAAACTTCGGTGTCCACTTCACCCCAGCGCCCCGTGTCAGGGTGATTTGGAAGGAGTCCCTTGTGCTGGGAAATGATTCCTTACTTCTTAAGGCGATGAGAGGTCCCTGCAGCTAAGCCCCAGGGACTCTCGCTGGCAAATAGTCCTCCAGAGCTGGCCTCGCCCTGATTTCCTTGGTCCAGACCTTATAATTCCTTCCATCCCTAACCCTGCCATCTCCCCACTGCTCAGGAGCTGAATCCTCCCCCCATCGCAGAGTGCAAAGGCACAAGGGGCAATTATTATGCTGCATAGTAGACCCTTTGACTCTGATTAACATCATTGCCTCTTGATTTGATCTTTTTTATTTTTCTCTAAACACCTAGAACATTTTGATCCCACGCCAGATTCATCTTTGGTGAAAAGCAATATTTTGAAGAATCCAAACTCATGGGGTGATGCAGATTTTTAAGGCATCTTCAGCTGAGAAACAGCTAATTGGTTCTGCGGCCCCGGGATTTGCAAAGGGTCAAAATGATTTGTTGTAAATATGCATCTCTATTAACTGCCCTCTGCCAAAACCAATTTCCACGGGCGACAGTAGAATTTTGTAATGGATTAGATGAGAGAAGATGCCCCCCAGTCGTTACCCGTGAGTTTTTGAATCTCTCTCATTTAACAGGTAGGTATTATCGGATTCCAGAGCAGCAATGCATGATACCAAACAGCATATGCTACAGAATATAGAGTAGTGGAAATTCCATTTCCTAAACGTCCAGGTAACTAAATATATATAGAGACTCTTAGGCACAAGGAATAGAAGCAGTCTGCTGGGTGTATACACAATATGTCCACACAATAAGTTTGCACCCAAGGTATTGGAGGAATTTTAAGATGCGATGGTTGAACTATTCTGGACAATCTTCAAGGACAAACTGGAAAATAACAGATGACAAATAGCATGGAGAATTTTTTTTCAAGACTGGAAAGCCAGATTTCCATAAACTACAGGCTGCTGAATTATAAAAAAAAAAAAAAATCATGACCGGCATAATAGGATATGTTATTAAAAGGGTGGTTTGTAAGCACTCAGGAGCAGAACAGCAATCGTTAGGGATTAGTGTGCTTACACCAGGAGAAGCGCAAGGTAATTGAGTTATCCTCCCTCCAGCAACAAAGTAATGTATATTTATTGAGCATCTACTATATACCCCAGGCTCTGGCGTTAGGCTGGTGATTCAGAGAAAGGTGGCGAATAGAGTTTGGGGATGGTAACAATATATTTGTTGGTTTTAGGACCTGTCCGCCCCAAATTTCATCCATCTGCCCATTTCTGGTCCACTCAAGCCCAAGGTCAGCAAAAATCAGGCCTGGTGGTACATGGGTGCACTGACTGGTGCTCTTCAGAGATGATTTTGGCCTCTGAGGGATGCACTGGGGATTTGGCTGCAGATGGATTTTGCCTGTGGAATAGAGTTGTCCAAACCCAAAACCAGGAGGTGGACTGGGGATGGAATCCTTGACTTCTGCTTGACCCAGAGTCGAAAGCTCAAAGAGGTCAAATAAATACTGTGCCAAGATTAATCCTCAGGGAGGGGGACAGCCACAAACCTAATGGCATGCCCAAGTTTGCACACACTTGGCCCGGTAGGGAAGATGTGAGGCCCTCCAGTGGTCTGCTCACGTGCACCGCCCCGCCCCCCTCAGACGCCTGTGCTTCTCACTTCCAAATGATTGACACGTCACCTTTTAAAATAAAAATTTGCATTGAACCTCCAGAGACAGTGCTTCTTCACAGCCGAGTGCTACAGAGGCTAAAACTCTTATTGGCTTCACTATTTTTTCTCTTTGACCTTGACCTTGCTTGTGGCAACTGTTGGAGTAATTTTTTTTTTCCTAGTCATTGAATGGCTCAGAGCTAGTGATTGATACCACACTCTCCTTGACATCAGAGCAGACAGGTAGAAGGAAACCTAGCCCGTTAGGCCTGGGCTTTTAAATCAAGGCAGTGTAGTGTGATGGTTAGGGCGAGTGAGGCTGAGGCTCACGTCCCTGTCACCTAGAAGCATGATCTTGGACAAGCTACCCTCTGAGCCTCCGTCCTCTTGCTAGTGGAGCAGAAAAACCAGAAGTAGACAAGGCCCATTATGAGATCAGTGCAGCCTGTTTAGGCCGGCATTAGGTAATAAAAGACAGCAGAGAGTGAGGTTTGAATCCTGGCTCTGATTGATTGCACACTTCTCTTTGCAAAATGGGGATAATAATAAGATCTATCTCCGGAGGAAGTCGTGGAGATGAAGCAGTGTTTGTAGAGTGCTTCCTGAGAACAGTGCCTGACATCAGTGTGTGTCAGAATCTGTGAAAGAAAGAAAAAAGAAAGAAAGAAAGAAAGGCTCAGGGCCTGGTCCTTGGATCTCTCTGGGGTTGGTTCTCATGGCCTGTCCACTCCTATAGCTCCCTTAAAAGCAAACCCTCATGATCCATAACACTGCCTCTCTGGCTTACCAATTCCAGGAAGGAGGGAAGATTTGCTCTGGAGGTAGCTGTCCCACCCAAGCTCACAGGAAGTAGCCACAGATGAGCCCCTTCCTTGGAGGGATATCTCTTCGGCTGAGAAGTTTCTAGACATTGCTGTTCATCTGCGGCATTGGGGAGCAAGCCTCAGCAGACCCCTGAAATGCCACTCCAATCCAGAATGCTCCTCCTTTATCTCTGCTTTACTGGCTCTCCTCGGGAAGGGAGGAGATTTCTATGCTTCCAAACGATAGCAAATCCCATTTCCCTTAGAGACCCATGACCAGAGCAGGAAGAGAGAGAGAGAGAGAAAATAAAAATCAACCTGTCACTTCATTTTGCTGGGTGACCTTGCAAATCTTTCTGATTGGTTGTTACAGTTTTTCCAGCCAGCACCCACGGCTGGGCTCTCTCTGTGTGGCGGGGACCTACATGTTGACTCTCAGCAGGGAACATGCATTGACTAGTGGAGAGTCTTAGGGTGCCCTCCCACCGCCACTTCCTTCCCTGATGTGGCACATCTAACTCTGGGGCAGGATTTCCTATTCAGCGTTGGCTTCTGCTATCAGCCACTCACAGACCCATGCACTTGGTACCCAAGTTGACCTGTACCATTTTTTTTAAAAGATCCTCTTCCCTTTGGGTAGACAGAGTTCTGGGCCAAGGTGTGAGTCTGATGAGTGGAGTGTGGGTGACTTTCAGCCTCGGCTGGACCCCAAGGCCAGACAGCTTTGGGTAGGGCAATGTCTTCACAAGCAACTTGCAGACCTGGCTAGGGGCAGTTTGCCTGGGGACAGGCGCACAATGGCTCAAACTCAGCTCTCCATCACTGGAACCAGTCCATTCACAGGGCATCACCATTCCAAAAAGGCTGCCCCATCACTTACCCACCCTGTTCCCCGCCCAACTCCCTTGCTGAGACTGGTACCTGAGCGCATCCAATCTGGTGATGAGATACTAGTCTCTCTTTTTCCCAGGTCCCCTGTTTGATATGCATGATTCTCTTGGAGCCACAGGCAGAGGAACTCAAAGTATTTGGAGAAAGGGGAGAAATTGGTATATGAGGCTAACCACCATTTTTCTTTGCAAATAGATATCGTCTAAAATGAATGAATCGTGAGCTCATGGCCAATGTGTTACTCAGAAGCTTGAAGGAGCCACAAGAACTAAACGTAAAACCGTTCAGAGCACTTGCTGTTTTTGTTCTCTCCCTTTCGGCAGGTAAGGAAAATAATGCTCAGAGGGGGAGGGACTTCCAAGGTCCCCCAGTCAGGAAGTGGGAGGATCCAGATGAGACCCCAACTCCACCAGGCCCCCAAACCCCTGCTATTATCCAGCATCCACTCTGGTCTTGAATAAATTGTGAAGGCACGTCGGCTCCTCTATTGGAGCGGTGCGTTCTGCCAGGGTCACAAGGATGTGGGAGGAGGAAATCAGCCTTGGGGTTTTCCAGGTTTCTCTTCAACCTCAGAAACATTGTTTTCATTGGGGGGACTTCCCCATGTCATAGCATAATTTTCAAATTGCTTAAAAAAAAAGACAATTCTTCTAAAATACGTAGTGAGTTTATGTCAGATTTTTTTTTTCCAACTCAACTATAAGGAAGGGAAAAACTGGGTTATTTTATTTTTCAGGGAAAAAGTTCTCAAGTAAGATTGCTAAGTTAGATATAAAACGGATTCGTGTTCTGGAAAGCAAGTACTAAATCCACAATCTTTGGGGTTATCTCTTTTAATGAACAGAAATCATGTGTCCCTCTACTGACCAAAAATTATATGTATGCATTTTCTCAGGTTTCTACTAGGGGATATGTAGCAGCTAGGCCCAAATTTATTAAAAAAAGAAGAAGAAGAAGGAGAAGGAGAAGGAGAAGGAGGAGAAGGAGAAGGAGAAGAAGAAGAAGAAGAAGAAGAAGAAGAAAAGTTAAACATATATGTCCCCAGAGAATGGAATGACTTCTCAGGTGAACTTGTTGCACACAGTCTGGGAGAACGTTAAAAGAATGCACCCTCGTTTTGCCTGATTCCTTGTTTTAATCATTTTTTTGACACCCACTAGTTACCCCATACAAATAAACCACACTGATCACCCAGCTTTGGGACACAGGCCAGCCACGGGCCTTTATTCTAATCCAGAAGATACAATTTTGAGCGGTGAAACCAACAACAGTATTTTCAAAGCATCTACTTCTTAAGATGGGTGGGATTGTGGAGTCACACAGGAGAGGTAGAAAAAACATAAGGAGGGTCTTTCTACCAGCGATGACACAACTCAGAATGAGATTTCAAATATTCAGCCATCAGTAGAGCACAAGGCCAGCCCAGAAGAACAGATGGTTTCCCAGGGCCGAGAGGGTGCCTGTGGGGTCAGCTCTTCACCCTTCACTTGATGGATCTTAGGACTCTCTGGGAGGTTCCAGAAGGGGCCAGGGGGGCTGTAGCCGAGGTGGGAAGTCGGTGGAAACTTGCCTGTTCATCATGCTTACGTTCTGACCTCTACTTCCTGCCCAGTCCTGACTAAACCCACACACGGCCAGGTCACCCACGCCTATTCTAGGACCCCAGCCTCCTTCCTATGTGTTTTTTGGGGGGGCCTTGTGGGTGAGGAGGAAGAACACAGAAGGGTACAGGGAGAAGAGCTCTAGAACGTTCTACACCCATGGCTAAGGGGGGGTGTGTGGCATTCAGTCCAGGACTGGGGGAGCAGAAGGGGCTACTTAGGAACTGTGTCTAAGCAGCCGTGTCTCCAAACCCAGGGGTCCTTATGGCGTTCCAAGTCTCCTGGGGGTAGAAGATGCCAAATGTGAGTCACCCCATCGGAGCCCAGGGCTCGGCACACAGGAATTCCTCCATAACTGGGATGTCTCTGTCTCCCCTCATGCTCAACCACATCTTTGCAGCTTCCCTGAAGCCTTCCGAACACATAAATAAAGCTGGAACCCCATCTGGCTGAAAAAGTCAACCATCTGGAGACGAGGAAATATGGGGGAACTTCTAATGACTGGCTAATTTTTTTTTTCCAGTTTTTCAGCCAGATGTTTGGTGTCATCTAGGCCCATCTGGAGCAGAAACAGCAGTTTATTGAACCTCTTTTCCATAAATTTTAAGTCCCCTGTCCTAAAATCCTAAGTGGGCTTTCTTTTCTTAGTAGTTCATTTAAAAAAAAATGAATTGAAAAAGTGATTATTGGCTTATAAAGGACAATTTAGGGATCAGATATGAAAATATCCAAAATTTGGATTAGAAAGGGCACTGAGGCAATTTGGGGGACTCAAAACTGGCATCCCGTAGGCCAAGTTCAGCTACAATGGAAACAATTAATGCCAGATTTTTTAAGAAGGCAAACCAGTTGCCCGAGTTTTAAAATCGAAGAGATTTTTGCACCCTGGCTTTTCTTTACAGGGAATTCTGGGCCCCATTGGGTGCACATCTCCCCGAGGTGAAAATCAACTGAAGTCAAGTCATAGTTGCTTTTTTAGATGGTGCTTGTGCCCTTCAATTTGCCACAGTCCCCACCACTCCCTGCTGCCCCCACACTGAGACCAAGTTTCAGGTACCATATATCTTCCCAAATGTATTCTAAAACCCTGCCCCATAGAATCCAGAGGACTTTGAAATACTTGTTTCACACTTCACACTGCTTGCCTAGGCCACACGGACATTTATTTGTATTTCTTACTCCCCCATCTCACCATAAGTTCTTCTTCTTAGAATTGGGTCAACTGGGTTCCAACGGAGGACAACCAGTCACACGATGGAGCTAACTGTTAGTAACATTAAATGAATATATCACCCAGAGCTTCCAAGCTCCTAGGCCAGTGGTCTTTCTACCCATGAAATACATTGCTTTGGTTGTAGCTAGGACTTGAAGAGGTTTTTCTTAATGAGAGAGTTCCATACTGCACATGTTCTCACTCCACTTCACGGGCTGCCATTGTTTGTGAATGCCTCGCATGCTCTTCCAGATAATGAGTCAGTCATTCGTTTTGGTTTCTCAGTGTGGGTGTCTGTACATAGGTTGATCTTTTTTTTTTTCCCCCATTCAAAGTGTGTCCTTTGTCACCTCTGAGTTGGTGGTATCTGGTGGCTCTTGCTCTCCTGCTGATGCCACACAGGCTGAGTGTTCTGAGATCGGGGACTTCTAGAATGGAAAAACCCATGTGGCTGGGCATTCTCCTGAGCTGATGCTTGTACCAGTAGCAAACTATCCATCAGAACACGAATTAATGTTCTCTAGCAAATGCTCTGAGGGGCAGCCTAGTGTAGATTTTAAGTATTGACTGCTGAGTGGAGGTTTGTGACCTTGGGCAAGTTATGTAATTTTTTTCCCTCAGTTTCCTCATCTATAAAATGAGATTAATGATAATTGTACCTACATCACTGAGCTCTTCTGAACAGGAAAGCATTTCATCAAAAGTTTAAGATTTTTTTTTGAAATTCATAGAGCAGTGTTAGCATGTAGTAAGGGCTAAAGATAAATGACATTCTGGTGGGTTATGGGAATAAAAACTGGAAATATCCTTCTCTTCCTTGAGTGATGTGATCCTCATTATCAAACATAGTCATGTCCAAGCCCCTTGTAAATACTCAATATGTGTTGGCTTGAACCTCATGATTACCTGGAGGACTTAGAAAATTCAGATTCTAGCGATCCATCATAGACATATAGAAGCAAGAGATTTAATTGTGGGTTCTGATGATCTATTTTAGAAAAACTCATCATGAGATTCCAATGTCTAGTCAAGTCAAGGAACAATTGAAGTTATTTTCTCCTATGTGAATATCATTGATGTTGGGGACTCCAAGGCTTCCTGGAGATTCCCATTCCCCATTGGATAGTTATTTATTTTTAACTCTAGTCCCTACTTCTACCCACATTGAGGCTACATAGAACATTTCAAATCTCTCTTCCAAATGACAGCCTTTCAGATACTTGCAGACAACTGCCATGTCCCTCCTGAGCATTTTCTTCTTTTGGACAAATTAGCCACATTGTCTCTTGGCTTTTAAAAATGTACGGAAGGAGGAACTCTTCTGATTGGATCTGTAAGAAAATTGAGCTACAAGATCCACTCCCACCCCTGGTCTCCTTGGATACATAAAGGACCAGAAGATGAAGATGTTGAGGCTCGGGGACAGAAAAGAGATACCAAATAGGAGATGGCTATGCATCTTCAATCTCAGAGGATGGAAATAGATGTTGCCTACAGCCTGTATCTTACCATACAGACACCAAAGGGTCCTGCAAATTCCTCGAACACTTGATATATTGGGTATATTAAGAAAGAATCCCATTTCAAATGTTAGCCAGGCCCATCTACATGTTAGTGATAGGGCTGTATACATTAGCTAAAAAATTTGTTGTGATTCATTAATGTTTGTGCATCTTGTTGTATTTAATATTTCAAAAGTATAAAAATGATTTAGCTGGGCCAAATTGTAGGAAGACTGCAAATGAATTTTCTCAGAAGAATTCACTTGCCTAAGAACACATCTTCAATTCATCCAGTTCTTTCTTGAGTCAATTTCTCACTTCTCCCACCAAGCCCACAGAAAGCCTGGGTGGATTTCCAATTCCTTGTGCAAATTGTGGGTGTAGGACATGATGTTGGGAAAAAAGAGGAAACCATCACTTGAGAAATTCTGAGCAAGGGTTCAGAAATTTTAGGCCACACTTCTGCTCTGACAGATTTTTTTTTTCATAGAGTATAATGGGGAAAGCCAAAATTGGTGTTTCATTGGGTACTTCCAGGTTTAGTTGCAAGAAGCAGAAGGACTATAAATGACTAAAACATGATATACCTATGTGCCATTTGGGGCTTGAGAGGTGCTTCAGATTTTTTAAATGCCATCTCTGGAACTATGTAGGCATCCAAACATTCACCATATCCCAGTATCACCAAAATATAATTTGATTCCTTCTTGCCAACATAGGAAAAGGAATTCATGGAATTTCCTAAGGAAAATGACTTCACCATCCAGCTTGTGCATGATCACAAAGAATCACAAATATTAGCATTTTGTCAATGTTTAAGAAAGATTCATCTCACAATTTTCAGTCAGTGCCCTGGATACAGTAAACCTGTTGGAGAATGCTTAGGCAAGACCACCAATTGCAAACTAATCATTGCTCCTATTGATACATTGAGAGTTGGAGAGGGCAAAGGTCTTGGCCAAGGTTACACAGGTCATTTGCAGCCTTGCTCGGGTCTTTCGACTTCACATGATCGTAGTTGCAATTTAAGTAGCCCCTTCCTACCTGGGCTTCCCACCAGTTGCAAATATGCGTTGGAAACACAATCAATTGTAGTAGCGCTACAGTCAGGAGAGCAGTTGTTCAGAGTCAGGGCATGGGAAGAAGGCCAGGGATGGTGCAATATTACACTAGTGAGTGATGTCATAGCATGACTTCCTAAGACATTTACATAAATGCAAGTTCTCCAGAAGCTCTGACAATATCAGCCACTGGGAATGCAGGTATAGAGAGCTATGACAGGAAGGGAGGGGAGGACATAGGAAATCCATATTTTCTTGCTTATCATTGTGATAAGCTTGACAGATTCCTCAGAAGCCTGAAAAAAAACAAAACTGTCTACTGTCCCTCTAATCCAGTGACTTCCCTCAGGCATCCAGGTTCCACAGGGCTTTGATTTTCTTCTTTATCTCTCTTTTCTCTCCCCATGATACCCAGGCACTGCCCAGAGCTACTGAGAGTCAACCCTCATGTAGTGAAACAAGTTCAAGAGTGAGATAGGCTACCCATTCTAAAACGGCTCTGTCCTCTTCATTATAATGTAGAACAAATCCTCTAATCTTTAGAATTAGAAGTGATGAGCTGCAGTTCTTGGGGAATCAACCTTATGTAAATGCCATGAAATATTATTTGTGGGGTTTGGGGATGATTTAGGAATGAAGGCAGGTGGATTCAATTCCTAACACTTCCGTTTTATTTTGATCCAAAATAATGACACAGGTATAAATAAGGAAGTTTTCTTTAAACGTGTGTAGCAGGAGGTGGGGGTTTCCACATGTTACCCTGATACTGGTTGGCATTGGAAGTTTATGACAATATCTAGTTAGACCAAACTCAGAAGAAACTGAAAAGACCATGTTAAGAAATAGCTCAGGATGCACCAGGTCAGACCAGGGTCGGTCTCTCTCTCTCTCTCTCTCTCTCTCCCTTCTATCTTGGCTTCCTCTTTTCCTCACCCCACCACTGAAATGCAATCAAAGCAACTGTGAAGACCCTCTTCTCTAACCAGAGACCCAAGCAGTTCACAACATGCCCGAGGATTCTGGATTTCAAGATATCTCAACTGCAGAAGCTGCCTCGAGTGTCACCCAAATCTCGTCACATGAAGCTTACACCAAAAACAATCAACAAGATCCAACACTTCCATCCCACACAGCATCGGTCTTGCTGGGAACAGTCTGGACACCTGCACATTCTCAGCAATAATCCCAACTATTCCTCTTTCCCCACCACTGCCTCCACAGCTCCCTGAACACCCACCAGATATCAGAAGCTGGATAATTCAGAGCCATCGAGAGGAATTTGTAAATACCTTCTAAGCAGCAGGTCCTCCACAGCCCCGAATGGGTCATTACTTCTTCATTCTTCCTGCTGGTTTCATTATCACTTGTAGATTTAGTCCTGCACACGCCTCTGGAATATAACCAGTAGTCCGTGCCCACTGCAATGGTCATTAAACTAAAAGCTGCGAAGGCTCCCACGGTGGTGATCAACATCTGGATACCTCTGTCACACATCCTCATAATTCTTCATGGTACTCTGGACGTCTGGGGGTTGGAGGTGGGGTGGGGGGAGATTCAGTGCCGGAGGAGAAAAAATCACTCTGCAGCTGTGTAACCTAGGACAGGCTCTCCCCACAATTCAGATCTCCTTTTGTCAGCATCCACGGGGACTTTAGGAAAGCTGGGGTTTCCTGTCTTGAGCTCTCTCCAGTTCCCTGGGTCGTCTATGGCCCTCGGGAGGGTGCTGGCTCCAGGGGGTTGGTCCACATCACTGCTGCCTTCGGAGGGTCCCTGGCTTCCTTTCATTCCTCAGCAGCTTGGTAAGGACAAGGGTTCGTGCAGGGCATGGCTTCAGAGCCTGGAGCCTCCAGCTCGCTTTGAGATGCGCCTGGCTCCTCACAGCCCCCGGGAGACTCAAGGAAAAGAAATCCGGAGAGGTCTGTGTGCGCGTGTGTGCGTGTGTGTGTGTCTGTGTGTGTGTGCGCGCGCGCGCGCGTGTGAGTGTGTGCGTGCGTGTGTGTGCGAGCGCGTGTGCTGGGGGTGAGGGCGGATGGCAAAAAATAGCACTGCTGGGAGGCGATCGCTGAGAAGAGTGTTCACTGCTTCCCCAGCCTCCCAGGAAAGCTCTCCGCCTGCTCCCCACACCCCCGCCCAAACTGGGGAAAAAGGCAGAGTCCTGGGCGGGGGCCGCCTGGTTTCCTGGGAGGGCAAAGGTCCGTGGTGCTGAAGGGACAGCTCCCCGCCTGTTGCCCGGCCTCCGGCTCCTCCCGCCCGGGATGGATGGTCCGTGGTGCTGAACGGACAGCTCCCTTCTGCAGCTGCACCCCTGCCTGGATCGCGCCTGGGCCAGGGACCCGGGATGCACCAGGGTCGCTCCCCGGGCACCTTTCCCCGGCCAGGCAGCAGGCTCGGCTCCGTCTAGTCCTGCCCACGCTCCGCGCAAAGTTTCGGGAGCCCAGGGCAGTCAGCGCCCTGGCTTCTTGGCGCTGCGGCACGATCCTTGTCCTCCGCTCCGCCAAGGGTTAAGGAGAGGGGAAGGGGAAGCAGCCCGCAGCGCACTCTGGCGCTCTCTCCGCGCCCACCCGACGCAGCCGTCGCCAATCAACTCCCCTCCCCCGCCCCGGGCCCCGGGAGCCAGGCAAGTTTGCTTTTTGCTGCGGGAGCTGCTGGAAACCCACTGGGGACAGAGAAGATCGGAGAGACCTAGCCTTCTTAAAGGGACCGACGGGTCTGGGTGACGGTTCTGTGGCTCACTTGGGCCGGCAAAAGTGTTGGCACAGGCGCATCTGTGTATAGTCTGCCTCAGTTTGGTTCCCCAGAAAACAAACCAATATGTCTACCCTCCTTTCTCTGGAGCTCTGGTTTACATGGGAGATAACGTGCTCAGATCAGACCAGGGAACTCTTCATATAAATATGAACATGTACTCCTAAAAGGACCAAAGGAACTAAATGCGCATATTCTGTTGTTCACATATCAGGGACCTTGAGTGATGGGATGTGAGATTTGGGTTTCTGCATAAACCTCTTACATATGTTAACACCTTTACATTTGAGGGGCTCATGAATCCAAGGTGTCTGAGCCATTGAAAATGTCAGATTCTTTCCAGAGCTCCCTGTGATGTTCATTTGTTAACATCCATGTGGAAGGCAGACCACAAAACAGGTGAAGTCTGAGCTGCTTTCCTTGTTAGTCCAAAGTACAAATGCCTTTGCATACCTGAAAGCTCTCTCCTTTGGAAATAGACCATGTTGCAAAGGATCAGCCCTGAGCCAGCCAGTACCATGTCTTCCAGCACACACATGAGCACCCACGGAGTTAGTTGACTGAAGACATTCTACAGACTAGCTCTTATGTTTTTTTTTTTTCTTGTGCTATTATATGACTGACACAGTCAAAGGTTGAGTGTTTGCAATCGAGGCTGCTTGAGTTGCTTCTGCTGTCCCTGAGATGTGTCCACAACTAGCTGTCACAGTTAAGTGTTATTTTACTGGACAAAAATGTAATAGGAGATAATCACTGACAAGATACTGCCACGGAGCCATCTCTGGCTGTCTGAGAACTACTATTCCGTTGATTGAGTAGCAGCATGTATCAGAAGGCTCTCAAAAGCCACTCCCAACTTCTCCATGACTTTGCTGTTTTTATTTGGTGTTAAGGTCATTTGAAGACTTCATTCATGGTGTTAGATATACATGTATGTGCATGCATTTATTTGAATACGCCATTATGGTATGATTTGTATTTGAATGTTTACCTGTGCTGTGTTCAACTTTGCTGTGAGTTCTGAATGCCTGGAGATTTGTTGCAGAGGCTGTGTATATGCAGCACTGTCATGGCCCATGTGCTCATATCTGACATAAACATGCAGCAGTGAGTATGCGTATTATCATAGGTTGGCATGTGTAGCTTTTTACACATATGTGCTTGATTTCATGTGAATGTATCATGCTTTATACTGAAAATTTGCTGCATAAACAAAAGAATTGCAACATATAACTTGTGGCCAGGATCACATGTAGCCATACCCCAGCAGATAATGGAGTAAGTTGTACCAAGCCTCCTACCAGTAACTTAGTGCTGTTTCTTTTTCCTCTAATGAAAATTCTCTTCTCCATAAAATATCCTACCTTGGTTATTATTAGTTTTTTTTTTTTTTTAAGGAAAAGGCCATGTATAACAGGGAGGTGAAATTGTTCTTTTCTGGTGGAAGTTATTAAATTAGTGAATTTTCCTTTCCCACTCTCAGAAACTTAAGCAATATGAACTAATTCATACTGACCCAACAGTCACCCCAAGACATTTTATTCTTGCATGACTCCAGTAAGGGGCAAGAAAGGTATTCTATCAAAGTAAGACCACGTTGACAGAAAGTCAAGGGGCCTTGGGGAGAATGTGCCAATCGCTCCATTCACCAGATCTGCAGAAAAAGAAGAGCAGGTCCATCTCCACCCCTCGGATTGTACTAGAAGCCCAGACATCCAGGTGTGGTGGTCAAGAAGTTGTTCTGCGAAAGAATCAAGTATCCAGGTAGGCTGGTGGGAAGAAGGGGTCAGGAACCCAGGTAGATGAAGGTAACAATCACAGTCACAACGTGGAGAAAGGGGACCCAAGAGAGTTGTAAGAATGGCGATGTATACTGAGCTTTTGCCTTGGTTAGCAAGAGCATCCTCTGTAACTCTTGTCCAGAGCAGAAGCTGATCAGAGAGTGTGGGAAGTCCTGAACCTGCATATGGAGCAAATCAGAACACCTGACTGGAGTGGGAGTGCGGAGGCAGGGAGACCGCCAGTTAGTTCCTGATAATTCCTCCCCACTTACTAGGGGGTGACCTCATCCTTTCATTCAATAGAACGTGTAGGTGTGTACACGGTGCGTAGAAATCTGTTTCCAAGTCTAGGTGCAATTTCCCTTTGTCGCCACTAGAGGGCTCGTTCGCCAGATCAATCAGGGCCCCCAGAGATTCCCAGAGCCCTCCCTCAAAGCCAAGGAGCGACAGTCCTCTGTGTTGGCTGATGACCCTTTCTGATTCTACTTATCTGGCAAGAGTCTGGCAGAGCATTCAGACAGCTTGAAACTCATGTGGGATTCTCTTAAGACTTTTTTCTCCCATCTGACTCTTAGCTAGTGAGTAGCTGGCACAGCGTATTTGTGTGTTTTTTTTCCTGCTCATCCTTTTATATCAGTTACTCACCTCTGGAAAAGTGAGTTCCCCGTGAAAGTGGTTAATTCCACCTTTATGTATATCTATAAATCATCATTTAAAGATAAATAAATGCATTTATCTTTATTACAGATAAATTATCTTTATTTAAATTATACATATTTATATATATTTAATATATATAAATTATCTTTATTTAAAGATAAATAAATAAACGGGAATAGAGGGAAGGGGGAGGAGAGGGAATGGAGGGGCAGGAGGTGGAGTCCAGGCCTGAAATGCAGTAGATCAAATTCCTTGCATATATGATTACGTCAAAATGAACCCAACTGTTGTGGGTAACTATAATGCACTAATAAAAGCATAAAGAAAGAGAGAGTGGCTCTGTTATTTAAGGAGCACCAACAAGTCATTCAATTCAATCATTGCTTCTTGTGTCCCTACTAAGTGCAAGACAATCTGCTCCGTACTTTGGAACAAAGATATAGTCCTCATTCCCCCAGAGGCCAATTATGTAGTGAGGGATTTGTACTAGTGAGCACATTTTTTTTTTGTCTGTAAACTGCAGAAACTCGCTGGCATTAGCTTGAGAAAATGGGGGGCTTGGTAGAAGGATGTGGCAAACATTTTAAGGATCCGTGAGGCCAGGCACCATGAGGACTCGACAAAGAACTAGAATTAGGAAAGAAAAAGCCATCAGGAGTTTTGACAGTTGTTCCATTTTTCATCTTCTCCTCTTTTCATATTTTTTAGTTGGAAGAAATTGTTTTGCCTTTTCTACTCTTTGATCTTCAAGATGGGAGCGAGATGTTGAGTCTTTGTGTCATTTCTATTCAAGGAACCTAACCCGACTAAAAATGAGAAGAAGTTTTCGTTTCCTGTCCAAGTTTCCAGAAGAGACAATCTGATTGGCAGCCTGTGTACAGTCAGTGGTGGTGCTCAAGATGATGGGTGACCAGCACAACATGGCCCCTGGGACCAGCCCCGGTGGGTGAGTTGGGGAAGGACGGTAAAATCCTTATATGACAAAGAGACAAACACAGATATATGTCTCTGGCTGATGAGAGGGTATCTCGAACTTGGGTATTTTATTGAAAATCACAAAAGTGACCAACAGAACCAAAAATATCCTATGACTATATTTGGAGAAGAGGAGAGATTGGCGTAAGTTAAACTTAGACAAAAATCATTACTCTTGATGGCTCTTGGGGAAAAGGACCAGGTGGGGCCAGGATATCTGTTTTTCATTTAAAGTCTTTTCTATCCTATTTGATTTCTAATCTTGTGCATGTATACTTTGATAAATGTTTAAAGTTAATTAAAAAACAAATAAATGTCCACAGTAAGCCGCAGGTCAACCGTCCATGTCTCTCAGCCACCTTCTGCTTTATCAATACAAAAATTCCAGCTGTTTCCTGTGACTCATCCATTTCTTTCCTGTGCCTGGAATGCTCTTCCCTGAGATATCCTTTTAATTAAATTTTTTTTTAATTTTGGAATAATTTTGAATCGACATAGAAATTTTTGCCATTAGAAGATATTCTCACATATTGATCCCTCACTTCATTCAACTTAAATGTCACCTTCTTAGAGAATCTTCCTTTCATTGCTCTAAAATATCACCCCACACTGTCTGAAATATCCTTCCCCCATCCTCCCACTCTGTTTTCCCTCATGATATTTATCATTTCCTGACTGCGTATCGTGGATATGTGTGCATACATGGAGACACATGCATATATGTTTTTGCATTTATTTTCATCTCCCTGAGAAGGACAGGGGCTTTTGGTTTGTTCATGTCTAAATTACCAAACCCAAGACTACTGCCCAGGATTTAATAGATATTCAATTAGCATTTGCTGAGTCAATTAATTGCATATATAAATGATTAAGTTTCCCACCTGCGACAGGCACTGGGGAGTTGATAATAAGCAAGAAACACAGTGACCTTGATCACCTGGCACTTTCAGTGTAATGGGGAGGACAGAGATCACTGGGCCAATAAGAACAATTGTAAAAGATGCTCTTGATGCCCTACTCAGATTTCTTTTCCTAGGTTGGTGCATTTACCTTCCTCTATTCCTGACCCCACCCAACCCACAACTGCCCCTTCTTGAGAGAACTAATCTTAGCTCATGGGATCTGTCTTGGCTAAAGAAAAACTGCAGTCTCCAGTGCCCCAGGGCAGCCTGCAGCCAGTCAGAATTGGGTCCAGGGCAGAGACGGCTCCAAGATGCAATTTATGCTCCAGAGTCCTTTGTGGATTGCTATGACCCATGCAGCATCAATAAAGGATTCGTGAGTAGGGGTGACTGGAGATGGAGGAAAAACACAGAGACATCATCCAGTCAAGCTGGGGCTAGGTGGGACACTGCACTCTAATGGAGGAACAGTGACTCAGAACTAGCTCCGCAGGTTGATTTTACAGGGTCTCAGGAAGTTAAACTACAGGAGCATTGGAAAACGTTCAAGGCTTGTGAGCTGTCAGAGGCTTCTCTGTGCACTAAAATGTTACAGAGTTAGAAACATTTTTTGCTGCTATCCTCCTGTTGCAGTGCTAAGAAATTTCTGCTATTATCCTGCTATACCCAGAACACCTATTGCCCTGGGATGTCTGATAACTGTTAGAGACAGTGGATCACAGTGGGTCAGTCTAAGACTCAACTTTATCACATCCTTAATTGACTTGGTCTTCTTTCCCCATGGTCCTTAAGCCACAGTGTACATTAGAATCATTGAAAAGTCATGGCAAATGCCAGGATACTGGGTTCTACCCCTGGAGTTTCTAAGAAGGGTGGCGCTTAAAAATGTTCATTTCTAGCAATAAAAAAAAAATCACTTGTTCTTATTCATCCTGGATCCCATACTCCACCCACTTCCCCTGAAGATCACTTCCTCAATAAGTCAGGATGCATCTGAATCCCTGCCTCAGATTCTGCCTCTGGAGAATCCCACCTAAGACAACAAGGAGGGCTGAGAAGTGTTGTGTAGGGGGACTGTAGGTCAAGGACAATTAATGCCACCAAAGGTCATCAAGAGTGCTTCACTGAAGTTCCACTTTATTGGAATTTTTTTTTTGTGTGTGTGAACTCAGGGGCACTCGACCATTGAGCCCCATCCCCATCCCCATCCCCAGCCCTATTTTGCATTTTATTTAGAGACAGGGTCTCACTGAGCTGCTTAGCACCTCACTCATTTGCTGAGGCTGGCTTTGAACTCGAGATCCTCCTGCCTCAGCCTCCGAGTTGCTGGGATGACAGGGGTGCGCTGCCCCTGCGCCCGGCCAATGGAACTCTTAAGGATGAACAGTCTAGTGAAGGGCTGGGGGAACTTTTTGCACGCAGTTGAACCAGCATGTTCAAAGCCCTGGTCCATGATGAGTTTGGGGGAAAGAGACGAGTTCGCCATGGCTGGAGTGTAGGGGGTTACTGTAGCTGGCTTCTTTCCGTGCTTGACACATTATGTCCAAACAGATGTTCCGTCACAGATCCTCTCCACAGAAAATATGCCACGCTTATTAGCGCTGGGAAGAAAATATGTGACCAAATAATTTTCCATCTTGATCTGTAGCAACTTGGGATGGTCAGTGAAACTCCTGAAAGATCTCTTGAGTCCAAAAGGATGTTCGTCTTCTCCGATTCCACCCCAGATGAGCCCAGGGGGAGAGAGAGGGATAACAAAGAACCTTCCAGAGGCTAATAGAAGGATGATGGAAATTAATGGATAAGGGAGTTGCTGTCTGATAAAAGAACAGGTGTGCCAGCCCAGACCCTTCTTCCACTCCCAGGTGAGCAATGTTGCTGTTCTTGCTCAGGTGGTTGTTTCTATATGCCTTGGACTGCTCTGTGTACTTTGGTCCCTGAATTTGAAAGTCCTCACTGGCTGTCTGGTTCCTTCCGCACTCTTGAATAATGGGCTTGCTGGGAGCAAGCAAGTTGTTTTTGTTTTTTTTTTTTTTTTTTTTAGTTTAGGCCACGAGAAGATACACCTAGGCCAGCTGAAGGGCATAGCACATCACCTAGAAAGCCTGCATTTTTAAATGGGTGAGACTTTGGGTGGTAGCCTTTGGGAAAAGGTTAATGTGTTCTCCACGTAGAAAGGACTCTGCTAGCAAAGGAGGGGATGGTTGCAGTCACCCGTCATTGCTTAGCCTGGGTCTTTCTTTATTTCTTCTTACTAATAAAACTCCAGTGGAAATGGGGGACATTTTTGTAGAGTTGAAAGAAAGTTGCATTTTTTTTTAGTCTTCTTTAAAAAGAAGGGTAGACCTGTGACGAAATTCTGATCAATAAAATATGATTAAAATTATATGTTGTGTGGACAATAATTAAAAGGTGGGAACAATCCAAGTGATGATTGACAGATGAATGGAGAAACATAATGCGGTATATACATACAATGGAATATTATGCAACCATGAAAAGTTCTGAAGCTCAGATATATGCTACCACATGGATGGAACTCTAAGACATTTGTATGCTAAGTGGAAATCGCCAGACACCAAAGATTCCACCCACATGAGGTTCCTAGAACTGGCAAATATGTAAAGATGGAGGGTAGATTGGAGGTTATTAGGGGCTGAGAAGAGAGGATAATGGGAAGCCATTGCTTCTCTGATATAGAATTTCCATTACATTTATGAAAACATTTTAGGGAAAATGGCCAACATCACAAAACACTGTGAACATCCTTCACGCTACCGACTCATACACTTAAAAATGGGGGAAAATGGCAAATTTTATGTTTTATGCATTTCACCACAATAAAAAAGTTTTGTGGAGCTGAGTGCAGTGACGCACGCCTGACATCCCAGTGGCTTGGGAGGCTGAGGCAGGAGGATCGAGAGTTCAAAGCCAGCCTTGGCAACTTAGTGAGGCCCTAAGCAACTCAGTGAGACTCTGTCTCTAAATAAAAAAATAAAAAGGCCTAGGGATGTGGCTCAGTGGTTAAGAGCCCTTGGGTTCAATTCCTGGTACCCTCCCTGCAAAAAATGAGTTTTGTAGGTTTTCTGTTAAATGTCCTTCAAGGGGGTGTTGGTGGTCAGGCTGTGTCACCACATGTGTGGTGGCATTTGCTTTTCAGTCTCTTCCTGCCTGGAACCAGGATGCAATGCCGGAGGCTGAGCAGCTGCTTTATTCCCATAAGGTAGCGAGTGCATATTTGGGGCAGCTTCAAATAAAATCGGAGAAGCCCGCGTCTCTAGTCGAAATCATGGGCCCACCATCGCAGCCCAGGACTCCTTACCTCCAAAATTCTTATTCCAAGACAAAAATACACTCTTTGACTGATTTCACTTGTTTTCAAGTTTAACCACTGAGCACAATTCTAATTGATATGGAGGAGGTAAAGTCAAATTAGAGTCTACTGGTCAGGAAGCGTCCAGTCACAGTTGACAGAAGGCCAATTCAAAGCACATAAAACCGAGAAAAGTGATCAATCTGTGTGTAGCTTCAAAGTCCACGTTCAGGCAGGACCGGATCCAGGACCCTAAACAGGAGCATCTAGGATGGGCCTCTCTCTGCCTCAGCCCTGACCCGCTCTGCACTGGCTCTGCCATCAGCCTGGCTCTCCTCTGAAGCACCCAGAACTCCTGATTCTCATTGGTCCATTGGCTCATGCCCACCTGGATGCTGTCATGGTGGGCAGAAAACCATTCATGGACCTCATAGCTGGGCTGTCTTTCTAACTTCAGACACATGGGGAGGAAGATCTACCTTGTCTTAATCCATGTGCACTGGGAGTGGGGCGGAGGGATGATTCTTTAGAGAAAACTGAGGATGTTGTTACCGGAAAAGGGATGGATAGATGGTGGGAAGAAAAAATAAGAGCTACTCACTGTGCCCTGCAGGCAGGTAAACGCCACATCACGCTGAGCACTGTCACCACAGGAGATCATCCAACAAATTAATCTACACTGATTTGCCAAGCACTGCTGTGGGTACCGAAGCTACAGAAGTGAGCAGCTACAGAAGTGAGCAACCCATCAACCAAAGAGCAACGTGTTAGTCAGCTGTCTGTAACTGTAACAAAATACCTGAGTTAACCAAATTATAAAGAAGAAAAAGGTTTCTTTTTGACTCACCGTTTTGGAGGTTTCAGTCTTTGATGGGTCAGTCTCATGGCTGTGGGTAAAGAAGCACATCAGAGCAAAACTGCTCACCTCATGGCCAGAGAGAGAGGGGGGTAGGAAGGGACCAGAGTCCCATAATCCCCTTTGGAGGTGTACCCTTAGTGAATTAAGGACCTCCCACTAGGTTCCACCGTCTTCCTGTAGTGGCACCCTGTAACCAAGCCTTTAACACATGGGCCTTTGAAGGACATTGAAGATCCAATGTCAGCATGCAGGTCATGATAAATGCTGTAAAGACAAATGAAATTGTGTAACGTGACATGTGATCCGTGTTGGAAGCCGCTGAATTGCTTTCGGTAGCATGTTCGGGGGAACATTCTGGGGAAATGATTTTGGAGTTAAGAAAAGTCAACGATAGGGGCTGAGGTTGTAGCTCAGCGGCAGAGCACTCGCCTCGAGAGTGGAAGGCACTGGGTTCGATCCTCAGCACCGCCTAAAAAACAAAGGTATTGTGCCCACTTACAACTAAAAGAAAGTTAAAAAAGAAAGAAAGAAAAGTCAATGCTGGAGGAAGAGCCAACCCTAACAGGATCTAGGGAAGCGTTCCCAGCGGCATGATCATGAGCTTGGCTGGTTGAAGGTCAGAAAGGATGGGGAGGCAGGAATTCCACACCCAAGAAGAAAAATGGTGCATGATGAAGTCATGGAGTTAGGCTGGGCCGGATCGCGGAGACCGAGGTGGCCAGTGTAGACAGAGTGTGGGTTCCATTCTTTCACAGTGTGACGCCATCGCGTGATTCTGAGCAAGGGATTGATAAGATGTGGCGTGTGGTCTGGAGAGTCCACCGTAGCCCTGGAGTGGATGATGAACTCTATAAGGGCCAAGAATGAGGGTCAGGAGATAAATCAGGAACCCATGGCCTTAACTTGGGCTGGAGATAGCTGCATCCTGGACTTTTAAGAAATACGTCCTTTTCCTGCGGGCCGTGGAGAGCCCTGGGAAGTTCTAAGCAGGGGGTGATGGATCGGCTTGTGTTTTTCCAGTAGCACATCAGTGACTTAGGTCTGCTCCCTGGGGTAGAAATGATACCATGACCCAGAAGAAGGCAAGAAAAGAGTAAAACCTTTCGGCTCCGAGTTTCTCTGGGGCAATTGCTTTCCTTCTCATCTCCTAAATTGAAGTATGGAGGTCGGGGAGAAGAAACAAGGAACTGGCCTTTCTTCAAGACCTGGCTATGGAAACCAGACTCAGGGTTGAGATCCCCCCAAAAATGTGTCCTGGACCAACGTCCCTGGGAGAACCAGGAGAAAGAATCTTTGCTCACCTGTAATCCATAGCGGATTTTAGGAGAAAAGCTCCAATCTGTGGAAGGCCCAAATACCCGACTTGGTGCATGGCGGTCAGTGTTGGTAGAGAGTAGGTGGCTTGGAGACAGGGGAACTGGGGTTCAAGTCCCAATGGCATCACCGTTATGTGACATGGACACGTTTGCCTGACCTTTCTATGCCGCTCTTTCCTCCAAAATAAGAATAGGAATAGGACTTATCTCTTTGGTCAGGGGACCTCGTTGAATAATAATGAGGATTACCTATGATAATGCACGTCAGTGCTTAGCACAGTGCCTGGCATGTATTAAGTAGCCAATAAATGTCAGCCATGGCTGTAAATGAAGCCAGGATGCCTGAGAAGCTGGCGTCCTTAATGAGGTTGGCTTTCATCGGCCACCTTTCATTAACAAATGGCTGACTGCTACGTGGTTAATCGGGTTCCTTGAGACTTAGGTACTAGGGAAACAAAATGACCCAGAGGCCTCAGAAGTCCAAAAGTGTCTTTGTTAAAAGAGACCGAGATGCACACCTCAGTAGACAACCAAGAGGCTTAAAACCTACTTTGGAACCCTTCCCAAAATCAATGAAGTAGCATGTCGTTTGGGACTTCTTCCTATTGGCTGGGGATGTTGGCTGCAGTCTTCAGCCTGAATATGACAGACATGGACTCCTTCCATATCCAGAGCTCAACCGCTGCCAGATGACTCCCCGGGTTTACGAGAAGATGGCCAAGCAGGTCCTGTCTTTGCAGTGACGCCCATCTACACGGTGCAGACTGAAGCTGCATTCAGTTCCACAAGGAGGCACAAGAGTGAGCGCCAGGCCCTGGGAAAGCACCGTTCTTTGACTGTCCTATCCCAGCCCCACGGGGGAAGAGGCCCTTCCCCAACATGCCAAGGGAGAAGAAAGCCCAATCTGCTCATTGGAGGGATTAGGGATCTGCAAGAAGGGAAAGGTGCTTGCTGAGCTGTGGAGACTCTACGTTGGTACCTAGATCAAGGCACTGGGTCAGAACAGAGCACCCAGAGGGAGGACTGGGGAGATAATGGTGGGTGTTGTCTGGCATTGGGGACACACAGGAACACTCAGATATTCAATGGTACCTGGATCCCTCCTGGAGAATCAAGATGGCAAGAGACTGCACTCCACCATTACAGGGCAAGGAGAAAGGGCCTCAGGAAGGCAGCCTCCACTCCTGGCCTCCGCTTTCAGCCTCCACTCCCAGGGACTGGTGTGGCAAAGATGCACTGGGTACCATTTGCATGCTCCGGAAAGTTAACTGAGCTCAAACCCTTTTCTTATAACCACCTCCCACAGGAAAACAGCACTGGATGCTGGTGATGCAGAGAGCATCAGAAGCCAAAAAGAACCAACCAAGGCACCATGCAAGTGAGGAGAATTTCATCTCTCACCCCCCACCATTCCCCTACTGCCATCTTGGCCCCAGGGAAGTCAGCAACAGAAGGAGGAGAGGAGTCCCAGGGGAGGGAGTCCACTCATGACCAGGCTGGGATGAGACAGAGGACAAAGCTTTGGGAGGCTGCAGTTTTGATTTGGACTGAATTGGACTTTCAACATCTTATCATTTTATGAAAAACTTTCGAACACATATAAAAATGGCCGTAGAAGTAAAATGAATGAATTCCCTGTATCCATCGCCACCTGCAACAGCTCTTGACTCGAAGCCAGTCTTGTTCATCTCTACGCCCCATTAACTGGCCCTCCCTGCTGGATTGCTCGGCAGAAGCCCCAGACACGAAGCGCTTCAGGATTGGGCTTCAAATGCCTGTGCAGGGGTCCCAATTATCAAAGTAAGATTCTTAAAAATTGAAATTGACCAAAGACCCTGGGTTTTGTCCATTGCTCATTTTTATAATCTCTGGAACAGAAAGTTGCAGGAGGGCAGAGAACTTTTTCTGTTTCATTCCCTACCCCAGTCCATACTTATAATAGTGCATGCTACCTGGTCGATGCTCGGGGACTGTTTGCAGGAGGAGTGAATGAACCGTGCAGAATCGTCCAGCTTTCCCCCCGCACCAGCCTCGAGGTGCCCAGGTTGAGGTAAAGGATGAATTCCTTATTTGCTGTTACTCAATTTTCTTGCCTCCGTGTTGACCCATATTTATTGAGCATCATGTCCCACTTGGAAGGACTGACTCGCAGATTTCTCTCTTCTAAAAGAGAGTTTCAAAAAGTGAGTCCAGAAAATGTCGTGGAGCTCAGCTTCCCCAAGTCTCTGGCACTTGGAGTGTTTCCTGGAGAACTCCCAAACTGGTAGCTCATGGGTCCTTCCCGGTTTGCCGATGTGGCTTCACCCTCCTGGTTTTATAATTTGCATTGAATTGAATTCGACGTGGGTCCGTATTCCTGCCAGCAGTTGGTCGGAGGAGTAGCATCTGTCCCCTTCCGTGAGACACGTCTGATTCAGCTGGCTGCAGCCCCCCCCCCCCCCGTCCTCCCTATGATCTGCCACCTGTGCGAGTCCTAAGTCAGCCCCCTGGCTCCAGGGGACCCCGATGTCTCATGGATGAGACATCTATGAAGAGACTCCACCAACTCTCATCAGTTTGTCCCCAAAAGAGCTGGTCTCATTGATGGGTCACCCACTGCCACACTTCAACTAATTTTTCTGTCTTTCCCATGGCTTTGTATCTGAGATTTTAAAAATTCTTTTGGAATCATTTTTTGGTCACACATGTTTTCTTATCCTTGATTTTCTTAAATGTTTTCTACTTTGTCAACATACATTTATGCATAATATTTTCTCATAGTTTAGATTTATTTACCTGTAATTCTGATTCCTCTCTTATTTTAAGGGTATCTTTTCTCACTTGATTACGTTAACTGAAGATTTCTTTTTTTTTTTTTTTGATTCAACCTATATCAAGATCCAATTTTGAGTTTGTCTCATCCATACCATATTGAATATAAATGCTTTTAAAATTTTAAATACATGGATGACAGCCTTCCATAATTTCCAGCACGGAAAAAGCTTTATCCTTAGTGTCTCCCATAAGTATACACACACACACACACACACACATGCGTGCACACACACACATATATACACACATATGTATTCCATATGTAATATTATATATAGTATGTAGCATATTCTCTTTCATACATATTTATATAATATTACAGTCTATGTAGTATCTCTACATCTTATACAGTGTCTCTGTATATATTTTATATAATACATAGACTATTATACATCATACATAATATGTTCATATTATGAATATATAGTATTGAAATATATATATGAAAGAGACAGGATATATATATATTCATACATAAATATTATATAGCATCTCTTTATATATTCTATATAGCACATAGAATATTATACATAGTATGTAATATATTCATATTATGAATTATATTATTCACATATGAATTCATATTATATATGAATATCGTATGTATAAATATACTATAAGATCTACATAGTATATACAGTATATAGAATATACACAACATACACACACATAGTATATATAAAATACACATATATAAAATATATGCATTCAGTATCCGGCCCTTAACCATGCTGAGGATACATTCCCATGGTTAACACCAAAATCTGTACATAGTGTTTTCTCCCAAACCTACCTATATATAGTTTTTTTTTTCCTAAAAAATGTGCATGTCTATATGTGCATCCCATTTACCCATGTGTCTGAATATTCTGCATGTCTTACGTCTTTACATCACATATGTACATACTTACAACCACAGGTCTCTATATATTTAAAATGAGACAATTAGGAGCAAAGAGGGGCAGTTGGATGTTAGATGCCCTTGATCCAGTAATAAAGTTTCCAGAACTTTGTCTTGATTGTTTATTAGTTTTAATTAACTTTTAAATTACTTTATACTCTTTAATCAATCTGGAATTTACACTGATGTATAATGTGAGGTGAGGATTTAATTTTGTTTTATTTATTCCCTCAAATATTAATCAATTGTCTCAGCGTCATTTATTGTGTCTTCTCCTCTCTCTGGAGACTTGTATGGCCACTTTTATTATGAAATAAAGTCAGGTACATGAAAGATGGTCTTGGAGCTATCCGTTCTATCCCATCGACTGGGTTGTAATTATTGTAACATAAATCCTATTGATCTAGGTTACAGCATTTATGTACTGTGCTATTTTAATCTTTGAGACGTTATAGCCTGTTTTAGTATCTATTTTAGAGTGTCCCTTAATTATTCTTCATTTTCAAATCGTGCTTGGCTCTTCGGCCCATTCATTCTCCTCGGTGGAATTTTAGAGTGACTTTGTCAAGTTCTTCTCCTGCCCCCCCCCAAAGGGAAACAAATACAGCAAAAGGAAAATGAATTGCCTCGGGATTTTAATGAAAATTGCATCAAACCCGTGTATTAATGAGAAAGAAACCACATTATTAAATAATCACTCTTTAATTCTATTTATCGCAACTTATTTTAAAGTCCCTTGCTGCTCTTTTATTATTGCTTCATAGATGCTCTGCACACTGGGTGTCGCATTTATTCCAAGTCGGGGTCTGTTTTCATCCTTGTGGTCGAAGCCGAGAGAGTGAGTGTTGTCCCAGTTCCCACAGCCAGGGAGTGGCGGTGGCACTGAATCCACAGTCCCCTGATGGCAGTGCCCACCCTCCTCATCACTGTGTTCTATAAAACCTTAAATGAGTTTTAGTCATTATTTCCCAGATCAACGCCAATTTTATCAAGTTCCAACTTTGCTGAGGTGGAGTCTCACTGTCGTCGGTAACTTCTGGAGTCAGAGATGTTTACTTCATTTCCTTCTTTCTCTTTTCGATGGACGGGAATCATGAGGGCTGCCCCCGCCTCCAGGGCCCCACCCTCTCTCCTTCCCTGAATTCAGAATCTTGTCATCTGGGCTCTTGTGTGAACTGTCGGTCAGGAGGACGCCACTTCTGGATGGACCTTGCTCTGAGGAGGCCGAGCAGCTCAGTTCCGGGTCCTGGAGGTCATGTGCACAGTCAAGTTCAGGAGCTGAGATGTTCATCCCTCTGTTGGCCATGGCCGGGGTCTCCCAGTCCATCCGTCGTCCTCTCCACCTCCCTGTGGTCCAGGGAACAGTCAGAAATGACTCTCTGTAAAGGTTGACCAGCTCATGTCACGACCAGGTTAAAAAACTTGCCAATTTCCTGTTTGTCTTGTCTTGACCTTGGCCAATGCTTTGTAGTTTGCATCTGGAGTGTCCCTGGAGGCCTAGGTGTTGGAGGTTTGGCCACCAGCCTGGGGTGCCCTTGGGAGGTGGCAGAACCTTTAGAAAGTGGAACCTATTGGGAGGAAGTTAGGCCAGAGGGGTGCGCCTTTGGAGGGAACACCGGGACC
The DNA here is from genome assembly GCF_047511675.1 of Marmota flaviventris. Lineage (NCBI taxonomy): Eukaryota > Metazoa > Chordata > Mammalia > Rodentia > Sciuridae > Marmota > Marmota flaviventris. The sequence continues at coordinate 17,100,767 of NC_092516.1, read as the reverse complement.
CAGCCCTTTCCTGTCATGTTATTTGCTTCCTGGCTGCCATGAGGGGACCAGCCTTCCTCTACCCAGCAATCCGCCATGATGCCCGCCCTGCCATAGACTCAGAAATAATGGGGCCAACCAACAATGGACTGAAACCTCTGAACCCATGAGCCAGAAGGAACCTTTCTTCTTTTTACACTGATTGAATCGAGCTATTTGCTGCAGCAACAGAAAGCCACTCCCCCAGCCAATAAGACCCTGCCTGGGCCGGGAATCGCTCCCCCTCGGGGCCTCATCCCATGCCCACCCCTCCCCCACTTTTTAATTCCCTTCTCTGCTGCCCTGTTTTTTTGTTTTTAATTATGTTTTATTTCTTGAAGGGCTGAACCCTTTCACAGCTGTGTCCCTCCTCTTGGTGCCTCTGCTTTGGGGACGTTCTTTCTCCTGGATCCCATGGCATGGATCCCACATCATGTTCCTGCTGAGGGAGTTGGTCAGGGGGTTCACGGCTGACCACCTGACTGGGGGCAGCTCCTTAGTTACCACAAATGCCACCACCGCTTGACTCACAGCCGAGATCCCAGCCACCAGGGCTGTTTATCAGGTGGCCTCAATATTTGTGTTCTCCCCACATTAGCAGGTTGAAGCCCTCGTCCCCAGGGTGAGGGAGGTAGGACGGGGAGCCTTCGGTGGTCACTGGGTTTAGACAGGGTCACGAGGGCGGAGCCCCGGGAATGGGATTTGCCAGAAGAGGAAGAGAGATAAGGGCTCTCTCTCATTTTGTCCTTTGCTCCCTGCCGAGCGAACTAGGAAGAGCGCCCTCACCAGGGAGCCATGTGAACTGGCACCTTGACTTTGGACTTCCAGAGTCTGTGAGAAAAAAATAGACTTCTGTTGTTTGGTATGATATTTTATTATAGTGACATGAGTGAATGACAACACTCACTCACTTACTTGTCTGTTTTCCTATCACCTTTGCACTGTGCTGGGACATCAGTACAAAACTCCCATTTGGATTGTCCTTGGGGCCTGGTGCAGTGAGCGGTGTATAGTAGTAGCTTCATAAACACACGTTGGATTAGTGACTCAGTGAAAAACGCCACCCTTGCCACATCCTAGCTGGCACCTTTGGCACCAGAAAAACCTGAGAAAACGGTAATACCATTTTTGAGGTTGTTTGGAACCAAAAGGGGTCTGCGTGACCCACCTGAAGCTCTCAAGAAATAGTAGCATGAATTATCCTCTTCATGATAATCCAATGTAAAAACACCGTAGGAAGGCCAGATGAATCTTGTAGAAATGAAGTCTATTCAGTTCAGAGCTTGATCATACAAGTCAAGCAGCTCATTTTTAATTTAATTTTTTTCTGCATGTGCCAGAGCTCAAGGATTGATCATTTGTTACAGGAACTATTTATACGAACGGTTCCTAATGGCAATCATTTATTATCATTCCTCACCGTTCTGGGAAGTGACTGGGATCAGTTATGTGGTTCTTGCTCTAAGATTTCCCCCCACCACCTTTGGTTTCAGTTGAATGACAGCTGAGACGAAAGTCATCCCGAAGGCTTCCCGGCTCCCACGTCTCATGGCTGATGCTGGCTGTGGGTTGGGACCTCAGCAGGGGTTATCCGAGGGAGCACCACCCCTAGCCTCCCTGTGAGGTGGGCAGATTGAGCAAGACACGGAGCCCAGGGAGAAGAGCTACAGATTTTCCTAATCCAACCTCACATTCACAAAGGTATTTCTTTGGCCATATTCTATTTGTTCCAAGCCAACCCATTTTCACGGGGAATTGGTCTCTACCTTTCGATGGGAGGGCTATCAAAGAATTTGTGGACAACTTTACTCTTCCAGGTGAGAGGGGAAAATACAGATCAGATGATTCTTTAATAATTATCAATAGTAAATACGATTGTCCCACAGCTCAGAACATTCATGTCACCACCCTAATGCTCCCCATAAGCATTATAATATGGGCACGGAGTTGTAGTTGGGGATCTGTACTGAGCTAGGTTCGGTGCTGTGACTTTTAGGTTAAGTTCTTGACCTCTTGGAGCTCCCTGTTTCTCTGTAGAGTGCAGGTGATCAAATTAGACCGCAAGCAGAATCCGGGCACAGGAGAAAACATCCAGGCACAGAGGTGACTAGGGTGAGCCCCCACACCTCCCTGGAGCTCTGTCCTGACATGGTTTCTCCCATCTGTCACCACGCACGTCCCTTTTAAACACGGAGGGCGCCTTGTCCACCGCGAGTCACCTGTGGGATCTGACGTCCCCTGTCCTCAGAGCGCGATGAGCCCCTGCTGAGGGGGTGGGTGGGCATGGTAACAGCCCCAACGCAGCCGGCGCCTGGCCAGAGCCTCCGATCTGCCAGTGTGGGCGCAGACACTCTCTCCCCAGAAAAGCTGCTCAAGGCATAGACGAGGGGAAGAGGAGATTAAAAATAAAGAGTGGTCATGTTCCCTTTTGAAATGCACAGGAGAGCCATGGACTCAGAGGCCCTCTGATTCTCCGGCTTTGGGAGGGAGGAGGATGTGAGGATAGGAGACAAGAACTCTAATTCCTGGGGACACTAAGAATCAGGCAGCTGCCCCTCAGGGCTCACGGCAAGGGTCTCACCTGGAACCCCGGCGTGTCCACAGTTTTGCAGGATGTGGGAGCTAGCTGCCCCTGGGTTTGCTTTGTTGCTCATCGAAATTTTGACTTTTCAAGTCTAGATCGGGTCTGTGCCCTCCAGCGGTCCCCCACCCCCAGCCCTCCTTATCACCTGGGTCCAGCCTGTTGTCACTGTCTACATCAAATATTTTCTTGGCTCAGACAGATATTCAAGTTTGATTTGCATCCTTCTTGCTCTCTCTATTTTTTTTTTCGCTCTCCCAAGGCCAATGTAACTTACAGCCATGGAGGGCACAGGGCGGAATTATTAATTAGCTCTCACCCCTGTTCCTGTCCTGGAAACCCTGTAAGAGAGATGTCTCTTCTCCAAGGGAGAAGGCATCCAAGAGTACCAGGAGCTCACCGGGGGGCAGAAAAAGGGCAGAACTGTTTTTTGAACCTCGGTACTAGGAGGGAGGTGATTTTCAGTTGCTGATCATGGAAAATGCACTTCAAATTGGTTTAATTCGAGAGAAAAAAAAAAAAAAAAGACAGACGATCCATTGGCTCCCAGATACTCTTGGATCCAGGGACTCCGACTTCAGCTCTCAGCTTTTTCTTTATGCCAGATCTGTCCTTGTGTTGGCAAATGGCCCCCCAGTATCTGCTGGTCAGCCACCTACCCTCTCACCACCAAAGACAGGCGAGAAAACTCTTCTTCCCAATCACTGCGGCTGGAAGATGGAGCTGTCACAGCTTCAGGCTTTAAGCCTTGAGCACGGCTAATGCCACTTGAACCAGCATTTCTGAGGATAAAAATGGAGAGTAGCAATAAGAAATATTAGTATGATCTTTCCATAAGGGTCACCTCCGTTATCTACACCAGCAACGAAATGTCATTGTCTACATCAAATGCCATGGTTTCAATATGTCTCATGGAAGCCCTAAATTTATGCCGATGGTATTTGGGACATTATTAGATTAGATGAGGTCAGGAGGATGGAGCCTCCATGGTGGTATTAGTGGCTTTATATGAAGAAGAAAGGAGACTCAATCTAGCATATGCTTGCTCTATGATGCCCTCTCCCATGTTATGATGCATTAAGATGTTCTGGTATCACTCGAAGCCAGAACCACATGCCTGAACTTCCTAACCTCCAGGACTATTAGGCAAATAAACTTCTGTTCTTTATAAAGTTGCCTGGTCTTGGGTATTTTGTTATAGCAGCAGAAAACAGGCTAACCATTGCCTTTCCTGTAGGCTTCAGAGATCATGAGCACCTGCTGTTAATGTTGAGTAGTTAAACACATTGTGAGTTAAATAGGATTGTCTTAGAACCTTAGCATCCCAAGGGAGTTGACCCTACGTGCTGATCTTTTAGAAGAACATCTGTCATTACTATCATCCCAGAGCCCATTCCCTGTTCTTTAAAGTATATTGCTTTCCTCTGGAAAACCAACCATGCCCCAGGGGATTCACAGTGATCATCTCTTACCCTTGCCCTACTCCAGAGGTAAGCGTGTGACCCAGGCTTGGCAAGGCCACTATTCATCGCCTGCTTAAGAAACTTAAGTAAGAGATGGATATTTAAGCCAAGGCAATAGAACTCAGTCCTAGAATTCTCATTTAAACAATGAGGAAAAAAAAATGCTCCTTCCACTTACCAGCTAAGCCCTGGGGATAGTGGGCGGAGCTTCTAAAGACCACCCAGGAAGTCAAGTCAAGGAGAAAACCAGGTGATGGTGGAGAGGCACAGTTTTCTAATACAATATGTGTCCCTGGGTCCTTTGTACCTGAAGCCAGACAACACAAGGGCCTTTGAATTACCTGAAAAAATGCATAGTTTTTCTCATGATGACCCCAATTTGAGGAGGGTTTTGCCACTTGTAATCCTAAGGCAGTCAGTCTACCATCTGAGTTCAATTCAGGGTCAGTGCACCAGTCAGCTCTTCATCACTGTCCAAAATAACTGACTTAAAAGAACAACTTAGAGGGGGAAAAAGTCTATTTTGGCCTCATGGTTTCAGAGGTCTCAGCCCCCAATTTTCTGACCCTATCACTTTGGGCCTGAGTAGGCAGAACATCATGGCGGAAGGGGGTGCCAGAGGAATGTCACTCAGCTCGTGGGAACAGGGAAGCAGAAGGAGAGAGGAAGGGACCACGGACAGATCTAGTCCACATCCATGCCCCCAGTTACCTCCGGCCATGTCCTGCCTGAGGAGCTTGCCTACAGTCACCATCCGGGAGTCCATTGAGCTATCCATGGATTAATCCAGCAAAATGGATTAATCCAGTGATGAGGTCAGAATCCTCATTGGTGCCTAGAACCCCAACCTGTGAACCTTGCTGCATTGGGAATCATACTTTCAAAATAGGAGCTTTTGGAGGAACGTTCCAGATCCCATCCGTAACAGGCTGAGTAGCAGTTAGTCTCCGATCTCTTTTATTCCACTCCCCTTAGCAGAAGCCAAACAGAAACAAGCAAGCTGCAAAACGTCTCAATGAAAGACATAAGCACACAAGCTCGAGGGTCAGACAGGCCTGCATCCAAGCTTCGGTGTGGCCCCTCACCCACTGTGTGACCTTCGTCAAGTTACCTGGCACCTCTAAGACCCGTCTTCTCCTCTGTAAAATTGGTTTCATAATAACATCCACCTCCTGGAGTTTATGGGAGTCTAACGTGAACGTCACACTCGTGACCGCTCCATCAAAGCTAGCAATCGCCATCATCATAACACAGAGTCTCCCTCCCAACGTTCAGCTTTGTCTCTAACGTAATTAAAATTCCCCCCCTTGTTGTGTCTTCTCTTGCTCAGGGTGTTTGGCGGTGGACAGGGCCTCAGGTACTGGGTGTTCTCAGTTGGTTTATGAACACGGCATGGAGAAGAGCACGCACCCAGGAACCAGCCTGCGTGGGCCCTGCTCGGGCCCCAGTGGACTTGGATTAAGGGCTCCGCTCTTCTGTCGCTCAGTTTCCACATAAAACGGGGATGATGGAAATGGTCCTGCCTCAGAGAGATTAAATACATTAATAAACTTAAGACTTAATCAACTTCAAAAGGAGTGTTGAGCACCGTGGATGGCACGGGGCTGTGGTTACCCACTGTGTGATTTTCCTATGGTGCCACCTCGACTACATACACATTCAGTGGCCAGACACTGACTTCTGGTGGACACGAGTGACTAAGTGTGACAGGGCTTGGATGAGCTGTGGTTCCCTGGGTTCTGTAAGAGCCTGCTTACCCCAGGATCACTCAGCAACGCACTGCCTTTCTAATACACATTTTGCGGACAATTCTGGCCTTGCCAACATATGTGTGCACGTGTTGACAATGGATTGACTCCATATTTATTAAATGAAACTTGCATTCAAAGTCTGACTCCACCACCTGCTGTTTTATCTCCAGCAAGTTACTTAGGCTCTCTGGGCTTCAGTTTTCCCCAAATGCAAAATGTACCTACCTCACAGGTTGTTGTGAGGATTGTTACGGCAAATCCCTAAGAATGGGGCTTGACACACTTAAGTGCCAAATTAATCTGGTATAAATGATAATGTCCAGTGAATGCAAATGGAATGCTTCTCCCACACCGCATATCCTTAGAATTTTCTTAAAAGGACTGAAATGATTTTCCTTGCTGGAAGTTTCAAGCTCGTAGATATGCCCAATGGACTATTATATTTGCACAGCCTAAAGGTTTTTTTTTTTTTAATAAGAATTAATGCCCTATATTTTAAAATTAGGACATTTCACATAAAAATCTGGCTTCCCTGCTTCTCATGTGGATTGGGAAAAGATGGTGTCTCTGGGCTCCCTCCTTTGCCGACGGTCACTTGGAGCAGATAGTGCACTTCAAAACAAGACAAGTGCTCTTCAGGCCAAGAACTCTTGGGTCACAGTACTCCAATTTTTTTTTTCACTTCTGAAATGCTTCACGGATTTGCCTTAAGTGGCCTGGATTGTCAATGAAAATAAGGACAGACAGGTACCCAAAGCACACTACATTCCCGGCACGGTCTCAATCCGGCTCCACAACCATCCCAAAATAGTCCTATCTTAAGGATGTAAAGATATGCAACATTCAGGTTCCCTCCCAAGATGATGCAGATGGTATGGGGCAGAGGTGGGCTCCAGAGTCCAGGTTATCACTGCTCCACTGAATCCTGGGGTAAAATTCCTACCTGGGTAAAACTGATTCCCATCTAGGTAAAATTCTGTGCAGGTGTATGAATGAAACGGGAGCTCGGCCAGGGGCAGGGGGTGGGGGCACTCATGATCATGTAGGCCGAGAGGACTCAGGTGGTGGATGCTTAAGACCATATTTAGGGAGTTAGCTGCCTAACTCCTCCATGGCCCTCGGCATCCCCAGACGACCTCTGATGTACAGGGACAGTTTTACTCCCGCTAGAAGCCATTGAACTTGGAGTGAGAGTCTGTGCACACAGTGGAGCCCGGAAGTTGGTACCTTCTGAGTATCCTTGTCAAGCATAGCATGCACCTCTGAACTCTAAGGTATCTTCACTTTGCAATCAGGCTGAGAATCACATCAAGGTGACACATCATTATACTGAAGGTGTTATGCATCATCTGCGTGCATGTGTGTATATATATATGTAGACACATCCATACACTCATATACACGCCTGTGTGTCTCCTGAGTCCCTTCCTGAGACGCACAGAGCATCTCATCGGGGCCAGGAGATCCCAGCAAGCCCCCACCCCTAGGATCTTCATTCTTTCTGAAGAAGTGCCTTCATTGCCGACATGGCTCTTCTAGCAAAATCTTGTCAAGCTTCCCTCCCCAAAGTCTGTATTATAGCAACAAGACATCTTATTTTCCTTTTCCGGTTATAAAATTATATGATAATATTTGAAGATGTTGTTTCAAAAATACGACTCCCCCCCATCATTCCAAACCCCAGAGAATCGCTAATCTATGAGCGATTCCCGAGGATTCTTTTTTTTTTTTTTTTAAGAGAACGTCTTTACCCAAATGGTGAGGTTTTGAGATGATGCCTGCCGACTGCTATCAAATGCTTCACATTTGAAAATAAATTCACAAAACACAGAAGAGAAACAGATGGTCCGTGAGTCTTGTCCATTCTCTGTAGCTTTCCTCCACTCTGCAGCATCAGACAGGCGTCGGAGCCAAACTCAGGTGGGTGTATTGCGAGGGGGAGGCCAGCTGTCCCCAGGCCTGAACTGTACGAAGCAAAAACGGCTGTCTTTGGGGGCCCTCCTGGGAGGGTTGCACCCACAGAGATGGGGTCCTTGCTCTTCATTCTGGCTGGTGGGGTTTAGAGGCACCTGGGTCCCCTGGCTGGCAGAGTGGTCCTGTGGGTTTCTTCTCATCTGGTTTCCAACTGGGGGTGAGGTTCTGTCTCCAAGTGCATTTTCCTCTTGGCACCCCTGTCTTCTGGGGCATGGTCAATCAGCAGCTGGATTAGACCCTAGGCAAACGACCTGATGCTAGCCAGTCGTGTTAGCTTCCCAGGGTGTTGTAACAAACCCTCACAAACTGGATAGCTCTAAACAGAAGACATGTCTCTCTCACGGATCTGGGGGGCAGAAGGCTACATCAAGGTGCATGCAGAGAGTTTTGCTATCTCTGGGGGCTCTTGGGGACACTCCTTCCTGCCTCTCGGGCAGTTGCCACATTCCTTGGCTGGTGGCCGCCTCTCTCTCGTGCTTCATCTTGTGGTCACACCTCCTCTGAGCATCTTTCCTATGTCCCCTGACCTCTTCCTGATAAGGACCCTTGTCATTGCATTTAAAAGCCCTTCCTGATACCCGGGGCCATCTCTTCCTCTCAAGATCTTCAGCTTAATTACAGCTGCAAAGATGCCTTTTCCAAAGAAGCTTCTAAATTCCAGGGTGAAGATGTGATATCAGCTGTGGTTTGGGTGAGTATCCCTGAAAAGTCCAGGTGTGACATTTTGGCCCCAGGGTGGCGCTACTGAGGCGTTTTGGAACCTTGGGAGGTGGGGACTGATGGGAGGTGGGGACTTTAGGTCTTTGGGGGTGTGTCCTTTCAGGAGGCTATAGGACCCCAACCCTTTTCTATTCTTCTCTTTGCTTGTTGGCTCATGCTGTGGGCAGTTTCATCCTTCCATGTCCCCCCTGACGTGGCTGTTAACATCCCAACCAGGGGTCCCAAGTAACAGAGGTGCTCGATGGTGAACCTCCAAAGACACGAGCTAAGTCAGTCTCTGATAAGTTAATCCCTGCAGGTGTTTTGTGGTGCAGCATCTACAGGTAGCCATCGCCTACCCACACGCCAGGACTTCCTCCCCTCTGCTGAAGTCCTGATCTCGGGCTGCTTTCCTCTCTGCCTATTTTGACCTCTTCTCTTTAGGCAGGTCACACAGATCCCGATGGCCCCAGAGAGGCTGAAGTGAATGTGCTTGATAGAGCACTTGACTAGCGTCAGTGGAACCAGTTGGGCAGGAGGAGTCTGATCGTCCCCTGCCTTCTCTGTAGTTTTCTTCCTCTGGTCTCCACGAGGATGACAAGGGTCAAGGTAAGCCACATCTGCTTCTCTCTGCACGAGGACAATGACCTATATCGCTCTGCCCACTCTTGCTCTTACCCCTACCAACTGTGCCCTCTAAAGTAGATGGGACCTGGCAAATTCTCTGCTTAAAGACTCTGGGGAGGCAGGATCAAGGCCCTCCTGAGATGTCCCCATCCCACTTCCTGAAACCTGTGACTCTGTCACCTTACTTGCAAAAGGGATTTTGCAGGCATGTTCAGGATCTGGGCTGGGGGGATTATCCTGGGTTGTCTGCGTGGGCATACGATCATCTCAAAGGACAAGGGAGCATCACAGAAAGGAGTTGTAACAACACAAGCAGAGGGTGTGGTGATGCACTGAAGGTGAAGGGTGTCTCTGAGCCAAAGAATGCAGGCCGCCTCTGGATGGTCGACACGCCTCTCCAGAATTTCCGGAAGAAACCAGATCAGCCTATACTTTGATTTCAGTCTGGTGGAGCTGAGTTTTGGACTTCTGACTTTTCCAGAATTGTAAGATAATGAGTTTGTATTGTCTTGAGTCATGAGGTTTGTGGTAATTTGTTATAGCAACAACAAGCAACTAATACTGTCTCCAAGGGATTCTCATTGAACTTAAAAGTCCAGCTTCTCACTGAGGTTGCACGTTGTCTTCATGATCAGGCCTCGACCCTCCTCTTTGGCCTCATCTCCCCCTACTTTGCCAGGGCTTGCTGTTCTTCAGCCCCCAGGCCCACTTTCTCCTCCCCAACAGGTTAAGTGTCACATCCGGTCCTTGCTGTAGCCTCAATCTGAAATGCTCTTCTCTGGCTTCTAATTATTGAGCTCAAACTACCATCTTGTCAAGAAGGTCCCTCCTTGACCATTGGAGTTACCCAGCAAACAGCCTGGCCATTCCCACCCTATTTCACCACCCTATTTCGTTTTCTTCATACAATGGATTGCTATCTGCAATCATATCACTCACCACCCTTGATACACATCCCTTCCAGAACATCAGCGGCATGGGAAGAGGACCCATGCTTTGTTGCCTACCTAGAACAGTCTCTGGCCCTCAAGAGACTGGTTGAATGAAGAATGACATATAGTTTCCATGTCTAGTGGTTTTTTCTGGGGTCATGGGCCCCCTTGAAGAGTTTCATCCCTTGTAGTAACAGAACAAGGAACAAGAAGGACACCCGCCCCGCCAAGCCCAGGTTGGAGTTGTGAGAAGATAGAGGGCGAGATCCAGAAGTTTTTCCTCCTTGTTGGGCTCTTCAGAATTTCCTCCCCTTTACCGTAATTTTCAAATATTTCCTCTTTGTTCCTCTCTTCTGTAAGTCCTTTTGTTGGGCTCTGTCTACTTACAACCACCAGAATTTCCTAAGGATGATCTTGAGGTCACATAACCTCAAAGGGTTCTTCATTTAAAGTCCCTGTTATGATTTGGAGATGAGGTGTCCCCCCAAAACACATATGAGACAATGCAAGAAGGTTCAGGTAGTGGTGGGGGGGATGATTGGATTGTGAGACTCTTAACCCAATCAGTGAATCAATCCCTAATGGGATTGACTGAGTAGTGACTAGAGGCAGGTGGGCTGTGGCTGGAGGGAGTGGCTCGTTGGGGGCGTGGCCATGGGGTACACATTCTGTATCTGGAGCTGGAGGGAGTGGCTCGTTGGGGGCGTGGCCATGGGGTACACATTCTGTATCTGGAGGTGGAGGGAGTGGCTCGTTGGGGGCGTGGCCATGGGTGCATATTCTGTATCTGGAGCTGGAGGGAGTGGCTCGTTGGGGGCGTGGCCATGGGGTGCACATTCTGTATCTGGAGCTGGAGGGAGTGGCTCGTTGGGGGCGTGGCCATGGGGTGCACATTCTGTATCTGGAGCTGGAGGGAGTGGCTCGTTGGGGGCGTGGCCATGGGGTACACATTCTGTATCTGGAGCTGGAGGGAGTGGCTCGTTGGGGGCGTGGCCATGGGGTGCACATTCTGTATCTGGAGCTGGAGTCTCTCTCTCTCTGCTTCATGATCACCATGTTGCAAGCTCCTTCCCTCTGCTACACTCTCCCGCCATGATGTCCAGCCTCACCTCGAGCCCCGGGGAATGGAACTGGCCTTCTCTGAACTAAGACCCCTGAAACCGTGAGCCCAGAAATAAACGTTTCCTCCCCTACACTTGTGCTGGTCAGATCCTTTAGTCACAGCAGAGAAAAAGGTTGACAAAAACAGTCTCCCTTTGGCTTTCTGTTTCTTAGCTGGACAAGCGGAGGCTGCTCGTGTTTGGGGGGATTCAAGGGAATTCCTCTGATTCCAAAATAACGGATCTTACATCTCCTGGGTTTAGGGAAACACTGGTTTCTGTTCTGTTCACCAGGGGGTCCCTCAGATCCTTTTTCATCTGGATGAATGGTGCCCATCGACACCAACTCAGAAACTCCCCGACCAAGCGGGACCATGGTCTCCCCTCCCCGGTTCCACTTCCCCCCTACGTAGGAGGGCTGACCCCCTCAGCAGGATGGAGCCCACCAGCCCCACTGCAGACCCTCCGCTGACCTCACTCCTCCATTGCTTGCAGGGCCTGTGACTTTCCTGAGGGCCCTCAGCATGGTCCTTCACATGAGCTATAAACGAAGTAGGCACCCCTCCAAAAAAAGAAGATGGAGCACACTCATTGGACCTAGTGCCCAGCCCTAAGACACCCCTGTCCTCTATCCCAGGGTATATTATGAGCCAGACAGCTTCTGATGCGGCTCCCAGGGATCTCCGCCTTGCTTATCTATGCCCTTGGGTAATTCCCTCCCGTGGAGTGTGTCATTTGTTAGTAATGAATAGTACACAGAGAAAATGATATACTGTCCCTTCTGTGATCCAGTTGCAGCAGAATGGAACATCCGTCTGACTGGTATTCTCCTTACAAGGACTTTTGCCTCATGCACTTTGTTGAAGTAAGCTGCCTGCTTTGGTTTGAATCTGCTCCCCCAAATTTCATATGTTGGAAATTTAATCCCCTGATTCCTATGTTAATGGTATTAGGGGGAAGATTTGGGGAGGTAATTAGAATAGGATGAGGGTTGGTTCCTCAGGATGGCATTAATGTTTTTATAAGAAGAGGAAGAGTGATCCATGCTAGCATGCTTGCTCTGTCTCCACCATGTAATGAAGCAGCAAGAAGACCCTCCCCAGATACCCAACAAATACTTTCCCCAGATACCCAGCCAGAGAATTCCTGTGGGTCAGCAAATACTACTGCCATGCTTTTGGGCTTCCCAGTCTCCGTAACTGTGAGCTACCTAAACCTCTATTCTTCATAAATGACCCAGTCTCAGGTATTTTGTTCTAGCAACAGCAAACAGATGGACACACTACAATTTTGGAAAAGCTCACATGAAAAGATCTGAGGGTATCCAACTGCTAAAACTGGTGAGGAACTGCAACCTCAATCAAATAGCCCACAAGGAACTAAGTCCTAGCATGTGAGTGGTTTAGAAGTGAATTCTTCCCAAGTGGAACCTTTAGCAGAAGGTTCTAAGCTAAGCCCTGCTCAGCCTCCCAACACGCTGACACTAAGATAACAGATGTGTATTGCTTTAAGCTGCTAAGTGTTGGTGTCACTTGTTAACAGCCATAGAGGAGAAGACACATGTATCTAGGATTTCCCTATAAAAGCCAGCCCACAATAGGGTTAAGATCTCATATTGAATAAGGAGCCGTATCTTCAAATAGTCATAAATTCCCACCGGCTCGGCACTGTCCGTTATGCATGAATTTGTCTCTTGGACCTCATAAGAGGGAGTCCCTGGGCAAAAACAGAACAGAACATCCTTGTATCTCTTCTCTAAATGTCACTTTCATCTCACCCTGACATGTGGCCTAATTTGAGCGAGCCGTGTGTCAGAGAGACCAGACTGCAGGAGACGACCGTCCACAATGGACAGGGTGTGGTGGTTCACTCTTTGGACAGGCCTTGAGCTCAACTCTTTGGGAACCAGATTCACTCGGCTTGCTTTCAGGAAGCGGTGAGCCAGAGAATTCCTGTGGGTCACAGTATTCTCCCAACAAGCAAAAATACAGGATCCGAGACGTCTGGCTTTCGGGTTTGGGGAGTCAGGTATTGACAGGGTGGTACTTGGTTGGATGTCTCAGATTCGGTTCCATCTCTTTCTTGCTTTGTATTCCTTCCTGATTACACCGGCATCTCAGCTTGCATTCGAGGTTTTAAAAAAAGAAAGAAAACATGACAGGAATTAGATCAGAGGGTTTAAGTTTGTCGTCGTTGGTTTGAAGAGTCTCTATCATCTGCTCTGAGGCTGACTCTGGTCATCCCACTGACAGGCCTAAAATCTGGTGTCGTGTCTCTGCAGGGATGGAAGGCACCATGGGGAAGCAATTCCTTTCCCATCGGTCTTATTTCTTTGATGCTCCCAAATTCATTAATAATTCTGGGGAATGACTGTGTGATAGATAGAAAACTGATCACAAACTTGCCATCCTCTCCTCCATGGGCCTATGCCGGGTGGTTTGGCACTGCCTGCCGCCTGTAGTCTAAAGCAGCAAGAAGACTCTCCCCAGATACCCAGCAAATACTGTTGCCATGCTTTTGGGCTTCCCAGCCTCCATAACTGTGAGCTAACTAAACCTTTATTCTTCAGAAATGACCCAGTCTCGGGTATTTTGTTCTAGCAACAGCAAACAGATGGACACACCACAATTTTGGAAAAGCTCACATGGCAAAGAACTGAGGGTATCCACCTGCTAAAACCTATGAGAAACTGCAACCTCAATCAAATAGCCCACAAGGAACTAATTCCTAGCATGTGAGTGGCTTAGAAGTGAATTCTAGGAGTCTGTTTCTCCACCTGCTGATTTACCATATGGGAAAGGAGCCAAGGCTTGGTGAGCCCTTGAGCACTGGGCTTCTCTCCTAGTCCTGCCCCTTGGAGTCATTAAATCCACTCTGTGAAGAAGCCCCCCTTAGCCTCTTGGACCACCCAAGAGCACTCAGAACAAAAACAGCCATCCTACTGACCAGGCCATCAAACACCCATAAGTGAATGAGGTCCTCCTGACATTGTCACCAGCTGAGCTTCCCGCTGCTTGAAGATACACGGACAAGTCCATCAGAGATAAGCTGCTGCCTAGACCAGAAAAGCCACCCTCGTGAGCCAAATAAATGGTATTTTTGAAAAATCCACCGGCTTTGAGGTGGTGTGTTACTCGGCATTAGGCAGCTGATGTAGATTTTTATCATGTGAACGTTTCTCCCAACTCATCTCGTGGGTGGATTTTCAGGCCCAGAAAGCAAAAGCCTATAATTCCTCAGAGGGTGGAACTCAGGCAGTGAACGTGGCTGTGAAATGATACTGACCTTCATGGTCAAAGGCAAAGCCGGGAGCCGCTCCTTTAATGGCTTCTCATACATCACCAGCTGCAAAGAACCTTTGGGGTAGACTAAAATTCCTGTCCACGGAGAATCTGAATGTGCTTCCTGAACCTATATCCCTTTTGTTCCAAGAACCCATTCCTATTGGTGTGCAGAGCGCTGTGGAATTCCGTTCTTGCGTTTTGAGCATCACTCTGACCCTAGCTGTGGAGGAGGTGCTGCTCGTGATGTGTGTGGAAATGGCCTCTCAGATGGTCCCCAAGGATCTTGACCTTCCAGTGATTTCACCTTGGATAATCCCCTGGACCCCAGGCTGAAAATAACTGACTCGATTCTAAAGAATAGAAAATAGCAACAAGATGGGATGCCACTTCTGAGATTGGGTTATAAAAGGTCTGCGATTTCCACGACGGTCACCTCATTGGAATCATTTGCTCTAGGGGAAGCCAGGTCCTGTGTCCAGGGGCAGCCCTATGGAAAGGCTTATGTGGTGGGGAACTGAAGTTGCCAATAATTATGTCAGGAAGCTTGGGAGTGAATTCCAGATCATCCCAGTTGACTTTATGTGCAACTTGGCCAACCTCGTAAGAGGCTATAAACCATCTAAGTCACACCCAGATTCCTGACCCACACATATTGAGAGATAATCAATATTTGTGGCTTTAGAGTCTGGGGGGTGGCTTGTTACACAGCAATGGATAAGTAGTACAACTTCGGTTCAGTCAATCAACCTGCCTTCTCTCTCTCCCCAGACCCTGTTTGGTTCAGGAATGCACCTGTGAACAGGCTGAGCCAGAGTAAAAACAGATTGTTTCACAGAAGAAGACTTTTAGAGAAGCTCCCACTCTTTCTTATGGGACTTGATCCTAAGAAGATGAGAGGCTGGATCTTCTGCAGCCATTTTGTCCCCATGAGTGGACAGTTCTGGACTATCTTGTTGGTCTCCATCGCCCCAGCACCCAGGACTCCACGGGGTTCCGAGTAGGCACTCAATATTTATTAAATAAAAGATGGGTTTATATCTAGCAGATGGAAAAGTGGGAGAAGCTGGCACGCAATAGTAACCTCTTCTCTAATGCCATCTTAAATGGAACCCGTCTAGAAACCTCTACAAGAAAACCCATGGATTCTTGTTTTCTAAATATGGTATGCAGAATGCACAGTTTCTCCTTTAAGTTGAGGTTGGCTCCAGCCAATTTTAACTGGCAGAGTTTCTAAAATTCTGCCGAGATGAGCTCACTAGGTAGGATCAATGGATTCACTCTATCTGCCTAATTGCTCCATTTTACTGGGACTCCTCCAAGAAAGGAGATGAGCAAACCCCGTAGAGAGAGAGTCCTAATGGCCTGAGCGTGACAGGTCTGCTCTCAGTTTACCCACCAGCCTCAGCAGTGACGCAGACGACTGGATTACTACATGTTTCAGAAAGAAAACTAGAAGCAGGATTTCATTCAGAGAAGACAGCATCAAGCTGCCACAGTGATGCAGCTCCGTGACACTCCGCTCTCACCCCGCGGGGACTCCTTATCATGCCCAAAACATTGAGAAGCAACTTGCCTTATTTCCTCAAGTTCTCCTGGGCCTCCGTGGAGAAGTGCAGCTGTTGACAAACGGGCCCTCTTTTTCTGTTGTCTTTGTTTGTTCGTTTGCAGATGCTAAGCTGAATTAGGGTAGCACAGTAAGAGATATGTGTGTGCCTTTTCCAAACGGTAACACCCTCACAGACCACAGAAAGTGCCCTCTGTACAGAGGCCAGCCTCCTTCCTGACCTCTGTCATGGGTGGGATGAAATTTTTGTTATGTATTTTGTACTTAATGATAAACACGAACCACATGGACTAGGCAACTGTGTAGGTACCCGGATTATTATGGGCACAGGGAAATACTGAGGTCATCAAGCCTGTGACACACCCAATGTACCCCCGCCCTCCTGCCAAGGGAATCTGAAGGTCTGGAAATTCATTTAAAACATCCCATTTCCAAAATGTTAATGACGATTTTAATGAAATAAAATTTTGCCCGAGTGAAATGAAAGTTCAATCCGCTGGCAATACCAGCCGGTCGACCTAAAGACAGACACACAAACGAGAGAGTGTGCATATATTAATTCAGTTTAATCATATCAATTCTTAAACAAAACAAAACAAAAAAAAAAATGTTTTCCTCCAAGAGACAATAGTTCACAGTAACTGCAAAGCTTACAACTTTTAAAAATACCGGTCATGCTGAGCATTCAAAGAAGATATTAGAGAATAACTGTAAAAACTTTTTTTTTTTTTAACCAGGAACATCAGCTTTTGACTTTAAAAATTACAAATACGGAAGCATTTTGGTGTCAGACACAGTAGTTTTGACATCGTCTTGTTGATTCGATGAAGTTTCTGGAAGTTTGGAAAATTGTACCTCTATCACTGGATAATGCGCTTATTCCTAAACTAAACATTTTCAAATGGTAGAAAACAAACTAGCAAGCTACACATACAAAGAAAAGCCCTCTAGACAAGCTCTCCTCATGCTGGACGCCAGCACAGGGCACC
This sequence comes from Marmota flaviventris, assembly GCF_047511675.1. Classification (NCBI taxonomy): domain Eukaryota; kingdom Metazoa; phylum Chordata; class Mammalia; order Rodentia; family Sciuridae; genus Marmota; species Marmota flaviventris. The sequence continues at coordinate 17,083,785 of NC_092516.1, read as the reverse complement.
ATGAATCCTGGAAGACTAGAAGTGGTACATACACAGCGGCCTGAAGTCCGGCACCCCAGGCTGAGCAGTGGAGTGTGCATTCACCTACACGTTAATGACAAACTCGGGGTTAGTGTAAGAGAAGCCAGCAAATTCATTTTGGTCCAAGTTCATGATGAAGAGTTTATCAGTGGGAGTCAGTTCCACAGGCTGCCTGGTGAACTCTTTGTCGAAGTTGGAGGTATCTCGCTTGTCTCTCTGCCAAACGGAAAGCACACACACATTAACACAAGCAGAAGAGGGAGGAAAGTGACCAAGACAGCCGGCGACTGCCAGGCCGATGGCATCTCAAGAGCAGAGGCAGGAAGAGCCCTGGACGGGCAGGTTTTAGCAGGTCCCTTATGGGCACATTTCACATTGCATGTTGGTATAGAAACCTTGGTGGATTTTTTTTTTTTTTTTGAGAAAGGAAATAAATCACTGAGTTTCTTTAAAGATTGTCATAAAGAGTTGCGGGTGTGTGTTGGGGGCAGTGTGTGTGTGTGTGTGTGTGTGTGTCTGGGGGGGGCGGGGTTCTTTGAGAGAATAGCCGAGAATTAGCTATTAGATAGAGTGTCCTGCACAGAAACCTGCTCAACAGCACCCTCTGTGTCTGGGAGGCCTCCTTCTTTGGAAAAGAAGCCATTCACAGCACAGAGTTAAAATGGTCCCGTGGGGGAAATCAGGTCTCTGCTCAGCAAAAGGAGCTGAGCACGGTCCACTCCACACTCGCTGGTACAATCCAGGCTTCTAAGGGGCTGCTCTAAAGCCCACCTCCAAAGCTCTGCAGAGCAGAATCTGGGTCTTCATGAGCCAGAGGTTCTCTCTAAAGATGTTTCTAGCATCCTAAGCAACAAAACCCAAAGCTTCAAAGGTCTGTGAGAGCAGCTTAAAATATGGAACAACTCCATTCCCCTGGCTAGTCTGGGCTTTCTTTCTCTCTCTGGTTTTAAGTGTGTGTGTGTTGTGGGGGGGAAATGGACCCCAGTTTACAATCTAAAGTCTGGGGCAAGTTTGATCAGGGACCATCAATCAGAGTGTGAGCTCTTCTGCATGATATTTTAACTTTTGGGGGGTCCTTGTCAGTCTATGACCTCTTCCCATCCTCACCCCACCCACCTGGAGGGCAGGTGGAGCTAGGGTCCTCACCCCATTGTGTGACATGAGAAAATGGAGGCCGTTCTAGGTAAAGTGACTGGCCCAGGATTGCACAGTGGGTGGCTGATTCTTACCTGACCATATAACTGCTAAGTAGGGCCCCAACACAGTCCCTGTGGCTGCAGAGACAGCCTGATGGCTGTGTCATTACAGAACAATCAAAGATAATGCACTGGATTCAGTGACCCCAGGGAGGTTGCCTGGCTGAAACCAGAGTTATGTCAGACTACAGAGGGCAGGGTCAGAAAGGACTGGCTGATTCGAGTTTGGCCAGTCTCCTGGGGCTGAACTGAAATCCAGGCTTCAGGTTTAGCTCCTCGTGGGCACCGAAGGATAAGGATGTACTATTGCTGGGCTTGTTTCCTTCTGCAAAACGCCTTTTACGAGAGCTGCTTCTTTTAGGATGTGCCCCTGATAGAGGCGAAATGTCTCTGTGCAGTTCCCCACTCCCCCTTGGGGTGTCTGAGTGGGGGTGTGCAAGGGAGGGAGACAAAACTAGTATCAGAAATATATTTGGGAGCTGGGGATCTAGCTCCGTGGGTCAGTTGTGCTTTGCACACACAAGGCTCTGTGTTCAATCCCCAGCACCACAACAAAAGAGAGAGAGAAAGAAAGATACTTGAGTGATTGCCCATCCCAGAGCTTGTAATGTGGACAGAACTCGATTCAAGCAGTTTTACAACAACAACAAAAAGAAAGAAAGAAAGAAAGAAAAGAAATATATTCTGGTGGGTGTGGCCAAAGAGGACCCGCCTACAGATACAGGTGAAGCCATTTTCTGGATGGTGGGATGCCTCCTGCATGTCCCATCTGCTCCACCTCCTCTTGCCTGGTCTGCTGTCAGCGTGTGCTGTGCTATGGGTGGGGAGGGTGTCCAAGCCTAGGCACTCTGTGTGTCACTTCCTGTGTCCAGGGGGAAACTCAAATGCCTCCTTTTCCTTTATTATCTGTGCATCCCTCTGCATCCTTTTAATTGTCTGCATTGCACTGACTGCTTCCGGTCTTGTTTATTTGTGATTTCTCTCTAGGAGGGCGCGGCCCTGGTCTGCTTCTTTGCTATTGTATTTTCAGTACCAAGAAAAGTCCCTGACATGGAGGAGGCCCTTCCTAATTATTTGTGGAGGGAATAAATCCATGAATGAAGGCTTGACTGAGGGTGCGCTTCTTTGCTTTTGCCCATTTATAACCACCCTGAGCCAGGGATCTCACTCTGAATCCATTCCCACGGGCCCTCAGGATCTCCCCCGTGGACACTAGGTCGAACCCCAGCAGGAACTGAACTGTGTGCGGGCCCTTCAAGGTCTGGGAGTTCCAGGGCTGGGTGTGGGACAGAAGGCGGGCATATCCCGAGTCAGGAGATGGACAGCTGCCTCCCTTGAGGTCTCCTCGGGCACCGTCACCCTACCTGGCCTTCCCTGCCCGGGAGCTTGGAGCAGAAGTTGTTTTCCCACCATCCCTGACTTTGGAAGTCCTTTCTCAATCGCTCTTCTGGTGAAGACCCATGCTGCAGGCAGCCTCATGAGTCCAAATAGCATTAGCCTTTAAGGCCTCTGTCCTGCGAGTAGATCCTTCTGAAAAGTACTTGAGAATTGTACCCTAGAAGTTGGCAGAGGGTGGTCCTCTCTGTTGGGACAATTTCTTTGGGGTCAAAAAGCATCTGAAGCCATGTGCGAACAGTAGACCTCATCTAGAGGAGGTTACTAATGCCCCGGGCTTCCTATAAATCCTCCAAGAAGGTCCTTGTGACTGTGGCCCTATCCTATTAGAAGAGCAGAAGAAGGTCAGAGGAAAGTCCACAGAAGAAATCCAAACGGGGGGTTCTTGGACGCTGGTGGACGATTGGCCATAGCTAGCTAACAAGGACATTGTTGAGGTGACTTTGAATTTTCTAATTCAGTTTCTTTTTAAATCCTCCCCTAGTTTAAATCCTTTTGGAACATCTCAGCCTGTCTCAGGTAGGCCGGAAGAACCAGGTGTGGCCATCTGGAGACCGTGTGCTTTAAGGAGAGGGTGGGAATAGGTGGTACCTGCAGAAGTCTGAAAAATGCTACCTGAGAGGTGACACTCCAAACTCAGAACCCTGCCATACAGACCAGCCCTGCCCTCCTCCATGGAAACAGGCCACATGGGTGGGTGTCTGTCTCTGCTCAGCTTCTCGGTGATTCTGTGATCTGGTCCAGCATGCAAACTGTGCCTTTGGTCTTCTAGAAGGGAGTCGCTCCCATGGACCATCCTCCCTCTCCTCCCCACCCATTGCACTATCTGATTGTTCCAGAAACCCAGCCTCAAACTGTGGTCTCTAAAGAGGAAGAGAAGCCGGTGAAGATGTTGGATGATATCTTTCTTTGTTAAGAAGCTGTTCCTGACTGATCCAGAGACTCGGTATCTCTAGAGCACACCTTGATTCCAATTCCTTGTTGAATAGCTGCCCTCCCCGCAGATGGTATGCGAGAGGAAAAGGAGGCAGGGGTCAGATTGCATCTTGATTATGACCTACTGTGCTCCTGGCACCCAGCCGGGCACACACTGGGTGCTCAGTAAATGCTTATCTGAGTGAACGGAGGGCAGGATCAATGGATGAAGGCAAAAATAAAAGTTTTTCTTCCTGGATAAAAATTTGCAAAGGTTTTTTTCCCCCAGAGATTACAGATGATGCAAGTTCTGTTTCTGGATTCCTGTGTACCAGGAAGTGTTGCTGGAAACGGAAACAGGAGGAATTCTGACTAATGATCCCTCATTTCCAGAGAAGGCTTCTCGAACCAACCCTTAGCCAGGTCATGCTAGAGGAACAGAGGCTTTGGCTTGAGTATCTATTTCTGCCAACTAGGAAACTCGAAAAATAATGGCAAGATTTTGGAAAATGTAGAGTGCAGTATATAAACATACACTTATATTCTATCTATCTAACTATCTATCTACCTATCCATCCTACACTGTTTTCTAAGGTTATCTTCGATCATTTGTCAATAACCCAATGTTTCTCTATGTGTTTTATCCTGAGAACATATCCAAGGAGAGGCCTGGTGTCCCTGCCAGATGACAGACCTCAAATAACTTGCCTATGGGTGGGCATGGGGTCACAGGTCCTTGTCAGGGTGCTACAGAGCAGAAAGAGTCCTATGCTGATGGTCAGGACACCTGGGTTTGGGTCCCAGCTGAGTGACCTTGGGCAGGTTACTTCCTCTCTCCAGTTTCCCCAAGAATAAAGTAAGGGGCAGGGGGAGGGTTGGCCCTGATTTCCCTCTTTCTCCAAACTCCTAGTCAGCTGGGACTTCAAGTTTGCTCCACCTTAGGTCCAGACTGTTCTACAATGGTGACAGCAGGCTTGGTCCCCAAGACTGAAGCAAGGTAAACTAAGAGGGCCACAAAGAATGGTCCACAAGGGACTTTGCCTCGGCAGAATCCCAAACGCATGGTCTCCTTAAAGGGGAGAAGTCTTGCTTCAAGGACATCTGTCAAGTTTTTTTAAGTTCCTTTGACAGTCTCTCAGAAGCCCTGGAGTTTCTGGAACTTTCTTCGACTGGGGTAAGAATTCTTTTCAGGGTGGCCTGAGAACGGCAGGAAGAAGTAGGGACAGACAGACGAGCTGTCCCCACCCATTCAGATAGAAATGTCTCCCTCCCAAGAGGGTCTCCCTGGGCTTCTGGGATCTCCCAGAGTTGCTTGCTATGAAGGATATTTAGTCCAAGCTGGGAGGACTGGGGATTTCAAAAATAAAATCAAGAGCCCCAGACATGTTCACTGCTGGCCTCTACACTTGATTTGGGTGGAAATGTGGACTTTGGGCTTCGACAGTGTCCCCAGGCTCTGTACCAGTGTCTCTGCCTGGCTCAATACTGGGGGCTGAGTCTAAGCTCTGGATTTAGTTCCTTTCTCTTGAAATTCCTTCCTAGGGCCCTACTTTGTAGTTTGGGCCCGCATTTTTTTTCAAAGAGAGTAGTTTTCCTTGAAATAGTATTTTCTTCTTTTCTTTTCTTTCTTTTTTTTTTAAATTGTATCTTGATGCTAGAAGAAAAATGGCACATAACACAAATCCAGACACAAATGAACATTTCCACAAACATCTTGCAAAACAACATCAAAGGGAAGAATACAACTGTTTGTTTGTTTTTTCCCCTTTGTTTGAAGAGATGGTGTCTTTCTCAGAAGCACTCAGCTTTCCAAAGCCAGTGATGGACCTAGATTAGATCCCCTCCCCACAAGCCTGAATCTGCTGGGCTCCACAGCCATCTTCTGGTTAAATCAAAGCAGGTCATTGTGGTTCCGAACATTTGGACACATATTTTAAAGCAATGTGGAACAACATGAGTAACTTTTTTCTTTTCTTTTTTTTTTTTTGTATTTGAATAACAACAGAAATAAAACCCCCAAAAGCAAATAAAGTTTGAAATGTAATGTCAATCCACGGTGGCCCCGTTAGGAGTTTGCTAGAGTGACCATGTTGTTTCAGGGAACAGTGCCAAATGCCCTCTTGGAGTAGTTTGGGGACAAGGGTGATCGGGGACACACAGTACCAGGAATTACAGCGTGGAGGTAGAACCCAAAGCTGGTTGCCTTTTGACCCCTGGAAGTGCTTTTAGATTGAAATGGTCTAAAAAAGCACATTCTTGAAATTTTAGGACTCAGATAATCTTCTTAACTTTGAGTTTAAAAAAAAATGAAATTTTATTTTTAGCATGTTCTTTTCAAAGCTCTGCTGCTTCCAGAACAGGCCGCATGGATGGAGGGATTCCCTCTAGGGCAAAGCAACCATATATTTGGATACAAGCCAAGCCCCAAACCTGGAAATGGAAGAATACTGCTCGCATCTGACTCACCTACCCATTTTGTAGGAAGAAATCTAGATCGCATGGTTGGCGTGAGAAATGGCAGTGCAGAAAACCGAGGCAGAGGAAGCAGGCATTTCCTCTTGCCCCCTGGATGGACACAGCTGTCATGCTGGGGGACATACATTGGAAGAGGACTTGAATTCTGTCTCAATTATGCAGCGGCCATTTCTGCCTGCCACCTGCATAATCCCATCTCGTCCTCACGAGATGCTCCAAACTACCTGAGGACATTTGGGTTCCGAAACATGGTCACTCTGGTCTCATCAGAAAACAAAACATGGATGTATCTCAGCAATGAAAAAAAAAAAAAAAAGAAAAAGAAAAATGTCACCATAATAGCCGTTGAGCTTGAATGACAGAAATGAAGGACGGAGATCTACACATCTACTTAGCTCTTGACTTCAGGTTTTAAAAATTCAGAGTTAACAAAGGAAAATCCTTCGAATTCTGACTGGTCAATATTCCTGATGACTTCCTGGTCGGGAGGTGTAAGGACGGGTGGATGGCGGGTGAAAAACCGGTCGAAGTTCTCAGCATTTCGCCCACACTATGAGAGGGGAAGAAAAGAACCGGTGGGTGGAAAAACAAAGCAAAAGCAGCAAAAAAAAAAAAAAAAAAGCAAAAAAAGTAGAACAGAATCGGATGTGGCTTCCTCCAATCCCTTCCCTTCCAGAAACTCAGAGAGGTTGTTTTCAATGATCAGAAATGAGAGCAACAAAAAATGCAAACTTCTCATGACCTTTGTACGTGACCTTGGGCTCCCGACCTTGACCTGCTGTAGCTCATGAGTTCCACCCTGGTTTCCTTCTGGGCGGTCAGGAGATGGATGGCAAAGGCATGAGATGGTGGGGCTACTGGCACATGGTATGTCCCCACCCCACCCCCAAAGTCAGCCAAGCTCATCTCGGGGAGAAGATGGGATTCAGGTGGAGCCAGAGGCAAAGTAATGACCCGTTCATACATCACCTGGGAGATCTCAAGATTTACAGTAGCAGAGCCCTTAAAGCTGCCCCGTGGTTCATTGGTCAGAAACAAAGATGTTTATTTCCAGCTCAACAGAATACCATTTATTTATAAACTCCAGCCTGGGGAAGAACATCTGGGAGTCTACGATACCTGGGTAACTACCAGGCCCGGGATAGCTGGGCCACTCCTTGACTCTTAATTACAAGGTGCTCGGAGATAGATTTAGCTGGGCTTCCTCCAAATTAAAAAAAAAAAGTGGTTTGGAAGGAAATATAAACAAGGTCCTAGGAGGCAAGCAGGGTCTAGAGGGAAAAGTACTGTGATTTCTCATTCCTCTTGCTGCTCCTTCAATCAGAAATGTCCCTGATCTGGAGGCAGAGTTACAACGTGTGTGTGTGTGTGTGTGTGTGTGTGTGTGTGTGTGTACGCATCACACATAAATTCCCACCTGCTAAGAAGAGACAGATCCCTACATCTGGGGTTCTTTGTCCTTCATCAACAAAACCCCATTTGTGCAAAAGCTCTAAGTGGTTCCAACTATCTCTAGGAGATCACAACCTAATCAGAGAATAGCAGTAGTAGGTACAAGAATTATGGCTGGTCTCTGCTGTGCATTTGCTGTGGCCAGACACGGTGCAAAGCTGTCTGTTTGCATTATCTTATTTAATCCTCCCGAGGATCCTATAGAGTGGGTATCAGTGTCACCCCCGTTTTGTAGATGAGGAAACTGAGGCCAGGCAGGTCGTGTCATTTGTTCAAGGTCAGCCTGCAAATGAACAGCAAAGCTCCAGGGGGAGCTGGATTCACGTGACATCAGAGCCCAGGTCCCCGGTTCCATTTTTATAAGTACAGGTGGCAGACTGGCGACTGACGGAACAGCAGAGGGGAACCGAGGTGGGAGGAAGTCAAGGGTGGGCAGGATGCTGCGGTCTCCGCAGGGAACAAGAAGAGGATCTGGTCGCATCGACTGCTCAGACAGAATGTGGGGAATTCAGGAGGGTGATTATTTCCATATTGGACATGACATTGAGAGCCCAGGGAGCCCGGGGTGGGGGGGGGGAGGAACCAGAGAGAGTTCCCAGCACAGTTCTGAAGCTGAGCAGAGAGAGCTTTAAAAAGGAAAGAAAGAAAGAAATTCAAACAGCAGAATGTGGAAGGTGAGGAAAGAGAATAATAGTAATAGAAGCCACTGAGGACTTTCCGTACCGCGGGTATTTGCTGAGGGTTTTTGCACCTATTCTCTTCTTAATTCATGGAAACCCTGTGAGGTTGATATTTCATTCCCATCTTCTTAGGATAAAATTGCTCCCGAAGCTGCTCAGCGGCAGGAGAATCAAGGAGAGAGCAGTAGCAGACAGCGGAGGGCGGAGAGAATCCAGGGACAGAGAGAGGCAGCAGCATCAAGGAAGCGTCCCCAGGAGGTCAAGTGGGAAAGTCGCTGAAGATGGGCCAGTGCGTGGGCAATTGTGAGGACGCCGAGGAGACCCGGGAGCCTGCGGCTGGGTTCCAGCCCCTGGTGACAGTATGCTGAGCAAATCAAGGAATGCAAGCGCCTCTTAAAGACCTTCTAAAAGGGAAGCAGAGGAATTGCAGGTATGTGCAAGGGATTTAGGTCTCAGGGAGCCTCGGTTTATATGTAGGTAGAAGTCTGTGGAGCACGGACACGGATTCAAATCCTGCCATCTTGCTGCCCGCTAGCTGTACAATGCTGGCCAAGTTTCCTGAAGTCTCAGGGTCTTCTTTTGAAAAACAGGGACAATCCCTATCATTTGGGGTTATGACAAGGATAAAATGAGATAATGCACATTATTGTTGAATATGTTGAATATTATTACTTATTATTATTATTATTATTATTATTATTACTAGAAGTAGGCCCAGTGTCTGGCACTCAGTAGGTCCTCAACACACCACAGTTGTATTATTTGGTTCTAGTTTTCCACTGCAAGTCCCCACAGGCAGCCTATGCTTCCTGGGACAGGGTATTTTCATGGTGTCTTAAGTTTTAAATACAGAGGATACAGCCTTGAATTTTTAAAAGACTTTCGTTACACTCAAATAAAATACTTGTCATTCCAAGCGAAATCGTTTCCCCCCTTTTCGTTGCCTTTTTAATAGAACAGAATATATAGACTCCCTCTTACAAATATATATTTCTTATTGATTTTACTCTGGAAATGAAAAGGGTGTGAAATAGAAAATTCCGGAAGAGGCCAAAACGTGGACCCAAGGAAGTTTTGGCAGGCAGAGGGAAGAAAAGCCTAAATAAACGTTTTTATATTCTGAGAGCGGGAAAAGATATTTCAAAAGGATAAAACAAGAGGTAACGAACAAAAGAAGTTGATAAGTCTGACTTCATGAAAATTTATATGTGATAAGAAAAAAAGAATGAGTCTAAAGACCGACAACGAATGAGAAAGACCATATTTTAACACCAACTAAAGAATCTTTCCTTAATGTCAAAGGCGTCATTTGGAAGCTGTGGGCCGAGGGAGCCACAGGTGCAGAGCCCTTGATACAGGGCGCTCAATTGTCATTGTCATTTAACAGCCGTGAAGCCAGGGTGGCCAGAGCAGAGCAACTGAGGGGGAGAGAGAGGGACAGGAGAGTCTGCAGAAGGCCCAAGAGCCAGGCACGGGCCTCACCGGCCGTTCCAGGGAGGACAGCAGATTTCCATCTCGGTTGGACAAGAAGTTGCTGGAATGTTCCGAGCCTTGAGTGACAGCATCTGACAGTGTTCAAAGCAGGATCACTGTGCTCTGTGCCAAATGGACCCTCGGGAAGCCAGGATGGAAACAGCCTGTCCAGAGAGCCGGCTGCCGGCCTGATCAGCCGAGAGGGAGGGCAGGTGTGGAGGAAAGGGGGTTGCCGGGAGGTGGGAAGACGCTTTTGAACTTGGGATACATTTTGGAGTTAGAGTTGACAGGATCTGCTGAGAGATCAGAGGTGGGGCGGAGCAGCAGCGGGCAGAAAGGAGTGGCTGGTGTCCCCAAGACTTCTGGCCTGAGCTAGCTGGTGAGTGAGGGCCAGTAGGGGGCACAGCGGATTTGTGGGGGGTGGGGGACAGGGTATTTCAGACACTTGGCTTCGTTTGTGGTAAGTCTGAGACTCCTGCAGGGATGCCCAGGGACGCCCCAGTGTCAACAGGAGCAGGGAGCCAGCCTGGCCCAGTGGGGACCGCACAGCGGGTAGGAGACAGTTGTCACATCCCCAGGAGGGGAAAAGGTGGAGAGGATTGCGGACAAGCAGCAGCAGGAGAAGAGTGGATGAAGTGGAGAGAAGATACGGAGGTGGCAGGACTGCTGGAGGGGCGGCCTCGTGTGGGGACCCAAACCAGCCAGCGTAGGAAGCCTATTAGCTGAATCCCAGTCTTCAGGGGCCATTTTTCCCCCTTAAAAACCATCCATTTCCCATCGACACCAGAAGGCTGCTGATGTGTCTGGGCCTCCCCAGAGGCTGTGACGGGAGACGCTGGAACAGCTTCTGGTGGCTTCCCAGCCACCTCCCCCAGCCCGCCCTCCCCTCCCCCTGCCTGGGAGAACAATGAAATCATTAAATGAGATAGCACAGACAGCCGCCAGCGTGGGGTTAACCAAAGGGGCACAAATGCAGCCGAGCGTGATTTCCCTGCTAATAAGCAGCTTACGGCCCCAGATCCCAGCCTCCCCGTTAAGTGTTTCTGTGTTTTTCAAATGGAGCTGTCGCGCCCATTAGCTTCAGCCGCTCCCTGAATGGGGAGATCAGCCCCTGGGAGGCGAGGCCCAGATGGGCTCAGAGGCCGGCCTTGTCCTGGGAGAATGGGCAGCTCGGGGACTGGGGTCTGATTCCAGTCACCAGGTGGGCCACCCCTGACCCTCCACTGTCTTGGGTGGCCACTCCAGCCTCAGGTAGCTACTGAAAGGACATTCAACCCCCTGGTCATCTGGGTCCACCAGTGGGGTCTCTGGGACAGGGACGGGGGCCAGAAAGCACTTGGGTGTTCAATCCCAAGAACCTCTTCCAGGAACAGAGAGGGCACGGAGCGCCGGACTCAGAAGTGAACCCCGGGGAAGTGACTTGTGACATGGTGGCTCCTTCATTTTCCTTCTCTTCCTTCTAAGTTCTGTTTTTCTGTGTTAATAACAGCTCTGAGACCGGCTCTCCACCGAGGGGCCGAGGGCCTAGCCATGGTGGACCATGGACTCCCTCCGCCAGAGGCCCTGGCTCCAGAACCAGCCCCACAGAAATAAACCAGTGGAAGTTTGCTCACCAGCAGGGCTCTTCCAAAAATGCCAACCAGGACGTGGTAGCACCCCTCTTATTCCAGGGGACAATTCAAAGACCCCCCCCCCCGCAGTGGACGTCTGAAATCCCCGGAAAGCATGAACCCTGGGGATACTGTTTTGTCCCCTACATGCATATCTATGACCTATTTATAAATTGGTCCCCGTATGAAATCAACAATGATCACCCATCGTAAAATACAACAAGGATAACAAAATACTGCATTAAAAATGGCCTGACATTTATGAATTGTTTCTGGAATTTCCCATTTGGTATTTTTGCGTCACTGTTGACAACAGTTAACTTTAAACCATGGGAAAAAAAAACCAGGGATCAGGGGGAACCACTGAGGGTCATTTTGCCACTCTCAGCCGTAATGACTCCCCCTTGCCCAAAAGCCCACATTCCGTAAAAAAGTTTACAGAGCCCTTTAGGACCGGACACCGGTCAGCAGGGCTTGAGCGCTCTCCACCAGCCCCTGACACCCTCCAGTCCCTAGGACACTCAGGCACCTCTCACCTCCAAGCCTCTCCTCTTTCCCCCTCACCCAGCCACCCCCCACACATCTGTCTGTCTCCAGTAGGGTGGCGCCTCCTCCAGACTCCTGGGCACGCCCCCTCAAGATCCAGGATGTTCATCAAAGGATCATTAGAGGAAAAAAAAAAACTAATTTGGAATCCACCATCATCCAATGGGGAAAACAGTTAAATAAATAATGATCCATCTATTTGATGTATTACCATGCAAAACACTTTGATACATTAAAAAAAGGAGATGTAGAAGAATATTAAACGACATAGTGTAATCTATAATCACAAAGAGTACATAGTATGTCCCCATTCTATAAACTGGACACACCAAGGTACACATTCTATCTGTCTGCCTATTATACGTGCCCACGCCGGCGATTCCGAGAGTTACAGATGGTGTTGATTTTCCCCTTCATCTTTTGTTCTTGATCGTATTTTTTAAAATAATAAGTATCACGTATTATAGGATTTGAGAAGAAGAAAATCACCTACATAAACTATTTGACATGAAAGAGAATTAGCATGGAAGAAAGGAAAAGACAGAAATGAAGAGAACAAGAAAATCGAGGCAAAGTGAAGGCCAGCCTGAGGTTGTTCGGCATGTTTTTAGCTTCACCAAAAACTCTCAGACAAGGTCCCCTAAGTGGCTGTCCTGTGCGACCGTGGAAGGAGGCTCATATTCGGGTCTTGTGCACCCTCTAACAGCTTGCTAGACACTGGCAGAGAGAGAGTCCCTGTCCTTGTCCTCATAGAACATATGGTCTAGCAGAGGAGACTTACGCACACCCAGGCCACGGGAGGGATACTGTGTGGTAGGTGCTGCCCCTGAGCACAGAGGCAAGGATCCCAAGAAAGGCCAGGAGCACCTCGTGGAGAAGTGACATCGGAGCTGAGTGGGATCTGAAGACACTGTTCCCCTAGGAAAGAGCCGAGGGGGGAAAACAGGGGGTGAAAGTAGAGAGCGGGAGGTGTGAGAAGGGGGGAAAGATCCATTTTCTGCTTTCCCTCCTTGGCATGAGTTTGAGAACAGGAGGCTCAGGGCCCAGGGGAGCGGCCTGCCCACTCTCCACCAAGAGACACAGGAGGGATCCACCCGGTGAGATTCAGCCAGCTAAGCGCCGACCTGCCAACCCATTTGATCATTTTTAAAAGTCATTTGTGGACTTTGGATTTTCTCTCAAGCAAAGAGTCAGAGGATATTCAGCATTCTCTGGCCTTTGGCAGAAAAAAAGAAAGAAAGAAAGATGAAAGGCTCCTTTTCCTGCAAATAATGAAGGCTTCTGCAATCGTGGATAGTTTCTCTCTCCATCTATTCAGGAGGAAGTCGGTGAGAGAGAGGGCTTTCGTGTTTGATAGCGAGTTTGTTTTGCTTTTTTTTTTTTCTGTTAGTTTTCATTTTAAAATAACACACAATGTTTTGTTTTCTTCCAGATCTGAGTTTAAATGCCACCTCCTTACAAGAAGCTGTTCTGGGTCCCCTCCAAACGAGGTCCATCCCCCATTCCCCTCTCCTGTGAGTCCCGATTAGGCTTCCTATCCACTTCTTTCATAGAAATAAAATATCTGACCTATCTCAATCTAGGATTGCATGTTCACTTCTTTGCTTATCCATCTGGGTTCTATGTTCCCATCCAGGCCTGAAGCTCCCTGAAAATCAAACTCACATCTCTTTTTCTCCTTAACTGCATTATCCAAGACCGAGTACCAGCACTCGGTGTTATCCAAGGGATGGAGGGTGATGTATGCTAAGTGCTTGCTGTGAGCCAGTGCTGTGCAGAGTACTTTACCAGCATTATCCTTTTTCATTCCCAGACAGCTCTACAAAGTACAATGTGGAAACCTGTTTCAGGGGTTTAAGTATCTGACTGGACCCCAGATGTGACAACGGATTCAGTCACTTCTATTAGACTTCTCCATTTATTGCAGAAACAAATAAGCTGTTTAAAAGTACCAAGAAAAAAAATAAAACCCTTTGCAATTCCACCACCCAAATCTCTATTAGGTTAACACTTTGTCTGTGTCGTGGATGACTGAAAAGATGGGTGGAGGCTTTTTATTCTTTAAGGAGATGTGGAATCATTCTTGGTTTTCCTTCTCTCTCTCTCTCTCTCAGTGCTGGGGATCAAACCCAGGGCCACATGCATTACTTTATTTTTTAACCTGCTTTTTAAAACAAACTAGATGAAATACACCATCAACATTTTTTTTCCATAGCAACAGAATTCTTTCCCTTATCTGCTCTTCACTATCCGTCCCAAACCCACCTTGCTTCCTTCAGATACATACACTCTGGAAAAGTCCTAATCTCTTCTATTTGCCTATGTTTTTAAAGATTTGATTCCCACAAATCTGTGGGACAGGCAGAGAAAAAAAACAGATTATATCCCCTTAACAGAGAACTTGAAAAATTAATCTGTTCTAGGTCTCGTGGGGCAAGTAGGAGGACCAAGACTCAGAGACTGGTGGGTTCCATTTTAAAGCCTCTGGACTCTCCACCACATTTCACTGGCTATGGATGCATAACTGGTCACGTGGTGTGGACTTACTGGAGAAGGTGGCCTGGGTACCAACCCTGGCTCCCCGGTTCCCAGCTATACCCCATTAAAGCAAGTGACCTAAGTTGCCCAAGCTCAATTCCCCACTAGACAGATGGATCTCCCTTGTAGGGCCCAGGGTTGGAAGAACACTCCTGAATCTAAATTGAGGTCTTCATTGCTGACGGCTTCACCATCCTGTTATGATTGTGTTTCTGTTGGGTCCACGCTACAGATTAAGGTTGGTGATCATCATTGTTAAGTTCTTTCTACCAAGCTTAAAATGAAGATGTGTGTTTCAAAGTTACAACAAGCTTACAAGAACACGATGGTTGGACTTTTTTTTTTAATTTAGAAAATATAAAAACTCACTTTCTTCTGAAGTTGGGTATTAAACTATAATAGCTATTCTACCCCTGAGAACAGGGCAACGGTGCCCTCTCCTTGACATTTCTTTATTGTTTAACGCTTTAGAATCTTAATAATTGTGGGTTTTTGTTTTTTTTTAACATGTTGAGAAATGAAACCACAGTCTGGTTCAGAACAAATAAATGAACATTAAAAATAAGCCAGGTGTGGTGGCGCATGCCTGTCATCCCAGCAGCTCAGGAGGCTGAGGCAGGAGGATCGTGAGTTCAAAGCCAGCCTCAGCAACAGCAAGGCCCTGAGCAACTCAGTGAGACCCTGTCTCTAAATAAAATACAGAATAGGGCTGGGGACGTGGCTCAGTGATTGATTGCCCCAGAGTTCAATCCCCGGTATCAAATAAACAAATAAATAAATAAATAACTGAAAATGTAACCCAAACTTTGAAGTTTTGTTTTTTAAATGCACATCCCTTACTGAGGTAACGACCATTGAGTGCTGGCCCACCCCGTCGGGTATGAAGGCTGATGGGTGGCTGTGCTGTGCCTGGGGAGGGCCCCTGCTGACTCGGCCATACCCCAACCTACCCAGGAGAGTCCTTCTGCCACTCAAAACTACCCAGGAGCCTGACAGGATAAGGGAAGGAACTGCAAGGGGAAGTCAGCCTGAGCCCCCAGGTGAGGGTGGGAGGAAGAGATGCATGCTGGGAACAGGGGGGTGCTTCGGCAGCCCCACCCCCCCAGAAAGACCTGTCAAGCAGATTGACAAACCCCTCCGAGCTGCGGCTTCTCACACCCCGCTGGGGATGGCTTTGGTGGTTGTCTTTGAGAAACTGTACTTGCCAATAAACAGGAAGGGAGCTTTGTTCTTTCTCTCTCTCTGGGTCATGGGCAGGACTCAGCGCTCCAGATTGTCACCAGGAGTGCCTGGAGAGGTCGGAAGGAAAATCAGCAAGCAGAGTGCCACAAAAGATGAGGGAGGAGAGGGACTTCAGAAGGAGGGAGGAACTCTGAATTTAGCCGGCAGATACACAGCCATCCCTCGGTATCCAAGGGCGGCTGCTTTGCAATATCTTTTGGCTCCTGAAATACCCAAATCCAGGGATGCGGAGGTCCGTTACATAAAGGGTGTAGAATCTGCATCCTCCTGAATATTTTGAATCATCCCAGAACCACTTATAATACCTGATCTAATGCACACACGGGGTACGCAGTTGTTCTGCTGTATTGTCTAGGGAATAGCGGCGTGTTCAGTAGATGGAATTTTTCTTTTGATCCATGGTTGGTAGAATCCATGGATGTGGAACCTGGGGACACCGGAGGTCGACTATTTAAAGAAGGAAGTAGTTAGATGTGGAGATCAGCATCATTGCCAAGACAGAAAGGAGTCAAGCAAGGTTCAGAAACTGCACGGAGAACATAGCACCCTTGCGTGTGATGTGGGGGTACTCCTGGGCTCACGCACATCCTCTCCAGGGTGACACTCAAGAACCTGGCTGCAGCCGGTGGCTCTGGGGAGGAGCATCAAGGAAGGCTGGCGAGGGGTCAAGGGAGAGGGAAGACTGAATTTCACTGCATTGCTTTGGATCCCGCTCGAGCATTTTAGTTTTTCCCATTTTGTTTAAAGGAGGCAAGATCAAAGCAGGCAATCACGTGGCGAGGTCAAGAGAGAGAGCATAACCCGAGGAGAGGAGGCCATGCTGAAGTCGACGATGATGAGTCACGGAGAGCAATGACCACGGAACGGTGGGAGCAGATGCCAGATTGCACGGGGACCCAGAAAAAAAACAGGAAGTGTCTTTGGGTGGAAAGAACAGAGCCGGCAAGGCCTTCCAAAGATTGTTTGTATGCAAAATAGGACAGAGCAGAGGGCTTTGCAGGAGGGAGGAGGGATCCCAGGTGGGAGGGAAAGGATCTTTCAGAGGGAGAAGATGGAGTCGGAGCAGACAGCTGCTGTGTGCCTCTGCCCGGCAGGGGTACCCTCTTCTTTAGTAATAAAAGGACCCACCCCTTCTCATCTCTCAAGAAGCCAGCTTTAGATAGGAACAGACCTAGTCCCTGGGCTGAGGGGTCCAGCGACCAGGCCTGGGACTCCAACACAGTCCGTCCCCCTGGAATTAAGGATGAACAGAGGACCCCAATGTCTTCCAATAGGACCCAGTCCCAGGATGCTGGGATTTTAGAAAAAGCATGCATTTTATTTATTTATTTTTTTTGGTGGAAGTTGTTGAGATTATGGGATAGCAGTTCATCATTGCTGCGAGTTCACGAAAGTCCTCAAGGATGAAGAAGAAAGTCCCTGCAGAGGAAAGCAACCCCCCAGAGAGTGGGAGGAAAGGATTTCGGGGGCCCTGTTGGAGACCACAGATCCAGCCACATCTGCACTCTCATTTTCTTTTCCTTAAAAGCCAGCCTATTTGCAACCATCGGGGAGATGGGTTAATACGGACAGATGGTGTGGACACAGGCTGGGCGGGAAGATGCTCAGCAGGGATGGGAGGATGGGGCCCAGCCAGGATGGAGGACGTGTCTTATGTTAGGGGACACAGGGAGGGACCCAAAGGGAAGGAGGTCAGGCAGGTCGAGATGACCACGCAGAGAGGGGCAGGAAGTTGAGGGCCACCCTCCTATGGCTCTCCAGGCCTCAATTTCCCCAGAGACTGAGGAGATGGGGCTATCAGCTGAGACCAAAGGGACTGGAACTTCAGTGGTCAGAGAAGGTTTGCAAACTGAGTCCAGAAGACTCGGGAGAGACGGACGGGGAAGGCAAAGGCTCCAGCTGAGGTCTGGAAGCATCTGCGGAGGCTCCTGGGGGTCCCTGTCGCTAAGCAGCAGAGCTGGGCTGAATCCTGGGTCCAGTTAACTCTTAGCCCACGTCCTTTCTGCTTGATCCGGTCTCCCTGGACCCATTTGCTCCTTTTTCTCAAGTTCTCCTGCCCTTTGACCAATGAGGGGCATCTGAGACATCATGATAGGCATCACAGAAGTCAAGAAGCTGGACTCCATGGATAACCACCCGACAAGACAGTAGCTAAACTCAAGATCGGAGCAAAACCACTTTCCGTCCTACGCCCCTGCGGACGAGTTACGATACATAAGAATCATGACAGTGGTCAAGAGGATAGGCTTTGAGGTGAAGAAACAGGACTCTAAATTGGCCCTAGGACTTCCTAGCTGTGTGACTGTGGGCCAGTGACTTAGACTCTTTGAGCCTGTTTCCTTCTACGTACAGGGGAAGTTATAACAGCACCTACCTCCTGGGGTACTTGCCAGGATTCAAGGAGATCGGCAAAACAGAGCTCTACTTTCCAGTAAAAGTAAATAATTGACTAGAACACCCCAGACTCATTCTAAACGTTACAGCTGTGAGTGGTGTTATTCAGAAAGCCCTGCATCCCTAAGGGGAGGCCCGGCTTTCCGGTCCTGGTTCTGATACAGTCCCTGGGTTAAGGCACTTTAGCAAGCCTTGGGCCTCTCTTTGCTAGTCTGTAGAATGAAGGATTGAACCGGGCTTCCCATCTCTCAATCCTTGACTTCTATTATAGGCCAGTTGTTATTGCCAGGTGCATCCTAACGGCTTTTTACGCTCCCCATCCCTGGGTGACTCTCCTTCCGCCATTTCAATTCAGACGACAGCTTAATGTCATGCACCTGGCGAGTGATTTAGGAACTTTACTTGGCCCGGGAACCAGCCAATTCCCACCATCCCATAGAGAGTCTGGTTTGAT